>NC_052019.1:12608179-13808179 GCF_015832195.1 Motacilla alba alba | reverse complement strand
GTGGGTGAAGCTGGGTCGAAAGCTGATTGTAAATCAAGCCCTTATTTCACCTAGGCTCATCCCGCTCACTGAAAAACAGCTTTTGCATTGGCACGAGAACTGGGCTGATGGCCACCAATACTGGGAGTGAAAGTGGCATTCATAAAGCTCCTGGCTGGGAAAGGCAGCTCAGCACCTCAGCCGGCTGCTGCAGGGGAATGCTGCCTCCTGCCAGGATGCTCTGGGCTCAGACGAGAGCCAAAATCCAGAGCTGCTCGGCAACTATTTGCTTTTGGAGTGCTGGGGTTTTTTGTTTTCTTTTTGTTTATGTTTGTTTGTTTTTTTTTTTTTTTTTTTTTTTTAGAGAGCTGCCACCAATACTGATTGGAAAGCATCCAGATGTTTTCAGGAGTTAGCTCTCATCTTTTTTTGCAACAGCAAGTCCCCAGGTGCAGCTGTGCCTGGAGCACTGATTCCTGGTGTGAAAGGCTGCTTCTGCAGGGTTTTTGGAGGCTGTGATAGTCTACTGAAAAGCCTGAATTTCCTGGCACCCGTTTGCTGAGGTGGAGCCCAAGCTGCTACAGCTCCTGCAGAATCAGACCCATAAGCTTCTATGCCTTTAACTTCAAAGCACTGCAGCATCTGTTCAGTTAGCTCATCCAAAAGAAATGCAGTTTGTGTGCTATGCAATGCTCCACAACATGAATCGAAGTACAGTTAAGAGGGCACCACCAAAAGATCACCTTGAGAAATGTTCATTCCTGACCTGAAATAAACCACCGTTTGGAATATCTCTAAGGCTATTAAGAAGATTATCTTTCTTTATTTAGCCCCTGTTGAGCACCCCATCTGTGCCTCAGTTTCGCCTTTTTATGCTTTGAACATCTTAGGCTTTCTATTGTAGCCTAAAAAAATTAAAAATATCTATATGATGTGTCCTTTATTCAGCCTTCAGTGGCAGAGCATCCTTTGCTGTCCTTCTTCAGTGGAATGACTTTGTTGGTCTATCCATCTTTTTTTTTTTTTTTTGATGTACATCCTTTTCTACCCTTTCTTATTTTCCTTACTTTCCCCTTAATATCACTTTTTTTCCTTTTCCTTCCTGATCTTCAGTCTAATCTTTTGTTTAGGATTGATCTTTCTAAGCATATAAAGGATTTATACATGCTCAATATAAGTAGTCTTAATACTAACTTCCTACTATTCACCATAGCTGCTTTTTCGACACGCTGAATTTTTTACCTTATGCTTAAATAATTTGATTTTTGGACAGACTTTTAATTTCACTTGTTTATTTATTTATGTACTTGGACTGTTTATAAATGCAAAATACTATGCTGGCAGTGGGAAAACTGACATGAAACTGACTTTGCAAGTGTAGTTCAAGAGAAAGTTTGGAAATATTGAATGAAGACACTTGCAATTGGTCAGGAAATAGTCTTTTTTTCCTCTTTCAGGGGAGAGTTAAAAACAATAAGGCTTTTTAATAATCTAAGTACTTCTTTGGTTATGTTGGAAAAAAAACTCCTGAAAAGAAAATAACTTTTATAGGTGCTGTTTTCATAAAGAACTACCTCAGTGATTTAGTCAAAATGGATGCCATTCATGGAGTTTTACACTTCAGCAAAAAGCACCTTTCCATTAAAACCTCCAGTGGAAATTCTTGACCTGCTTGAGTCAAAAAGTTCATCCTTTTTTAGCACAGCTGCCAATGCACTTCTTGGTCATTTTACAATTTGGTCATTAGATGGTGCTCAAGAGATTAAATCCATGCTTTAGGTTGTGTTTCCAGTTCTTGTTTAAGAAACTGTAGATTAGATGCAGATTCTATTTCTTTCTTCAGAAAATGTATGTAATGTGTATCTCTGGACTAAGTAGTGGAAAACTTACTCTTCATTTCGATGGCATCAAAGTCTTTACTGATTAACTGGTGTGGTGGGGAACAGATATTGAGAACTACCACACTGTTAGAGCCAAACTGAAAAAATAGTCTCTCTTTGGCTATGTCAACTAATCAATAAAATTGTCAAATTAAAATTAGTGGGCTTTTGACAAAGATCTAGCAAGTGTTTTTTTATGATGTGAGACACATCTGAAGCTTGCTTCTTTTGGTTAAGAGCGTTTATAGAAATTCAATAAATAGGGCTTATAAAAATATTTCTGCGCTTTACAAAGTGTATGAAATTTCTTAATGATGAGAAAATTTTAACTGTGAACCAATAATTTACATGATGACTTTTATTAGAAGTAAGGCTGGACAGAAAAAAAAAAAGTTGTTTTTTAAAATTTACCATATTTCTAATTAACACTCCAAAGTGAATAGACCATGAAGATTGGTCCCTTCATATAACATAACTAAGTACTGCTGTGGGGTTTTAATTACTATAAATACTTGAGGGATGGCTGTTTTCACAGCATTTTCTCTCAGTGCTGCTCATAGCCATGTTACAGTGAGTTGCATGCAAACTTTTGATCTTGTTATGCCTCTGCTTTGAGCTGCAGAGTCCCAAGGTGGGAGTGCACCATCTGCCACACAGACTCTGAAGGACAGTGTAATACAGATGGAGAGTGCTGGAGTGGTACCACAAGGAATGGTGTGACCTCAAAATGTATTGACTTGGAGATATCAAGCAGGGAAATATATCCTGCTCATTTCTTCCTCACATCTTCATTAAGCCATTGTTGCAAAAAAAGACATTTTTTCCACAGTATATTTTGCCACTTTTATGTTCTGAATGGTGTCCCTGAGGAGGAAAGTCAAATGAACCTGTTATTTGTTTCTCTTTATCTGTGCCTGTGAAGCATGAGCTCTAAGCTGTGCATTTGAGCAGTAAAATTTAGAAAACAGCAGTATATGCTTTTGTTTGTCATGAAGTTTGGTTGGTTTTGTTGAAAGTATTGGGGCTTCCACTGATGTACCAATAGAGATTTAATATTTAGCTAGGATTCCCAAATGATTAATATTTTAGCATTTGACATTACCACTGTTTTTCCAGGCTTTAAAAAAAAATATTTTTTTTCTTTCACCTGTTCCATATTATAAATCTAAAATAATGTTGGTGACAAAGTACCAATGATATACTTGCATTAAAAGATGTTGATGCCATATTTACCATAGCCTTTTATTAACATCAAAATTCATAATAGATCGAAAACTTATAGGTATAAGGACCTTTCATGGCATTAAACAAAGACTAGAAAGTAATTAGCTCTTGATACAAGTATATTTTTCCCTGCTGACCACCTTAATTTGCTGGCCGAAAATGTTAACAGGTCTTGAATGTATTTTCATGTTGTTGAACAAAAAGCTATACAGATAAAACCTCAAAATTATTGTTAAGAAAGAATAGTGGTCATGTGTACTGATTAGCTAACATCTTAATAGGAAAATATTCCATACTGCAGCTTATCCTGAAACCACATATGAAGAATACCAGTTAGTGCCTTCAGTAATTTGACCTTTTGCTGTGATGGTGGTTGCAAATTTAATGTTGTAGAGATCAAAAACTACATAGCTTGCATTTTTATTATGCTGTTTATTCCCACTTTATCCAATGAATTTCTAGGTAAAAATCAATGGGAGAATGTTTCCTTAACAGGGAAGTGGAACTAAGATCATGTTTGGGAGTGGGGGATAAAGGTCTGAAAGATGTTTGTCAAATATGTATCATGTCTATTCACAGCAGTTATAATGAAAAGGTTTTCCAAACAAAGAATGCTTTGAAACATTTTCCAAATGCATCTACATTTTCAGCTAATTTCATTTCCTTCTGCAGACTGATTAGAAGAATGAATTTTATTTTCTGCATTATTCTAGATGAAACTAATTGGGTTGGTTCATAACTTGGAGTTCAGTTTCTAGTGTCACTGGGGCTTAGTCCATTAATGCACTTGAAATTTAGGACAAAAGCCTAAAAAACATGCTCATGGTTCCATTTAAGCCACGGCAAAGGGAAGCAGATATATTGCATATTAGCTAGAACCTGCAGCTTCTCTTTATGTTCCACATCAGCTAGTGTGAATAACTGCAATCAAGCCTGGCAATGACAAATATGACTTACAATGACTAGTCCTCGCTTGGAAATGAACATTCTTTAGCAAGTTAAATGTGAAATGCTTTTTCATCCTGATAAGCACACATTTCCAGCTACTATGGGTTTGTCACCCAGAGGTGTATGTCTATGCTGACATTTGAAGAGTTAACAACTACATAAACTGAGAATAAGTAGAGCGCAGAAGGCAGGTTTGGCACTTTAATCCATTTTCTCTTATACTCTTTCCCATTAGTCTCCTTAGGTATTAAAGACCAAAGTGTTCAATGAGGATCTGTGTGGGAGCTCTACAGATGAAGATACTTGTAGGGGAAGATTTTTAATTCTCACAGAAGTGCTGGGGAAAGGAAAGACTGCTCACTGAGGGGCCTGTCCTGATCCATCAGTCACTCCTGTTGCATCACATGAGCATGCCAGGAAAACCTTATGGGTTACTATTAAATAATAAAGGGAAATCAGGAATTCTGGACTCATGTCCTTAATGTTCACCCACAGCTTGTGTTCACCCTCTCCAAGTTCAGCCCCTTAGCTGAAGTGTCTGCTTCTCCAGTGCTGCCCATGCAATTCAAAGGAACACCTAACTCCAGGTGGCCATTCAAAGGATAGAGAAGTCTTCACCCATATTTACACTAAATAAATCAGTGCCTCTATCTTTTCATGGTGTGAGATGATTGCTATTGAAAACAATCATTTAGGGCCAAAAACTGCTGTCTACAATCCATTACACCAAGTATAATTTATTAAACTAAAGGCTTAGGGAAAGGGCTATGTTTGATAGATCTAAGTGAAAGACCACAGTCCCAAAATACAAAAGAATAAGAAATTGCTACAAAATATTGAAGACAAGGTGAGTGTCTATTTGTTTGTTTGTTTATTTGTTTTTGTAGCCTTCACAAAAAAATTAAAGTAAAAAGTTCAGGGTAATGGAGAAGTCAATGAGAGTTTTACCATAGTTGTTATTGTTGAAAAAGTGAGAAATATTTGTGTTGCCAGGTATGGAGGTAGCAAAAGGTACTAATAAACATTAAAGCCTTTTTTTTTTTTTTCTTATTTTTTCTCCTCTCCTGCATTTACACAATTAAACACTGTGCATTTCAGGGGATAAAGATCAGGATACTGTCACCTTTGCAGCAATAGCACAGCTGCATGTGACATGGTGTTTCAAGGTAACTCATGCAGGTAATTAGAATATCATATTGACAGATTCTTTTCTCTTTTTTCCATTTTCTTTTTTTAAATTTTTTTCTTTTTTTCTTCTTTTTTTTTTTTTTTTAAGGGTGAGCAATACACAGAATAATTTGAGAAAGTCAAATTACATAAATCACCAGGAACCAGAAACTCTCATTTGAGGATTTTAGATGAAATGTAGTGCCAAGGAAAAGAAGTAATGGTGAGAACTTGCAATAAATAATTGAAAGTAGAAAGTTTTTTGGTAGTCTAGAAAGATAAAAAGTTGAGTAAATATAAAATAATGCTAAGGGGAATTTTGGAAAGAACAGACTGAATGTCTTACTGATGTGTGTGTAGTATATAGATATTTTAAGATCAAGGTCATGCCAAGACAAATCCTGCCTTGAAAGCTTTTACATTTTTCACATCATGCGAGAACAATATTGGGTTCTACTTCCATAAAAATATTCCCACTCTTACTTGCTGACATACACTGCAAAAACTCTCTCGTGACTCATATTGCTCCATTACCGTAAAATACGCACAGGCAGGAATGACCTTTCCTAGATGGAAAGGCTACTAACATGGGTGTCTGGCACACAACAGCACCCACAGCCAACAACCATTTGAAAAGACAATGCTGTCCATTCCACAGATATCTACAATGTTTTTGAGTTAAAACATTTCCAGGCTTGGATTCTTTTTAACAAATGATAACTCAGAGTAAATTACTCACACTATTTCTCGGTAGACTATAACCAAATGTGTGTTCAGAGTAACCCAACCCAACTGAACTACCCTTAAAAGTGCAAGCCAAGCTGATCTAAATGCAGGGGGTTTGGAACAGATGAGAAAAGCTTGTGAAAATAAGATCCTTTCAAGGGAAACAAGACAATCAAAATGCACACTGCCAATCAAAATACCCTGTCCTGATCCAAAACAAATTAAAGAAAACACTCAAATGAACATTGTACATTAAATCTTGTATAGCTCCATCACGATATTTTGTCTTAACTCATGTTCCACATCCAGTCAGAGCAAGACTGGCAGCATAGATTTCTGGGTTAATTCTTAAAGAATGAAAATCCTTAATTTGAACTGGCACTAAGGATTGGCCTACAAAAATGCTTCTCTGTGGTGTGTTGGAAATGAGGACAGGAAAACAATAGTTGGAAAGTGTGGGAAAAGATCAGAAGGAACACTTTCAGCTTTAGTGTTTAATGGCAATTGGCAGTAAGGTCAGCATGGATGATATAACACCAAGTTGGATTTTTCAGAGAAGGAAGCTGGAGGAGCTGTTCTGTTCCCCTTCAGGCGCCTTTTGGGTACTTGCTTTTTAGGTGGTTCCAGTTGTACTTAATTGTCTCTTACAAGTTTCTGTTACCCATTTCACTTTACTGCTCCAGAGACCTTTTTTTTATTATTATGTTGTTACAATATGCCATTTATGATAAGGAAATATTTCACTCTCTCCCCTCAAAATTTTATAAATGCAGTTTTGCCTACAAAATGAGTAGCTCATTTAAAAAAATATAAACCACTTTTGCTCTTGTTTTGATACTTTTCACATACCATTTTAAAAAATGCTACCAAAAAGCCTACTGATGCAAGGTAAGTCTTCATTTTTATTTTGTCATTCACAGAAGCAAAAGAAAAGTCCTGCGGGTGTGTGTGAAATCTTTCTATATTCCATGCAAGGTGCCCCACTCTCATTTTTGAAGTCTTTCACTTATGAAAGAGAGAAACATTTTTTCTTTCTTCAGACTGAATTCTGACCTTGATGCTCAACAAATAAAATACACATTTTGACTCTGCTTCTGTTGACTCCCAACTTCCCACACTGGGATGTATTGATTTTCTGTGAATGACAGTGAAATGCATATATTGATCTGGTACACCTGGCAAGATGTAACTGGTGTTCTAGGAAGCAGATCTGCTAAAATTATCAGAATTTCTCAGAGCTAGTATCTGCAGAGGAATCTAGAGATCTCTAATGAAATCTTGCTGCAGTAGAGATAGGTGGAACAATTGAGTTTAATCTTGTCATTTCTGGTTTCTGTCCAACATTGGAAAGCAGCTCTTCTAAAGTTACTGCTCCTCATCTTCCTCATTTTCTGGTCCCTTACAAAAACTGCTCCAGGGATATGGAAAAGCATATTTTCCCCATCTTGTTTGCTTAAAGAAAGCAATGAAGGAAGTGTTGCCTGTGTTGAGGGTGGGCTTGCTCTGTTTCATCTAGCCAGCAGCTTGGCACACCTCAGCTCACTTCTCCCAGGCCACTCATGACTCCTGGTGGCCTCTCCACTTTTTTTTTTCAGTTCTCCTGCAGTTTTTTGGTTCTGCTTAAAATTTTTACTCTTCTGGTAACTGAAAGACAGGTTTTAGTTTGCCTGGTAGTGTTGCCATGACTGTTAAAATGGATAGTTCAGTTTTAACAAGTGAATCCCTGGATAGTATTTTGAGAAGGGGCAAATTAACAATGTATTTTCTTCCTTCTCTCTTTTTCCAAACAAACTCCTGCCAAATTGACCCCATAACTTCATCATAATATCAGTTAATAAATTATTTTATTGTCATTCTAAATCCATTAGATCAGGATACCTTGGAATTATTTTCTTTGACATTATAGATTTTTGTATAAGGAAAAGCTTGTTAACACTCAGAGTAATTATCCACATCAAACAGGCTATCTGCAGTTGAGGAAAGACTACAATAATCAAAAGAACTGAAAAATTAAATGTGTCAAAATAGGTGAGGATAATATCAGATGATCATTCTCCTTTCTAAAAAGACATTTGATGAAAATATTTAGTAAACATTTCTGTTTCATCTTGTATTTGGATTAGCACTTGCAATTATCTAGACACTGTTGCTTTTCTCTTGTGGCATTTTGAACTTTAGATTATTAATTATATTAGGTTAATAATTAACAGTTTAGATTAAAATAATGAAATCAAAGAATATTAAGCTATACATTATAAACTTGGTGCTCCATTTTATAAGTACATAGGAACATTCTTGATACAAATATCCTTTAGGCACAACACAAAAAATTAACACATTCCAATAGATACATGTCTGTAACTCATTTAGTTATTGTGTTCAAGGGTGAATTAAAAGAACTTCCATGTACTTTTTAGAGAAATAACATCCTTCAAATATTTTCTTTATGTGTATAAAGAATAAAGTAAATTATGTGACAGATCATCTATTAAAGGATGAACTAAGCACATTCCAGACAAAAATGTCCAGTAGACTAGTAAATATAAATCTGAATAATGAGACTTATTATAAAACTAAATGCAATTTAAGATGGCAAAACACCTTGAAAATGATGAATATTCTTAAAGTGATTATTTCTTTTTTGGTTTAAAGAGCCTTAAAAATTTATTTTGAGTACTCTTTAAAGTACTCAAAATACTCTTAAAAGCTGGCAAATGGATCCCCAGTATTTTTTCACCATGCTGTGGATTGCAAGACTACAGTGTATGGAGATCATTGTCATTGAAGAATGTCTAGAAAGCCATTGATCTCGGCCTGTAAATGAAAATGAGGGAAATAATAAAATGATGGGAAGTTAGGGAATGCGGTGTGGCTTTGGCCTTATTATTTTACAGGGTGATGTATAGAACAAAAAAATTAAGCAGAGCTTCTGTGTCTGTGTGGTCCAGCTCTCAGCTGTGGTCTGAGTCAACTGATTTCATGCTGGAATAAGCTGCCTGTCTCATTTTCATGGAAGAAGAAAAAAGCTCAGCCCTGGAATATGGTACAACAGTGTATTGTGACATCTCCCAGGTTGCACCGTGTTGTAAAGCATGTGAAGTAGCACAAATTGCTTGCAAAGAAATATATTTTGACTTGTGGAAGTTAAAAAAATGTAGTTTAAATTAGCTGAGAAGACCTGTTTGAATGAATGTGTTAGAGTGTCTGTTTTCTTCCTAAAAAGTGACATTGAAGAAGTTTCCACAGACTCTACCCACTAAGCACTGACATACTCAGTGTTTTTGCAGGGATTGCTTCAATTCCATATGACGTGTGTAGGCCAAAAATACCTACCTGCAACATAACTTTGCTATCATTAACAGCAGTGCAACTTCCACTGAAGCCACTGTGGCATATTACACTTGATGAAACATCTATTGCCAGTTTCTGAGTTTCAGTCTTTATTCCTGCTTGCTCCCCAACCAGGCCTTACATGCTTGGTTTGACATAAGAGATGATTAGCAGCATGGGTTCCTCTCTCTAGGAGCCCATGTGTGCATGCAAGTTGTTGTCAGGAATAGCCTTTTTGTCACCCCTTGCAAAAAGATGCCAACCACTTTGATCCTGACAGAAAAATTAAAAGTTATAGAGCTTGAGGGAAAATCTGCTTGCTTATAGTTTTCTGTGCTTTTGTCCCTTTAAAATAATCTGAGCATGTAGTAATGCTCAGTATGACTTTAACAGTGATGGTCATGAAGGCTATATCCAAAGAGCTACCTCTGAGTCCATTAATAATTTGCAGCCATTTTTTTAGATAAAAGATCCAACACTGATCCTTAATGACCCCTCTTGCTCTGATTTAGCCTGTTGGATTTCAGATATGCCTAGTTTACCAGCAACACAAAACTGCAAGTTTGGCTAGTCTGTCTGGCCTCTCCCTGTATCTTTCTCTCTAGAGTTTTCCTATATGTTAAAAAATACATATTCTTACTAAAAAGCAAGCAGTGCATATAGCTTCTTTAATAACTCTAGAGAATGCTGGTTATCAAGGATTCTCAATTATTTTTTTTTTGTAGCCTGTCTCCAATATTCTGTTTCATATAGTTTTACAGCCACAGACTTGGAAATCCAGAGACTGTGACTGAAAAAAGGGTGATGAAAGCTTGGGCTTAAGATAAAAGCCAAAAATTAAACAAAAGGAATGGCTCCTTACCACAAGTAGTTTTTCAGCTTAGCAATGAGGAGGTGCTGACCAGGGATATTGCTTACCCAGCTCCTTGGGTTGCTCAGCAATTTGGTGGTTTGTACTGCATGAGCCATCTAAGCCTGATTTTCCTAGGATTTCTTACAGTACACACTGTAGTAATACTTGGGAACCAACAGAGGTTGGTGGTTCATTTCTGTGGCTATATAAAAACTGGATCAAGCCTTTTCTGTGTTGTAAGCAAACATGAATCCAAATTCATTTTTGGTTATGGCCAAGATGAGTAAAAAGTCCCATGAAAGGAAAGCTCAGTGCTGCAGGAGAGTGAGATTGCAGCAAAAGATGGTATAGGGGGATGGGAAAGGTTGACAGGAACCTGATTTGGGGAAAATTAGCAGAGGTGAAATTGGAGGAGGGCCCTGGGCTTTTGAAAGTGGCGGATTGTAACTTTTGCTGGATTCATTCCCTTTTTTACCTTCTTGCTCAGCAGTGAGTCCAACCATCTCTTCACCTTGTCACCATAGGAAAAGAGGGTGCTGATGTACATCTGCTGCCTAGCAAGGTGCCAGTCTGTTTCTCCAGCTCTGGGCCTCGTGCCACTGCTTTTCTCACCATCCTCTTCACGCAGCCTCCTTTGAGCCAGTGGCTGTGGATGAGGTCTACACCTTTTTTTCTTTGTTCCTTTGTTCTCTCCCTATTTAACTCACAAATCTCAGTGGTGGCAGAGATTCTCAGTGGCAGGTCCAGCCAGAAAGTAAATCCCAGGACTTAAACTGTTCTGCCATTGCACAGAACTGATCTTACAGAAATGGCACAACCGTGGCTGCACTGAAATGCAAGTCAGGCTTAATTTCATATTTGCCTAGTTGCTATTGGCAAAAATACTACAGTAATGCACTGCAGTAGAAGATAGATAGATAGATAGATAGATAGATAGATAGATAGATAGATAGATAGATAGATAGATGGAGAGATGCTGATTCAGTCCCTTGCTTTAAAATATTGTTTTGGTTTTATTTTTAAGTAATGATATATACATTGTTAATAAATGGTTTTATTTTTATTTTTCCCTTTTGAGTAGCAAATCAGATATGTCCATTAATCTCCCACATGTCCAAGAATGTAATCTTTCTGTTTCTTCATGGTTGCTTGTTAATACAGTGACTTCATTTGTGTCCAGTACTTTAAAAAAAAACTTCTACCAACAAGCTCCATGGACTGAACAGTCCACAGCCTAATCTCCAGCAGCCTAGGGTGCATTATTCAAGCTGTGGATCACTGTTTCTGATGTCTCCTGCTGCAAGGCAGTGCCCTGCAGAGCTTGGCAGGGTAAATGCTGCTTGCCAGTCTCTTGTTGCTCTTTAAAGGAGCCATCTGCAAAAGTCCACTTACTAGAGTTTTAAGTGCACACAGCCACACTTGTGACTTTTGCTATCAACAGCTTTGATTTTTGAATGTTTAAATTCTCTGTCATAACCAGCAAATATGCAGTTGAGAACTGACTCAATTAAAAAAAAAAAAAAAAAAGAAGAGCCCATTAAATGAGATGACAGAGAAAAGCAGCTGACTAGTAAGAAAAGCAACTTTGGGAGGGTTTTTAAAGGCAAAATAAAACCAGAACTGTGAGTCAGAAGCTCCACTCAACCCACATTAAGTCCCAAAGGGCCTGTAGGTTAAAATGGGAGCCCTAAAAAAGAGGAGACAAAGGGACCACAGAAAATACATGAGAGCATACATAGTAACATAGTAATTCAGAATAGAATGAGTATCCATGTATAGGCAACCTGAAGACACAAATAAACAACTTGAATGTACTGAAGACCAGAAAGCAGTGGAGAATTCTGAGATCAGCCAAAGAGGCTCTCTACAAAGTCTTTTGAATTTGACAGTGCTGTCATTCCTTGCTAGTGAGAAACTGTCCGTGACAATCTGAGGAAAAATACATGTGAGGAAACTGTGCATCTGGTATGTAAAACCTGTTTTTTCTCAAAAAGCTTCTCCCCCTGCATGTGTTAAATAATGTATTGCTGTGAGCTGCAGGAGGAGCTGTGGAATTCCACTGAGTGCAGCTGGGAAGATTTTATGCTTCTAAAATCCCAAACCTTCTGAGCCATGTAAACCCTTTTAACTGTTCAATTTTATTTTTTTTTTTCCAAAATCATCCACAGCAGGCTATTTATCCATCATTGTCTCATGCTCTAGTTACGACTAGCATGTAGCAACTGCTCTGGGAACTGCCAGATACAGTTGGATTTATCAGCTTTGTTTTTAAATGCAGGAGACTGAACCCAGGGAAAATGCCTTTTGCTTTTCGTGATGAAATCCTTTCAGAAGCTAATCACAGTGCCAGGATATACTTTCATGATGTAGTGTCTTCTATCTGGTACCAATGGTATCTGGTACCTCAAATAGAAACCAAGCACTGCATAGTGCTAGAATGTGATTTTATGATTTATCTCTATCTAGGGATGTCCCATAGGCATAGTTACTACAGACAGGACACCAGTAATTTTCAAATCAGTGGCCTTTACACACTATTTCAGTAGTCTCATAGTTAAGTCAATGCTATATTTAGGAACTTTCTGCAATTCCTGATCTTTGTTTTCCTATGGGCGAAATGGTCAGTAAAAGCATAACTATTAAAATGTCTGTGGCAGGTTTTGTTCCTCTATTTTCTAGTGATTTTTTTAGCCCATGTTTCTTTGTGTGGAAGGATCAGAGTGCAGAAAGATTAGACAATGCATGTTCGTGTTATTGTCTGAAACAATCAATACATGTGTTTTCTGTAGTCACTGTTTCTTTTGAGCTTGCCAGCACTTATTATGCCTCAGGAAACATCATCTTGCTATAGAGTAGCCTTGTGTCAGTGAATGTAATGCAGCGGATACTATTCAAGAGAATATGCCTTTCAAGTCTGTTATATTTTAGAATTAAAGGGACAGGTTAGATTTGGATCTTTATCCATAGCCATACTTTCTGTCAACAGTCTTTTATCTTTCTTTGTCATTTTAAAAATATGACTAAGAATGCAGATTTTTTTAAGATTTAATTGGAGAGATGAGAAAACTAATTTTGCTCTGAGATAATATATTCGATAAAAGTTATGAACACTTGAAATGGGAAGTTATGTTTGGAGCTTTCTTTGTACTAAATTAAATTAGCATACACTATATTTGACACTACAATTACTGTAAGGTCTAATCCAAATTTAGCTGAGCCTAAGATTTATCAGGGAAAACTAATTTTTTGCAGTAATTTGTATATTGAGACAAATATTTTTAAGCTAAATCTTTAGCAACTCTCAGACTTTCACCCCTGGTACTTGGTAGTTTCCCATACCTGAAATTCTGTGTTAGGATGTGAATTTCTGTGTCTACACAGATACAGCAATTTCAGGGGTGAAGGCCTGTTTGGAGGGAGAGGGCAGAAAGCCACTTAGGTTGACAGGTATACAAATGTGTGAATGCTTCACAAAAACTTCAGAGTAAGACTCCAAAGAGCTTATCCATTTGACCATTACCCTGAAAGATGCTAACTGAGATTTTCACCAGACTAAAAATAAAATTTGTCAAAGAACTGTGCTGATGTGAGAAAAACAGCAACGCAGAAAAATGATACTCTGGAGATTATGACCCATGAGATATTGCTATTCCTTGATGTGCTTTAAAGTCTTGTTAAAGAAAATAAAAAAATCTTATAAAACATTGTGAGCATTAAAAATATAAATGTCCTTACATTTAATTACTTTGCTGCCTATTCTATAGTTTTTACACTAAAATGAAACTGCAACATAAAATATTTTAATGCATTTATTTTATCACTGAAATATGATTACTGGAGTTTTTTTTAAGAAAACAAAAACAGAAGTACAGAGCTATATTTAAAACTGGCCTTGCTTGTCACCCAGAATTTTTCCCTCTTTCTCATTTTACTTGAAGACCTCCTAAATAATGAACAGTTTCTAGCAATTAGTGATTCCCTCAAGTAAGTGAAAATGTAAATCATAGCTTACTCAAACTTCTGTGTTCTATAATTTGTCTCAGAGCTAAAGTATATTTCTTCTCAGTAAATATTTCAAAAGATTTAATGTTACAATAAAATCTACACTGCAATGTTATTGACCTTAGAGATCTCATTTTAATCCTCTTGGTATTCCCTGCATTTAATTAAATCACTATTTTACAGCTTCGTTCTTATACCTGATGAATTCCAAGAGATCTATTGCTAATCCATTTGGAAAATGTAAATCCACAGAGTATTCTCTTTAATCACGTTAAATTACTTTTACGTGAAAGAAGTTAATGGTAATTTAATTTAAATTTAAAAAAAAGGACTAGGATATATTTTAGCTTTGTATTCAACGTCTGTACATGAAGAATAAGACAGTGTAAGATCAGATGCAAATGGAAGTTTCTTTATCTACATTTGTGATTTAGAACTACATTTGTTTTTGGGTGAATGAGTAGATGGCCAGGGATGTTCTCAAACTTACATTATAAGCAGGAACATGCACAGATAATATAATTGATGTACAAGCAAAAATAATTTACATAAAATTCCTGATTCAACAAATTACATTACTCTAGTCAGGAAGCAGAGACTGGATATACCAAAAATATCCAATTCATTTCATTTCATGTAATACATATTCTGAATAAACTTTTCATGAACAGCCCATAAACCATTAAATATTTATGAGAATTATTTAACCAGTGTAGAATAACAAATAACTCAGAAAAAAAATTATACATTGTGGGTGAATAACATTCAAGGTAAAGGAGTTCATATCTCTGCATAAATTATTCATTGTGAATTATTCTTTTGACTATAAAGGCTGAGAAATAAAAAAATTAGGTTTATTTTGCATATTTTGTTCAGTGTTTTTCAAAGTGGGTTACAGTCATTAAACTAGTATTATCCCCATTTCATACATGAATAAAGCTGAGGGACCTGGTATTTTAGCAAAAGCCACAGATTAAGTGAGATGGTGGGATTAGGAACAGAAGTGTAATTCTTGACGTAAATTTTTAGTCTCTGCTCAGTAAATAATTCTTCCAAGCTGACTGTCTATTGAAGGAAACAGGAAGATGGGGAGGCAAAGCTTTAGGCTCAAGCACCAGGAATAGGAATTGCCACAGGTTCCTATGGAGATTTCTTTCAGATTTACAAACCCTGTCTTTGGGGAATGGTGTTCACAGCCCGTGTTGGTGGATTTAGGATGCTAAGATTATCCTAAACCCCTGGGTGATGGGATTATTGTAGGCTTTCTGTTAAAACCATTCTCCTTCCTCCACCCCAGCTCTCAAATTCCTCCTTAGCATGGTGACCTTCCCCTGCCTCCTCTGGACGTGAATGGCAGCCTCTCAGTGAGAAAGGACTTACAGGTGTCAGTCACCACTGGGGTCACCCCTATTCCATAGATGCACCTGCTGGTGAAGCCAAAGGAGTCACTGCAGATGGAAGGGGACATCTTTCTATTCTCCTACAGCATCTGTTGCCTCTAGCACCCAATTGAAAAAGAATCCTTTTGAGCCTGAAGGCTGAGTTGTACCATACAGGTTGCTTTAAGTACTCTAAGAAAGGAACTGTTGCTTTCCCTATGTCCTTGGGGCTACAGATGCTCTAGAAGTCAGCTCCTAGATAGTGCACATGATGGCTTGCTATAAAACCCAACTAATTTCTGCTCCATCATTTTCATTCACATGCTGCCTGCTTGTTTATCCATCAATGCACTCCTTACCAGTCTGAATTTGCATGCCTAGTCCCCATTTGCTTCAGGACTTCAACTGACATCCTCTTCCATCCCTTTTCTGTCTGTTTCCTCCTGGTGCTTTCTCTTTCCTAGTCAAAATGGCCCCAGGCAGAAAAAAAAAAAAAAAAAGAAAATCTCCCTTGCCTCTTTGCTAAGATATTTCCCCAACCTCCAGGCCAGGATAGATGTGATACATCTTGGTGCTTCCTTTTTTGTGAAAGACCCTTGATGCTCATACGAAAACTTTTTGGCGTATACACACTTGACCATGCAAGGCTTGGTCTTAGCTGTAACCACAGATAATGTTCTCCTTGCCTGTGCTGAGCTCCCACAGACAACAAGAAATGAGTGAACTTGGTAACTCTGGAACGAAGACATAGGCACCTGTGTTGATAGTGGGATGAATTTTGGGCAGAATATGGTCACATTTATACGTTTTATATGTATCTCTAGATATGGACTGGTGCATTTAGATAGTGTCAAGGAAGCAGAACAGTGCAAGGCTCAGCTTGATAAAGCTCCCCTCATAATATTTCCCTTCTATGTTTTCATGGGCATGTTGGAACTAATGCAGTGCTCTGTGTTACAGTTGATGAGTTCCAAGACCACGTGTGGTGCAGAGATTGGGGCTGGTGCCCAGAGAGCATTTGAGGGCTTTAAACTGCAGGGCTTTGGGTACATGGGCTGCAGGCAATCCAGCTGCAAAAAAACCACAACAGTCCTACACAGAAGCAAAAGTGCTGTGAAATCCTCCTATGCACTGCAAAGTTGTCATTTAGGACACACAAAATGAGGTAAGATATTAAGAATCAATAAGTGGTGATCATTATTTTTCTTAAAGGCTGATCTCAAATTCTATATAAATTGCTTATTTGTGTCCATTTTCCTTTCTTTTTTTTTTAATCACTATGAGAATATGTGTAGTCTTTATTTTTCTGTGGTTGTGTTCAGTTTCACTTTGCAATTTGGAAAAAAATAACACCAATTTTCTAAGAATGTGTCTTAAGAAAAATTTAAGAAAATTAAGGGGGAAATTTCCCTTCTTGCCTTAAAGACAGACACTATCAAACTGAATTCTTGCAAATTTTAAAACTGAACATTTAAAAAGTAGTAGAGTATAGCATTCTTACCTTTTGCTAAGCTTGTGAGATCCTATTAAACCTGTTTTCTCTCCTGTTTTGCTCTTGAAAGCTCCTTCCAGACATCAGGAAAAATAGACCAACTCAGAGATGCTCCGGGTGAAAGTTTAAAGAAGTACATCTTAAGAGGTTTCAAAAAGTAAATAGGAAAAAGCATTTTTCTGTCCTTCTGCCTGTAGTCCAGAAAAAAATTTCTTCCATGTAACTGCTACTGTTTGATCACATCAATTCCAGTCTAGATAAAATGGGAAGAAGAGGCTGACCTGTAGCTAATTATTTGCATCTGATCTTAAACTGTTCTATTTTCTCCAGTGTACATTCTGCTTTGCTTCATATATCTTGCCTTGCACTGTGGCATCTGAGTACATTTGTTAAGCCATTTAAATAAATAAATAACAAAAAGCCCACAAAGCCCTGAGGATTCAGAGAGAAATTGCATTTCATGGGGCACTTGTTTATACAATGATGTGGAGTTTTGCTGCATAGTTGTGGGTGGTTTGGATACTAGTTATAGTGAACTGCCTAGAAAAATCTGTGTATGAATAAACCATGTAGATGTCTGTTGTGGTAAGTATTTAGGTACTTAAATACCACTAAGTAATAAATGAAGCTTCTCTGTCCCTCAATGGCCCCAGGTGAGGATGCTTCTGCAGTGTCCTGTGCTTGTAACTTTGCTTATCCTGTTTTACTGAGAACAGTGCTGCAGTTTTTCATGTACATAAGAACCACAGAGAATTAGTTGGCTGGAGAAAAAAAGAACTGGGAAATGAAGAATGAAAGGAAAAGGAGGAAAATGAAAAAGCAGAAAATGTAAAGATGGGTGAGAAAATGGTATAATAATACAAGGTATTTGCTACTGTCCTGTCCCTCTCACTGCTGTAGCTTTGAGGGATTTATTTGCATTTGCAGAGAGGTCATAGTACCACTTATCCTATATGGAATCTTTTATTTGATTTTGAAACTTAGAAGAAGCCCAAGGTTATTGAAAAAAGAAGTAGTAGAGATAAAAATGGATTGAAGAATTACCCTCAACTTCAGTTTAAAAAAAGATGATGTTGCTACTACAGGCTTTAAAGACAACAGGAATTTACTCCATCATTTGTTCTTTCCATGTTCAGAACTCTGCCATTCCCTCCAGGCCCTGTGTCTTACCTGTGAGGTCACACAGAAGGGTCTACCACCAAAGACTTGAGTTTCAATAATTAGCTGCAAGTCTTTAACACTTCACAGCACTGAATCTCACACAGTTAATTTCCTTCTCCTTTCCATTTAATTTTGGGGAAAAAAAACCATTTTTGATAATTTTACACATTCAGACACAATAAAATATATTCCTAGTGACACACTGAAGAGAATTTTTAGAGGAGTTACAGATAGCTGTAATTTAAAGGTTTGTGTAAATACACCTAATATTTTTATAAGAGCAGCCTTTTCCCTCTGCTCTTTTATCAGAATAGAAAGAAGCCCGTGAACTCCTGCACTACAGAAAGCATCCTTTTTTGGTCCTTCCAAGGAATGATGTGTGCAGCAGGGGAGCAGGTTCTGGTTCTGGGCTGTCAGGGACACAGCTTTGGACCATGCTGCTGCAACCTGACAGTATTTCTTAGTAAGTACTTTTTTTGGTGTAAAGCACATTTTGGTAGATTTTTAAGGAGAGGAGAGGAAGGAATTTGGTGACTTTTCCATAGCACTGCCTCTGTGATTTGCCAAGCACTTCCTTCCCAAACCAGAGCCAGAGTGTAGCACATATTCTAGGAAGACTTCAAGTTTCATGTCAGACTTTGTGATTGAGAATAAATAAGATCTCTGTGTAAGTGGTATCTATGTTTAACTACCATTTTTCTTCCCCCAAAATTTACACATCTCCTCTGGAGACAGGGTATTAACATATCCATTTGCCCTTCAAGAGCAGTATTTGGGAAGAAAGCTATCTGCCCCAAAGCACCACCATGTTAACAGGACTTTTCTCAGTTTTTATTTAAGAGACCTCAGAATATCTCAGGGGCAAGTTTCCCAACAGAAGATGCTGTCAGCATATAATTTTTATTTTATAGACCCATTAACAAAACCTGACAACTAAATTATAGGTTCCACCTTTGGTCACACCAATAGTATTTTTGAGAGGACATGAATGACTCCAGGCATTTTATTTGTGGATCCAGATGATCTCCTTGGCTTCAAACTCATATCGAAATGAATATGCACAGCAAACAGAAATCACTGCTTCTTAAATATGTAGCCAAAAAATGGAGAGTCTGTGCAGCCACAACAGAATTTCAAAGCATGAAAAACATATTTTGTGAATCAGTATAGTTTGGTCTTAATTCACTCGAATCCACAGAGCTATCCAGTTTACACTGACTGGTGGTCTGGCCTCTTTTGCTATCTGTCCTTCATCAAGTTTCTTGGGAGCACTGAAAATATATATAAACCAAACAAGGAGCTTTTACTAGGGCAAAGCAAGACAGCCAGGGATTGTTGCAGCCATAAACAAAATAGCTGAATGCCTGGACCAGAACAGGGAAGGACAAAACTACTAAGAGTCTACTGAGGGGGAGGGGGAGGACAGGAAATTGCATTAGTGCTGCTTCTTCAAGAATTTCTCCTGTATCTGAAATGCAAAAGGGTGTGTCCCTGCCTTCACACAGGTAGAGGTTAGGTTAGGTCCCTTGGAGTACATGGAAAATTCCATTTTATATGAGAAGGATGCACTAAGTAGTGAATGCAGTCTAAGTGTCTGTATTTCAGTGTCAATGCAGATCCTTAAATGATTACATAGATACCATAAATAAAATTACTTTCAGAAATAGAAAGCAGCACTTTAGTTGATTTTTGAAATGACCCACAGAGCTCAGTGTTTTTAATAATCAACATTGCTAGCATATGAATAAAAATTATGGGTTTGGTTATCAATCCTGAGAAAGTTTTGACATGTTTATTTTTATTCTTAACATAGAATCAAACTTATTCAGAGTACAGTAAGGTTACTCCTGCAAAGTAGTGTATAGAAAGTTGTAACTTTTTATGTATGGTGTGATTTGTATTTTGTTAACTGACATTTATCAGATTGGCCCATCTCTTCTCTAATGTTACACTTCAGTGTTTGTGTATAAGGCTGAAGGTTTTGTTTTCAGCCAATCTTCACTACGTTCTAAATTGTTAAGTCATTGGGTATAGAAATTGGGTCATCTAAACTAGGTTTAATCATTCAAAGAACACCCTCTTTTTCTGTTTAATTCACAACCTTGAACTTGATGATAACTTCAAAACTGTAACTGCATGTGTTGCAAATGGATTGTTCATCTCTTGAGTTGGCCCTAAATTGTTTGTTGAGTTCTATATTTTCTTAAGCACTATTCTCTCTTGCAGAAAAAAATAAGTGTCTTTTGATAACAAAAGCCATTACAGCTACTTGAGTGCCCCATGAACTTTTTTCCTCATGAAGTGAATTCTCCAAAGTACTTATGATCCCTCTTTGGTTTGATAGCATTGCTTTACAAGAGATTTTTTGTGGTAGGATCACTCTCAATTTCCAGCAGCAGAACTGAATTCAGCAGCCAAACCCAATGGAGTATTTATCACTAATAAAATTGGACAAGGATTTTCCACTGGCCCTGGGTTGGCCCTGCCAGTTCTGCAGACTGTGCCCTGCTGAAGAGTAGTGATATACATTGTCCAGTACATTTCTGATCTTTAAAATATAAACCATCTTGTGGTGCATTATGGAAAACCAAACTTTTCAGAGTTGAGGGAGCATCTGAAGAATGCACTTGGTCATATGGTTTACTTCTAAGTTGCCCTCTGAGGAGCAAGTAGATGGACCTGATGATCTTTGTGGGTCTCTTCCAACATGAAATATTCTGTTATGTTCCATGATTCTAAGAGAAAACTGGAGGCAATCTTTGTGAGGCTTAATGCAGGCAATGGCACATCAAAACAATTCTATTATAAATTATGCAATATTCCTATATAACAAAAGCAGAAAAATAGTTATTTCCACTCACTCCAATAAGCCTCTGAGCCTAACATTTTGCCCAGTAAGTATTTATGCTTTATCTTACGTCTTGATATAAGAAGAAAAAATGTCCTCTCCTACTATTAGCCATCACATGGACTGTTTTCGTCATATTTAAAGAGAGGAAAGAGTTGCTACTCTAAGTGTATTTATATGAGCAACGTCAGTAAATACTGGCATTCCTGTAGGTGATTTCCTTCACAGAGTTCTACAGCACTGAACAGTATTTTATTATTTGGACTAGAAATGGATTAGTTATTCCATTGTCTGTATTCTAAAATGAGCTGATCAGGCAGTTTCTTGCAGGATTGCATTTCTTACATCCCACAGGAAGCTGCTGCTCTCTGGAATGGGTGAGAGAGTCATTGTTATAGAGTCACTGCTGTGCTGACACTGTGTCCTGGATGTTCCTACAGCGGAATTACAGCTGTGTGGAGCTTGACCCAGTTAACATCCAATTTACTTCTAGATATTACTATATTTCCAGGCAGATTTGCTTTCCTTCCTGCAACTCCAACACAGATTTTTCATGCAAGGGACACAGAATAACCCTTATTCTCCTTCCACAATTTTACCTTTCTAAATTCTCTGAAACTTTCCTTCTCATGAATTTGCAGACCTTGCAGGTGGAATAATTTCATATTGAGTAGAAGTTTACAGCTTTTGCTGTAGAAGACTGACTGAATCCATTTTCATTGGAAAGGATGATCCAGCAGCCCATTATTCCACATTGTACTGTTCTTTCTATCAGTTCCTTTAATTTCAAGTAAGAAGAAACCAAAGCTTTATAAAAAGACAGTAAAAATCTGTGGTTTTGAAATTGGACATGGCTGTCATTGATGATTTTTATTTTTTATTTAGCTTCTCAATATTCTATAAGCATCTGGCTCCTAGTTGAGGAAGAGTACATAAAGAAAAAAGCTATTTAAAGGCCTCAGGGCAAACCCAAAACATTCAGGTTGGATTTGGCTTTGTATTCATCCTCTAAAGCTCAGTGCATACTAAAATCTCTCAAAGACACCAAAGTTTTCTGTTTTTTTTTCTTCTCTATTTTCCTTAGAAACTAAAACACATTTTACATAACCACATTATGAGCTTCACAGTAATATATGAGATTTCATAAATGGTATAAATGGCCTCATACAAATTCAAAACAGCACAAGAGTCAATAAACTTACATTGCAAGAGCTCCAGACCACATCACAGAAATATCTGAGCCTTTCAAAATTAGTTCATTTTTCCTAAAAAAAAAAAAGCCTGAAAACCCCAAAATTTTGTTATATTCAATTTATTCACTGAATGTTTTTCCAAGTTTTTATTTTTTAATATCTTCATCAAATTATTTTATCCCCACATTTAGCACTATTACTTATATCATACATCTATCCACATAGATCTGAAATTGCTTTTATAGGGCAGTAAATATGGTAGAAAACATATAATTTAGGAGGAGATATAAGCTTTTTGCTCTACTGGTATGTGAGAAATTTATGGGTAAATATTCAAACCTAATTAATGTAATTCAAGTGGTACTGAGAGGAAATATTTGTCCCATGATCATATTTATTATAGGTATATATTTCTGAATTATTTCTGGATTAGCTTGATGTTTATCTTTGATGGCCCAATTGCCAATAAGTTGTGTTTTGGTCTCTTTGTTATAAACTCTGTCTAAAAAATATAAAAATTTAAAATATTTTACTGCTTTCTATTTTCTGAATATTTTTTCACAACTCTCATCAAAAAGCTGGTTCCCTTGAGATGTAACCTCTTTTTGTGTTCATCTTGGCTCTTCTGCTATTCACAGTGTTCCAAGTGACTGTGATCTTAGTAGAGGCCTCCTAAATACGAGATTTTTTATCTTACTGTCTCACTTCAGAACCGCACATAGAAAGATATGACATTTTGTGGCCTGATCCCATGCCCAGAGTCCCATTAGCTTCAACAAGTGTTAGATCATGATCTTCAGTTCCTTGGTTTTATACTTCATAAAGCAGCCTGAAGTCAAACTGTAATTTTACTTGATAGAGACATTTAAAAATGCATAAGCCCCAGATTCTTTCTTTTCTTCCAGATCCTGTGTGTTTAATTCAATAATTTGTTTCTTTCTAAATAAATACTTAAAGTATGAATATTTTTTTTTAACAAAAGCATATTGAAAAGTTATCTATTTGTCATTTCTCATCTGAAAGGAAATTAAAGTACACATTTGTGAGCAGTACTCTTACTGGGAACCAATGACGTATGTGAAAAAAAAAGGGTGGAAGTTACTTCACTTTCAGATTTCCAGATCTGTTGAAAATATATTAAAATTCTTTGACAAATATTTGCCTGTGAATCTCCCAGGCTTGAATGAAGGTGAGGCAAATGAAATGTATGCCACTGCCTACCTACCCTACCCAGGTAACAGAACATTTGTAAGAGGCCCAGGACTTCATCCATTTTTACTAAATTTTTCTTAAAACAGTGCTGTTAAGTTAGGGATTAAACAGACATTTCTTTGTCTGCAATCAATAAATGTATCAAGTCTATTGTTTTAACTTTCTCTTCAGGCTGCCCCAAATTCCACCTAGGCCTCTGCATTTCAAATGCACCGGATTTGTTTTCTGAAGCAGATGGAAAATAAAGATTCCTCATGATTTTACCAAAAAGAAGCTGCAGATGCAAGTGAACATCATAAAAGCTTTAGACACAATAACAAATAAAATAATCAGATTCTCAGGAGACTGTGTTTCTTTCTGGGACTGCCTTTAGCTTTGGCTTCAGTCACTTATTCACTCATCCCTCTTTGCTAATCTCCAGCTTGCTGAGCTGAGTCACAATAAATGTATGGCTCTGCCACACGGGTCTGTGCTAACATCTGAGGGCAGACTATGACATTTTCTTTGACTAGCATGAGATGAAGAAAATTCAAAGCTTGGCACTTTTATAGACAAATCTGCCTTTTGAATAGATGAGTAAAGAAGGAAATTTGTCTATGCAGTTGGAAGAAATGGAAGCAGAGAGATAATATATAAGCTTGACATTCAAGCAAATTTAAGCAACTTAGTTCCTTTTAGAAAGCCTTTAACACAGGTAGCAATTGTGCTGAACTGGACAGAAAGAAAACTCTTTGTCAAATTGTTTTCCTACTGAAGAATTTAAATGTCTGCTGTAATGCCTCATATTTTACTATCATACTAATTTTTGTCATAGCAGCAAAAATGTAGACATTTTAAAGCAATTGTATTCCTGACATTTTGCATATATTTTTATATTTTACATATGTATGGATGAGTGTATTCAATGCAGTTGAAATGGTGCTAAGATACCAGCTATGGAAGTAAATGAGCAGTATACAGGCATGACCTTTGAAGGAGCCAAAGTTAATTTAGATGTACCATACAATTCTGAAATAGTAATGTCAATTATATGAAAATTTATTTAAAATAAAGTATCTATTTTTTAACTACTTTGAAATATTTGAACTTCCCACCTAAAAACATGCAGTTTCCTGACCAAATATGTTCACTTTTCAGCCCAAAAAAGCCATTTAGATATTCCATGTGGTGTGCTCTTTTCACCTGATGTATTTTATGCAGCTGGGGAGTTCCTGCTTTGCAAACACCACAGAACATTTTGCACCCTGTGTTCCTGTTTGCCCTGCTGCTGCTCTGCACATCTGTGACATGACTGCAGAATCCTCTGCCAGGTGTTGCCAGCCCTACCCTCCTCTTCACTGACAGGACAGAAATAGAGATTTAATGAAAGGAGGTTGCCCAAAAGGGCTTGGAGGAGGGCTGGTCCTTTCACAGTAGTGAAAATGCAGGTCCGTTGTGGTCAATAATAGGAATGTTTTTCCTCTGTGTAACTTCAACAATTTATATCACAATTTTATTTCTGGCAATCTGATATTGCTTTGGATTGAAACATAATTTCATTAAAAAGGTGTTTCTTAGAAAAATGGATTTGACTTGCAAACTTTTTTTTATGGAGATGGGAAATCAGAAAAAACAGATTTACACATACATTTTTGCCACCTAAATTACAGACTAGGTTATTTAATACAGTTTACAAAGTAACACTCTGCTGGCAATATTCTAATGCTCATCAGGTATTTAAGTGGATGTTGGTTACCAGGATACCTTTTTATTTATTTTACAATGCTATTTTTACACTTAATACATTTAATTTTACTTCTGGTGGAAAACCAGGAGAGAAGCTTTGCAGTTAACGGAAGCAAGATGTATACAACAGATAATTGTATGATCTATGAGAATGTTCCTGTGAAACAAAGCATGTGAATATCTTTAGAAAGTAATTGGCTTATGCGTACAATTAAAGTGACTTAGGAGCTTAAGGTTTGCAAGGTTAGACTTGCAAGTGGTAAGAGTTGTTATAATAACAATGGAAGGCAGCTCAACTGAGAAGTGAAACAATAAAAAGCAAACTGACTCAGGAATGGTGCAACCACTGCTGGGTTACTTTAAACAGGGGTGTACTAAGTAATCCTGTGAAGTGAGTTCACAGGATTACTTAAAGGAATATTAAATTCCTTTGTAACAGATTCATGTCATTGCTTGTGCTAAAATGTTTCTTAGGAAAACTGAAAAAAAGAGAGCAGATGTGAGGCATTTTTTCCTGTTAATTTTTATACTATTGAACGACCTTTACTTTGTTTGATATGATTGGTTTGCTTTTTTTCCTATTATTTTTCAATATTAAATTCTGTCTATAGATGGCACTAACTTCTTGCTATTTCAGAGAATCTAGGAAAGAGCTTCTTGACATATGCAAAACATTTCTTGGCACTTTGTGTGCCATAATCCAGCAGTAAGAACACAAAATTACCAGCTTGTAATTTACTTTAAAAGCATTAAAAAACCTTTTTTTTTTTTTTTTTTAAGATTATAATGCTTGCAATGGAAAAGAGATTCAGAATGTCAGCTGTGGATTTGTAAAATATGTTTTGAATGTCTTTCATATATATAAAGATTCGACCTTTTGAAAATAAGTGAAATGATCTAGAATAAGAGAATAAGTATGTTGTAAAGTTCAAGCCTTGTGCTGGCAGCATGACTCTAAAAATAGGAAATGTTGCTACAAATGTTTCCTTTAAAAAATTTAGATTATATCTTCATATATCTTCCGTTTCTATATCTGTATTCATTAGTTGAGAAAAAGCAGTATGGTTTATGTATTAGACAGTCTGGAAAGTAGAATTTAGATATTTAAAGCAGTTATACTGAAGTTAGCTTGTTTATGCAAGACTAAGCGTTTGTCTAAGCGCTAAGACATGGCCTTTTTACACTCTATGCAATAAATAGCTACTAACCTTTCACAGTTGTGAAGCATTACAGCACTGTAATTGACATCACTGGCACACTGATTTCTGCTATTAATCCAATTTTAAGCCTGTTTAGTATCATATTTCTTCCTGTGCATTACCTTATACTTTTTTCTTTTTGCCCTATTGCTTGGCACTGCTGAGAAAAGTCCAGGTCCATGCTCCTGACACTCTCCCTTCAGACGCTGATAGACACTGAAGAGTCCCTTCTCAGTCATCTTTTCCTGAAGCTAACAGGCTCAAATTCCTCAGCCTTTCATCGTAAGTGAGATACTCTAATCTTTGTAGCCTTCCCCTGGACCTGCTCCATGGGCTCCATGTCTCTCCTGTACTGAGGAGCCCAGAACTGGACACAGCACTGCAGATGTGGCCTCAACAGGGCTGAGTAGAGGAGCAGAATCCCATCCCTCGTCCTGCTGGCAATGTTCTCCATAATGCACCCCAGGGTACCATTGGCCCTCCTGGCCACAGGGCACTACTGGCTCATGGGCAGCGTGGTGGAAACAAGAGGTGGAAATAACTTTGAAGAGGATCTAAGGTGCAGAGCTTAAACAGGGAAGTGATGATCAGATATCTCCATCTGAGAAGACTTAAAGCTTTAGCATATGAAACTACAGATTAGGCTGCAAATGTTTTAAATAACTCTAGTAATTTATTTAAATTGACACCAGATGACTGAAGTGTAGCAAATAGAGCCTTTGTTTTAAAAGCAAGGTAAGGAGGCCATCAAGACAGTACAGACCCATTAGTTTAAAATCAGTAAATCCAGGCTAAAATTTGCATTGAAGAATCTTTAGGATATGGATATACATTAAAAAAAATAGAAGAAAAGTGCATTATGGATTTACTAGTTTAAACTGATTGACTATCCTTACTAAAAACAATTTCTCCTTTACAGAAATCCTGAAGCCTGAACTTCATGCAGTAATAGGAAAAAAATATTAAGGACAGCACAGAAAAAAAAAAATTAGCTGAAAAACAAGGATAACTAATTGCGACACTGAAGAACAATTAGGCTCCCAGAGTTCTATGAAGTTCATTTTTGCTGTCAATCTGATTCAATATTTTCAAAAGTGGAATTCATACAATAAGTAATTTAAGTTAAATTTAGGGTGTTCAGAAACATATCCTAGTTACAAAGAGGAGTGGACAAAAATATTAATTGGAAGTGCAAATTTACTATCCAATTTTTTTTGCAGTGATGTAAACACAATTCAGTCAATCTTTCTGAATTTTTATACTCGGGATAGGAACACTGTTCAAGGCCACTTTCTTTTGCGTTTCTTTGGGTGTAATTACATAGTCCTTGGTTTTCAGAGGAAAATAAAAATTTGAAATACTGTCTGTGAAAGACACAATGGTGTTAATGTATCCTCAGAACATGAAGCATATACTGACAATATGTAAATGCTCTGAGGGAAATTATTTCACTTGCAATTCATTTGGTTCCTACCATAATTGGACAAAGGAGTTGAGTAGCTGCCAGAGAAAATGAGAAGCTGAGCACTCAATCACCATGCCTGTGATTCCAAAATTTTAATTGCATCATTCACTGCAAGACTTTGGGGGGAAAAGTTCTGAAGACAGAGCACATCATGAGTATTGTATTGCTGACAGTCTGTTTTCTTATTCCAGATGTCTCAATCACTGCCAAACAGCACTACTCAGCTCTCAGGAGAGCTCCTGCATCAGTCCCTGGGGAAAGGCAGGCAGATTATGCAGATGAAGAATGCGATTATGTGGATTTTCAGGGAAAAAGTAGAATAACATTCCTCAGTTATGCTACTGTATTTAAATGAAGCTGAACCCTTCATATGCACAAATTGCAATAGCAGTGTCCTACTGTCTCATTTGTAAGTACTTGATTGAGATGTTGGGAGCCAGATTGACAGTGGAGCTAGTTAATTTTGCAGACACCCACTGTCATGAGCAAAATCTGTTCCTAACTCTGCAGGTGTCTAAAACTTCTGATTCTGCATTTCCCTGGGAAAGATGTTGATGCACTGCTATAGCCAGCTAAGTCTTCACAGCAATGAGATACTTGGCAGGTGATTAAGGCCTTAGGCCTGCCAAGGTTCAAAAAATTTTCACCTACTTTACCTGGAAGTCTCCAACAAACAGATGTGCTCAGGCATGAAATAATTAACAGTGCCTTGGCCTAGAACAAGAAATGAAAATTCACACGAGACTGTTGCTTTCAGTTCAGGAAAATCACTGAGAGGTGCAAGGCCTGGCTTCCCACCTCTGTGCCAATAAATTTTCCAATCACTGAATCACTTTCCAGACTGGTGGGGGATATCTGGACGGTAGAAGCAGAAAGGGAAAAGGGACAGATGAATAAAATATATTATTTCCATTTGTGATGGTAAAGGGGGGCTAGTTGGATTTCTACATTTACAAAAATAAAAGAGAGCTGATCAGCTGATGATGGAAGAGTGTAGAAGATGAAGGTGTAGACCTGTGAGGTGTGGTGTACACCTGTGAGGTGTCAGTGTTTTAAAGGAGGAAAATACTCCACAGAAGCCATTGCTCCGTGTCTCCCCTTCTGGTGACTCCTGGGTCTGTGTTCTGGTTGAAGTGGAATACCTCTGAAAGGAGTGGGTAAGAAATTTCCCAAGCCAGGTTGGTGCTTAGCTGACCTTGCAGCATTCAGCTCCCACACTAGTGGAAGGGTAATCCCAGTACTAAACTATTGCCTATCATTTCTTCTTTTGTTTGAAAAAAAATAATGGTGTCCAGGCATTTAGAAGAAGTTTGGTGTTGAGAATCTTCAAGAACATTTGGACACTAACAAGAAATGCAGCTTAAATTACCCTCTCTTTCAGAGTAATCTACCACATTGACCATCAAAATCCCCCTTCAAGGAAATTTCAGCACCTAGTTGTTGAGTTTTTAACACTCCCCATGCTAGAATGGCTAATTTGAAAAGTCTGCATTTCACAGTGTAAAAGATGATCTAAAATTTAGGTCTCTAAAATCCCCAAGATTCTCCCATGAATTTATTCATTTGTGGTATTTTAGGAATGGCACTCAGCACACTGAGAATGTTAACAGATGCAAATGTAAGTGCCACTGAGTACATTTTTAATGCCAAATGAGTGTTCTTCAGAATAACTTTCAGCCAAAGTTGGAGAAGTTCCACAGAAAACTGAGATGAAATTTAGTAAGTTGCAGCATGACAGATACAGAAATGTCCTAGAATTTTGCTAGCACATGACAGACATGTTAAACCTTCCGCAGTCAAGTTAATGTTTGAAATAACTTAGAGAAGAGCATTCCTATTCATACTATGCAAACCCCCCCATTTAGATTCAAAGGTGGTTAGTTCCTGTGATAATTATTAAATCAAACAGACAGTGAGAGGTGCTTGCATCAGCTAGCAGTACTTGATGCTGGAATGGTGAGGGAGAAAGCTACTTTAACTCTGGGGTTCATTAAAAATAAGGAATGAATTGCATAGTTTTCTCATAAACAATTCCTACCTCAATATTTATCACTATAGGTACATTTAAACTTTATTACCCTTTCTGTTTTCCCATTAATGTCTTAAAGCTCTGGTTTGCAGATAAATGCAATGACAGACCTTCTTGAGAAGGTTTCTTAGGTTTATAAAAGGTGCATGGAAAAAATTCTGTTTAAAGTATTGCAAAACAATAAACTGATCCATGAAGCAGCAACTTCTAAATTTCTCATTAAATGATTCCTCTGCTTTTCCTATACCCCAGAATTTAAGGCATTTGGGAACAGACTCAACAGCTTAGAGCTGTGCTCTACTCTGGGCACAACATGTAGCTATTATTTCCACCTTTCCCCTTGAGAGATGATGTACAATAGGGAGGAAATCTCACAGGAAATTCTTTTTTGCAAAGTGCTCATTCCGAAGTTCAGTTGTGTAAAGCCATTATTCTCTGGTCAGTCTTTTTTTGGCTTCTCTTAATGGAAAACCTTGGAATTCAAACCTTAGCTAAAATATTTGGGTGTCTGACATTTAGATGTTGTTTGGCTAAGACGTTAGGAGTGTCTACGACAGGTGATAAACTGGTAATGCCTGACACAGAGTGGTACAGAGCAGTGATTGTTTTGTTTTTTTTATTGCTGGCATAGAAACACTTTTTAGTTGCTGTCTGTTTTCTAAATAGCAGCCCATGTATTCTGCATGCTTCAATTTGATGAATGTGGGAATCTTATTAAAACCTGACTTGCTGAAGAATGACTGATTTATCTCAGAGAAATAAATGAACGGTGTGAGCTCATTTGAACCTAGCAACTGTCATTCTGCCATGTTTAAATGCTTCTTTTGTAGGTGACAGACTTTTGTAGATCACATAGACTGTTGTTTTCTTTCACAGCAGCCTTGATGTGTGCAGCAAAAGTAACTGATTCCCATTTGGGTACTCATAAGTAACAAAGTTTTGATGTTATTAGAGCTTAACGGTACTGCAATAAATTAATGTTAGTCTGATTCAATCTATATTACATCTTTTAGTAAGTGGCTTGCTTTAAATGGTTTCTTGCCATGTTTTGAAGTGCTTGCAAAGTATATTCAGCACTGTAGACAACAGAAGTGAATTTAATTTTAAAAATTCATATTTAAAATGTATGGCCTGATTATTGTTCCTCAGAAATCTGGAGAAAGCTTTGTTTTTTTCTGTGCATATTTTATATATAAATGTAGAGGAGGAAGTAACACAAAAAGCATACAAAACACACAGCTTATGAAACTTGCTAAAATGATCAATGTGTTTTATCCCACAGGAATGTTTTTTTCCCCATTCTTCTTGGTGAGCATTGAAAAAGTAATTTTGCCAGCATGAATTCTTACTTGTTATAAAGTCAGTTATTCTGTTATTCTGTGCTTTACTTAAGAAAAGTGATTGTGGCCTGCATTACAAGTGTTTTCCTTCAAGCTCTTTTCAAACAGGTTTTGGTACCAGGGATGGCTGATGCATGGTTCTTTCATTTTCACAGGTCTGCTCTCATTGGCGATGTGTGTTATGAAGCTGATGTGAGGAAAGAAAAGGGAAGCCATAAAGTAAAAATGATCAAGACCTCAGTGAGTTCAGACACAGTGGGGTTTTTTTTTCATTTTTCATTCTACTAGAATTTACTAGGGGAGTGGGGTAAAAATCAGCCATTCACCTGGATGCTTAGCTTGACATTTGAGCCATTTACATCAGTAAATTTGCCTTCTTTATGCAGTTCTATCAGTGTACTGAAAGAATTAAATACACACATACTCACACACATACACATACACACAAAATATGTGAGGGAAATTATTGCTTTACCATTGAAAGTCTGTCAAAAAGGAAAAGAACTAAAAAGTGAGGCTTCTTCAAAGTTCTTCTTACTGCATGTTTGTTTGAGGATTGCCTCCTCCTGCCCACTTTTTGTGATAGTTAATCCTCCACCTTACCTGAATCCCTGACTGGACATAGGCTGTTGGCTCTCCCAACTGCATTGTGTGAGGGTAAGGAGGCTCAAAAATACCCATGACTGCTGAGTCAGGTGGTGGAGAACTAACAGTAAGACTGTGACAGACCAAGGGTGCCCAATGCCTTGCCTAGGCAATCTTTGTCCAGGAAAATTCCCTGATCTTGATAGCTGCGCTCTCCTGTGAGAATGGCAGTTCTGTGCAGACCCCCCTGTCCTGGCAGTGTCTCCACTGGGGAAGTGGAATGTTTGGCTCCTTAAATCTGTGCTGGAGCCTAGTGTATAGAACTAGTGATACACAAATGAATTATTACAGCCATAACATGGATGTAGCTCTTGGTTGTTCTTTGGCTCACTGACAATTCTCAGGGATTTGTCTCATGGTAGAACAATTCTACTTACTGTGGGTTTGCTGTACACCCAGAAAAATAGGTTATGGCTATTAACCAGTGAGAATATCTTACTGTTTTAAGTTCCCTGACTATTCAGAGAGGTAACAGAAGATCTTTGTTGTGAAATCACAAGAAACTTCTTTCTGGCACCCAAGAATCTTTTGCTGAAACTACTTTAAATACCAAATATGTCTCCCATGTGAACATATAAATCATCTGTGTTTTATTACAAAAATACTACCAAGTCCTGACAAAGGGTACTCTCAGTAGGTTCAGTTGTTTGTTCCCGTCTTAAAAGAGGAATGTTGAAATCTGTTGTGTGAGCAGGAATTCCTGGCAAAATAAACTCCCAGGAATGCTGGAGACATAACTGTTTCTCTCAGCTAATAAACACTGCAGGATCTTATTAAACTAGTCCAGCCAGCACCAGGGCAACTGCCTCAAACTTTCCACATATTGAAAAAAAAAAAAAAAAAGGAAGAATAGATGCACTTCACACAGAAGAAGTAATTTTGTACTTAGTGTTTAAGGTGTGCATACCTGAAGGGAGCTGGGCTGGGCTGTCTTGTGTGCAGGAGAAAAGCTGCTCTTGGTTTTAGTGGTTTTGGAGTGACTCTCCTATCTTCTCAACAGTTCTTTAATGAAAAAATTGGACTTCCCATAACACTGTTATTACTTTGGATAAAGTCTCTAAAGTAGCACCTAATCCTGAGCTGTTTGGAAGTTAAGTGTTTCATGGAAATAGCACTTAGGACTTAGGGAATGCAGAAGGTTGGTCTCTGCTCTGAGTTATTCTGGACTAACTTGTATTTGTGTTCCTGACCTCAGTGTCTTCTTTTTTTTTTTTTTATACCTAATTTCCCCCCTCATATTAACATGGACAGTTCAGTTAAACTAGATCCATGAAAGCTACCAGCAGATGCACAGATGCACACATCTGTCAAAGGGATCGAAGTCAATGGAAAAGGGAGAATCAATCTGCTCAATGTAGCCACTGCAATCACTGTAGACTTAAATCACTGTTAAGGAAACATGTGGTTATATTTTTCCATTATGGCTATAAGGTCCCATTGAATCCAGGCAGATTATACTGAATTCTAGAATTCAGTGGTGGTGCAGTCAATTTCTGAGGGAGATGTCAAGAGAGATGTCTGTAACACATGATTTAAGAGTACCTTTGGTTTAAAAAAAACCAAAGATACTAAAGAATTGCTGAGATTAGAAAGTCTGGTTTTTTTTCTTTTCATTTCTTAATTTAAAACTGTACAGTGAATTACAGGTTTTTTTTTTCATAGTGAGAATGACTTCTGAGGCACAGATATTGTATAAATCCCAACATATTCTCCAAAACATCACTTGTGAGAGATAGGAGTTCTTGTCTTTCAGTGAGGGGTGTGACTATCTGGCATCAAAGCATTTAGTAATTGAGGTGAAAGAGCAATTCCATTGAAAAACACGGGCAAAGCAACAGGCTTTTTGTTTACTGCAATGTACAGGAGGTGTGGTCAATTCTTGTTGGAGTATAGGGCTAACCTTTACAAGGCCATCTAATTGGCTGCTATAATGACTTTCTCTTTAACTGGAACTGCACAGAGAAAATTTATTCTTTATAAGAAAAAGCACAGATTTAAAAACATGTTTTAATTTTGTACATAAATTATGTTAGGCTAATTTGGGGAAAAAATTGAGAAAAGTCTGTGGGTACTTTCTTGTTTTAAGCATAAAATGCTGAGGTGAGAAATTTGGCCTCAAACTCACTCTGAACCAAACAAAGCAAGGCTTTTGGATACAGTTTTCAATCTATTTCTGTGTGATGCAAAAATGTGGTAACAGACACTGATTTTTTTTGTAAGAATCTTCATTCTGGATCTTATCAATATCACATCTGCAAAAGTTTTACTGTACTTGATATATTTGGGTCAAAGTAAAAAGGTTATTTTAAGAAATAACAATTTTTTGATTTTTTTCCTACAAAAATTTGTTTTTAGAATAGTTCAACAAATGTGTTACCAGAATTAACAAGCTATAATCAACAAATGCATGTGTCTAGTAGTTTAAGGCAAATCTTTAGGTTATAAAATAGTGAATCTTTTTTATTCTCAGGAGTTCTGTACATAAATCACATGTGAATAGAAAACCATGCATGCAACTACTGCAACACATAAAAGTTAGAAATCTAAAATTGCCTTTGGAAAGTGGTAGAGGGAGAGAGGAAAGAAAGGAAAGAAGGAAGGAAGGAAGGAAGGAAGGAAGGAAGGAAGGAAGGAAGGAAGGAAGGAAGGAAGGAAGGAAGGAAGGAAGGAAGGAAGGAAGGAAGGAAGGAAGGAAGGAAGGAAGGAAGGAGCTTTTGCTTCTGTTTTTTTTGTTTGTTTGGTTGGTTTTTTTGTTTTGTTTTTGGTTTGTTTTTTGTTGTTTTTTTTTTTCTGAATAAAACCCTTTTAGATCTGCTGGACTAAATTATTGCCCATGGCCTTATGCTCCATGGAGAAGAGTTTACATAATAACCCCAAGAAATACAGACATGTTGAGTTTAGCTTTTCCAGAGGAAAATGATATGTTTGTAGAGTATTTCCATTTTCACAGCCTGTCACTCAAACAATGCGATTGGCAAGCTTGGCCTGATTTTCCAGTGCTAACAGAATAGTGCCAGGTGGCAGATATGGATGGGAAAGTGCAAGAAGAAACTTAAAAATACCACTGGAGAAAGTAATTAGAGAAGCCAAGTGGCTGAAATTGTTTCATAGTTCATAATATTTTCCATAGCACTTCAAAACTGGATAGTTTTTTAGTGGATGTAAGAAAGGATGTAAAAAATGTAACTTAATAGAGGAAAATATACACATAGCACATCCTTTAACTTGCACTTACTTTGCAGTTTGGCATGGAATTTCTGCAGAAGTACATACTTTCACATGATTAAATTTTGTTTCTAAAAATCTTTTTACTCATGGAACTGGGAATCATACTATTTTGAAATTCTGAGATACTCACAATGTGTTTTTGCAATTTTCTTAGCCTGCTTCTTGTTTTCAGCATGATAGCTCTAGTAACATGTCCTGTACAAGAAAAAAACACATGGTATCAAGATACTGCTACAAGGGAGAAAGAGTCAACAAAATCATTTTACCCCTGAGTAGGCAGACATGGGGAATACCCTGCAGTCTCTGCTTGGCAGAGTTACTTTTTTATTGATGTAGAAGGGGATGATCCTGGTAGCAAGTGACAGAACTGTCCCATTTACATCTGATTTCAGAGCATGTTAGTGGTGGTAGTATTTCAAGTCCAAATTTGCTCTTTGGCCAGTGTGTCTGCACACTTTGTCATGGTCATGGCAAATTTACAACTGGGCCAATGTCAGGAAAAACTAAGCAAAGAGTAGACTGGTTAAACAGTCTGTGAAAAATATGCACACAAATACCACATACCTCTTAGAGAGTGTCCACAGTGCTTGTCTGTTCTTTTTTCATAATTTTTTAAAAGTCATCTGAGAAAATTTTATTGGCAAGAATGCTCATAAAGTGCTTTGGCTACATCTGTGAATAGCAAGAGCCATCCCAGAAATGTTTGCACAGGCATCATCACTGTCTCTTGAATGCTCAGAAGCTGCTTATTCAGAGAGGATAAGCACATTTGTGCAAAACATGTAAAGAAGGAGTATTAGATTTTCTGAATATTGTAAAAATAACTGTAGGCTGACATCTCCTTGAATAAATATGTTTTTTTAGCATATCAACAGTTTCATTCAAGAAATCACCCAACAATGTATATATTTAAGACTAGGTAGCACATAATACTTCCAAAGTTGTTTAAAAAAATATAATAAAAGGCCTAAAAAGAGATTATGCAGAAATCAGTTGAGAAATCAAGCCATGGAAATGAGTAATAAGTAGAAATACCTATCAAGTGAAGTTGTAGGTCTTTTGTCTGTGGATGTCTTCAGCTCCAGGAAGGATTTCTTTCCACCTCTCCCTCCTGCAAGATTTATTCACAAAGCACAAACTATTTGGCTTACTGGAAGAGTTACTAGATGAAGTTTTATAGCTGGTAAAATACAAGTAGGCAGACTAGATGATCTAATGATCCATAGTCTGAAAATACATTAATGCAAAGGTCTTAACTTATTGAATGCATTTATTAAATAGATAGTTTTCAAAGAAACCTATGGGAATTAGACACCTAAATCCCCATAAAATTAAATCTCATTTCTTGCATTTTTCAGTCACTTCTGTCTAACTTCTCTGCCTCTTCTTGCTATAAAAGTGGAATAAAGTCTCCTGAGAAAAAAACAGAATAACATTCTGACTATTTTACACTTTCTGAAACTAAGTGAATTTCTTTACGGACTCCAAACAAAATCTTTTTTTAATACAGGATCTGCAAAGTGGAATCTGGTCATGTTTCCTAACATGCGATGTAAACATATTTGGTTTGTAAATATTGGAGTGTTTTCTTCAGCTTTCAAACTAATCTAATCCTGGCACTATTTACAGAAAAGGGGATTACTGATTCTTATTTTTCTTTTCCTTTTTTTTTCCTTGAGACTTGACAGATTGGTGGTAATGCTGCAGAATGGAAACCTGCAAATAAGCACACACTATCACAGAATCAAAGAACTACAGAATCACAGAATGGGTTGGTTAGGAGAGGTCACAGTGGGTCACCTGGTCCAATCTCCCTGCTCAAGCAGGGCCATCCCAGAGCACAGGGCACAGGATTGCATTCAGACACTTCTTGTGTAACTGCAGTGAGGGACACTCCACAGTCTCTCTGAGCCACCTGTTCCATGCAGTCACCTGCACAGTAAAGTTTTTCCTCGTGTTCAGCTGTAACTACCCAAGCATCAGTTTCTGCCCATTGCCTCTCATCCTATAGCTTGGCAGCACTGAGCAGAGCCTGGCTCCATCCTCCTGGCGCCCTCCCTTCAGATACTGATAGAAGCTGATGAGGTCCTCTCCCAGTTTTCTCTTCTCAAGGCTGAACAGGCTCAGCTCCCTCAGCGTTTTATCATAAGAGAGGTGCTCCAGTCCCTTAATCATCTTTGCTTCCTTCCTCTGGACCTGCTCCACGGGCTCCATGTCTCTCCTGTACTGAGGAGCCCAGAACTGGACACAGCACTGCAGATGTGGCCTCAATAGGGCTGAGTAGAGGGGCAGGATCCCATCCCTCATCCTGCTGGCAATGTTCTCCATAATGCACCCCAGGGTACCATTGGCCCTCTTGGCCCCCAGGGCACACTCCTGGCTCAGGGACAGCTCGCTGTCCAGCAGGACCCCCAGGTCCTTCTCTGCAGAGCTGCTGCCCAGCAGGTCAGCCCCCAGCCTGGGCTGGTGCCTGGAGTTATTCTTCCCTTGGTGCAGGACCCTGCATTTGCCTTTGTTGGATTTCAGACAGTTCTCTGCAGACAGAAAATGTTTCTGCAGCAATGTATACGAAGAAAGGGAGAGATTTTTCCATCTCACCTGGCATGACTGGTGTCACCTGGATGTCACCTTTGTCCATTCCAGACACCACTCTGTATCATTTAAAGGAAACAAGTGTGAGGTTAGAGTTACCAGAGATTCTTTGGAAAACAGTTTACATGCTCTGATCAAAAAAAAAGTTATATTCTAGGCTTTTGGCCAATAGTCACAGTTCTGAAATTCTCTTTTACATTAATACCTACTCCTGAAAACATTTGGCTCTCAACCTCTCAGGTGCTAAAAGACTCACCTTGGCCCCTGCATGGGAACACATTGGTCAGTGTTTAGCTTCCCTAAAAGCATTGTCACAATCCATTCATTTAGGTCCATCCTTATCTGTCTGTCCTACTTCCAGACCTTGACACCTTTGCTGCAGATTTCCTCAGAGCACATTAATGGGACTAGGCTGTGCAGAAAATAAAACAAACAAAACCCAAAAACCAAACCAAATCAAAAGGCAGTAGAGGAACTTACTAACTTTTTAAAGAACGTCAGTTAGAAGTGCTTTGCTGTGAAAACTGGTCAGCAAAGTTGAGGCAGGACACTACTGCTGAGCCTTAATTTACTGAATCATCTGCTGCAAGCAATCTGGCTTAGCACCCACCACAAGGGTTTAACCACTTATCGCTGCAAGTTTTGGACAATATTTTCTTCCTTAAAAACTCAGCGGCTGAACGTGCGCGTACTGCCCAGGAGGCAACACTTTCATTTCCACAGCTATTTTATTTCTGTATTTAGTAGAAGTGATATGACTTAGATGCCTCAAATCCTAAAGTTTCTTGAATTGTGTCTCATCACCTGTAAAAGCAAGTTTCCTCACCATTTCACTCCAGATTTTAACAGTGACTCCCCAGTTAAAGACTGAACAGGTTTTTCAGCCTCTGACTTTTACATCATCTTTACTTGCCAGTTTGGTTCTTTATCGAGAGTTTTTCAGCCACAAGTCAGAGTGAATAATCTTTGTCATAGCCAGGAGCATGTCTTTGAAGATTACACACCTGTTCCTGGCTGTAATCACCTGAACAGAGAGAATTGCTTAGTTGAGTTTTCCCTCCTATTGCCCAGGACAAATCCTTGGAGCATTATAGTGAGATAAATTACACAGGGGCTGTGTAAAATTAGCTGATGATGTTTCAGAGCAAGAAATTTGCAGTACAAAAAGTAGTGTCAACAATTCCATCGGCATCACTGCTTCCTCTGTCAAAAGCCCAACACTGACAGTGCTCTCACTGTACTATTGGGGTTTTCTGTGTTGTTAAACAGACACCACTAGTCATGCATGGGAGCCCAAATGTCTGAAGGAATATGCTTCACCCATAGTAGAGGGTGATGGTATTCCTAAATTCCAGTGTGAGTAATTATTGCCTGCTAGTGTAAAATGCCTTTGCTTTCATTCAGGTATGATGTTTGCCACTTTTCCCTCTTTGCTACATTTTTGGAGAAATTTATCAACAAATTGGAAGTATTGTTTCTTAGTTTCTACCTCAATTTTAAAGGCCATTTTATTAATGTAGACTATAATTAGCACTAAATTAAAGAAAAATCATCATTATGTTTATGTCCAAGATAGTAATTTAAAAATAAATATTTGAGAGTCTCCATCCAGTTTTTCTCCTGATTTTATTTGAACAGACTTGAAACAAATTAAATGATTCATGAGTTCATCCTGGCTGGATATCAGTATTTTTTCTAATGCAGAAAGACTAATGAGCTGGAAAGTGACAATGAAAATATTCTAAATGCTAAGTCTGATTCCAGCAGAAGCAACTATGTTCTGGTAATTTCCCTTCACAGCTTCTGGAACTCTGTGGTGTCAACAATTACTTAGGGACTGGTTAGTACATGGACTATCAACACAACAGGCTGTATTGTAATGCTCTTTCAAAGATATTATTAGGACTTTTCAGAATATGTATTTAGACATAGTTACCCTAAGAAAGACCTTTTGGATGTTTTGGGTATTTCTGGCCCTACAGAAGGGCTGAGTGCAGGGACTTAAAGGGTAACAGTATAATTTGGCCAGATAGAAATTAAATACTTGAGAAAGGCTATTGCAGTTGGCACAGCCTGCTGCAGGGGTAGTTCCAGGATGGTCCTCATAAGTGTTTTCTAGTCTAGTGACACGTCCTACTGAGCACCAATATGCTTGGGCTGAGACCATAGGCTGCTTCATGCAGTCCTGAATCACCCTTCAATATCTTGCTTCAACTGCTGAGATAGTCATCTCTGGATTTGTATGTGAAAATTATTATTATTTTATAATACAGCTGTAGTAATAATATGTAACGTGGGTCTCTATTTGAACATCACCATGTCATTCTGTGATTGTGCAGGAGAAGGTAAGCAATTTACTGCTAGAAGAAATTTTGTGGGGGTGGGTTTTTTCTTCTCAAATTGAATAAAAGATATAAAAATATTCCAGTGCTAAAAAATGTCTTAAACCAGATACTGTTATGAGCATAAGTATGTAAAAATCAGTAATGGATCACCAGGTGTAGGGTTTGACTTTCATACTGTAGTACTCCTATATTATTATTTCTTGAGCACTGAAGTATGTAAGGCACCTCTGAAAACAAAAGGACAGACTTATGAGTAATTATGCTCTCTGTAACTTCCACTGGATATAATGGCTGAAAATAATTGTTATGAAACACCTTTGAAGATTGTACTGTAAATGTGAGTGTAAAAGCCTGAAATTAAAAACCCTTGCAACACAGATGACAGTTGCCTGGGCAATAGAAAGGGCTTCTTTCTTCTTTCTAATATAGCCTTGCCTACAGAATCTATTTCTTTTCACAAAAGTCCAACCATGCCGGGATGAGAAAACAGCAGTGAAAAATAGGTGTTCTCTAAACACAGAGTGACCAGATAGGACTTTAGCTTTTAGAGGAGAACTTTGAGGTATGGATCCAAAAATAGCTCTCTCAGTGCCTGGCACACTGGGATGCACATCTTGAGGGAATTTGCTGCAAGGGGGAACAGCACCTGCACAGGCACCTTTTATAAAACAATGGTTTTTCAACTGTTGTCAGGAAAGGACTAAGAGTCTTTGATCCAAACTTTCATTCTGTTCATTGCAGGAGAGCCATCAGACACATTTTTCCTCTTCCTTTTTTTCTCCCCTCTCCATCCCACGTAGGGCAAAAAGAGCAACCTGAACTATATTTTTTCTCTTATGCTGACATTTCTGAAGCATGCTTAAAATTAGCTCAGCACCTGCAGCATTATTAATAGCTTTGTGTCACTAGCCCCTAATAGTGGAATCCCAGCCTATCTGCATGATAAACCTGGATACATGTAAATATTCTTCTTAGCTGCCTGAGAAGAAATTTATGCAGGCCAGAAATGAGACATGGAATATTCCATCTGTGTTTCTTATCTGGACTCTTACAGGATCAGACCACAAGCAGACTTCATGGACCTCAGCTGCCCTTTAGTTTAAACACCAGTGTACAACATTTGTCATCCTGAAATAACAAATATCCACAGCACTGTTTTCCCTAAGGGCTCTATGCGTAGTTCCAAGGCACACCTCACACTTCACACTAGTTACTGACAAAAATCAAGAGCATTGGTGTGAAGTGAAGGCACTTGGATTTAACTCAGTCCTGCAAACATTTTGGGCAGGACTTGAGGCTTACAGTACCCATCATTAGTTCTGCCTCTGTTTAGAATTTTGCAGACATCTTCATTGCTTAACACTTTTTACTGTACTTGAGAAAACATCTTTTGTTCCTTTCAAGATGTGAATAATTAATTTCCCATGTCCTAACTCTTAAGGTATCCACCACCTTTGAGGATCAGTTTCTATATTTGCATAACAACATGTGCATCCATTGTGGAGCCAGCTAATAAATATTTAGGTCCAAAAGAAGGAGAGCAGCAGAAGCAGCTCAATTTGTCAATTTCTTTTTCATCACTCCCTATCATTCCTTAAAAAAAAAAAATCTGCCAATGTCACAAGGCTCCTCTTTGATTGATGGAATTTATAAAATAATAGCAATTAGACATTACCTGGAATATTAAGTGAATTCATCGTTTTTTGTATTGTAAGAAATAATGCAGTCAGTATGTAAAATATGCATAATTCAGCCATATCTATTATCATTGGATGTAAAGAAAAGTAAGTAACAAGCTGGGTTGTGCATACGATTATCTCAAGACAAAGGAACCACAGTATAATGTAATTTGCATCTAAGTTCATATATTCCATATTTACAGTAGCTGTACATAGGGAGTTCTTGTGATACAGCCTATTTTCAGCTAATTTGGCAGAGTATATTTTCTCTGCTCTAAGTGGAAAATGAAACAAAATTGGCAATAATTTTATTCTAAAGTCAGTATCCAACTACCTCCACATGTCTGCATCTTGGGATTAATAGATCAACAACATATGAAATTGATGAAATATATATTGATGTGTCTGTTAATATTAAAAATTAAGATTTCAGAGGATGGAGATACAAACTGCTGTCTGATTGATTAAAAGACAGCTGTGAAGCAGAAAATATGTTAGCCTATGACAAAATGAAGTGGCCAATACTAAAAGTGGATCTTAGGTAACCAAATTGTTGCTGCTTTGAAATAGTATGACTGCTATGCGTAGTAATCTAAACTGTAGGCTTTTAAAAAAATTTATGTTGACCTTATCATGTATTGGCTTTCCTTTGTGTCAGTATTTGAAAAGACAAACAATAATGAAGGACTCACTCCTGCAAAGTGCTAAGCACCCTGGGTCTGACTATGCAGAACACTGAAGGCTTGTGATTGAACATACTGGGTTGTCCTTCTCACTTTAATGGTAACAGAGCAGGACTGTGACATTCCTTTCAATTAAAAATGTGCTCTCCTGTTAGTCTGGATTATGGATAACAGCGCTAGGAATCCAAACCTAAATGCATAAATTGATTTGTTTTACAATCTGGCATTTTCCTTTGATGTCTTTTCAAAAATATTAAAATATTAACTAAAATTTCAGTGTGATTTTGTTGTCAGTAGATATTTTTTTAATATATGTACTATTTTTAAAGGAAATGTATGTTAATTGGGTAGTTCCCGATTACCTAGGTTTGTGTATAGCCTTCATCACTCCTGGGAACTCCAGTGCTCATCTAATTTAGTTGGTTCCATAGTGCTATTCTCTGTGAGATTTTAATAGCATAAAATATATCCTTGGAGAGATTAGACTGCTACTGTTGATGTCTCAAGGGTTTGGCTTGAATAGACAGTCAAAAAATAAACACACACCAAACAATAAACAAATTATGCTAAATAACAAGCATCAATCACAGTGAAGAATGTTGTAAATTTATATTACATTTGTCCTTGACGTTCAACATGCATTTCATAATGTGCCTATGATACAGCTTTTAAAAGTGAGAAGTCATTTAAAAATTTCATGTTAAAAGTGGAGCATTGCCAGGTTTCCACAGTGCAGGAGGGTGCCTTGAAATGTACCTGTTTCTTTTGATCAAGTGTACAAGGACTTTCAGGTGCAGGAGGGGCTGTCTGTCCTAGGAGGATCCTCAGCATCTGTGGTTAGTCCTCTACCCTTGAAATTAGTGTCAGGCATCTTATTTAACTAGTGGAAGATATGACATAAAATAAGACCTTTCCTACTAGATCATATCAACCAAAATTCTTCCTTGTATATGTTTTGATTCATTGCTTCATAGGTCCAACCAGAATAAGAGAATAGTATAATGGAATTGTCAGATAAATAATTGATGTAATGTTTGTATCCTACATATGGTCTCAGCCTTTTGTGCAAACAAGTACTAAACTGAAAAAGTTCTCATACAATGGTGGTACTTTTTAATTAGCTCTAGTGAAAAAAAAAGGTAAGAACCAGTCTTTACCTAATATTTGCTTCTGAATATATCCTCTTTAAATACAGGGAGGCTGAGAACAAGAGAAATTAGAATAAAAATTTCTGAGCCAGCACAAGCCCTTTAAAAGTGAATGTAAATGAATGACTTGATTACAGGAAGAACATTTGATAATATCTGTCTCAGAGATCTGTTTAATGATACTGTCAACTGTGGCACACTATCATAAAATGAAGGAGCCTTTCCAAATTGTTCCCATAAGAGTTCAATCAGGATTTGAGGCCACCCCAGGACAAGCATCTTAAATGCAGGATGCATTTGCACACAATGTCAAAGTGCTCATGCAAATAACAAGGAGCTTGAATTTTTTTTTCCAGTAAGCATTTCCAACAAAAGCAGGAAGATACAGGACCTTAAAAAAAATAAAGAGAGACTACAGCCTCTGAAAGTAAGTGGAGTAGTAGAGCAAAGATGGTGTGGTTGTTCCATCTGGAAGAGATTCTGTTGAAGGCTGGAGTGCCTTTGTCACAGTCTTCCCTGCATCTCCCAGGTGTCTCTGGAGAAGCTCTCAAGTCTCAGAGGAAAATGTTGATGTGGATGATGGTGCTCTGAAGTGCCATTGCATGAGATCAGTTCTGCAAAACATCACATATAAAATATTCTTTGTTATATGTTCATATGGTGAGATAGCAGAGAAAATGTCCTTGCTCTAAGAAAATATCTTACGAGGAGAAGTGATTCAGCCAAGAGTTCAGCAGGGAACAGAAACTGCCTCACTCGCAGCTCTTGTGGATCTGTCAGTCTGAGGTTGGATTGGAGAACTGAAAGGGGAAATTTCAAGCCCAGAAAAGTGTGTTGCTCCTCTGACCTCAGGGTTTGATCATGTAGGTGGAACAACACGCCTTCTTCACAGAGATCTAGACTAAAAAAAAACTTTCATGAAGTTATGACACAGCTTTTGACAAAACCATAGCAGATTATGTGCAGAGACTGTGGTTTCTGTACAAATATCTTATTTTTGAATCAGTATTTTTCACTACAGGCAAAAAAATGGCAAGGAACTGGTTTTCATTTTAAGTGATATCCCATTCTTTAATTTAATTTTTCCTCCAAAAGTTATAGCTGGCTAATCCTGTGAAAGCCCCTTGAAGCATGAGTGATGAAGCCCTTAACAAGAGACTTCATTGCAAAGTATGGCTGTTTCAACATGAAAGTTTTATGAGTGGTGCAGTCACCAAACAGGGAAAAGAAAGTACTCTAACAGGTTTGCTAACTTGTTCCCTGCGTAAATCATCAAATGGGGGAAGTTTTGCCCTCTGCAAGAGTGTATATCTTCTGATGATCATTAGAAACGTGCTGGTTTAGCTGAGATTTAAGGTGTCATCTGAGAACCAGTAAAAATCAAACAATTCAAATATTTTCTAAATTTTGTTTTAAGTAGCATTAAGATCTGGTTCTAAGTCTTACCTTGACTTAACTTTAAATAGCTGGACTTAACTTCTATCAGCCATCATGCTGATAGCTGATTTATATTTATATTTATATTTATAAATTTGTATATATTTATATATTTATATATTTATATTTATATTCCTTAGAAATCTAAAGAAGAGATATTCTGCCTTATGCATCTATTAAGATGTCCAAGTTGGACCAGAAATCTCTCATCAATCAGACTCATCAAAACCTAATTAACACATACTGTCCTCACACTTCAAACTTCATTTAGATAAGACCAAAGTTTTATTAAGATTTCTGTACAGATTATGTATCCTTCATCTGTTTGCTCTTCAAACGTTATTAGTGTTTCCACCAGCAAACAAGTTTCCAATTCTTAAATGCCCATCTTTGGTGAAAACTGAGACGTTTTTCTAGCAGAAGCAAAAACAGTAAGGTAGGGTGGAAGCAGTAGAGCAAAAGCTGGTGACAGTGGCATGAACTGTTCTAGACTTGGAGAGTGTAAATGTGTTCTGCAGTGTCATTTATTTGAGCTTCACAGATTATGAGGCTACCAGTGAGGCAGCTTACTCCTAGCTGAATCTCTTCCAGTCTGAAATTGGGTGTAGCCAGACAGGGTTGCCACCATGAGATGTGCCATGTGCTCCACCAAGCTCTGGTATTTCATACAAACAGGTATTTCTACATTTCTGCCATCTCTTCTTCACCCCTCGGCCATGCTCTTTTGTATAACTCAGAGGAGGATTTACCTGGGAGCCATTTGTAACACTGTATCCACAGAAAGTTTGGCAATACACATTCCTTGTACCAGGAATGCCATATCATCAGCAGAGCAATGGTGTCACATTTTCTGCTGCCGTCTCTGTCTGCTTCTGGCAGACGACTGAAGTAATTGTGAAGAAAAGCATTTTTTTCCTGCGTAGAAATCTATTGCATTGTTCAGGCTGGTGCAACCAGTCCTATTGCAAAACCATTATGAGCTATAATTTTCATGTGTAAGAATGAGTCAGTGTCTTACGCCTGCCCTCAGGCTCTTTCTCGAGGTTAAAAACAACCTAAAGGTACTTTTTTCGGGCATTTTGATATACTCCTCTCATACACACCACACTAATGAGATATCTGTTCCCACTGAATGAACTATTGTTACTTGTCTTTTAACACAAGTATAAGTTGAAAAATCACAGAGAACTCCTCCCATTTAAAACAGAAATCAAGGGATATTATTATTTGAAATACTTTTATTCTCCAAGTTATGGTGTTAGATATTATATCTGCTTTACGTCTCATTTTATTTTTATGCAAATGTTTCTCTCCTCTGCTGTATTACACTTATGATAGAAGAAGGTGAGTGAAGAGAGTGGGAAAATGTTTTGAAATAGCAAAACCTCTCTTCCTCTCACCTCTCCATAGACCACTAAATATAGTCAGCTTCATGTCATGCTAGAAAGAAATTCAAAAGACTTGAAGACAGGAAAGGAAAAGAGAGAAGAAAAGAAGCATCATACTCTCACATTAGAAAAACTCTGCATATTTTTATGCTCTGTCATGTCAAGCCCACATTAAAAATTCTATCCGCTCATTTCAGATGATCTCCACCCCAACAAATGAGCAAGGTCTGTAGAATAATTAGCCTTACTAAAAGTCTTGGGCTGTGTGAATGTAGTAGCTGATTCTCTGTGGTGTGCTACAAGTCATTGTGATATTCAAGGTTGGACATCACCCACTTAAATTAGCAGTTTATCAGAGTCCAGGATAGAAACAGCTGCAGGGATAAAGGATGATGAATCACATGACACAGATTAAAAGTAGCTGTGATTAATGGGACATCACAAAGCAACAAAAAAGAGAACCAACTGTGGAAAGAGATAACTACCACCACAAGGAGCAAATTATTGTCCAAGGTGATGTAATTAACTCCAAGCCTCCCCATGTGTTGGATGACCAATTCTGAGAAGGCTTGCTATTGTGCCCACAATAATAACAAAGCTGGGGATTCTTGGTTTAAGTACTGGGATATTAAGCTTCATTTTTATACATTGCAGGGAACTGATGAAGTATCAATGTTGAAGATATGGCAATTTGTAATAGTACAATTAGTACAGTATATTGTTGTGAGTCTTTCAACTAACACTCCCCTGAGAGGAGAGTGGAAAGAAAAGCTCGGATACGGTGCGCTGTGAGTTATGTGGTCCTTTAAATGCTTACACTCAAGAAATACCCATTGATTATACTTTTTGTCATTGTGTGAAGCCAAAGCAGCTCCCCAAAAGCATTATAATGCAGTAGGCATGATTAAGCCTGTTTTTTGTTCTTTGTCCTTATTAGTTATATCCTAGAAGGACAAGCGGTATTTTTCTTGTTTTTCCAAAGAACAGTTTTAGCCCTGGGAATCTTCCACTGTTTTGCTTTCTCAAAGTATTCATAGTATATCATCTTCATCTGTTTAGAAGACAAAAACTTTATTCAGATCATTTGCCAGCAATTCCTTCTGCTTCCTTTCTTTAGCTTAGAAATGAAGATTTATATGCACCTGAAGGGAATTTGTTGACAACTTAAAATATTGGGGTATTCCTAAAATATTCAATACCTGAAAAATGGAATGTGAAGACAGAATTTTAATTTTCTCTGCTGTCTTTGACACTATAATGATTATTCTAAGCTGTCAAAAAGAGAAATAAGTTTTTATAAAGAAATATCCTTATAATTTGCCACCATCATGTAAAAAGGACTTTTTAATTGTTGTAATTTTGTCATAAAATACATGTTGTATTTGGTTCATGGGAATCTTGCATTGGGTTCTGCTGTGGTAACAGATTGTCTTCAAGCTGGCAGTCGAGTCTGTTCATGTCTGAGAGCTGTACATGATCACAAAACAATAGATCAAAAGTGCCAAAATTTGAAAGCCTTCTAGATCAAAACAGTCCAAACTGCTTGATGGTTGCATACTTTCTGGAGATATTGGTTTCTTATGGTATTTTCCTTTTGACTTGTTCTTCCTTGGTGTTGAATTAGGCACATATATGTGTGTTGTGGTCCTAATGACAGAGTACTTGCTGTGGCCTGCATGAAAATCTACTAGAAGTCTCTAGACATCTCAAAACATAACTTTGCTTAGTTTTATTAAGCTTCCTCTCTCAAAATTTTAATTTCTTCTAACTGATTTCTAGATCGTACAATTGTGAGATGCACTTGAGGAAGCCTAAAAGATGGTGCATTGGCATCTTTTGCAGTTGTTGTGGAGATAGCTTTCAAATAATGTGGTGGACTACTGGTCCTGTACAGTTTTTTGACCACTAAAACCAAAATTGTATTGCCTCCTGCCAAGGCTTAAGATTGTGAGATTCCTGAGACATTTGTCATTGCGTCATTTATTCATTTGTTAAAAAATACCTTGCGTAAAACAGTCCAATGTCTTGCTTTACCTATAGGTATTCTAGCTGTGTATACAGAAGATGGAGAGTAATCACTCTATGAAATCTAAACTATGAACTGATGTAGTTTTTGAAAGGAATCCTAGGGAAGGTTTTATTTTTGTCATTCATATAATCTTTTCCCTTCTGAACTTCATGCTGCATACTCAATAATAGCGTGTTCTTTAAACTGTGGCATACACAGTAAAATATTTTATTGTTCAAATAACTAAAAAAAGCTCATAAGTACTACTGTTTTATACTCACTTCCAAAAATTTATTATATTACCTGTGTCAAAAAAACAGATATTGATAGAAGCCAAGATGGAATTTTACTGGTGTTCAGACATATTCATGTAATCCAGGATCAGAAATATCCCAGTATCTGTTTTGCATAAGAAGAAAATGGATAGATCAATGCTTACTCACTGTTGAAACTTATTTGTGTAAAAATAATGCCACTATGACAGATCATTACATAATATTTGAGCAAAGCTCTTATATTGCAAAATGAAATGTGGATGTTCTAAGGCAAAATATTTCTGATTGGTATTTTAAACAAAATTTTTGAAGACGCTAAACTTGATATAAATGCCAAGTTTTAAAGAGCTCTTAGGACTGTATCAGTGAAACTGTACTCTTAAGAGAGGAAATTCAGTTTAGTACCCAGTGGTGAATGGGAAGGGAATCCTTCCACAGGGTATTGTTTAATTTTGTTTATAGCAAAGCAGGATTTTCTGTAGGAGGAAAATCCATCACTGGACAGTTTACGTACACTGGTTCTTCACTTTAGTTTTCTGCCTTATTAATAAGCAGTAGATAAGAAATGTGATTTATGAAGGATCAAAAACAGCAAGCCCCTAGCAGAATGATGCAGGTAATATTATGGCAGGTTGCTATCATGTTTAGAATATGAATTTTTATAATTATTTTTTCTTAATATAATTTCCTATTAAAAGTTTAACCTAATGCAGGTATTTTGGTCATAAATATTAAGAGGAAACAATGCTATCTGGAAATACAGTAGTTAGTGAAAACCCAGAAAGCTCAGTGATTCATCATGGGAAAAAAAAATAAGAATGCTTCTTTACTTTTTAAATGATGAATTTGTTTTCTTAATAAATTCCTGTAGATCATACAGTACATGCCTCACAGAAAGGTTGAATTGTAGGAGGTCCATATAGGAAACAGTGAGAAGAGAGAAAAAATATTCTGATACATGTACTGCAGTTCTCATTAAAAACTAGAGAAAAAAAAAAAAAAGAGAGGCAATTTGTCTCTGCCCTGCTGAAGGCAGAGACAAAAACTCCATTACCTTTAATGTGGCCAGTATTGCACTTCCTGCATTTGGAAAATTTCATGGATAGCTGCTTCACATTCTTTAGCCATAATAGCATCCTTGACCAGGTACACTGAGCAGACCAGTGTGTGACTCCATTACATATTTTACAGGACTTCTGATGTCTATTTCCTACTGATTATGCTATCTGGAAAAGACCAGAACTAGCATGAAATATAACCTCCTCTGCTCCTTCTAAATTTATGGTTATTATTGCTATAAATAATTTTTAAAACTTCTGCAAAAATTATGTTTCAGACAGCAGTCATTCCTAAAAGTTTTCTCAGCCAAACATAAACCCTGGCTCAGTGGTAATTACTGTTTAAAATCCATTCTGTGTTTTCCAAGCAATACTGACAATGTGCTAAGAGTGCTTTTAATTTTCTCCTTGAGGAAATGCACTGTGCAAATTCATCTCACAGAATGACCTCTGAACAAGCTCTTCTTTCATGACTGCAGCAATATGAAAATGCATGCTTGTATCTGACCACATTTTCAAGGTAGACAGAGGCAAAACTGCAGATCCTTATTCTGTAGGCAGAGCTGTTTGTTACCAAGGGATTCTTTCAATAAATAGAAGCAGTGTTTTTATCATCCCCGGTCCTTGCAAAACCAGCGTCCTGAAATTTTCTTTTCCAACACAATGGTTTCTGCAGTCAGGGCCCTACTGGCATGGCACTCCAGAAGCATATTAGGAAGGGAAGAATACTGGCCATGGACAGCATCTATCTATAGATTTTATTTCAGCATCCTAGGAATTCTGCATGGATTGTCAAAGTCTTCAAATGGTAGCCTAATTTTACGTTCATCAGCAGTCACTGACACAGATTTTCTAAGTGCTTAGATGTGGATATCTCATTTTTGAAGCTTCATCCTGTTCCCTGAAATTAGTGTACATTCCAGCCAGAGAGAGTATGCAGAAGGTCATAGAGGTCTACTAAAGATAGGATGTAACAGCAATACATTTAGTACCTAACTTATCCCCCTAGCAATTTTCCTCTAACCAGATCTGGTTGCTTATCTAGTAATTTCCCAAAGCAGTAGAATGTAATTAAAACTGTTAATTTTTTTTAACATTATGAAAACAATAGCAGCAGAAATTTGCATTTTTTTTCTTTAATTGGATCAAGTAACAAAACAGTAAAATTCTGACAGCATTTATCTTCAGATGACAAGACACTGCTCACTTGGATTTCGGCTGTGTTTCAGAGAAAGGATTTTTTTTTGCCCCATGAAAGAATACTAGCACTTTTAATCTTATTTTACCTAAAATCAATTCAAACCTTTTCAGTACTATCATGGGTGTCATCCAGTGCTTAAGAAAATATGATTTTTAATAAGAATCATTAGTTTTGTATCACAAATATTTCTGCCTAAAATATGTAGAAGTTTTTTTTGTTCCAAATAGACATTAATGTTGAGTACTTCTCACAACAGCATGGAAGGCTTGTATGTCATGTCTGATAAATGGTGTTGTTAATCCTTAATTGTGTATTTATAGTTTAGTTTATGGTTAACTCGGAATAATTTGAAAGTATTTACGGGAATGACAATAGTTCTTCTCAGAGACTGAAAGTTGCCAAGATTAGTGTCTCTTGCAGGAACAGATTGTAGGAGAAAAAGCTACCAGATCAAGGTTCATTCTATATATATCTCAAGTGGTTCCGGGATTAGTTATTACTGAATAGGCTATTCCCATCCTCATTGTGTGACCAGTCTTGTGCAGGAAGAGAAATGATTTGTTCCTATTTAGTTTAAGCTGTTTTGGAAATTCATTTGACCTGGTCTAAAATACAACTGTGAACAAAGAAGTTGTTCAGCTGTCATTATTCAGATTAAATCAGGGTGTTGTATTAAATGATCTTTCAAATACAGAAATATATATTGACAGTAAATTCCCTTTTTTCCACAAGTGCCCTGGATTTTGATGTTTAGCTTCCACTTTTGTCAGAGAATGATTTGAGATACAAGTACTAGAAAAACTGGTGATTTAATGCTTTAGAGAACACATGGCATTGTGCCATTAATAAAAAGAAAAATCCACAATGCTGCTGTCTGTCCTTTTTTCAGTGCCTTGTCCTCTGTTAAGTCTCTGCTGCCTGCAGTGACCCAGTGGTCTTTTCTAAGTTTAGTGCATTTGATTTAAACTCAGCAAGGATGAAAGGATATTTCATTTTTTTATTCTCATGCATATCAGTTTGTGGTTTTCCATTACTAATTTAATTTAAGTCGAGAACTATCTGATTAGGACTGGAGGTACACATTTCATAAGTATAGCACTATGGTTATTAGTTGTTAAAAGCATGGAATCAAAGGTAAATAACCTGTGGCAAACACCTTTTTCCAGTTTTGTTGCTTTCATAACATATTGCAGGAAAACAGTAAATAAATTGAATGAAAAAAATACCAAAAAAAGAGGACTGTAGTTCCCCCCTTTTTTGTAATGACTTTAGCAATCACTGCAGATCTTGTATTCCTTCATCCCTGCATCTTTTGCAGGTCATGTCCTGTGCCCTAACACATTGCACTCTTTAGCACTCCCATTTGAAACTGATTTTTCTCTTTATTTTTAGGTTTTCACATGTTTTCCTGCAGAGTTTCTGAGTCTGAAACCTGAATGATTGTAAAATTACCATTTGAAGTGGGATAACACATCACAGGGCTTAAGTTCAAAGTGTTGGGTGAAAATCACTTCTCTGCATTCCTGCTTTTAAAATAAATTTTCAGTAGTTCTAGAAAGCTGGGCCACAATTGATGGGAGCCAACAGTTACTGACAAACAAAACAAACAGCCATTTTATCTTTTTGAAATTGTTGGCCATTTGTGAAATTTCCAAGAAGTGGATTTAGATTTTCATCAACTGGCTGTTTCCAGACTCTTTTTAAGATTTAGAGTTTTGATTTAATGGAAAACAAACAAAAATATTAATACACGAATTAATAATTCAGTTCTAGTTACCATAAATAAAAATTCTCAATTAAGAAAGTCCGTAAGAGGCAGTATATAGGTAGTCTGTGAAACTGCAGCTACTCAATATGTTCTTTAGAAATTGGATTTAAACCACTACAAAAAAAAAAAATACAATGTAAATATTGTGTTGTCTCTACTAGTGTTTTACATCAAGTTATCCACCCTGGTGCACAATCACTTTGGCAGCAATAACGCAAACCCAGAGATTGACTTTTCATGTACCCACATACTTTGTTCTCATTCACGTTTTTCAATCGAATAGGGATTGCATCTCAACAACGAGCAGTGAGCTTACAAAGTAATTAGTGTGGTTGAGCAGAGGAGCTAAGGATCACAACATAAAAAAGCTTCTGGGGAGGCTTAGTAGGTGCTATTTGGTTTGTCATTTCTTTCCTTTTTTTTTATTTTTTTTTTTTTTTTAATACTTCAAATGCTTTCTCTTTCTGCTGGGACTTAATAATACTGTCTTCTGTTATACCATGCTTCAGAGCAGCTGGTAAGTAGCACTATAAAAAATGAAGGCTATTATTACTTCATAGAAGAAGCACAGACTTTGAAGCTTAAGTTCAAAGCCTCGATACTGAGGTGAAGAATCACTTTCTAGGCATTGCTTTCCTTGTCTCTTATGAAAAGGCAGTTCCAGCAATGAGAGGAGAGCAGCTAGAAGGCCTGACTCACATACTTGCTTGACCAGCAATATGTGCTAAAAATTATTCAATCTGTCTCCTAATTAAGCAATTTTATGAACAACCAGCAAAATATTATAATTAAACATTAATTAAGCATTAATTGATTAAGCATTAGTAAGGAGGAGCAATCTTGTCATTCACCCAAATATTCGGAGGTAAGCATATCATAATAGTTTCAACAATCAGTAGTAGTAAGAATTTATCACCCAAGTACTAGAAAATCAAGGTAGACTAATGGAAAAAGAATAGGGAATAATTAATCAGAAGATTTAAAGAAGGAGGTGAAGTCTTGTTCTTCATGCTGAGATTGTTTTCATTAATTACTTCCACTGCATTCTGCAGTGATAGTTGGAGCTTTTTCAGAACATTCCAACCTTTACATGCTCAAACATACTGTTAAATTCCTATGACACATATGCTATTTTTTTTTCCTTGTGCCAAAATCGTTGATATTATGTGGCCTGAAGAAAACAAGATATTGGGCAGATTTGTACAGATTTAAGAGAAAATGAAGCTTCCAAAAATAAAACACCGTAAATCACTATGTGCTTAAAACAGGAATCACTGAGTGGCAGTAGTTCCATTTATCAACAAGATCTCTCCTGGACAGATTGTTATATTTTCCTCTACTACTGCCCACAGGAGAAAAAAAATACATAATTATATTTTGTACTTGTATTTGTTATCGTTCCCGTAAGTTGATTAGCTTTTCTTTTAGAACAATACAAGGAAAGAGCCACTTTCTCTGACAAATAAGACATGGGACATGTCAAGGGTCGTTCTCGTAGCAGTGACAAGAACAAAAAAAGTTTTTAAGGTGGACACAAATAGCTGGTGTTTTGATCACACTGCTGAAATTACACCTTCAAAATCACAGTATCTAACTCCAGCTCTCTACAAGTGCCATGTGTTACTGTCTATTCTCCATAGAGAAAACCAGGTCTGAGACCATTTCAGGAGTCTGAAGGTACACAAGTCCATGGGACCTGACAAGACCCATACACAGGTCCTGAGAGAACTGGCCATGGAAGTGGCTAAGCCACTATCCATTATATTTGACATTCCACTTAACTCCCCACTGACTGGAAAAAGAGAAAAATAACCCCAGTTTTTGAAAAAGGAAATAAGGAAGACACACAAAACTACATGCAAGTCAGTCTCACCTCAATGTCTGTCAACATCATGGAACAGATTCTCCTGGAAACTCTGCAAGGCACATGTTAAATAAAGAGGTGATTGGCAACAACCAGCATAGGCAAAGTTTTTACTGGTTTTGCTTCACTAAAGATAAATTGTGCCTGACAAATTTGGAGGCCTTCTCTGGTGAAATAATAGCAGTGGCAGATGAGAGAAAATCAACAGGTATCATCAACCTAGACTGGTAAATAGCATTTGACACTGTCCCACACAACATCCTTGTCTCTATATTGGAGAGACACGTGTTTGATGGACGGACCACTTGGTGGATAAGGAACTGGCTGAATGGACACAATCAAAGAGTTATGATCAATGGCTCAATGTGCAAGTGGAGAGCAGGGATGAGTGGCATTCCTCAGAGGTCAGGATTGAGACCAGCACTTTTTATCATCTTTGTTAGCAATATGGGCAGTGGGATCAAATGCATCCTTAGCAGGTTTGCCAATGACACCAATCTGTGTGGTGGAATTGACACACTGGACTGTAGGGATGCCATCCAGAGGGACCTTGACAGGCTTGAGAGTTGGACCCATGTGAACCTCATGAAGTTCAATAAGGCCAAGTGTGAGGTCCTGCACTTGAGGCAGGACAATCCCAAGCACAAATACAGGTTGGTTGGAGAATGGATTGAAATCAGCCTGGGGAGAAAAACTTAAGGGTGTTTGTGGACAGAAGGGTCAATATGGCTTAGCAATGTGCACTCACAGCCCAGAAAGCCAAACATATCCTGGGCTGCATCTAAAGCACTGTGGCCATCAGGGCAAGGGAAGTGATTCTGCCCCTCTGCTCTGCTCTCCTGAGACCCCATCTGGAGTGCTGCTTTATCCAGCTCTGGGACCCCCAGCACAGGAATGACATGGAATATTGGAATGAGTCCACAGAAGGCTACAAAGATGATCAGAGGGTTGCAACACCTCTCTGATGAAGACAGGTTGAGAAAGTTGAGGTTGTTCAGCCTTAAGCAGAGAAGGCTCTGGGAAGGCTTTAGAACAACTTTTCAGTACCTAAAGAGGGCTGGAGAGGGACTTTTTTAAGGATGAAAGAGGGTAGGTTTAGATTAGATACTGGGAAGAAAGTCTTTACTGTGAGGGTGGTGAGGCCCTGGCACAGGTTGCCCAGGGAAGTGGATGATGCCCCATCCTTGGAAGTGTTCAAGGCCAGGGTGGATGGGACTCTGAGAAATTTGGTCTATTCGAGGGTGTCCCTGTCCATGGCAAGGGAATGGTAACTAGATGATCTTTAATGCCCCTTCCCACTCAAACCATCCAATGATCTATGATTTGGCTCTTTATATGTAAAAATAAATTCAGAAATAACATTATTTTAAAACACTTTATTTGTTTTGTTTCTTATATTTGTTAGTTTATTCCTGTACAGACTTGGAGTGCCTCAAAATTACAGTTTTGCTTCACTACTCATAGGGATTGTTTTTTATCCCCAGCCATTTGGAGCAAATCAAATGTTGCTTAAGTTTATTTTACATGTCAGCACACCTAGAAGCTGAAAATCTGCTCCTGGGAAGATGACCTGAGAATATCTCAAGCATTGAAAGCTTAGGAAAGCATTTTTTGTAAGAGTTGCTATGTCAGCTCTCTGCTGCCTATTTGACAATTCCCTTGTGTAAGAACATTCTCAAAAGACTGGTTAAGCTAGTTTATAGCTGTTTTGTGGCACTAGAGAGAGTCTAAGGATTTCTGAGATTAGTTTAAAGTGCATTTGAAAAAAAATACAGGCAATACTCTCTGTCTCCCCAGTTTCTAAGTAGGTTTATGAAAGTTGACTCTGATTTAAAAAGCAAAATAATATTTTATCAATACATAAATATAAAAAGGATGTCTATGAATGCTTTCCAAAACTCTAAAATGGATGAAATAAGTACCGCGTTCATGCCCAGAGCTTAAATTTCCAATAAGCAGTCACAGAGGACAACACTGCAATGCATGATGTCACCTGCTTTGCCCACTGATTTCAGACAAATGACTGTACAGCCACTGCTGTTACAGTAGTTAATACGTAAAGTTGAGTTAATACGTATCCTCATCAGGATAGAGTTGATATTTCTCAGTCCATAAAATCTGGACAAAAATAGCAGTGCAGACGTTGTCTTATGCAACTGCTGTCCAGGTCTAATGATTTCTTGATGTCTCCTGGTATTTTTTCACCCAAACAATTAACTTTTCTCCTTAATATTTAGCCTAAATCCTCTTTCCTGTTAGTCAAGTCACATGATTTTTTGTCTTAGACACAGCGATTAGGGCAAAACATTCCCCAAATGCTGACATAAGGTGATACAGAATAACCTGCACACCACACCCACACAACTCCAAGCAATTCCCCCCCACAGCTACTGCAAGAAATTAACTCTGTCCTGGCTTTGGCCAGGACAGATGGAGATCTATGCTTCAACAACATACAACATAATATAACACAGCACTGGCTAATCCATTTTAGTTAACAGGTCTCTGTTGCATGAATAAAACAGATTTTATTCCTCACTAGAAGAAATATATGCCAGAAGATGAAGCATTTTGCAGTGTTCAGCAATAGTGGATGGCTCAGGACAGGTGCTCTGACAGCTTCCTCTCCTGTCGAGACCATGGTAGCAAAATGAGCTGCCCTATTTGCTGTGCAGTCCACTAGCATGGACCTCAAAGGAGGAAGAGTTGCACAAAGGTTTATGATAAACAAGACAGAGACTTGCAGAGGAGCAGAATGGGCAGCAGAAGCATTCGGTGTCTTCAGCAATCCAGCTATATCTGCCTGAGCTTCTGTCAGGCTTTTTATCAACCACGTGAGCTCCCCTTGCAGACTGAGTCTGAGATCTCTAGGATTTTCTCTGCTTTGGCACAGAGGAATGAGTGATGTGGGTTGGTCATGCATCACCCAGCTTTGTCACAGCAGCAGATCCACGGGTTTCAGGGGAATCAGTTCGAGTTAGTTAGGATCAGAGCAGCACAGCAGAGAGTGATCCTGGACTACAGGAGCAATATGCAGCCTGCCACTTCTGAATTTGGTAACCATGACATTGATGTCATTGCACTGCATTGGATGAAATTTAATGTTTTACACTTAATTTCTGTGTTAAAATTTAATCGAAAGTCATAGGCTACAGAAAGCCAGCATAGGATTTCAGACTCACATAAGTTTATTGCTGTAGAAAAGTTGCTCATTTAAAGAAAAACTTGCTTATCTTAAAAAACCTAGACAGTTAGTAACATTTTTTGCACTTAGCAATACAAAATGTTCTTCTAGCTGAGAGTGGTTTGGTTACCAAATCTCATCCAATTTTGTCCTTCTCTGTTTATGGCATCCACACACTCTTGGGACATTTGCAGGCAGGTGCAGACAAGGATTCTGACTGTTTACCTGCTCATTTCACAAACAAGTCCTTTCATTTATCATGCACATCAATCAGCTCTCTTCTTGGAACAGTTAGGAACCCTCATGCAGTTTCTTCTGTATGTTTTTCTCTCAAAATTATTTCTTTTGAGCCTTTTTGTAAACATCTAGACTTGCACACTGTGTATGTGAAGAAACTTGTGCAACTGATGATGAACGTGAAGTGAATTAGGGGTTGAAAATAAGCTTGCCAAGATGTTGTATTTAATAAATACAAAATTTTTACTGCTTTAAAGTGTTTTCATGGCTACTTGTACACAACACTGAAGAAGACAACTGAGAAGAAGTGGAGTTTTTCAGTCAGCATTGCCACTTAATTTTTAACACAGCTGTCTGAAGTAGGCATCTTGTAACGCTCCCTCACACATGCATTTCTTAGGTGTATTTACTCGTATCTCAACTCTGAGAAAAGACTCAGATGTAGAAGTCTAGTCAAAAATCACAAAATTCCAATTAGCTGGAAAGTCCATAAAGTCTTAAATGTTTAACAGTACATACATATAACAGAATGGTGTTACTCCTTGAACAGAATATACATAAAATCTAAAAAAAAATCAAAAATGTTTAGTCTGGGTAAAAATCAGACACTGCGGGCTCTGGGTCACTGAATTGAATAGGAATTTCTGGTTTTACAGCAGCTGAAATGTAGAATTTTTTTTTCTCATTTTGTTGTTCAAGAATAATTACTGTACAAAGACTGACATTTACTGAACAATATTTTCTTATTATATTTGCTAACTTAAAGGCCAACTGGCACATGCCATTGATTTCTTTTTTTCAGATACTGTAGTTAAACAAGTTCTGCAATCAAATTTATTGCAGGTGATTCACTGAATGCTTGAACAGCACAGTTGTGTTTAATTTTGAATGCAATCAATATTTCCAAAGCAATGCACAAATAAAATAAATTTGATACATACAGAGTGGAACCCATGGTCATTGACATTTTCATTCAATAATGTTTTTGAAAAACAGCAAACAATATGTTTAAATCAACTACAAATTCATTGTTCTTGTGATACAAAGGTAACTACTTTAGGAAAAAAAAAAGGTGCAGGCGAACAAGCACTCCTCCCTCAATGCCCTAACAAACAGAGCTGTTAAAATAATAATATGTATTTCTTATGGAAGAAGTAATAATCAGTAGTAAAAAGCAGCAAAGGATAGTGGCCAAAGCCTCTTAATGCTAATAGCTTGAAAGTACTCTAATCCTTTCCTTCCTGGTTTCGTCTAGCTACGTGATTTTTTTTTCCCTAGCAACAAAATGTATTCAATACTCAATCAAGTGAGTAAATTTCAAAATTATTTGGGTAAAAAATAACACATAGATATAACAATTTTATTGTCTACTTGAAGGAATTGATATAATATGTGTATTTTAGCTTCTACTTTGATTTTTTATTCCAAGGCTGCAAAAAAGAGCTGCTTTTTTATAGAGATCAATTTAAATGGGAAAGGTGAGTAACTTTTGAATACACTGTTGAAAATACTTCAGGGATTCCCTGAAGATCGATATGACTTCAAAGCTGGCTCTGCTTCAAGTCAGAGTTGGACCAGATGATCTCCAAAGCTTCGATCTAGATTAAATTATTTCAAGGTTCTGAATTTTGCTCTTCAGCTGGCAGTCTTTAGGACTCTGCAGAAAAGGCCATATTAAAGAGAGACCAGGAGTACTGTGTTTAAAAGTTAATCTTATTTCTCCAGATAGTCTTTAAAAGACAGTAGCTGCACCTTTAAAAAAAGCATATATACTCAAATCTCTCTAGCTCCTGTATAACTAAAGAAAGGGAACTTGGTTTCAGTTTAATAAAACTATTGGAAAATTCCAGTTTTGCTTTAATACTGGGGACTCTCCTTGTCATATAAATTTTAATATATGAGATATCAACAATTTCCACAGTTTCTTAATCTCACGGGGAACACTATGGAGGGTTTTCTACCAGATCTCATCACCTACAACTAGTTTTGTGACTTTGAATATGAAATGTTTCTTGTCATAAATTGACAGTTCTTTTTCCACCCAAATCCCATGAGGGTCTTCTAAAGAAAAAGGAAATGTAGCAGTCAAATTGTATGATATGAAGTGACAGCTTGATTTGTAGCATTTAAAAGATGGCGGCTATTATTATTAGACAATTTGATAGAGTGGAAAAATGTAATTTTCTCTTCTACACACACTTTAGTTCAGTTTCAGTAACCGAGCTGTATTTTACATGTATTTTATTCATTGGGAAATTTGTCCCTACTTACATGAAAATTGAAAATCTCTTATGTCAGAACATTTTTATAGCACTTCTTTACAACACTCTACATTTTCACACCATTTGCCATTCAGGAAAATTCATGGGGAAGCCTAGTTTTAGATTAAATATTGAATGGTATAGACTTAGCTACTGTCCTCTCAAACCCATATTCCTTTGTCACAACTCATTCAGTTCCAGTCATCACCATGTAACTCCTTTCCCATGAGATACTTGGTCCCCTGAGTATGGGTGAGTAGCTGAAAAGTGGGTCACCTTGACATCTTCTACAGATATCTGGGTCAAGAAGTTCAGGACTAAATTACTCATCTTTCTGTTTTGTTTTTTGGTTTTTTTGGGTTTTTTTTCCTCAGCAAATTCAAAGGAAACACTCCTTCAGTTTTTGGTACTTAGTGACAACAGATGTCATAGGAACAATTCCTGAATTTCCATGATTTGGGGAACTGACCTGCTACCAGTTATGGGTTAAGATACATCAAAAAAGAATATATGCACCATTCACTACATGAAACATCCTTCAAAATGCCTTCCCTAAATAGATCAAACAGAATATATTTAAAATCTAACATAAGATGCATATGGTATGTGAGTCAGTCCAAACCATCCATAGCAGTCATGAATGCTGCCTCCACAACACTAAAGTCAATACAGAAAATGAATCAGAAAGAGAGAACCACCTGGCTTCATGTGCTGTGCATCTCTTTCCTCAGAAATTAGTGTTAAAATTTAGTAAAATGAATTGACAACTGCAGTCTGATGTATGGTTTTTTTTATGGTTTACTTCCACTTTATTTCCTTGATTTGATAGGAGCTATACTGGGTTACTCCTGAATTCATTTTTCATTATAATGTATCAGTTTTACCCTCATTGGTGAAGTGCAGACAAGTTAATGGTAAACAAAGGGCACAAAAGTGCATGGCTGATTCTCCAGTTTCTCTGCTGATCTGCACCTGCCTCACTCTAATCCTTTTGGAGTAAATTGAACTGCATAAAAGCAGTGTGAACAGTCAATCATTCAGGCTTCAATTTCACTTAAAATATAAATAAAACCCAATAAATACCAAAAGATGTGACAAATAGAGAGAACAACATTTTAGCCATTATTAATCTAATATAGGACTTTGGATCACCGCATAACTAAAACAGTAAAGGATGACTGAAATTTCATTTTTCAAATCAATCATTTTCTTTTATATTTTTAAAAAAGACAATTTCTTGTCTCACTGATAAATGGCAAAATATTGCCCAGAACTTATAACATTTCCCAATGTTCAATTTATCTTCTTGTACTGAATGTATTTACTCTCACAGACAGCAAAAGAGAAAGAAACAAGACGCATGAACAGAAAAATATAAAATCATTTGAAGAAAGGGCACATTCCTGCAAAACACAACATCCATCAAAAGTAACACTGACACATTTTTGCAACATGGAAAACAGCAATCAAAAGGCTGTTGCCAAAATGTTTTTTGCAACATGGAAAACAGCAATCAAAAGGCTGTTGCCAAAATGTTTTCCATATTTCCTCATATGAATTAAACTTATATTCCTTATTTATGTAATAAATACTTAACAATTCTCAGTCTGTAGAAACTGTTGCTACCAATTACTACACAAAAATGACCAAGAGTTGAGGTCCTAAATGTCATGCAATGTATATGCACATTATCTCTTGGCTCAGGACTAGAGAGACAGCACACCCTGAGAAAAAAGTCCCCTAAGAGAGGGAATCTATTGTGAGCCTCCAGCTATTGCCAGCAGCTGACCTAGGTGTCATAACTGCCTCTGTTTGACAGTACGGCGTGTCTGGGAACCCTGGAGAGTAGGTGTCTTGAATTTCTCATTAATCTGTGCATAGAACAACAGCAAGAGCTAAGCCACAGCTAGATGAATGTGGCACTTCATCTCTTCCTGCCATCCACAGGAATGCCTTCCCTGCAAGAAAGCTGGGAGCTGCATTCACTTCTCCTGAGTGCTAATTACATTTCTCAGTTGCAAGGCAAATGTCTTGCAAAATCCAAATAAACATGTGAGATTCCAAATGTGTTGTATATATGTCTAATAAATCAGGGAAGTTTCTCTGCAAAGTTTGACTATGAAAAGGTAGTCCATTATGCAGAAGCTGAGGCTGTAAGCTCTGCAGTCATTTTATTATCACACATCGTTCTCTGAACTATCAAGAGGAGTGGTGCAGCCACAATGACCACATTATATGGTTAGACACGAAAGAAACAGCACAACAAGCCCAGTTCAAAGATGAACACAGAGATATTTTCGAACATTGTCTTTGTTTGTCTGTTTGAATGTTTTTTTAATTAGACTAATAGCGTGGGTATCATGAAAATAGACCTTGTTTGAAAAGAGCAAGAGTCTGCAATAAAATGTGCTTATTCTTGACCAGATGTGTGCATATGTGTTGTTGACCTTTTTGTTCTGATTTATGTGACCTTCAGATATTTTAGTCTGATCTCTTGAGCTGATACCAGATAAGCAAGATCTGTGTGATATGTGTATACTGTTTGTGAACTAAAATTTTTCCAGAGTTAATTTTTTAGAAAGAAAAAGGGACAAAAATTAATGTGTAGGGACTTAGTAAAGGATGAACAGAAGAAATATTCTGACAAATATTCCTGTACTTTTTCTACCCTCAATGGGGTAATTTGCAATGTCATATGTAAGTCTTCTTAAATTTCTCAGTATCCACTACAGAAGTAGATATACCCAAATATAATATATTTTGCTGTGAACAATGAAGAAAATGCTGTGAAGAATGAAGCTTTAAAATAAAAGATTTCCATGAAGGCTCTTTCTGGCTTGTGGATTGCAGACATTAAAATGCTGTTTTAAGCTCTCTAAGTCCCTACCAGCTGTGTGACAGGACATTTTGTGAGAAACAACATTTAACTGTGTAAAACAATCTCCCTCTCGTCTCTCTCTGTGCTGATAACTCAGCTGTGCTACAGTGCAGTTACTCTGCATTACCCACTTATGTGGAAGAGCAGAATTCCCTTTACCGAGTTAATTAGTGCAGTAAGTAAAGGCAGACTGCAAAGCAGAATTCAGACTGGATGATCACAGTGTTACTCCTAAGACCTCCTGGGCCTCAATTTGGTATCATTTCAAGATGGTTAAGTACCAGGTCCTTGGGGGCAGGACATAGCTAAAGCATTCAAACACACATAATGAAACTGTTCAACATCTGGATTTAAAATAGTCAAGAAAGACAGAAAACAAAATCAACTGTAATTTCATAATAGTTCACAAAGTCAGTAAAAGTCTGGGAGCTCTAAAAATTATACTGTAATTTCAGCTTCTGCTTCCCAGACAAAGTTCCATTTTCAGAGCTAAAACACCAGCCACCTGAGAAACATGAAATTGTTGCACAAGAATATGCTCTAACTCAGAATGTAATACAACAAACTACCTACTTATATTCAGATCAGGCACTCTCAACAGATGTTACACATAGGATCAATATTGAATTGTAGTTACCCTGATACCCCTCAACTGTAATTATGATCTAAATAAGCAAAGAATAAAATAAAGCCAGGGACCAGATGGATATTTCTTTATGAAAGCTATTTCAGATACTGCAACGTGACAATGATGATGAGCCCACCACACTTAAATAGGTTTTGCCAATAAGCTGGGCACCCAGAGCATATGTTTGAAATAACAATCAGGAATAGTAATTATTGTTTAGAAGGCACAGCACTGTGACAAAGAACACCCAGCAATTTTCATTACAGTGAAAACTAAGTCATTAAATTCTTTAAACCCAGCAAGCTAAGGGATTAAAAATGTGAAACTCATAACCTGCTCTCATATTAGTGTTTTTCAGCCAAATGTGTCTGTCTGTGGCAATTTTAACTCACATGTGACAAAATATCTGCTGAAATAAGTCTTTGTTAATAACTCCTGAAATACATAGGACAAATATCTTTGGTGTTAGGGGCAATTGTATGAGTTAGTGAAGACATAGGCATATGGAGGCAGAGGAAAGTAACAAATGGTAAATATAAGACAAAATTTAGGAAAACATTTTCTAGTGATAAGAAATTTGCTTGTATGAATTTTAACATAGTTCACAAATTTTATCTAAAAATAATATTCATCTGGGCTTTTTATACAATATAGCACAATGTTCTCTTGAGTGAGGTACACTAGCATGCCTAGCTGTGCAGTCTGGACATTGTAAAGGAAGCTGCCTATTGCTAGATATTTTGTCAGTTTCCAGAGGACGAAGTGTCTTAAACTTTCTTCTCCTCAAGGCAGTTGCCCATTAATACATTCTCTTTAGTCTGCAGATTGCTTACAAGAGGTATACTTCGACTGTTTTTCATAACCAGCTTGCTGTTTTTATTCTGAGACATTGCTCTACATCACTCGTTACACAATTGTAAGTATGAATTTGAAAATAACAACAGTAACAAAAAAGCTAAATCTACCCTCATTTAGGGTAAGATAATCATTGATTTAGGAAAGTGATTTGACTTCAGAGCAGAATAAAAGCCCTTCCAGTTCTTTCCAGTCCCTTCTTGCACACAGGGAAAACCAGGCGCCTACTCATTAATATCTTCTGGACTTGAAGTGAATAGGGAATTTCTCCACGTCAGATGATTCAAGGTGCTCCAAGGGAGTACATACCTAAAACGACACCAATTTTCAAGGTAATCAGCTGTTTTAGGAAACCTCAAATCAATGTGCAGGTTTGCTTGTGACAGAAGTGCCCAGAGTTTCCATGATTTAGAGGAGTTTAGTGGTTAAAACACTTTTTTTTCAGGGACCAGGGAAATTTGAGTGCAGTTCCCACCTTATGTGACATCTGTATCCCCACCTAGAAGTGCTCACCAGAGAAGCGCTAGACCAACTTTTCAAAGACCAAAATAATTACTCCACACCAGAAAACTAGAAAATAGCAAACAATAAAATGGGACAAACTCAACAAAACAGCTATTTAAAGGTGTGCTTAAGGACTCTACTTTTCAGTAGCTGCTGTTGATACAAGTATGCTGCAATCTGCAGTGTTATGTAGAGACCTGAGCTAGCTGCAAACAGACTCCCCTACCACCATCAGTCTGATCACAGCAGCACGGAGCTCTTACGTTGTCATGCCTTTGCAACTCGAAAATAATTCTTCTGAAATGTGAAATTGTTCTTTTTCATAAGAAGGATTTTCTCTCTAAAAGCCTGACAAAAACACTGATAATGCTTTTACTTTAGTGTTTGATTTGCCCCTGGTACAAGCAAATCTTCAGTCGAGGGAAATTTAGTTCCTGGCAATTCCTAACATGGGGCTTGAGGCAAGGAGATATCAGTTCTGGTCCTGGCTATTCATACATCACAGATATGAGGGCAGTGATCTTGGCCAGAAAAAAAAAACAAACCCAAAAACAAGCAGGAATAGTAGGTAGGAAATCCTCACACTAATGTTGCTGTTTAAACTCTTATTATATGACAATGCCCGGAGAGTTAAGGCTAATTAAGCCAAGGAGTAACATATTTGGACCTTTCAGGATGGAGCACAACAGTTTCAAGATCACATATTCAAGCTCAACTGCAGGGAACTGGAGCATCTTTCCTTTTAAGAGAAAGCCTTCACACAGTGGTCTGCTGTGTATTAACTGAACTTTTCTGACTGTTCTAACGTCAACAATCTCTCAGCTAGACACACGACTTCATGCAGAGAAATGTCACTGGGATGGGGAAGGAAGGCAGAGCCATGCCTAGCACAGCACAAAGTGAGTCTGCTGACACTATGCAGGCATGGAGCACTTCACGTCTGATTACACTGCAGCACTCCTGCTGTTTTAATAAGACTTTTCCTCTTAGAAGAAATAACTAATGGTGTCACGTTGTGGGGTGGCTTTTTCACATCTCTCAACAGTTGACAATGCTAAATGACTTTCACCAGTGACCTGAATTAAACTCAATGAGAACCTAATAGCTACAATGTCAGAGGCCCTCTCTGTACATGTACAGCTTCACCTGCATCACCTGGGGCAAGCCATTCAAGTCATCTGAACACAGAACTGCCAACACTGAATTAATTCACCAAATTGACATTTATATGGATGCCACACTTCAAATGTTGGACTTTGTCTACCCTTACTTCTGTGCTGCTGTTATCCCTGAATAGCACACATGATAGAACTGCAAATCAGTGATGTCAAAACCATTTATGTAAAACAGCATATTTATTTAAAAGCAAAATCATTTGTTTGAATAGGGCACAAAATTTCATGGCCTGGAAAAAGTAATGAAAGCATATAGGTGTTACTATTTTATAGTCAGAGACACTGAAGAAAATTGAAATTTAGATTTTGCTTTCCCCTCTTCTCATCTTACAATAATTTTGATACCTTGTTAAAGTCCTCCCAAAATGCTCTCTTCAATATAGCCCGTTCCACTTACCCTTTTCTGCTTTTTCTCTGGCCTATGTACCACCTGCAGGTCTCTCTACTGTCCTTCTACTTTTCTTTCCTCTCTTGTCACTTCTCTTGTCTTGTTTGTACTTTGCAGAGGTTTTTACCTTATGTCACTGCCAATCTGTCTCCCAAGGCACTAAAGCAGCACTTGTGGAAGGGGATCCTCCCCTGACTGACTGGCTGCTGCCTCTGGAAGTGCCAGTTCAGCTCAGTGGGCGGCCGGCGGCCAGATGGCAGCAGCAGGACACTTTTACGAACTGTGATTCTTCACCATCCCTGTGGAAAGGTTGAGCTTGCAAGACCCAGAGCATTCGGTTCTGTTTACGTACTTGTATTAAAAGTTAATGTTGGAATTATTTGTTCAGCTGTAGCGTTTTCAGTGCAGTTTGCCCAAGTCCTGAGTATATGTTTATCAAAGCTAAAATGAATGTTTTCAGAAGAAAATGACACCATATGATTTTTACTTTTTTTTTTAAGCTTTGAATTTTGTCAGAAATTCTGATTTGAGGCTGTGGCTAAGTAGTATGAATCTGCGAATAACCTGGAGAGAATCTCAGGTTCAGCTGTGATTTGATGTAAGCTCAAGCCATGTTTTTTCTGGTGTTTGCCTGGGGATGGAAGGCAATGCAGCAAGCTGTGACAGTGAACCTGAACTTGTTCAGACCCAGCACACCAAACAGAAACCTGGAGGTGGAGCTGTAGGCAGGGAGTAGACAAATTCCAGTGGAGAAATCTACTCCATGATCAGAGCTCTGCAAAGAAACCCCATGCAGAATTAGAGATCTTGAATCTTGCAGAGCATGTGGAATCTCAGCATACCCTGAAAAGTGAAAGCACAGCCCAGTTCTACTCTTCTGGGAGAGGTTTTCATGAGTATGGGGAAACTGCTCCACATCATGTAAAGACAGACACTGGAAATCTGTAGGCTCATTAGTTTATTCATAGATGAGTATTTTAATCTGGCCAAAAGATCCACTACTTAAGTGTAAATTGTTGGTTCTTTGGTAAATTCTTTCCAGAAGAAAAAAAAAGTATTCTAAGAAGTTGTTAGTGGTAACACCATGAAAAGGAAATTTCTGATCTCAGTTCTACAAAAATAGAAACCTGGGTAAGACTTGTACAGTGCTATAGGGACAGTCATCTCTGTTTTATTTCTTTCAGGGAAAAAAACTGGAAGCTCTTGCAGCACAGAAATGAATGGACTATCTTAGACTACAATAATGAATGAACTTAATCTACCTTTATCTAGATTTTGCATATTTTTATTGTTAGAGCTTTCAACAGAGGTGATGATTAAGTATTCAAAACAGCGTACTACACTCCAGACATATTTCAGCTAAGAGCTCCTGTATGTGGATACTTAGAATCACTCTTTATTCTGTTTCCTGCCCACACAGTTTCCCTGATCCATTGCTCAATCTGCCTTTCCTATCTTTTGTTCACAATCCTTTTGCTGTTGTAAAATGTTCCCTTTGAATAAGACACTAACTCTGTTTTTCCAAATCCTTTTTTGAATACCAAATGCACTTTGGTCTGGGTTTCAGATGATTAGGTGAAATCCTTCTTGCCTTTTTGAGGTCCTGCAGTCTCATGAAATTCTTACTGGAGGTAACTCTGAGGAACTCTGTGGTTAGAAAAAACTATGGTGGCAAAAGTGAGAAGAAGACACTGCAATGTTGCAAGGCTTTGATTCACCAGGTCAGCACTTCATCCCTTCCTAATCTATGCTATGGTAAAATATCTTCCCTCACACACAGAGAAACACTCATATTTCAGCCCAAAGGACAAAGAAAAATATATGTAGCTTTAGGTCAGTGAAGACAAGATGTGAAACAGTTTGCCTAACCTTTCTGGAATTTAAATTGTTTTGATACTAAAAGGAAACAGTTTAAAAGATAAGAAATCAAGTACATTTTGACCTTACTTTGAAAATTCAAGATGTTCCTACCTCTGACTAGACATCAATTGAAAATGAAATTCAATTTATTATTTAATAAATTCCATTTTCCTATAACTTTATTTTGAATGAGAATTACCTTACTTTGAGCAGCAGGCCTTTTTGCAGCATTACAGTTACTTCTTTGATGTCCATTGAACATTACTTTCCTCCTTCTAAAGCTGAGTGCATTTTTGTTCAAACTATCTGAAAAACAAAGTTTCCTTGTTCAATTTCTTTGAAGACCTCAGCAACAGACTCAACTGCAAGTTAAGTAGCTGGCCTCCAGTAACCAAGGTCAGACCTTTCAAAGCCAACTGAATTTTTATCACTGGATGCATAATATCAAGAGAAGTCATAGATATACCCTTCAAAATCTGCTTCTGTTCTCATCTCAAGATTTTAAAATGCTTTTCCCCTGTGTTCCTTGAAGTCAGCTCTTGGAAAAGGAAGTTTTAATATTTTGTGGGAAGTGTAAGCTCAAGACAGATTTCCTATAAGGAACGGATACAGGTTGGTCCAACAAGTCAGTATTTGAAGCTTTTCCATCTCCTTCTCCCTACAGAGTTCTAATGTTCTTATCACTTTTACATCAAAGTGCTTTATACTAACTCCTTCATCATCTTCTAGTTTGATCAAAACAAACCTGATTTTGATCTTCCCCATATGATAGTAAGAATTAGAAAATCTGTGCAAAACAATTTAAATATTTCATCCATGGGAAGACGTTTGTTCCTGTCATTGTCCCTTCCACACCTGGGCAGCATGTGAGTTTACACTGATTCTTTTCAATCAAAAATATAGTTCCTGCTTTCAACAACTAAAGCTTTGCAAAATGGCTTCTAGCTGATGCAGGCTTCCAACTCCTTTCCTGGCATGGAAGTTCATTTGGTAATATCAGCCTGTGCACATAAAAATTCGTGGTACTGCAGAGGTTAGATTGAGAAAGTAAGCACTTTATATATAGTGAAGCTGCTGGTTGAGGGAATGGATATTATTGCTATTAAATTTGTAGGAAAAAAAAAGTCAGTGTATCATTCCTTACAAACATCTAAATTTTTTAAAATTTAATTTGAATATAAGAAAGTCAGGCTAAAAAAAAAGAATATTTGTGCTGACACAGGAGTAGCCAGAAAAAGAGCAGAAATTTTATCACATACAGCAGGAAATAAAAACAGCAGAACACCACTTTTGATTCAACACTAAACTTTCTTCTATAGTTCAGTTGTGTCACTGGATTGAGATTTCGTCTGAACACGTAGGAGTGTAGGACACATTAGATGTTCTATAGGGCCAGAGTTACTAATATAATGATTAAATGCATTTTTGTTTTCATTAGTGTTTCATCTGAGACTTTCCACTTGTCATCAATAAATTAAGTTTTCAACCAAAACATTTTAATGAGGAAAAAAAAAAACCAGGAGATTCTATGGAAAGAAGCTATCTCACCACAAAAAAAGTGTTTCATCATAAAGCTGGTATTTTATTGTAAAAGAATTTTGAGTAAATTTTTGGAATAAATATTTTTTTTTATTTTTGGGTTGGAGACATTAAGTAATAAATAGAATTGAGTAGAAAATGGTAACCACCCTGTTGCCACTTTAAACCAACCTCTACATTTTATTGCAGGGATTCAATTAAGTTGCACAGAATTACTTAAAACCTCCATAACAAGGGTATTATTGTCTATTGTGCTCTAAAGGGTTGTGGAGAAATTTGTTTGCCACCTGTTTCAGCTTCATTAGAACATTCTTATTTTTATTCTCACTTGTACTTGGCTTGCATTATATTGAAACTTTTTTCAGAAGTTAGTGCATCTATCTTTCATTGTGTAACCAGAATTCCAACTATTGAAGTAAATGAATTTTCAGGTAATCTTGCCTTCAAAGAAAATGATGAAAAAAAGAAAAAAAGAGCTTCTAAAATTAACTGTGTGTAGGCTTTAGGTATCCATATGCAAAATCCAAAAATTCTTCTCGAGTATGGGTACATTTTGAGAAGGCAAACTTTGGTTTGTACCTGCATGCATATGGACATCTCTGCCCAAACTTCCTGAAGCCTCACTTATGCTGGGGCTCCAGCATTGTCAAGTTTTCACCTTTACCAGGCATGCAAAACTAAGCTCCTATTCACAGCATAAACTGCTGTGAATCACAGCACTCAAAATCCTGTGGTTTGAAAACAATTCTCCACAAAAGCAGCATATGATTGTTCTACAAGGAACAGAGCAGATAATTAATTTCTGACTTGTCAGTAGATTTCCAGGTCCAAGTTGTTCAAAGTCTTTCCCTCTTACTCTGAGGTCCTAGGTAAGCTCTTGCACCCCTGGGTTCTCTAGTGCCAAGTTAGGAATGAGCTCAACCCTCGAGGGAAGTTCATAGACACTCTAAGTTCCCTGCTTAACTTCCTGTTTTAAATATGCTGGTAGAAATTAATGTCTTTAAAATCTTCACCTCTGTCAGATTTGGTTAAGAGCTGTTAGTGTGCAATTTGTTAGAAAATACACATACATTTATACACGTGTGCACAGAAAGGGGACATGGTTTCCACTGTGAGTCAGTTTGCAGATACATATTACATAATTAATATGCTTATTTTCTATGATAAATTCAATGGAAATTCTTTTTATGTAAAATAACAGGCAATTCAGTACGGTAATGCTTGCAAATTTCTCATACTGCTTTGATCAAATCTCCACTTTCATTTTTACTGTTTATATTCTTAAACTGCTGCAAAGTCAATTACCTTGTCAGCTCCAGTTAAATGCAACTTCTTGCTAAACTCTGTTTACAGTGGAGACAAGCATCTTTAAATGTTTGATAAAAAGTACAGAGGAATATTGGAAAAAAATAATTTGATGGTTATTGATAGATGTTTTTTAAAATGTATTTGTCATCTTCTCAAACAACAATCATAAATACAATTTGTACTCTCCAGTGGTTTGAGCCAGCAGAGTAGTTTCTCCTTTCTCTTTCTTCCAAATGTCATAGTACGATTAATTCAGTATTGAGGTTTTGTATCCCTGTGGGATGCGATAAGATAATGGTAGTACAGACAGACCTAGTTAGACAGAATCAGTTTGTAGACTGTTTTCATAAATATTAACAAGAATCCCCTCCAGACTACCAAAGCAGTGGCTTGTCATTTGCACTGCCTGCCAGTGAAATGTTTTGGTGGCTTAGGCACAAGCAGGCACAAATTAATCAGGTTTGACTGAGCTACATCCTAACGAAATCCTTATCTTCTGCAATGTTGATTTCAAAGCCTACAGTAGTTATTTCATGTATCTTATCATTATTCAAGGCCCTTTGGGGGAGTACCCTAATTTCGTAAACATATTATGCTTTTTTGGAAGGAAAAGTGAAACATATGCTGCAGGGGGAGCCTTTATAATTTTCTTTGCTTACAGATATGCTGAGCTACTAGTACTTCATAATTAAAAAAAAAAAAATTCCCAATGTGCACAATTATTTTCTGGCAAGGAACTGTTGTTTTTATCCAAATAGATCGCCGAGATCTAGAGCTGATCCTCAGAAACTGCAGGCTACTTTCTCAAAGTTTATTATCATAGAGAGACCTGGGCTGACTCACCCTCTACCCAAGTTCCTCACGTGATACCCAGGGCAAAGGGAAGAGCTGATGTTGAAAAGTTACTGTTTTCATTAAAGAAGGACAGGAAGTTCTTTGAGCACTGGTGAAATAGTTCTTTGGAACTATGAAATAGTTCTTTGAGCACATAATGAAACATGATGGTGCATGGGTTTATGTGTCAGGACTCATTCATTGGAAGCTTAAGAAAGCACCAGTTCTAATTCAAGCATCCTGACAGCTCCTGTTTATAGAACCTTCTCCAGCACAGAAACTCCAGCAACAACACGCAGGGTTAGACTGAAGGGTTTCCTTCAGTTTAAGCACCTGTTTCTTTAGCTCCCCAAATTCCCTGTCAGGAAACTTGGGAAAATTTAAGTTTTTTTAAAAATACATAGATCCTATGTAAGTATTTTTTAAAATACATACATCCTTGATTGAAACAAGCAATTTGATTGAAATAGGTTTAGTGATTCAAAAGATGGGAGAAAGGATGGCTCTGACAGAAGCAGACAACATAATAACGTAAGTCCTGTTCCCTTAGGAAGAAAAGTCAAATAAAGAAATGCTGCTCTTTCCCAAACCAAAGAGAGAACTGTCATTTCTTCTATTGAGGTCAGAAACCACAAGCCTAGAATGGGCTGGGAGATAAGCAGTTTGCAAGAGGGAAGGACCCAAGCACAAAATATCACCCCTTGACCAGGAGGAGATGAAAGATGCAGGGAACCAGGGACAAAATACCGAAAAATACTCAAAAGCTTTGAGATTATGGGAGACAGCATGTAGGAATTTGGGTAGGCTGTAGTCAGATATTAAAAAGATTACGAGTCATGGACAGGGCAAAAAAGTTATCTCTGAGAGAACAGAATAAACTGAAGATCACAGCAACACTTGGAAGTAATTATATTGAATTTATATGGGGCAGAATTCTTGTTATAGCTCAAAGTTTGTGACAGAGAAGTAGAAAATAGCAGCAGAGCTAGATGGAGTAGGGTGGGACACTGCTGAAACACTGTCTGCATTAGGGAATGTCACCTGTTTCAAACTGAAGATTTTTTTTTCTTGTGCAGCTAGGGAAACTGTTGCATTATTTTTTTAATGCTGAAGGGAAAGGGTGATGTCTTTCCTATCATGTCCTCTCTATGTTATCTTGCAATATCTGTTTCATTTCTTATTTATATATTTTGACTTTTTGTCTTTTGAAATCTATTCCACTTTTCTGTTTCTCTTGATTTTTCTTGTTTTTCAATGTTGACTGCAGCCTGACACCCAGCCTCTCAGTTCATTTCATGCAAAACCGATCTGAAATGTCACTGAAAATTGAAAAAAAAAGGGGAAATTGTTTTTATTTACTTTTTAGATGCATTTTTCCTAGCATTATGATTATCATTTCACTGACTACCATTTCCTGCCTTGCCTGCACACCTGAGGTGAATTTGATCATTGCTGTTTATGTGATGAATATTTTGAATAAATGAAACAAGCCAAGTATTTTGACCAAATTTCAAAAATGTTGTTTCTGTGTGACTCAGAAATACCACAGTGATGGCCTTGATCAGGCATCTCTTTACACACAGGCCAGTGTAAGTAAAATCTTCCCAAAGTGTTACTGCTCATTGAAGTATTAATAGTCAAAGACTCTACAAAAGGATTACAAGGGACAACAAAAACAAAAGACAAAACTAAAGACAAAACAAAACCAAGCAAACAAAAGAAAAAGAAAAAGAAAGAAAAAGAAAAAGAAAAAGAAAAAGAAAAAGAAAAAGAAAAAGAAAAAGAAAGTTAAAAGAAAAAGAAAAAGAAAAAGAAAAAGAAAAAGAAAAAGAAAAAGAAAGTTAAAAGAAAAAGAAAGAGAAAAAAAGAAAAAGAAAAAGAAAAAGAAAAAGAAAAAGAAAAAGAAAAAGAAAAAGAAAAAGAAAGTTAAAAGAAAAAGAAAGAGAAAAAAAGAAAAAGAAAAAGAAAAAGAAAAAGAAAAAGAAAAAGAAAAAGAAAAAGAAAAAGAAAAAGAAAAAAGAAAGAAAGAGAAAAAGAAAAAGAAAAAGAAAGAGAAAGAGAAAAAGAAAAAGAAAAAGAAAAAGAAAAAGAAAAAGAAAAAGAAAAAGAAAAAGAAAAAGAAAAAGAAAAAGAAAGAGAAAAAGAAAAAGAAAAAGAAAAAGAAAAAGAAAAAGAAAAAGAAAAAGAAAAAGAAAAAGAAAGAGAAAAAGAAAAAGAAAAAGAAAAAGAAAAAGAAAAAGAAAAAGAAAGAGAAAAAGAAAAAGAAAAAGAAAAAGAAAAAGAAAAAGAAAAAGAAAAAGAAAAAGAAAAAGAAAAAGAAAAAGAAAAAGAAAAAGAAAAAGAAAAAGAAAAAGAAAAAGAGGGCCAAACTCAACAACCAGCAAAAACTCCTCTCTCCCATATTCCTTAATAAATTTCTAACCATTGTTATTTTATCTTCTCTATGGAACATGCTGAAAATGGGTTCTAGTTTTAGAATTAAGATTAGGACAGGTGTCTTGATCTGGGTTTGAACTTGTAACTCTCTTTGTTTACTGATCACTTGAATGAATAATCTGGATGCTCTTACAGCACTCTCCTGGGTGGCTGCTGTTTGGACTGCTCATCAAACCTAAATAGCAAACACCCACCAAAACCTCAAACAAAAGTCGGGTTAGAAGTTCTTGTACTAATGCAAACTCCTCTCACTAAAGGATAAAGTTACTTGAGAGAAGACAGCAAGCTTTAAAAGGACTGATGGCTGACACTGGGACAAAGCCATTCAAAGTGCTGTGCAGTCACAGTTCAGAAAGAGCAGGAGAGCCCAGGAGAGAACTTTGGCAGTTTTGGTTTTGTGGTTATTTTTTTTTTCTTTTGTCTAGTCTGTTGGCTGGGTAGAGGAAAAAGTCACTGCACATTATTGTGAGTTGACAATCTGTTATTTTGAACAGAGGCATTTGTTTGGCTGACGAGGTTTGAGTTTTAAGACACTCAGCAAATGCAGTCATAATTAATTTTCCACATTCCTTTGAGAAATCACCTATCTCAGGTGTGCAGACAAAATATTAATAGGGCATCTTAGTTTTAGAAAGGACTTAAATAAAAAAGGAAAAGAGGAAATATTAAAAATGCAATGGAAATAAAGGTGCAGGGCTTAAAATATTAATTGCAGAATCATTTCCTCTTGCTTTATTTTCATAGATCAGCCTCTGTTCCTGAGGAAACAGAAGAAAGGCAGCAGGTAGCCAGAAGCAGAGAGTCAATGCTCTCACTTGTCACTGTCAGTGCCTGCTGTGTAGGGAAAATACCAGTCTGCCAAGAGCCAGCAAAAGCCTCAAGGGGGCAAAGTATTCCTAATGGCTGTGAAACTTTGGAAGCAAACAAAAATATGAAAGGGCAAAAGCCCTGCATTTTCCTTGTGCACTCAGGCAGATTTTTCTCAAATGTCTTTGAATATTTTTTGTTTCAAAATAATTTTCAGTGTATGTTGTAAAACTGCTGTGAACTCCAGGGGATGCAGAATATACCTGGGTTTTGCTTGGAAGTTGCAAAGCTGGTGTTGAGTACTGAATGTCGGGTAATTAACACAGTGGAAGTATTCCCGTTAATGAATTTCAAAATGGTGGGGTTTGTGTTTTGTTCAAGGAAGATCTAATATTAGTGCCTAGAACACTGGAAGCATGTTGAATCTTGTCCAGTATCCTCAGTGTGTCAGCAATCCACACTACAGCATGCACTGCTGTAAGGAACCCCCCAGCAGGCACATACTGCACAACCCTTCCCTCACATCAGTCTCCTCCTGTCTTCCATCACTGGAAACATGATCAGACCAGTAAAGAATTGCATTCCATTTTCAGTGTTTTCCAGCTTTGTACCTACTGTAGGCCAAAAGATAAGGCTTTCAGCACATAAGACTCTAGAATAGGTTTTTTGATCTAAGGATTCTCCACCTATGAAGGAGGGAGTCTATGTCTGAGCTCCCAGGGGCAACCCGAGCACACAGGGTTGTCTCCCCTCCTTCCCTTCACACCAGGTTTTCTTAAAAACTGTGGAAGTTTTTTAAGAAAAGATGGAGACAAACAATGGCATCTCTTACTCCATATTATGGATATAGGGCATGGTTGTAATTTGCTCTAATGTTAAGTACAAAGCCGATTGTGTGGAGGCAGGCCTTCAGAAAAAAAAAAAAAAAGTATGAGAAGGAATGAGATATGTACCACATAAAACACTCTGTCAGAGTCTGGATTTTCACCAAGGGATTTCACTAGGACTTTTTGCCATGGAAGTATGAATCAATCTAGCTGTACTAGATCCAGATTTACCCTAGCATGGGAACAGAATCTAAGCTTCATCTCTGAAAACAAATGAGAAAGCAGTAGGCAGAAAAGCTCTCTGAAGCACTGATGTTTAATTAAGTTGAGGTACACTTGTCTTATTTGGTTGTACTGAGATTTGAGTAATTTCCTCATTTTTCCAGCACTGTTGCTCATATACACTTCTCATAAACACTTTCCTCTTCATTTCAATATGTGCTTTTACTATTCTAGTCTCATAGATAGTTTTCTTGGAAGAGTGGCTCACTTCTCTCTTCTTAACCAAGCAAGCACTACAAATTTCTAGCTTGTTCAGGGAAAGGTAATTCCAATCTTTTTGTCATTATTCTTCTCCAAAAACTACCAATTAAATCTCATTCCCCTGAGAATTCTGTAAAATGGACACGGTATGCCTCCAAGACACATTCATTTGAGCTCATTTTTCTAATCAGAAATTTCATTCTTAGCTCCACTGACTACCAGGGATTTTATTCAGCTCCTATGATAGGTCAGGAAGGCCTAATTCGACCTTCAGTGAATGTCTGGAACTTGAAGCAGCTGCACTCAGCAGCACAGTACCAGACTGGGAAGCTCCCAAGGTGCAAATTTGACACAACATTACATGTCCTGCAAAGTTTCAGTTTAATACATTATTTGATAAGACACACAAACTTGCTGGAATCATGAGGAAAGAGGGAAAAGTCATGTGAGGCTATGGAGAAGAACCTAAATGAGCTAGAGGGCTCATGTGTGAGTGGAAACACTTGCATTACAAAAAAAAAAAAACCAAAAAACCCCCCCAAAAAAAACAACCCAACCCCCCCCCCAAAAAAACCCCAAACAAAAAAAAAAAAAAAAAAAAAAACCAAAACAAAAAAAAAAAACCAAAAAAAACCCCAAAAAAACCAAAAAACTGGCTGAGGTTTGAAAGATCATTTCACTATGAAAATATCTTCTTGATTTTCTGTACTAAAAGTTTGTTTCAATAAAATTTTCCCACACAGCTCTAACAGCAGGCAATAAAGTCGAGTGCATTGAACTAGAACAATGGAATTGCTTTTATGATACATGTTATCTAAGAATGAAGGAAAAGTACTGGAGTGCACTTGCAAACGGGCAATGACAACAGAAAGAATAATGTCACTGAGGAATATTTAGATTGATTGAAACTGATTAACACAAGCAGGATAGTGCAAAGAACCAAAATATATGCTAGAGCAGAGACAGATACAGAAGGTACAAGGCAAGTCTTTATTTTTAGGACAAGGACACAATTTCTAGCCTCCTTATTTTTGTCTTAAGTCTGTTTCTTCCATGTATATTCACAGTTCTGGAAGTGACAGATGCTCATCAGATGCAGCAAGTTCCTTCACTAAAGGCCTTACTGTGGAAGCAATTTTAAGCAATGATTTTCCTCGCTGTTAAGACTACATGATTTATCTTTTTTTTCACATAACTCAGAGGAAACCCACCATTTTGTCGCACTTCAAACAGCCAGAACAATTTTCAATTTTCTGAATAGGCTTGTGAGAGACTGCCAGCATAAATTTAAATTTAAGATATACTGACTAGAAAGTTTGAAGTATACACCACGTGTAGCCCATACTTCCTCTTAGAAATGGTTACATCCCAATTACCTAAATTATTTCATGTCCATGTCATATTTTAAGTGTAATCAAAGAAAAAATTATTTTTTATTTAAAAAGGGAAAAGAATAATATTTATTTGCTCTGAAGCAATATGAAGGGGAGATAAATATGGACCTAGATTGTATTTCTAAGCAGTGAATATATATAAAAATTATAATATTCAGACTATTCAGATTAGAGATTATGAATAAAAATTATTTTATTATAGGGTGAATGTTTGAGGAATTTTTGAGTTTGATTTTCAAAAGGTAATTGATGCCTTTTGCATTTGACATTCTATGATTTTTAGCCATCAAAATAGCTAAGTAATTTTCAAACTTAGCATTTAAATCACCCAACTGTTTTTTAGTACATTTCCAGTCTAGCTACTCGGTCAAAAAGATAATAAAAAAGAAAACACTGGGAATGTTTCAAATTGCTCCTCTTCTACAGTTATTGATGTAGAAAGTAAGACTAATATTCTAGAAATAAAAAACCACATCTAGTATAAGACTTTGATTCTTTAAAAATGTTGATATGGGGTGTTAACACTGTCAGTAGCTTATTTATTTATTGAGATTGACATCTGATCTTGATTTCACATGAAAGGATGGGGAAATAAATAGGAGTTTTTAGCAATTCTGTTTTCAAGGACAGAAATGGAGTGTTCTGTGCTGGAATAGGACTGATTGGTACTTATTAGGCTCAATAGCAATCACAAGTAATGTTTATCATGAAATTATTTGCTCTCTCAATGAGAATGTCAGTGAAAATCAAACTTTGATTCATTTTGTACTGCCACATAAAAATCCAAATATGTATTTAGACTGTAAAGACAAGAAAAAGGAATTTTGCAAAAATTCTAAACTATCTCTAGGTACAAACAATTCATAATAGTTTTAAAAAATAAATTATAATGGATTCAAACTTCCAATGCCCTTTTTCTTATGCCATTTACAGACTGTCATGATGACCACCTCTGATGTTCATCCAGTGAATATCTTGAAATATTGTGGCTATAATCTAAGTAATAGGAGAATCTGAAGAAAACACTGAATTTAAGATTCTCAAATCACAGAAGGTCTCAAAGAAAGTACCACATTACAATACTGCCAGAAAGAAAATGTATAGTTGAAAATACTTCAACAAAATTTCATCTGTGATTGTGAAAAGACACAGACTGAAAAAATAAGCTTAAACCCCTTGTTTTTAAACTCTGAGCACTTCTGAAAAGGTTTCCATGAGATCAAGTACCCTTTAGTCCTTGCATCTGCAGTAGCAGTAGCTCACTGGTTCTCTCCCTGTGGTGGGAAAATTGAGCTTAAGGAACATGATTTCAAGAATAAGTAAGCTTGATTTAGCTTCATATTCTGACTTTCACCTTTTAGAGGCATTTCCAACAGTTCAGCTTTCATAACACTGCAGACCACTTTACAGCAATTTTTGTATGCTTTTTAGAAAATATTTGTAGTATTTCTGAAAACAGGTAACACTTTCTCTGATATACCACCATTATTTCAATTGATTTTTCTTTGCAACTATAGGGTGTGCTAGTTCAACTTCTCTTTTCTCTAAACAACTTTCAGGCAGATTTTTTCAAGCAATGTCTATGATTTTTTTTCTCCCACTAAATTTAACCTTGATTTCCCCATTTCCCTATTTGAATATTTCTATCAGAGCATTATTATATATATTATATCTATTATATATATTATATATATTATATAATATGCTATATTATATAACTTGACCACTTGTTTGCAAACCAGGTCAATCCACTGCTTGAGGGTCACTGTAAGCAATATTTTTGCTTTGACAAGTAACTGTCTCTTAAAAGTTCAGTCCTTACTATTCTTTACAATTACAATGAAGGCCTTATATTCACTCTGGGTTTTTTTCCAGTAATGCCAGTAATACCATATCTCATAAACTTGTTTGTGATTTTCCAGGACCTTGCACCTGCTTCAATATTGCTTTTTGCACTTGATCAATTGCCTTGGTAGGTCTCTTTGGAAGCATGCATGTTGTTTTGCTGTCATTTTCCTGTCCTGTTTAAAAACTCAAAGCTGCTGACATATTTTCTTCAGACTTTCTGTCTTAAAAAAGGAAAATATTACTTTGTTTTCTGAGGTGGGTATTCAGATTCTTTCCTTTCCCTTTTTACTGAATGGGAAAAGCCCTTTATTCTCCTGCTTTTCTCATTCTTTTATTGCAGTGCAGTATGCCCTAAAGTATGTGCTAATAGTACTGATTCTCTCATTCTCATGCTGAAATTATCTGCCTTAAATATGATCATTTTTTGTGTTTTTTTTTTTTTAATAGGTGGCTTTCTGAAATTTCATTCCTGCATCTGCCTGCTGTCTGACAGTGAATTACAGCATTTTGTAATACAGTTTTCATAAACGTCCTAATTCTTTAAGAAGAGTGATGTCATGGTTTAATCCCAGGTGGAAACTAAGCACCACACAGTCAGGCAGACAGTCACTCACTCACTCCCTCTGCACCAGTGGGATGGGGGAGAGAATTGGAGGCCTAAAATTGAAAATATTGCAGGTGGAGAAAAGAACAGTTTAATAATGGAAATAAAACATAAAATGAATACATATCAATTGTAATGAAATAGAAATAACAAAGAGAGATAAATAAAACCTAAGAAAGATAAGTGAGGCAAACGAAAACTGTTGCTCACCACAGCCAAGTGATGCCCAGCCAGTCCCTGAGCAGTAATTCCTCTGTCAACCTTCTCCGGAGTTTTATCGCTGAGCATGGCACCATATGGTACAGAATATGTCTCTGGTCTCTTGGGATGAGCTGTTCTGGCTAAAACCTCTCCCAAATCCTTTTGCACCCCCAGTCTCCAAATGGTGGTGTGGGGTTAGGAGCAGAAAAGACCTTGACTCTTCCCAGCAGTAGCTAAAAACTCCCTGAGTTCCCAACACTCTTTCCATCACAAATCTAAAACAAAGCCCCATACCAGCTATTATGAAGAAAATGAAATCCATCTCAGCCAAAACCAGTACAGTGGGTAACAAGAGGTTGCTCTAAACAAGTAAAGAAGGATGGGATAGGAACTATTGATACCTACTTAAAGTGGCTTAAAATGACAGGAAACATCCTGCCTTGAACAATTATCTACTAAGTTCTGTTTCTGTAAGTATTGTTATGATTTTTGCAGATTTTTATTGATTTTATACAAGTTAGATTCAACTCATAAGTTCAATTTTCCTGCCTTGTTTCTTTTGGACATAAAAAGTACCTATGTTTATTCCCTGAAGTTATAAGTTTCATATAGTAATTAATAATAAATGCTATCCAATAAATATAGTTAATTTTAAGATTATAACCAGCTGGGAAAATTTTTAGAAGATATTATGGCATGATGAAAATATAAAATGATCTAGTAGGAAATCAGTTTTATTTTTTTATTATTATTCATTATTACATTATTTATTTTTAAGCATGTTTTCAAGTCAGAACTAACATCGGGTGTTTGGTGCTGTAATTCTGATTGTATTACCACTAGACTATAAGAAATAAAAGGAAAAATGGAAAAAGTTGTCTTCTAATTGAGTAAAATACTTTGGGGTTACCTGTTCACATGTGAGAAGTTTTTTGGAGTTGGTTCATATATTGCAGGTTTTAGATATATGTAGATGTCCAAGTTTTGGCCGGGATAGGGTTAATTTTTTACAGTGGGTGGGAGGAGGACCTGGCTAAGGACCAGATGTGATTCTGTATCCCCTCATGTCATTGCCAGGGGTGGGGGTAGTGGTCTGCTTCTGAGGAGAAGGGCGTTCCTTCTACGGGGAGAAAGCAGTGCTGGGGTCAGTGTTTGTCATGGGCTTTCTGTGTAAAACATTTCTTTGTACTACAATATTAGTACTCTTGGTATTAATATTGTTCTGGTTTAGGGTAATTTTGGGAGAAAAACCTCTGAATATGTTTCCTCTAGAAAAACGAATTCAAGTGGCACCTTCCTCAGCTAGTGATTTTGTTGGAGAAAAGTGGAAAAAACTGCTTATTTAATAGGTAAAGTATTCACTGGTACAAAAAATGAACTATATGAAACAATAAAACTTCTTGCCAATCTGAAGAGATGACAGACTCAGAAAGTCCCTCCCTGGGCTGAAGCTCAGCTCACTGAGTCTCTCATCAGTCCCTCCAGTGCTGCAAATGCCACAGCCCAGACTTGGCCCGGTGGCCACAGGTGGAGCTGCCAGTGCTCCTCTGCTGTTCAGTGCAGAGCAGGTTAAACAGGGTCAAAGAAAAGGAAAAACCACAGTCCAGGGAACTTTTCTTCCTCAGCTAGCTAAAAACTAAAAGCAAAGCAGAGCTCTGTCCCACTGTCTGTCGATCCGCAGACAGCACAGTCCCAGAGCAGGAATGTGGAGGAACAAGTGCAGTTTCTGAAGACAAACTGTGGGCTTCTTCTCTCCCCACTTCACTCTCAGAACCAGTCTTGAAGGTGCAAAACTTATTATCCAACATAAACAGAACAAACCATTAGGGATACATGTGTCATTTAACCAACCCAGGACAAATATTGTTGCTGCTATTGTCTCCTTATCTCATTGCCATTTCCAGTAAATTGTTCTTCTCTCAACCCATGGTTTTCCTCTCTTGCGTCCCCAATTCTCAACTCCATCCTGCCAGAGCAGAAAGGGGAGGGTAAGGGGGGAGGGAGCGAGTGGCGTTGTGGTTGGAACTCTTGGTGGAAGAACTATATTAAGGACTACCATTCCTAAATCACAATAGTAGATGAAGACAAAATCATATCGGTTTTGTAATTCTTAACCCTTGTTTCATGTGGCTCATATTAATTTGGTCCTTTGAAACTAATTAAGAAGCGTTTTCATTTGTAGGAAATATATTTGCAACCCATTCCTAACTTTTAAATTCTGAATAATTCTAATTTGCTCTAATAATGGTTTCAATTTCACTTAATGGCCCTCAAAAAGAATTGAATGTCATCAGTTGCTGTGTTTAACTCAATCTAATAAAAATTATGTTACTAACTGAATACTGAAAAAAAATATGAAAGTATTTTGGATGGTTAACACTTATAAATTACTGATAATTTACACAATTCCTCTATTTGACTGCTTAATTGGCTTTGTGAGATGTATTTTGCATTACAAATAGAAATGTGTGACTCAGAAATTATACATATTCTCACATACAAACTTTTCTTCTTGTTGAAAGCAACAAATGATGAAATAATTTTAAAATATATCATATAGTGAGGTATCCCCCCTGGCAGCTTTTAAATTACTGTCTTTCAGGTGGCTCATTGAGTGAATGAATATCAGCTGAGTGGAAGCAGCAGCCCCTGAGTCAAACATTTATAATGAGACTTTGTATTACACTTAACATGAAATACCCCATGGGGAGGCTCTCATGAGCTAGTTCTTCTTAGCAATATATATTTTTATACAAAAGAAAACAGTATTTTTCTTAACTTAGAAGGAAAGTTCAGCCATCTTTTAGCCTTGATTCCATTGAAAAATGGAATAACCTTCCTTAAAGAATTATAGAGGTAGTTTACATACTTGTACAAAGTAGCTTAAAAAACTTGAAAGTGATTTCATGGTGAAATTTACTTACCTCAAAGTACCATTTAATCACAGGATTTAACTTCCATAAATTATTTCAAATGCACACAGCTCAGGATTGTTTATATTCTGCTTATAAATATTTTCTACATTACAACATTATTTGACTTGCCCACTTTATATACATTTATAAATAAATGTTTAAATCTTTATGTATCTTATCCTTTGTGTAACAAAATCAAGAAACCCTATAAATCAAATTAAAATGAAAAATACATCCTAAATCTAGTTCAGGGGTCTTCCATGTTTTCTAGATTACTTCTATTTCATGATGATTCTTCAGTGCTCTATAAAAGTTAATAGGCTGGCAAATGGGCTGTGCCATCTGTTTCAGTTGTGATGAGTTCATTAGTCTCTACCTGAAAATTTGAGTGTATTTCTCAAACAGCTTACTTTTGTCTGTGAAAAGTCAGGCCCATCTCTGTCAAAACTGTTTTCAGTTTTGAACCAGTCTAGCCAGTATTTCACCTTCTTGTAGAAAGACTAATATGAAAATTGTCATGATGCTGAAAAAAATCAAGGACATATTAAAGCAGGAAGAGCACCTGCACTAAACCAAACTCACTGAGTTCAAGCTGTATTTCAAACAGGCTTTGAACACTTACCTAGTGAGATGAGCTACTCAGACTTCTTGAAAGTAAATCTCCAGGGGGAAAAAAATGCTGCTCTACAGATATAGTGATAGAGCTTTTTTTCTTAAAATTTGGAAAAAGCCATAGCCAGAAAGGACACAGTATTATGAGTTTTAATTAAGCAATGACTTTCAGAGAAGACAGGTATTCTTTTGTGAAGTAGATTAATTACTTGGAGGCACAAGAGAAAATTTTCAAAAAATTTCTCAATTACTTCCTTTTAAAAATTATTGTCCATTCATGAATGTAAAATTCTGATTTTTTTAAAGTCAACTCAGCTTCAAAAAGTACATAAAAAATGATTATTTTGTTTTCTTAAGGGAGAAGAAATTATGCCTGTGAACTTGTAGTTCTCTTGTGAATAATAGGTTAAATCATTATTAGTTATTTTTTGTACATCTAATGAAGGCAATCCTTTCTCCCTCTCTGGTGAAGAAATTTTAGCATATATATATATATTTTAATAATTTCTGTTCTGCAGTGTTGGCATGCCCTATTACAGTAAGAAATTACATGCCATAACCCTATTAGAGTAAGAATAAAGATTATCACTCCCAGACTCAAGTTTCACGTGTTGGGATTGCAGTAAAGTGTCAGTTCTACAGGTGCTGTAGGCTTTTGATTTAATCATGTGTGAGGGATGTCATGACAGCTGCCCTATTTTCTTTAAACATTAGAATAAAAGTTTTTATTTACAGTAGCAGATGGTGAACTTTGATCTACTCCTTATGTCTCTGTAAACTTTATAAACTGTTAGAACTGGTCAAATATCTTCAACTGAAATACAGTTCACTAAAATTTGGGTTTTGTCCAACCTGAATTATATGATTTTTCTGGAATCTTGTTTTGAAAATTAAAAACAATTTGCTGGATTCAGGTCAACATCAAATTTACCTCTAGTTACACTCAAACTTTCTGTTTCTATGAAGCTATATCACGAAGCTCGTATTTGTCTTCCCCATAGCTCTATAGTCTGCTATCATCTCTCATTCCCTACGATTCTCCTCAGAGAATCTCGCTGAGATTCTATCTATCTTGTATAGTATATTTTAGGAAGCTAGATTTTCGTCATTATTTTTGAATGTTTAGTATTAAGAAGAACAGCTTAAAGACTTTCAGCAAACATACAACTCAAAGCACAACATCTAGTTACATCCCTGAATGATCACATCATCTTTTACTATAGAAGAAGAAAATGTCCCCTCTTGTAGCTGTCCTCTCTTCATATTAAAGAGACTGTAGTGAGAGATCAACTACTAAGGGAAGTCTGTAAAAATGGAGAAATTTCAAATCATAACCTCCTTCCATGTCACTGTGTTCTGATTTTCAGTGGTAATAAGGATGGTATGTAACATACTGTGAGCAACATCAAGATTTTCTCCCTGTTAAAGTGGGACAAGGTTGCCTATGGGGCCAGAAAAGAGAATGAAAAAGATATACCAAGACTTTGCCTTCCCATGCACCCACCTTATTAACTTATTTTAGGGTCTTGCTTTTTTTGTCTCTATAAGACATCACACTGGAACCTTAAACAGGTTCTTTACTCAGCTTTCTGTATGGGCAAAGAACACCTCACGGTCCAGGCTGATGCCATCTATCTACAGAAAGAAGAGCCAGGCTCTTGTGGAACATCATTATCCCTGGGTCAGAGCTCCTGGGAATGTGGGATTTGAAAGGAAGTTCCTTTTAGGTTTGAATCTAAGTCAAAACACCCCCAACTATACACTATAAAAGTGCCTAGAATGCTTTAAAATGAACTTTAGTTGGCTGAATTCAGACTGTATTTAAAAGTCCCAATTTAGGATTTGAGGTAAAATGACAAAGCTAAAATGACATAACAAAGCTCTGTCACAAGGAGTGACAGAGCAAGGTTATGATCATGGAAGCAAATAAAGTATTTCAAATATATTTGTGAAGAAGGAACATGGACATGGGTGTATGGCCTTTTTTGATATTAGGTTGAGGTATTTAGATTATGCTTATTTCTTTTGTGTTTTGCCTTCTGGAAATCTGGTGCCAGCTAAGGACCATCAGGATGGGTGTGAATTAGGCATAAGCTCAGAAGATCCAGTCAACATTTTAGAAAATGGCTTTGAACAAACACTCTTCCCTTGGGCTTGAATATTGTTTCTTATCAAGAAAACAAAAATTATAAACAAATACCACTTCATCATCAGTTAGTTATCAGTTTTGTCATGTTTTATAAAATAATGCCTGGTTTTCCTGAAGTGGGTCATCTGTAATTCTTCTGAAACTCACAAAAATCCCTTGCCATTGCTGTATTTTTAGCAAAGAATAATGAATAACTGATAGGATGAAATATAGTGCTATATAATTGGCAAATGGAGAACATTTTGCAGAAATCACTCAAACTATTTTGAATTTCATTCTAGTCATGGTTTATTTAGCACTAGCAGAGTGCTGGAAGAGTTTCACAAAAGATTGATGACCCTCTAGAGCAATTCTTAAGTGTAATATTATGTCTTAAAGAATTATGTCACTTTCTTTAAGGGTGCTGAGAAAGATATTACTATGCATCAATAAAAATTCAAGTTTTACCAACCATCTGTATTGCATAAATCAAGTACAGGGTAAGGGTTTCCCCGGAAAACAATTATGGAATGGAATGAGATGGCCCAAAAGGCATTTACTGTACTAAAGCATGTCGGTAAATGCATTATGCTGCAGCTACAATGAACTTCAGAATAAATTTTAAGGACAACATTTTCAAGGATTTGTGCCCAGGGCCCTGTATACATGGAAAATGGTGCTTTCCTGTGAGGTGGAAATTCTCTACAAGGAAGAGGTGCACCTGCTCAGTTTGAAGTGTAGTTTAAATACAGCTTTAAAGTTAGTTGGAAACATTTTTCAGGTCAGTTTAACCATTTTATTTCAGATGAACTCAAACTGATTAGAAATCTTTTAGTTGAACTGAAAAAAAAAAACTTTGAAAAGAATACGTGCATGTATGCTTGTCCCTATAATATGCATACATAGGAAGTTGTTGAAACTAAATAAAGGGTAAAGCTTAATTAAAATATTTTAAAAAAATTAATGCAGAAAGACTGCAGTCAAATTAGCTCAATACCCTTCATTTAACTTTTACCACCTTACTAAGAATCTAGGCCACTGTAAAATCACTTTACATATTTTGACAGTGTTCGAGGAGATTAGACAATGGAAACACTTCAAAACTGATCAAATGTATGCTGTCTTCAGTTTCCTGCACTGAAGATGCTAGTACATCCATATGCAAGTCAAATCATATCTAAAACATATACAACACAGTTGATCATGTACATATCCATTATTATTCTTTTGTAAAGAGATGTTCTCCTTGTCAGATCCTGAGCTAAGGTGCCATGGAGTGCACTACAGCTGTTCACAGAGAATTGGAGTTAGATCTCTATTTGTTGTTCAGGAGATACATAAATTTTCGATTCATAAATAAAATACAATAATCTTGAAACTTTTCCAAATCTGAACACCCTTCATAAATATTTATTTTTGACACTAAATAAAAACCATTTAAAGTAAGGATTTATAGCAGAAATTACCTCTGAATGTTACAAATACAGTGAAGAAGGAATAGCATGGGATGTTTGTCTAGATTCTGGTGTCACTTATATTTGGAAATGTACATTTTGAATCGAATTTATTTAGTAAAACCCAAAGAGCAAAGGGTTAGACTGTGCAATAAACAAAACTGCATGTTTTGGAAGGAGCAGAACCTTTCCTTAAAGAACATATCACTTGGATTGGTCAAGAGAACCGGTATGACATCTCTCAAAGGAATGCTAAAATACCATTAAATGAAAAACTGACAAAGACTGTGAAATATAATAACACATGTATTATCTTCTCAGCCACGTAGCCCCTGGGACCTGCTCCCCCTTGAGGAGCTGTGCCTCACCAAGGCAGTGCCCCACCTGCCTGGAGCCCAGGTGTGCTCTCTGACCACCACACTGACACTGGCAGCTGAACCAAGAACACCATACAATTTCATGGGCATTTTGGAGCTATTAATTTTCCATCACTAAAAAGCTGAGATGAGCTCAGCTAGTTAGAGTATGGTACTAATAATGGTGCTAATAACACCAAGTTCATGGCTTCAATCCCTGTAAGGGCCATTTACTCAAGAGTTGGGCTCAGTGACACTTGTGAGTCCCTTTCATCTCAGAATATTCTGTGAATCTGTGAGATGCAAGTGGAACAAATTATAAGAGGCAATGAAGTCTCTTTTATCAATTACCCTAAAGATGTAATTCTCTTCTGCTTTTTGTATAACTGTTTGTCAAGCTGTGAAGGTCATACCTCACTCATCAAAAGTGTTGTGACATCAGTCTTTCTCACAGTTATCTACAAAAAGCTTTTCAGTTCCATTTAGTTTCCCAAAAACTCAGGGCCACTCTACAGTCTGCTGAAACACTCAGTGATATTTAGCAATGTTTTCTGAGGAAAGATTAAAATGCTGATCACCTTAAGAAGACAGTTGTATAAACTCAGAGGGTAGCTGTTGTCAATAAAACTCATTTTCAAGTGTTGGGCTTTTTAAATGAAAATGGTCACCAAAAGCATGCCTTACTCAAAGTGGTGCTTCATTGCTGATGGTAATGACTCCAAATTCTGCTGTGCAGTCTCAGCCTCACTCTGCTGTCAGATCTAGAATATTACTCAATTGTTTTAAAATGCACTTCTTACTTTTCATTCTTCTTTGTAAATGGGCATAGCTTGTGGAAAAGTTTACTGATATTTCTTTCCAGAATGTGTGGTTTTGGTAAGTAAGGAGTGGTCTGATAAGCCCTCAATGTTCCTTAACTAGATATAAGTATTCAGTGTATATTAAAGTAGAGGCAGTATGCAACCTTCCACAGTGATTGGAAACCATTTTATAGTTAGTAAATGTCCTGTCTCAGAAACTACAATTGCTGAAAGTTTGAGAAGTCAATTTTCTGATGTAATGACAATATTCTTTACGGAAAAAGGATAGGTTTAATTGTATTAGTAAATGAAATATGAATAACTCACATTTGAAAGTCAAAATAAAATATAATTCTCAAAACTATTATGATGTATGATGAACCAAACAGACCCATTTTCAAAATAAGACTCTCTTTTTATTTTGACATTTATTCCAAAATCTCAAAAATTTTTACAAATCAAGAAACAGTATTTTTCATCTCACATTTTTTAATTATAAACCTTCTAGATCAGCCTCTCTTACCAAGGATCTGTACTATGTCTGTCATGAAAGGACCCTGCCATGGCCCTTCTTCAGGCAAAAAAAAAATTTCGTTGCACAAGAGGTTCTGACTCAGAAAACTTAGAAAATTCTTATATAAAAGGGGTACAGTGTCTTGCAGGTATAGAGCTTAGTGCTCTGTGATTTAGTAGTCTAATTCTGTAGCCTAAAGCTCTCAGCTAGGTTAGCAAAAATCAATGATCCTTGTACTTTAGACTGCCAGCATGTTTTAGGTAGTTCTCAAAATAAAAAATCCAGGAATGATATGGTGATATGGACTGAGAGTTCTTTAGTGAATGTTGTAAAAGATAGATTAAAGCACTGTGCTGTGCTGAGCTGTCTTTGCTTCAGCCTCTTTCACGCCTGACTTTGCAGTTACCCAGATTCAGCTGGAAGATGTTCTTTGTCTCCCTGGAGCTCAGTCATTAAATAATAGCACTAAAAATCTTGTGAGTCAGAAGCACCAGTTTTCAGTAGCTCTAACATTATTCCCAGACAACATGGTACATACTCTCCATTATTCATTTAAATTCAGTCCAAATTCAGTCCAAATGTAGCTGTAATCTCAACCATGAAAGCCTCCCTCTGCTCTGACATTTTGAAAAGAAAAGATGAATATTGAAAACAGGTCATAATATCAAAGCCTGTCTGTACAGCACATTTAGAAAAAATAACTGTAAATTTATGCAAACAGGGCAGTCTTCCTTGGAAATGTAACTTCAGCTAATACATTTCACCCAGGACACATTGCAACCCTCGAGCTAACTAACTGCAGTGCACTCAGAGTGGGGAGTGCCACAGTTTTTGTCCTACAAAATGACTGCAAGCAAGGACATAACAAAGAGACTTGGTTTGGTTTACAGCTTGAAAGAGACTACAGTTTTTCCTGAGGCAAGCAGAAATCACAATGGCCCTGGTGAGCCAAAGCAATTAATAATTATCCAGCCACCTAAGACAGCCTTGTATGGATGCAAGAAGTTCCTTTCTCCTATTTCTGATCTCACCTTGATGCTGCCTGCTGTACTAGGGAAAATATCCAAAATCACAACTGGTTGAGCATTTGGCCAAGCATTTGAGTAACTTTTGGAATTACTTTTGACAGGCCTTTCTCCTGATATATTCAGGGATTTAAAAAAAAACCTTAGAAGACTGGAACTGAGTTTCTAGGCTAGCATTCAAGGTACATTTTTGAATTCCAGTTGCTCTGCTGTTTCCCTCAGCCCAAACTGAATTTTCCTATGACAGGACTCTAAAGATTAGGTGAATCAGAAACTGGTTGTGAGCTTGGTGGTGATCTTTACTTTGGAAGGAAACATGTAGATATTCCTGCTATCAGACATAATTGATTTTTGTTTTTAATTTTCTGGATAAATATCTAGCCACAAGATACTGACAAAGGGGAAAGAGTACAGAGTACTGCCAAGATCAGGGTAAGGAATTTTGGTAGCTGTGGATCACTGGGAGAAGAACATCTGCTATATGCATCCTGCTGTGTTCTGGCAACTACCTGCTTAGCATTACCATGCCCAGGAGCTTCCATTCAGACACACATCTATGGTTTCACTCAGGGGAAGCTGTTTCTCGCTAAAGCATGCATGTGTCCATAGAGCCAGGCAGAGGCTGAGCAAAGGTTTTGAGGATCCAAATTTTGGATTAGAGATCGGTGTCTTAGAGAGACAGTAGTGACTTACAGAGTTTGTGTCTGTTGAAGACAGTCTGGAACTGAACAAGTATGGTCAGCTGCTTAGTTCTGGACTTAAATCTTGTTCCAACAGACAGGCTGAAGTGATTCTAACTTGTGAGTTGCAGACTTCACTGCCCCACTGTTGTACTTGAGAGGTTATTCCGTTGTGGGGAGAAGTAGCAGTAAAAGTTACTTCAGCAGAAGAAGATAATGGTGACCTATCACCTGGGGTGGTTAAGAAGCAGACACTTATCTAATTGGTCCAGAAAGCCAATCATGAATGGATTCAAACTGAAAGAAAGTTTACATTATACATTAGGAAAAAATTCTTTACCTTGAGGGTGGTGAGACACTGGAACATGTTGCCCAGGGAAATTTTGCATGATTCATCCCTGAAGTGTTCAAGGCCAGGTTGGATGGGGCTCTGAGAAACCTGTTCTACTGAAAGATGTCCCTGCCCATGGCAGGGAGGTTGGAATTAGCTGATCTTCAAGGTCCCCTTGCAACCCAAACACTTCTTTGATTCCATGAATTCTGCAACCTAGCTACTGTAGCACTGACTTTGTTTCCCAAAGCACTTCTGGAGAGATAACCCAAAGACCTCCACTCTCTTTGACAGCACTCCATTAAAACAAAAAAGATTCTGATTTAAATAGTCACTGTTAAAGGATAAAAAAGGAATGCTAATGAGGTCATTAAAAAGTAACTGGATGCAAATCAGATTCATATAGAATCCTTAGCTTTCAGTGGCATTAAAATGCACATATGCTAAGTGGCATAGCAAGAACTCCAGAAGAGTCACCAGAAGGAAAAGTACCAGAGTAGAATGAATCTGACAACTAGAAAAACCTGTGGGATTTTTTTTTTTGGAGTGTGGGCCAAGTGATCAGCTCTGGGACCACAATGGTTCACCTACAAGTCATGATGGACAGACTTGTAATTATTATGAACCTTGAGTTCATACATGGCTTTACTAATTTGTATCTTTAATTTTCACAATTCCATTGTGAATGCATGGAGTTTTGAGCCACTGTAAAAATATGATTCCTTCACTGTTAGAGCAAGTGTTACAATAAGACATACCTAAGTAGAGGTTGTTTTGTTTCAAATTCATGGTTAAAAAAATCTTCAGTTACTTCAGTCTTTTCCAAATTGTGGAGTAACTTACATAGAATAGATTCAACACCATTTGGAAAACACTGCTATTACTTCTGAAGGAGGTGGCTTATCATCGTAAGAGGAAGGAGCTTTCAACATTTCTTTTTTGCTGTCATATATTCGTTGTTTCACAAAATATTAAAATCGTATCACTATGTTATTTAAAATGTTATGTTTTCAGGACAGAACTGTGGTCAGGGGTCTTTATAATATTCTTTTCTTCCTAGGAGTGCGTGATAATTTATATACAGGGAAAGTATAATTAAATGCCAGAGTATGCCCCTAAAAGCAAGTCAGAACATTTGCAATGCAACATTTAAGGCAAAATCCTTGGGTAGGATATTACACCTGTGTTTATATGCATGGACAGCAGAGAGGTGTGCTGCATCTCTACTCTGGCAATGAATTCTAAGGAGATGAGAATATAGGATGTGCTCAGAGTAGCCATCACCAATTTCTGGTACTACCACGTGTTTCATAAAAGGTTCCCATTCTCCAGACAAGGTCCTAGTCTGATCACACAGGACTGTTTGGATCTTGGCATCTGAGTTTACACACCCAAGGAATTCTGAGAAAAAAATCATTTCATTGTGTATTAACAATATCCTGACATTTGGGGGACACAGAGGGACACATGCACCGTCTACGCATTGCGCCCATGCACAAAGTTTTCCACAAGAACAAAAATCCAATTTTCTTGCTGCAGAGACAGCCTGCCTCAGATTTAGACTGCCTCACAGCAAAGCAGACAATCACAAAGTCCTTCACTGGATTTGTGCTCCTTTCTTGGTTCGAACATTTGTTCAAACCAAGCTTGTAACTGTGTGACAGTTATGAGTAATTCCAATAGAAAACTGTTGTACTGACAACACCTTCAATCTTAACTTTCATAAGTTCAGTTTTTATAGGTTGTTCAAAGTCGGGAGATCCTCCATCTTGAAACCAAATCCTGATGTATCACTAGGTTTACTTCTCAGATTGGCATTCATCTACATATTATTTTCTGCAATTGCCTCTTAACAACAAAATTAACTGCTTATTACATGATATCCTCTTTGGTAGTAAAGGTGGGATAACAGACTGGAAACAAATGGAAAATATCCTGTGTTTAGTCTTGAGTTGTCTCCCATTGCTGAACCATTAATACATGATACAAATCAGGTGCTGTACAGAGCAGCTGAAGCACAGTTATCTGTGATGGACACTCAAGAATGAACGAGCTGGACCAGAAGGACTGGCTGGGTGGGAAATTCCTGTGTTTATGTAGTCTAAGAGACTGTGTTTCCCCTGAGAGCTGAGGAGACTACGGCTCATGGTCCTCTTTGTCTCTTTCTGGTCTAACCCCTTCCAGTGTAATTTTCTTTCTAGGTTTGCCATCTGGTGCACCTGTCTGATTGCTTCTAACCTGTGTTAGGGAGAAACAGACAAAGACAGGAATTATGCTATGTGTGTTATTTCACATCACTTAAGAAAGCTCATTTTAATTGGAGCTAGCCATCAATCACAACAGCAGCTGTAAAGGATGTCAGAGAGCAGTGAGATCTAAAGGGGAATGAGGGAGAACCAGAATGCAAGGTTTCCACAACCAAATACATAGAAAGATTGAGCAGTGTGGGTTCAGATTGAGCAGGGCAAGGCAGGATTTGCAGTTCCATCTTTTCCTGCCCAAAGGGCCACCTTGTTCAGAAAGCTTTAGGGACTGTCATTAGCAGATATTTTTGACAGTGGTTTCACCAGCAGTTTGTTTTGTTCCTCCTAAAACATGAGACATGTGCTTTTCAAGTTTTTCCCCTCTCACATGTTTTAATTATTCAGATTTCTGTCCCCAGTGCAACTTTCCTCCAGAAGTATCACTGAACCCACAAAAACATTTTTTATCAACAGAATATGAAATCATGGTAGCGATGAATGGACAGAATAAAACTGGTATCCTGCTGCAGTATATTAATTTTGGCACATTTGTGTTCTCTCTCCTGACAGGTTGTATCTAAAATATGTGCTAGGTTTTTTTATCTATGTCCTACTGGATTGTTCTTTATTCTTTCTGTGATCCCATTTGTTACATTATTTATTTATATAGCATTTTTTTCTCTGCAAGAAACTCTCCCTAGTCTGCATCTCCATCATGCCTTCTCCCCAGTCTCTAAGCCACACAGTCAGTTTCTTGCAGACAGTAGATACTTGGCTTATGGCAAGCTACAGCAGGCCTGGTCTCAGGTCTTGCATTTGTGATGGAAAGCCTCAGTCTCTGACAAAGCTACTTGACAAAGAATATCTCTAGAATGCTATAGCATTAGTAACACCTTGGAGCAGCATATTATATTGTTAAAGTATTTATTCCTGACATGGTTCAATAGCACAGAAGAGATCTTATAACTTTTTGAAGTTGACTGTGCTGCAAACTTGAGTGTAACTACAAAGTGAAAAAAAGTAAAGGAAGACTTTAATACTCAGCATTACTGACTTTAAGCCCTGAGATTTACAATGTCCTGTTGGATGCTATATTGTGTTGCTTCTACCACTAGCCAGTCACTTGGGATTGCATGGGCAACCTCTTAAAATATTTCTTTTAATGGGGAAGAAAAAAAATCTTGTTACATAAGTTTGGATATTTGAATTTGTAGAATACTTGCAATGCTATTTCAAGAGTCATCCAAGGTTATGGATGTTAATATTTGTTTGACACAAAGACATCTGTGGTGAGTTGAGCATTGTCAAACTCCCTTTAAATCAGAGAGCTCTCAGAACATATTCACTTTATGTCATGAAGCATGAAGAAGAAACCTTCAAGCAAGCCCAAACTGATAAGGTGTAGAGTGCCGTGTCATACATGAGTATTGGTAGCTCAGGCCTGCCCCAGAAACAGAGGTGTGCAGCCCAGGGCTGACCCCAAGCCAAGAAACTCTTTCTCAGGAGGTCTAATTAGCAGTTTGTTAAGTGAAAGTGGTGTGGTCTTACTGCCCCTTGGTCTACAGCCAGTTCAGTAAACTTCACCCTCAGGAGCTCTGCACAATCTTCTCTCCCAGTGCTGGTGCACCAGGGGGAGTTTTGAGGAGGTATTGCACAGTCTAGGAATTGCACCAAGGCCTCTATTGAACCCACGTGTTCTGAGTGCTGTCACTTATGCTAGCTGCAGTCTTCCTTTTGCAAAACCCCAAATATGCCTTGTAAATTGTTCAAAAATAACCAGTTTATGAGCCTCAAGATGAGATCTTCCTTTAGCAGTTATATCAAGGTTTCCTAAAATGATCAAAAATTAAGGTAGCAAATTCATCACTTTACTGTGTAAATTTATAAAGAAAAAAGTTCACACTTCTGCTTCTAATTACTGATTTATTTGTAGTGAACCCTTTCACAGTTTTTTCCCCCCCATACTTTAGTACTGTGGAGAGATTATTAGTGATGAAGATAGTTGGTATGCTTTCATTTTCTACAGCAGTTTTGGAGTAGAGTGCTGACAGCTCAGTCCAAATGCAAGATGTTCCCAACAGGCTGTAAGCCTTCTCAGCATAGTTTCTAACCCAGGAGCAATAACAGCATTGCCCTCACAGCATAACTATTCCAAGGAGATCCAATATCTCTGCTCCTCTACAGCAGTTTTGAAATTGAAAGTTAATGCCTTCAAGAGAGCTTTGAAGGAGTTCATTCCAAAGTCAACATTATAAAGTGGAAGCTTGCCAGTTTAAAATTTATGTGAGAAAACAGGTTACTCATGAGCTACCATTATGGTATACTAAAGCTGAAAACTATTTCTAGCTGTGCTTCAGTAATAAAAATATGTATTGCATCATCCATGAGAGCTTTTTAACTGTATCACTAACTTACATCCTTATCCTCATTAACACTCTTAATCAGAGTCAATCCATTTTCCATACAGGAAGAAGATAAGGCAGGCAATATAACAGCCTGAGATTTCAGTAACATTATCTTGCTTCTTAAATACAAAGACAAGATTTCCTTGGGATTTTTTCAGTTTGTTGTTGTTTTTAATATCATCTAGCTAACTCAAAAAGTCTTTTGAACATTATTTTATTCCAGAAGACACGTGCATATATGTTTATATAAATTCATGTGTTATTCTATTACATCAGGAAAAAAAAAATCCCAAAAGAGGAAATGCAAAATTTTAACAGTAACAGCTCCAAGCTTCTTAATTTTGGGAGGAGTAAAAAGAAAATACAAAACTTGGTTCTTTCTCTGTGTTGGAAGTTAAGACTGCCAAAAATGAGCAATGAGCAGGTGTTCTCTGACTAATGATGAAACCAAATAAGCTGAAACCTAGTGCTCACAAGAAAAGTTACTATGAAGGAGTGCTATTTTTGTTAAGTCAGTTCTGTGATGTTAACAAGCCACAGCAAGGACACCTATAGACTTTCAGATTACACTGGGGTTCTTGGGTTGGGCTTTGGCACAGACTGGTGTATTCTGTCTTCAGAGGAGTAATCAGGAGGTCATTCAAGGCTGTAATACATAGAAAATAGATACATGTTGCTCAGTTATTTACTCAACACACAGCTACAGCTTTCACCCTTGTCTCACTGAATGCAGAATTCAGGTTGATGTATGACTGAGCAGAGCACAGAGTTATTGCCTCTGGAAATAGAAATGTCAACACCCACTGAAAGAAAGTGGGACTGTGGATCTTAATGAGGTGAACTTGGAAACTGAAGAGCTAAAGTCTCCCAGTGTAATATCTCCAAATATCTATTGTACTGATGAGAAAAAAAGGTCCCAGATGATAGAAATTCCTTTCTGGAGGTCACATTGCTGTTAGAACATTGTCTCTTTAGTTATTTTGTGGTAGTCTGTAGGTTTGCTAAGAAAACGTGCAGAAGTGCATATTGTTTACATGTCACTGTAGGAGAATTGAGTTAGAAAGCTCTCCAAGGAATAAGGATAGTTGCTCTTCCTTTTTGCTTTCAATTCCTCCTAGAGGGTACTGAACTGACAAAGGGGTTACAAAAATATTTTAACTAGGATAAATATACAGATCAAACAACTTACCTGCCTACAGAATCACTTGAGAGAGGATCTGTAATTTAATTTGCTTTGCTGATCCTGGTCTTTAAAACCCTTCCTTTCTGTGCAATGGAAATTCCTTTCTGATGCTTTCCCAAGGTACTGATGGACTCAATTACTAACAATATTATATCTCTGAACTTCTGTGGAAATGGTAAGGTGCTGAAATGGCCAGCTGAGGTTGATTCTGTGTAGTATGAGATAGTACATGGAGTGCCCAAAACCAGTAATTTCACCATTATGAAACCATATCTTAGAAGGAAAACCAAGGCATGAAGAGCTGTGCTTGGAGTGCATTCAAGTGCATCAGAGAGATGCCAAGACCCAAGTTTTCTAAGCTGAGCTACAGTTTCAACACAGTCTATATGGGTGGGGGGTGAGCAGAGGAAAAGGAAAAAGAAAAAACAGAAGAAAATAAAAAATAATGTAATAATTAGTAATGTAATAATTAGTAATGTAATAATTAGTAATGTAATAATTAGTAATGTAATAATTAGTAATGTAATAATTAGTAATGTAATAATTAGTAATGTAATAATTAGTAATGTAATAATTAGTAATGTAATAATTAGTAATGTAATAATTAGTAATGTAATAATTAGTAATGTAATAATTAGTAATGTAATAATTAGTAATGTAATAATTAGTAATGTAATAATTAGTAATGTAATAATTAGTAATGTAATAATTAGTAATGTAATAATTAGTACTAACTAGGGCATGGATAGGCTATTCTTATCTCTCTGAGGCACAAAAGTGAGACTGAAGGACTTCTGCATGGGAATCTCACACTGTTTTTTCTTTTGGAAACGGTCCTTCAGACCAAATATCCACTGTCTGTCAACCAGTTGAAATTTCATACCAAGGAGTGTTTAGCATAAGATCCAGTCCTCTTTTTGAAGATTAATAGGCTTTCATTTTCATGGCTGCCAATATGGTACATATACAGTAAACATATTAACAAGAACTAAAGCAGTGGAGAAATGAAGGAGAAACACGGGTGACATCTGGCTGTCTCCTGCTTATCTGTCCACATTGGGTTTTTGTTTTAGCTTTGGTACTTGAAAACTGTTTTGTAATGTCAAAGGATATGCAGGATGCATGATGCAGAGTAACAGTAAACCTGATTCATACATATGTTAAACAAAAAATTCAAGGAAACTACTCACTTCCCTGTGAAGGTTCCATATGGATGTACAGTAAATAATTTTGGTATTTTCTTCATGGAACCAGCTTTTCACCTTGGACAGTATCACTTCCCTCCATTTGTATGCTAATCAGATTCTTGAGATGAAGTGTCCTGTTCCACTCTCCTGAAATAGATCATGTTAGCTACAGCTTTAGCTTTGCAGGACTTGCCCTTGCATAGATCCAGATTCTTCACAGTTAACTCACATTTATCCACTGTGCCACTGTGACACGTAGGAATAAAGTCAGAATAAGCACTTTCTGTAAAATCAAGGAAGAGAGCAAAACTAGTGCTGGGACAAGACTGAGCTTAAGTGAAAACAAATGTAGAAATGTGTTGACACACTACTGCTGTATTAAGAAGTAAAAAAAAAGAAGCATATGAAGAGATGTGATTGGAGAAGTAGATGGATGGAAATTGGAAGAAGACACCAAGAGAGCACATACATAAAGCACAAGAAGATATGCTGGGACAAAATATTTTAAAATTATGATAAATAATAAAGAGCAGGCAATTTAGTTGTTTAGATCTGCCTGTTTAATAGTGTTGTGTAATAATTAATTCTACAGCTCAACAGCCTAAAATGGTCTAGATGAAAATGCTTTTAAAATATGCTTACTTGCTTTGCACCACAGCAAGCACAGTCATGGATTTCAACATGGCATTCTTCAGAATTTAGAGTCAAATAAAATGATGGGACAAGTATAAAACCTGAGATGTTTCCCTGCTATCTTAGTGCTGAACCACGACATGACTTCGTCATGAAAACCAGAATCTGTTATTTTGTTTTCTCCCATCCCTGATGGATGCTCCTTGCCAAGAAAAAAGACAGTAATATGCTTTTCTTCAAACTAAATATCCTGGAATTGAGGCAGACACTGCTGGTGCCACTGTTCCATTCAGGAAGACGTTGTCATATATTTGTTACCAGAAGCACCATGACACTGCAGGTCAGGCTGTTTGGGAAAGGCAGCCTGGAAGGAGGTTCTTATCCACCTTTGGTGACAATCCCAACCACAAAGCTCTTCAACCTCTCCTCTTTGCTGACAATGATTTTTGTTTTATGCAAACTGGAGCAAAGATGTCCAAATGTTTTAAAGGATCTCAAATGCTCTAAAGCATGCGTTTTAGGTAAATGACTGGAAGATAAATGTTGAAATGCTGAGCATTCAGGATACAGAAGTGGGCACACACTGTTCATTTCCTCCAGAAACTCTACACCTGAGTATCTGTGAGTACTCCAAACATCCCATACTCCCATCTGAGAACAGAGAATAGGCTCTTGCATGAATTCAGAGTTTCACCCCCAACTAGCCATACAAAAAACCTACATTTTGAAGATTTCAGGCCATTTGAAACAACACTAAAATTCAGGGAATTTACTGTTTTGCAAGAAAAAGAAGATTTATTAGTTACCTTCTGCAGAGCTGCTGTTTCTCCTTGGGCCGGTGTCGCCAGGCTACCTCTTGCTCCGGGAGCGTCTCCTCCTCGGTGCCGTCTGGTATCACCCTCAGCCCACCTTCCGCCCAAGCCTGGATGTTGTAATATAAAAATGCCTCACCACCAAATGAAGAGCAGGAGGGCTTCTTGCGCGCTTAATCCAGAGAGATTCATTGAGGGAGGAAATGGAGAGGAGCAGGGACACAACCTTCCCTGAAGGGGAGCAGAGGCAAAAAGGCCCTGACCCTGGCAGGGGTGCGGGTATATAAACTCAGGGAGGTGGGAGGGGCTTGGGGTGGAGCTAGGGCGGGGTAACACAACACCAACCATTAGGGAAAGGAGGTAGGAGTGGTTCCAACCTCGGGACCAATGGGGAACAGGGAACCAAGGAACCTTCTAGAACAGGGGAGTGGGGAGTGGGTGACTGACACGGCGATTGACATGGTGATTACACACATGTTGTCTCCCAAGGCATTCCCAAGCTTTCTTCTTTCAGGCCGCCTCCCACAACCTTCATCTTTCATCATCAGAAACATATCAGGAAGGGATTTTGCAAAAGAAATCTGAGTGGTAGAGGAGCATTCCATTTGAGATCACCTCAAAACTCAACTTTCAGAATAGGTTGCTCTATTGGGAAGAAAGTGAGATTAGATTTTCTTATTCATGTTGGCAGAGAAGAATCCTTCATTACAAAACAGTATTAGGTGAATGCCCCTCGCTGCTAAGGACAGGGAAATGCAGAGACAAGAATTTTAGAATGTTAAAATAAAAAGGCCTTTCTGGAAGAGTGTGTTTAGAATGAAGCATTTATTCAAAAAGAATCACCGTTCTTATTTTTTTTTTCAATATTTTTTCATGCATTTGTGGTAATGGAAACAATTTACAGATTTATTTATTATGCTTCTAGGGTTAGCTTAATAGTTATTTACCATATGCAATAGCAATATAAAAACAACTGTGAGATTTTTCATCTGTTTAGTAATAAGGTGAACTGATTCAACCTTTTTTAAGCACAAATATTAGATATTTTACATAGAAAGCTGAGTTTTGAGCTGTGAGGAGCTGTTTGCCCAGAAGAAATTACTCTTATGAGTGTGGATTTGCTCCATGCTGTTTCCACCGTGTGAACACACTTGTCCATTCTCCTCTACAAGACACTGACCCAAAGGAGGATGAGGTGAAGGAGCAGAGATTGGGGAGTTGCTGGTGTGTGTCTCTGGGAGATCTATGATCTGTTCACAGCTATGAGTACAGGTGAAAGCTGTGTTAAATTTCTAGAAAAAAAATTCTTCCAGTGATTCAAATGGCAGAAACATATTTCTTACCTCTTAAATTATAATTCTATTTTTTCTCAAATTTAATTTGATTGTGTTATGAAGCAAGTTCCTAGGAAGCCTATGGAGTTTGCTATATAAGGGACTATCAAACTTACCCTATTTTACTGGAAAAGGAGATTCCTACCAGGCAATTCAGTGTTTTTCTTCACCTTAACCCTTCCTGTTTTATCAGAGTAGAAAAGAGCTTTGGTCTGGGACCCATCATAATTTAGCTAGAAGTTCTGGTGAACTTGATGTCCTATAGCTTTACAGCAAGGTAAATCTGATTCCACACAGTACTTGTATCTTTTCCCATGCTTTTTTTTGGCAGTGTTCTCACTTGCTTAATTCATTGTTTATATATTTTTTTTTTTACATATCAGGACCCTATTGAGTAATTGGTGGAGAGTCACAATTTTTGACTCTGGTGTTTCTACACCAGTACACCTAAACTACATTTATTCTAGCAAGGTGTCAGTACCACCACTGTCCTGTTGTGGAAAAAGAGTGTGGTGTGGTAACAGTGTATGGATAAAAATGATGCGGTGTGACATCAGTAGACCAGGTTTCTTGCTAATTTACTTTGATTCTCCTACAGATTATAGTGCACACAGAGCCTGTTTCTACTCCACCATAGCAGATCTACTACAGGTCCTTTAACAGGATATTTTAAATCTGGGTCAGATGTATCTGCACAGTAGTGACTACAATACATATATTGCTAAGGATTTAAACTTAAAAAATAAAGAAAAAGTCTGTCATGCAGATCCTTGATCCTGAAGGCTACAGAAAGGGTGGACAGTTTCCCTGCCCTGAGTTTTGTTAACACTTCCAACCTTAGGAATATCAGTAAGCGTGTGAGCAATTTCTAACTTTGTCACTTAACTTGAAGTTAACTGGAGTTAAGATTGACAGCTAATTTTAGCACTTCTTGATGACTACTTCTATGATATTCCTTTCACTGAAATGCCTCTTTATTTTTGTTTCTATTTGCTACATTCAATATTACATTGATTATTAGAAATTTCACACATCTTTTCCCAATAAATAGATAAATATGATAAGTACACAGCTGACAACAGGCTATAAAGCAATACAAAAATGATATATTGTTCCTGAGTCAAACCTAGGGACTACTGTGAAACATATTGCAAAGGCTGAACCCTCTGATGGATAGTATCACTAAACCATCTGAACAGAAATCTATGCCTTAAGGAAGACTGGAAGAATTGTAAAATCAGCAGAAAAATTAATTTTGTATACCTCTCATCTTGAAAATTAACTGGTTTAGGCCAGTTTCACACACTGTAAAAGCTGGTTTGGAGGGAGTATTACTCCCTCTGCCTCACATCACCTCCTCACTGCTGCCAGTGCAGGCAGTGCTGACACTGAAACCCAAAGGTGTGACTGTCACCCTGCAGCTGTGCCCTGGGTAGCTGTCAGCTACTTCAGGCTGGTACCTGTGCAGCTGCTGGCAGTACTGAGTTCAACACGGAGTGCAAAACCTGCCAGTGATACTGAGTAGGCATTTAGGGCAGGAAGAGCTGGAAATGTTGAGACTCACTGATCTCCTCTGGCTGTAAGAAGAAAGCTCTGAACTGAAAACTGGCTGTATTAGTCATGCATGGGACGTTAGCAGGGGACTGACGCTGCACTAATTACAGTGCTTCTCAGGAGAGTTTAGGGTTGAGGTACAGTACAGTGCCATTGTTAAAATGTCAAAGGTGACCAGTGCCCAGCTGGTCAGGAGAGTGAGAGAGGGGAACCATCCTGTAGCCTGGCCACTTGCATCCACAGAGGATCTCTGCAAGATGACCTGGGGACATGCAGGCTTGTTGCAGTCACATATCTCACTGCAGCATGGCCACCTATTTTACACATAAATATCGAGTGTCTGACTGCTGACTTAGAGGAAACATACTGTTTGGAGCTCCAGAAATCTGGTAACTATGGGGGAGAAAGCTATGTCAGTTAGATATGCCAAGCAAATGCAAGAAATGTGGTTAGTGCAATAACCCCTCCAGATTCTAACAAGCCTGTACAAATGTGCTGTTACCCAGGGTTAATTACTGGGCCGTTGTGTTGCAGCATCAGCTGGGAACTGTGGCATTGTTGACTTATTGTGGAAGAAGGTGCTAAATAACTGAACCTCTGCTGCTGAAGAGAGTACAAATTCAAGAAATGTTTGAAAGAAATGACATTTGTTCTGTGCTGTCTTAGCCTTCAGAGTGAAGCTTGTACAGCCCTCCTTCCATGTAGATAGCAGTCACAGTTTCTTGTGTTTGTTTTTCTTATTCTGGCTCCAGTGTATGTAAGTTTTAACCTACAGGAAAATGTTAAATTTCACCTTTAAAAAAAGAAAATCTGCCTGAAAGTAGCAAGTACAGAGAAACTAGAAAAATTAGATGAAATACTGAGGCAGAAAAAATTGAAAAGGAAAATATGGAGAAGGAAGGAAGGAAGGAAGGAAGGAAGGAAGGAAGGAAGGAAGGAAGGAAGGAAGGAAGGAAGGAAGGGAGGAAGGAAGGAAGGAAGGAAGGAAGGAAAAGAAAGAAAGAAAGAAAGAAAGAAAGAAAGAAAGAAAGAAAGAAAGAAAGAAAGAAAGAAAGAAAGAAAGAAAGAAAGAAAGAAAGAAAGAAAGAAAGAAAGAAAGAAAGAAAGAAAGAAAGAAAGAGAAAGAAAGAAAGAAAAAGAAAGAAAGAAAGAAAGAAAGAAAGGAAAGAGAAAAAGAGAAGATTGAAGTCAAAGGCCAGAAGTGTGGAATAGAGGGGGAAAAAAAGGGCACCTGGCATCTTTGCAGCCATGGGATACCTCCAGGGATGCTTTGTTTGGTGACCTGCATGACATTAAAGCAGAAATAGACTCCACATTTCTCAGGACCTCCTTCCCCTTCCCATTAGAGCTATGTACATAGAAGCATTGTAAATTGTGTTTTTAAGATTTAGTGGGTATGACCTTGTTCCTCCTGCAGTACAGAGTTTGCTTGTGGGGAAGAGTGAGAATTGAATAAGCAAGGTGGCATAACAAGTTTATTTGTACCAAACATCTATTTTTTTTATTCACATAAATGGATGCACACATTTGACCTCAATAAGATTGGAAAAGTACATTAATCATTTTGATAAAATAATTTAAAATACCTCTCCCATTGCTAATGAGCTTGTGTTGTTCTAGTATAAGTATCCATAAAAATGTGTGCAATGTTGTGTTAGGCAATAATTGAATATCTGTGAATTATTATTATTGTTTTCACTCTACTGCATTCTGTCTAGGTAGTACCTGCAATGTATTAAGCTCTCCTCAGGCTACAAACAAATGCAGGCATTTCCCACAACATGTGCTAATCACTATAATCAAAATGTTCATGGCAAACGTTGATCTGTGAACCTTACTCCATTGAAAAAAAACCAAAAAGTTTTTCTGTATGCACAAGTATTGTGTGCAAACTACACTTTCCAGATTTTTTTCTTTGTTTCTGGAAAATGAAGTTGATAAAAAATGGCTGTCAGATGTAGACCTCTGAGCAAAAGGAATTAAACTGTCAGAAAAATAATCTTAATCTTATGCCCAGAAGTCAAGTCTTTTGCTCAGCATTGCTTTAAAAATCTGCCTAACCTAGACTTTAAATCCTACTGAAGTCAAGATTTTTTATCTAAATAGTTAGAGGTGCTCCTAAACTGGTGCATATGTTTACAGCAATATCCATGTCTTTTAATAATTTAAAAAAATATTTATTTTTATTCAATATGTCTGTATTCAATAGATTTAAAAAACCTTTTCCATTAGTCTGAAGCAATATACCAAAGTAAACTTATGTGATACATGTAAGACATAAGCTTTCCCTCCTTTTTCAGGATGGATTTTTGAGATTAATCCCATCCTTTACCTCAATTAACTCATCCATAGTTCTGCTGTAAGGATACTCAAACCCTTCCACTGTCACATGAAATTGTGTAATATTAGTCAGCACTCCAGCCAATCAATGTCTCTACCTGTTAGCACATGAAACACAGCACAATGAATGTATATTTGGAAGTAACTGGTCTAAATGATTCCCAAGTACAAAGCCTGACCATTAGTCTGAATTATGTTCTGTGCTAAGAAAGAAATATTTTTTTCAGACTTGTCTTGCAAAGCTCACCAGATATTTAAAATATCAAATAAGTTGTCTAGCTTTCACCATGCTAAGCATTTTATGCACTTTCATAGTAGATCAAAATGCATTAGTGCAATTATTATAGAGATTAAGACTAGAAACACTCTGAAATATATGTTATGTTTCTTTAAAAGTAACCTTTCTCTCCTCATTAAAATGGTTATTGGTAAAACCATTTTCCTCCCCCTGAAACTCACAGAATAAAGCTAGTAAAGGAAACTAAGTAGCATTCATTATTGCCAGCATCTGTAATTGTTTGTACAATACTTTATGGAAAAAATACATAAAAAGCCACATCTGAACTCCAGACTATTAAAAGTGTCAGCGCTATTATATCATTTCTGAAGACCAATTTGCCTTTTTTTTCAAGAGGTTGTAATGAGCTAAGTTCATTTTGCTTTCTACCATTTATCTTTTCAGCAGTAATGGAAAATTTCCCCCTCAGGCACAGCAAGCTATTCTTATCTTAGACAATTAGGCAGAAATGAAAAGGATCATAAAGGTGAGATTTCTTCGCAAACAATGTGATGTACTTTATACCATTTAACACTGAGGAATGTCTGAAAAACAAATTCAGAGTGGTGTATGAATGCAGATTGGCTAATAGCCATCTCCGAATAATGCTTCAACTTCTTAACACATAAGAAAGAGGGCAGGCAACCAGGGTCACTTAAAGATATACTTAGTTTCTAGTTCTGTCGTTAACAATATTTCATTTTTAGCAGAGCTTGGAAAACTTACACTGACCTTGAAAATAAACAGAAACAAGCCTGTGCAAAGCAACTAATTCATAACAAGGTAAGAGGAAAAACACACATTGGACGCCTTCCTCTACTTGTAAGCCTTCCTTGGGAGGTTTGCAGACATCAAGGGTTTGGCAAAATATTTGCATTGTGCCCAAGAAGCAGTGAGGTGTAGCAGCTGTATGTAGACTCCTTTGATGGATGCTTTTGGTGCCTGCATGTCCCTGTGTTGGTGCTGGTGACTGGGAATGCCACAAAACTCTTTCAGGTCTCCTTTACAGAAATCTTCTTCTAGTATGTTTGAACTACAAACTAGTTCTACTTCTGGCAGTTATTTGACTAATTAGGTTCAGTTATGGATTTTTTTTGGTGCTGATGTTCTGGGGCTTGATCCTCTCTGTCCCATCCTCTAAAGGATCACTAAGGTGTTTTAAGGCTAGAGACCTATTTTTTGGCCAATATTCAGTTCAGGATAGAATATTCCTCCAGAGCTTATTTTAAGCTTTGTGAAGTGACATTACCCTGTGATGTTACCAGGTGGCACCAGTGTAGTTGGATGTAGCTAATTGTAATTTAGGTGTATACATCTATTATAATTGGCTTCCCTCCTCAAATGCTGAGAATGACAATAATGATGAGTCCAAGAGAAAGTTCACAGAGGAGCACTGTGCAATAGCTGCTTAGTGATTCCTGAGAACAGTGTCATTCCTCAGGAAGCACAAAATTTTGAGAGAAGGGAAAAACTCCTATTTTCTGTGTATACCACAGGATTAACATGATATGCATATAATAAGTAATAATTTAAATTACTTACCCCTTTCCTTCTTTCTTTTTGGACAGTAGCATTTTTAATTTAATTGTGACCTATAAATCCTACAAAGCTATTTATTTCTGTTAAGATAGAATAATTACTGCTGAAATTTCTGCACTGCAATGCAGAAAGTGGCAAATAAAGCACTGCAAAACATGTTGCATAGCCCAATGTTACAGTACATCCATATTGCAGTAATAGAGTAACACAATACCATAGCTTTCTAGATACTACATATGCAAATTGTAGAGCGCATGGCAGGTGTTTAAGGCATGTTGACACTGTCACACCAAGTAGAAGACTCAAATAAAGAGTAAGAAGTGGCAAAGCTTCAATAGGAGCTGAACTGTGCCCTAGTCCAGTTTATCATTGCAGGAAAATTCTGTCTTCTCAGAGGGAGGAAAATTGTTGGCACTGCATACTTAGAGCAAATAGCTGCAACTAAATTCATTATTTAGACAAAATTCTTCTTTCATAGAGAAAATTTTAATTTTGAAATGTTCTAGCTGAAAAAATAGAATTAGAAAAAATTTATGCTCCTCGGTATTTACTAATACTCCTTACTGCCCTTCAGATATTCTGGGAATCTGCTTAGGTAAGCACTCTGTTACTGGGTTCCTTCAAACCAAACTTAAATAGTTCAGATTGATATTTGATAATCTGTCTCACATTGACCAAAATGAGCAGAGAGTGCCTATCTCAGCAGTGAACCTGGAGAACCCAAGGGGCAGCATTATCCTTTGCACTACCCAGCGACGTGGTCAGGAAAGGTTACAGGTAAGGGACCAGCTCTGGTGACAAGGTGATTTTTCAGCCGTAGGAGCTGCAGCCATGTAATGAGGAGTGTTTTCCCCAGTGTTCCACTCAGTTTCACATGTTCCACGTGTTCCACCCAGTTCTCCTTCTGGCTCTATGCTCTCCTCAGTCATTTTCAGTCTTACTGGAGAGAATGCACCTGGTCTTGGAGGTGATGGTGTGTGATGAAATGGTCTCAGAGGCTGTGACTCTTCTAGACTGGCTCCTGCAGCACAATCCATGTTACAGCACAGTTAGCATGGAATGCATTTATGTACAACTCTAGGCAACCTCCTGGACATTGCTTAGTAGCAGTTTGCTAATTAGATAATTACTGTTTAATGATGAACTCTGTTCCATGTATAGAGACATCTTTTTTGAATGGGGAGATGGTGTTAGTTTTACTCTAGACTCAATATTTTCTGAGTTATAAATTTTTTATATTGGTATATTCCTCACTTTTGTCAAGAGTACCAATTAAGAAATGGGAACTCATGACTCAGGTTTCTTGAAATAGAAATTCTTCCACTCCTAGATGAATCACAAGTCTACATGTACATTATTTGACATACCTAATTTACAGGATTATTGCTGTTGCCAGTTTGACATTTTACACTTCAAATAAATTCAACCATAGGCACAAAGCCACTTTATACAGATTTTCTTATTGAAATAAAATGTCACCATGAGAAAGAGACAAGCTTAGTAAAAAATACCACTACCTTGTAACAAAAGGGTGCTGAAATTTGTAACATAAAGAGTAAGTTTTGACAGGAATAGTACTGACTGTCATCTGTAGAAGTATATTTAGGAAAACTTACAGAGGAACAAACTTATGTAGAATGAAATATGTCCTCAAATTTGTCTGCATGGATCTGACATCCATAATATTGCAATGAATTAATAGTAAAAAATGAAGTGAGAAAAAAATTAAAGAAAACATGTAATAAGGAACTTCTTAACTGGGCTGAAGACTTTTGTTGTAATGAATGTGTTCCCCATTGCTTCTATAATTAAGAGAATAAGCATATAATAAGTTTCTACTAACATATCTGCTACAATTTTTTAGCTTTATACACATGGCCCACAGCTGCTTGATCACAGGATTATGATGATTCTTAGGAAGCAGAGGATAATCAGAGAGCAGGAAAGGTGTGGAAGTGTGCAGAGAAGGAAAAACAAACATGATGTGATCTAGTGTAGGTAATGAGCCTTCTGTGCGAGAGATTCAGATAATCAAAGTGATTCAATGGAGACAGAGTTTTGGTACAGAGAGTAATGGGATTGTAACCAGAAAATTGTATCTGCTTAGCACCTGCTTCAAGTCACACTCTGTGATGGTCCAGAAGTTGTTCTCTGGACTGCTGTCTGCTAATTATATGACAGAAAAATACAAGAATATGTTTAGAAAACATTCTGTGGGTTCTTTAAGAATTCCTAACCAGTGATCTTTACATGTTTTCAGAAAACTTAAAGATCGTCAAATATACTGACATCACACTATATAATGATTGAAAAACAATTGTGAAGAGAAACATTATCTGAGCTCATATACAGAAATATTTCTTCATATGTAATTTCTTCAAGACTGCATCACAAAACACCCAGCAAGTAACCCTTCTAAAAATTGTTTTCTTTTATTCCTGTAATTATTCATTGCCTTTCAGAAGAAAGAAGGTGACTTACAAGACTTCTGTCACCATAAAAACCAATGTTATCCTCAATCTCTCTCTAAAAATAACCAGCTATCATCAGTCAAGATCAACCAAACTGATAAAACACCTTGGAAATAAAGTGAACCTTGCCTCGTGTTGTGATCTTTCTGATGTTCTTATTGAAGTTCCTGATAGATATCAATACTTTATGGCCAGACATCAATATGACTTTCAGAGACTTTGCATCACACAAGATTATCCTCTACATCAGTGAACAGTTTAAAATGTGTTAAGACCTGATATTGTGTTTAGTGTTCATATGGAAGATGCCTTAGAGACACTTCCAGGACATACCACACTCCAGGCAGAGATCTTGAAACTATAGGAAGGATATTCATAATATATCAAGTTACTACTAGCAGTTGGTAGCAAGCTCTTTTTTTATTAATTAACATTTGCACCTAAGAACTTTTAATCACCAGAAATTACAGAAATCCTCTAACAGTTAGGGAAAGCACTTTGGAAAAAATCCTTTCAATGGTGGAAAAGGACAAGGACATTTCCAAACAGGAAAAAAAAGTATCTTAGTCATACTGGTACACAGACTTCTGCTGTGTATGCAATTATTTGGGGCATTGCAGCACTCATTAGCTTGGAAATCTTGAGTGTTTTCCACTTCATTTGGCAAATATGAGAATTTCTAGTCTGCTAAATCTAAACAACATGCTCACATATCACTGAATCTAAATAGTACAGAGGCCATTTCTATTTTTATTTTGGAAAAAGGGATAAAGAAGGTTCTGTACGTGTGCAAGATATATGTTACAGTATTATCTGAAATATTTACGGAAAATTAACAATACATGTTTCTACAACTGCACTTCAGAGTCGTGCTGCTGGTCATGCAACCAGTGTAGAGCTATTCTTCCAGCAGGGCTCACCTGGAAGGAGATTGCATCTCAACTTGATGCAACAGCTGTAGTAGCCAACAGAAATTGTTGTCTGTAAACCCACAACCCTTCACTCTATCAGAACATAATTAACAGAAGAAAGTGCACTGAGACATGCAGACAGGTAAAGCACTTGCCAGCTGGGATGCAGAAGAAAAGGACTAGAAGCTGCAGGTGACAGAAGTGTGCCATTGTAGAAGTAAACAGCTTAGCTGATGAATGTGGAGGTTGAATATCAATAGGAATGAATGCAAACACATAAATATGGGACTGGAACATCCCAATGTCATAAAATTCATTTGTATGCAGTAATTATTCCTTAAATGTGCACTTCAGCTGCAGACCTTGTGGTATACCTTACAAGATTTAAAGTAAAATCCATATCAACTGATGCATAAAACTGCACACAGAAGGAAAGTTTTGAGAGTAAACATTAAAAGTTTGTGGTGGTGATAAAGAGTTGTAGCAGTTATTGATTTTTCACATTGCTTTTCCAGTTAATGTGACAGTCATTTGAGTTGAGCCAGATGTAAACAAGATACTGCAGAGACTGTACAAAGTCCACTAAGAATAAAATTATATAAACTCTCAGCAACAAAAAAAGCTCCGAGACTGATGTCCTTGCAACCCTCTGAATCATTTAAATTAGCCCCACACCTCAAATCAATCAGGACACGAATGTCTGTGACAACTTTTGTGCTTCTAACAGCAGTGTCACAGCTTTGGCATATATTGACTCAAACACTGGAACTGAACTAAAACAAACCTTTCCACAGCAAAATACAGATCAGAGCTACTCTGAAGTTACTCTTGGTTGTTCCAAAGGTCCCGTGTGACTTAGTTAGTCTTAACCTTTAGAAAGCACATGCAAGGGAGAGTTTAGCAGAATCAGGAAGCTAACCTGTGATCCTATGGTATGTTTGTTTTCTTTCTTTCTCTAGGCAAAGCAGTGCCCACTACAGATTTTGTTTTCCTCTTTCTTTCCTTCACAAATATGGTGCTGAAATATCTCCTAAAGCATAATTTTCCTTACAGGCTCATAACTTCTTAAGGACAACTCACAATGCTATTACAATTAAAATGCTAATAGCTAATTGACCATATAGTGAACAGGGTAACTAGGACAGTCCTTCCAGGGGCAGAACTGTTACGGACTGTGGAAGCCTTCTGATCTTTTCTTGCTTGTCAGCAACTTTCCATATAGAGTTGTCAGAGCCAGAAGGGCAACCACCCAAGTCAGAGGAGGGGTCACTTGGTTGAAATTAAAACATCATAGAGACTGGTCAAGGAACGATCAATAATTGCCACTGTGCTTTCTCTGTTGCTTTGTGTTCTTTGATTTTACATGTTTGACATATTCAAATTGTAAATTCCTTCAGGGCAGCGGTTATTCCTTAATAAAATGCAGTTTCACTAAAGGATCCACACTGAATCACTGGTAATATATTTCTTTAATTATTATTATTGCAGAAATATTGTAGCTAGAGAAAAATAGTCATGTGTACCTGTAGTGAGATAGATCTAAGCATTTCTTTCTTATAATGTTATTGCTTTTTATTTTTAAGACTGCTATTTAGCAAGTGTTTAAACAACTCAAGATGACCTTACTGCTTTGACACTAAATCACAGGAAAGAGCTTCTAGTGTCAAAATATTAATAAGAAATGTCAAGAAGTCCATGGATATGTCGTTGTACAATAGAGCCGTCAGCTCCTGTTAGAGAAACATCAGTTTTACATTTACTTTAAGGAGTAGTAAACAGTCCTGACAAGTGAAATGTTTCTTGTGTTTCATCCCTCGGAGGATTTAGAGGAAGACAAATGCTGCTGTTTCTGAGGGGTTCAAATGCAGGTCATGGTGCCACCAGGAGGGCAGGGCTGTTCAGCAGCAGGGAGCACACTGCCCTACTGTGCTTCCTACTCTGGGGCAGGTCTCCATGGCTCTGCTCAGACAAGCTGATTCTGGTCCCCTTCCTCTCCCACAGGCAGCCCTGGGGACAGGTGCCCCTCAAATAAATGCCTGGTGAAACTGAAGAGGGTGCATAGCTGCAGGCAGCCGCTGTCACTCGCTACCAACAAGCAACATGCCTCGGCTTGCTTGAACTTTGCCATCAGTGCATCTTTGTGTTCTACAGGATAAATAGTTTGTGACTCCTCAGAGACTGTTTTCCCACAGAACTGCAAACAGAATTTTGTACATGACACAAATACAAATATAAGAATCATCCCTACTCATGCGAGGTTTTTTCTGTTTGTATCTACATAAAAGTTCCAGTAATGCCTTTTTTGAACTAGTTTTGTTTAAACAAAATCAGATTTCAAGAGGCCATGAAATCTTTGGAATAAAAGAAATACTTAGAAAAAATATACATGAACAATACAATAAATAAATTAAAGCTTAACTTTTAAAGGCTACCATTAGGTTGGTTGGACCTACTTAGGTCAGCAGGAAGGTTAAACTAAAGGCTATTCATAGCTTAGTTTAGTACTTTGGTCAGTGAAACAGTGCCTTGCTTAACAGTGTTGAGGATGAGGTCACAGTTTACAACTCATATTGTAGTGATTTATTTTGAAATTTTGAGCAGTAATGGTCCCAGTTTTTTAAGATCTGTTTTACCTCTTGATGGCATGATTCTAATGAGACTGAGATATTCTCAAGAAGACATCCTATTATTCTTAGTTTAACTTCATAACTAAATAAAGCTACAATCGTAGCTAAATCATTCTAAATGTGTCTGGCTGAACACATTTGCACCTCTCTTGAAGGCAGCAGCCTAAGCCTTGCATTGCCACTGATGTCAAAGCAGCACAGGGAGCGCTGCAGGAAGCCAGAAACAAGATCCCTACAAGTGTTCAGTCTACTAGTACTCTCCCTCCTCTTTGAACTACTTCTGACTTTGGGACAGGCCTAGTTCCTTTTGGTTTTTATTTCCCTAAGCCTGCATTAACTAATTTTGTGGGTTTTTTTTTTCTTCACATTAACACATGCTCTTTTGATTGTAACTTCCATTTCTCTACTGTAAATCTAACACTTATAGTTCAGGATTATGAAGTACACAAGTCTAAATTGCATATACCCATTGATTAATCTTTCTGGTCAAACCTTATGCTCAGCAGTGGTAAAAGAAGCTCTAGAAATTTTTGACAGTCAAAATATATTTGTGCAGGCAGGATGGCATCAACTGAAGTTATCTTTCATTTTTTCTCATCAAATACAAACCCCTTAGGTCAGTCTAGACACCATCAAGAATCTTAATACTATATAGAATGGTGGCATTCATAATAGCATTCTTTATAAAGAAAATTACGGCATATGCAGCTTTCTAGATGTTTGCTTTTCTTAGTGAATAACATTAAAGGAACAGAGATATCAGATGTTCTGAGCTTTCTCTGCAAATGCTCAGGAATACATATTTGTTTTCCCTTCTTTGTTTACAAAATGCCTGCAGAAATGTAACAAAATGTTCAGATTTGCATATATGTACAGAACTTTTTTCTCCTTGTAGTCATGAAGTTTTCAAGGAGTTTTTTGAGTTGAACTGTAACTCATGCAATACTTTATTTAGTGAATTTTAACTGCATATGTACAGACAAATCCCTGGAAGCTACTTTTATGTTTCTTGGAAACGCAACTGCATGGAGCTACAGAGATTTATATTGTTCTGTCTTAAAATCAAAGTAGAAAAACACTCTTAGAGAGAGCCAACCAATTTTGTTGAAAAGTTTTTTTCAGAAACTAGTCCAAATTTTGAAGTAGAAATTTGGAAAAAAGTAACAGCTCCGTGCCTCAGATAACATGTTTCAAACAGGTAAGGCATTTAACATGGATAGAGATCATGAAGTCATATAAGAGACAAGAATACAGATGGGTAATTACACAGTTTGCTCATTGACATGGCTGTCTGTGTAAGACCTCCTTAAAGCATCACATAATACCAGGGGAAACCTTAAGAGATATCAAATATGCTTGTGACAAATGAACCAAGTTTAAATCTCGATTTCTGGTAAAAATGTCGGTGACAAGTCCAATCATAACATTATCACTGAAATTCATAAGCCTCTCACAAGATCACGGGAGGAAAACAGTGTTTCTGCTACAGGAATAAATGGCCATTCTAGTTTTCACTAATATCCTTTGGCTGTACTTCATTATCTGAGACTGCTTTAGGAAATATTTAATAAACCTTTTGTTTTCAAGCTTGTAAACTTGACGCTGCCTCTGGTTTGTAGCTTTTTCAGTTGAACACAACCCTGAGCATGTTGATTAGCTGTGATGTTTGCAGGTGTTCCCTGCAGTTTTATTTGCTTGTCTCAACACTCTGCTATCAAGTTGTTGAAAGAAAAACCACCTGAATTTCAGATGCACAGAAAATGAGTCTTCTTTCTACACAGCTGCCTGTCATCAACACGGTCCTGGCACTGTGAATTCAAATGATTTTTATTTACTTACCCAGGAGAGCTGATTAATTTGGACCTCAGTCATTATGTTTTTTAAAGAATAGGGCTTAAGCTCTTAGAGCCAGCCATGGAGCAGCATCACAGAGCAGCTGAGGAGGGAGGGCAGCTCTGGGAATCCTGTGGTCCAGTTCTTGGCTAAAAGCAAGATCAGCAAGAGCTGGTTGCTCAGTGATGTTTCCAGTCATGTTTTGAATATCTCCACAACATCTCAGCACAACCTGTTCAACCACTCTAAAAATGTGCTTTGTTATCTTTAAACAGAATTTCTTGTGTTACAATTTGTACCTTTTGCTTCTTGTCACTGGACAACATTCAGAACCATCTCTCTCCCTTTTCTTTGCTCTCCCTTTCAGTTGTTTTTATGCATGGGCAAGATCCCTCTGAGCCTTCTTGTCTCTGTGCTGAACAGTATCAGCTTGCTGAGGCTCTCTTATATGAAAGGTGTTTCACTCCTTTAACCATCTTTGTGGCCCTCCACTGGACTCACTCCAGCAAGTCCATTTCTTCTTACAAAGCTTCACCACCGGGTGTGGCCTCACCAGTGCGGAAAGAGGACAGTTGTCACCTCCTTGGACCTGCTGGCAGCTCTGCTCCTAACACAGCCCGAGATGCAGCTGGCCATCTTTGCTGCAAAGGCACATTGCAGGTTCACAGTCAACTTTTTGCCACCAGAACATCCAAGTCCTTCTCTGCCAGCGTTCCTGCCCCCGTGAACCCTGGTGCCCTGCTGAGTTCACTGAGGTTCCTCTCTGCCATCCCTCCAGCTCGTCCAGGTGCCTGTGGATGGCAGCCCACCCCAGAGGTGCATCAGCCCCTGCTCCTGTTTTGTACCATCAGCAAACCTGTTGGTGCAGCACTGTGTCACAGAGTCCATGCCCTTTATGAAGATGCTAAAGAGGATCAGTACCACCTCTCTCCCCTGGAGCCCAGCACTGAGGACTGGCCCCCAGCTGGAAGTCAGGTTGCTGATCAAAAACCACTGGGCTGTCTCTTCATTGAGTTTTAAATCTACCTCACCATCCACTTAACAGTTTTGTACCTCATTTACCTGGTGCATACTTCATCAGCTTTTCAATGAAGTTATGATGTGAAAAACTGTCCAAGTCTTCCTTTTTATTTCATTTTTCACCTGTCTTGCTGAGGAGCCCCTTAGACATACCCATGAAGTTTTTAATCCCTTTTTCTTATTGAGTAATTTTTCAAAGAGAAAAATTTTGAGAAGTTTTCAGAATATCTTCCTTATTTTAAAGAAACATATGACATTTTAAAGTTTGACATTTAGAGAAATATGGTGTGCTTAGATCAGCATGCCCTTCAATTTCAATGTTTCAGCTAGATTGTCAGCAATAAGAATCTCAAGTTAGTGTTTTAAAAAATATTCTGGCAGACCTAGGGTTTTGTTGGGTTTTTTTTTCAAATATTTTATTCATGAGAATTTTAAAGATTTTTTACTCTCTTGATTTGTTCTATATTTTTCTAAAAATCAAGAAAATTGGAAGAAGAATATGTTCAGTTCCTGTCTATGACTGCCTTTGTCTACCCAGAAACCCAGATATAAACTATCATGTGTAATATTACATAAAAGATTACCATTCTGCATTCATTCTTCTCATCTTCCTTGGAAGCTGTGCTGTGTACTCAGTTTATACAATCCAATTAAAAAGCCTTCATACTTTAAAGTAGCAGTACTCATAATATTTAAAAGAGTAGTTCATTATTGAAAAAGCATGTTACAATATTTCTAAGTTAGCTGTAAAGTCTTACTACAGTTGAGGAATTTTAATACACAAGAATACAAGTCAGAAAGAAATCATTGCATATTGTTGGGGTTGAATATAATTGATAAAATCCTGGACCCACTGAAGTTTGAGAAGTTCTCATTGACTTGAGCAGAGCCAGGATATTATGCAATACACCTGATACAGTCTTTCACGTGCATTCTAAAGAGTCAATTATGTCCTTGCTTCATATTAGCATTTTGGTAGTGTCAGGAAGCCTCAGTGAAAAGAACATTCTGATAGGTATTACTCTTTCATGTGTCTTATTAGTCTTACAGATGTCACTCCATGGGCTGCAAGAGGATCACAGCTGCCTTCTGGGGTTATGTATTTAGGACAGAATCAGTGCCGTTCTCCCATTTTGATTTTGAAATTGAGTTAAAGGCTCAAACTGTAAAGTAAACCCCCTTTTTAAAATGACATGCTGGCCTTCTTCCTGTCAGGGCAGCTGCATCAGGTTCAAAAGCTTTTTTCAGGAAATGTTCTAGCTTTTTCTGAGGCTGCCAGTTTTCACACTGGATTTTGAATTGAGCACAGGTACACACATTCACCCATGAAGTGAGAGATGTGCCAGGGAACATGGGAAAGCAAATTTTTTTGCTTTAAAGTTCTTAATCACCATTAGCCCTTGCTATTTTCAAATTTGAGAGTTTAATATAAACGACAGTTTCTAAATAGCTTTAAAAATTACTTTGACCAGATTTCTACATAGAAACTCCTTTCTCTCTCTAAAGAACCTTAAAAAAAGCCAACCCAGGTGTCCTCTTTCAGTGCTTGAAGATGTAAGATAAAGACATACAAAATTGAAGAATGGCTTCTGCTTCTGTATATGAGGAGCACAGAGCTCCCAGGTGAGTGACAGAAGCCACAGCCTGTTCCCAAGACCAATGCCACTGCAGCTGTTGGAGCGTATATCTGTGAGCCTAGAACGAAAAACCATGCAATCAGACTGGTTTTTCACAGTACTTTCAAGTACTGTGAAATTCTTGATCTGGAGACAGCAATCTCACCCTAAAATCTAACCTTGCTTTTACCAGACAGTTACATTGCTATATGCAGCCAAAGAGAATTTGGTGATTTCACACTGTGATAACAAAAAGAAGTCTCCCAAACCAGTATTGTGATTAACATCACTTTTCTCAGCAAAATAGCTCCTTGTAAGCTTCTGAGTAAAACTCAGAATCAGCTGTCCTGGATTTTCAGGTTCTTGATTTTGTTCACTGAATGATCCCATTATAAATAACAACAGCCTTTACTTGTTATTCTTTAAATAAGAGTATGTCAATACCTGACATTTAAGCATGGTGAAATGGAAATTTAATATGGAATCTATATTACTGGATAATCCTGTGCTCAGACATGCTTTTGTCACAAGAATGAACTTCATGTCTTCTCAGGCTTTTACTTCCTTCTCAAGCAATGTGATTGTAAGGTTTGTGATCATTGGCCTGGAGTTTGGATAATTAGTTGTTGAATATTAGCTAATATCCCACTCCTTATAAACCCTGTGTTGAACATGAGCAGGTAAGAACACTAAATCACTGTTAGCTTTCCCAACTGGAATCTAAGTGTGTACTATTCTATATGTAGGTACGGATGTTCTCTCTTTGGTTCAGCTCTGTGCTCTTTGCAGACAGTACTTCCAGCCCTCTGCATCATGAGCATTGTAAAGATGATACATACCAGCAACACAGAACACAACATTTCTGTTCTGAATTCCCCATAGCCTCACCCACATTGAAGACTCTTTTTAAGCCAATAAAATATATTTCAGAGCACAGAAATTTTAGTTGTAATACATGAAGTCAATGTTCATGTCTTTTGTGTCCAAAACACAGAGCAGGCCTATCACACCTGTGTCACTAATCATAGAATCTCAGAGTGGTTTGGCTAAGAAGGGACCTTGAAGATCACAAGTTCCAAACCCCCAGCCATGGGCAGGAACCACTTCCACTAGATCAGGTTGATCGAAGCTCCACTCAGCCTTGGATACTTCTGGGGAGGGAATCCATACCTTATCTGGGCAACCTATTCCTATGTCTCACCACATCCACAACAAAGAATTTCTTCCTTCTATCTAACCTAAATCTTTCATTTCTCATTTTAAACCCACTTTCCCTCATCCTACCACTATTAATACAGGACACGCAGTCAGCATGCTGTGAGGTTTCACCACTTGAGAGCTGGCTGTACCACTTTGGCCAGTGAGTGACGAGAAAGTGAAACACAACACTTACTCAGGTGATCTGAGCAGGGTATCTCACTGGTGCACTTCCTGAATCCGCTGAAGACCATGCTACCTTACAGGCATGGAAGCAAACTGGAAAAGTTAACATATTATTCAAAACACTTTGAGGTTATGCAAATTCATTCTTCAAGTTCATTTCTATAGATAGCTACTTGAAGGGAGTTGTTTGACACTTTTTTTTTGGTTCTTAGATTTCGAGTCAGTAAGAGTGGGTGTGCAGAAACAGAAGATGAGTCCCCCAAGCACCAAAAATTCTTGCTCCAGTACACTAATAATACAAAGTTACTGCTGCAGCAGAGCTCCAGTAAATCCATTCATTTAATTAGACTGCAAATGTAGTCTGCTAAATGTTAAATCATCTTCAGGCAGTCTGAAAGTAAATGGTGGTGTTATTCTTTAGGTTGCAGCTCACCTTGCTTGGCTTTGGTGTATAAAACAGAATAAACAAGATAAGACTTTAAATGCTTCTGAGTACTTTAGACAAGTTTGGTAGACTCTTATGAACCTTTATTCACTTTCCATCATGGGTCCTTGTCAAAACTGACAGAAACTACTTGGCCAAGTTTTTTCCATACATCTCTAAATTACTCACTGTGCCAAAGGTTTTTATTAAATTAATTAAAATTGCATAAAGGTCAAGATTTTCTCTAGACAGCATTGATTTGTGAAGCAGTGAAAAGTACTTCAAGTCTTTCAAAGCCTGCTTTGAACCCACAATTGTGATCCATATGAACTATGAAATGTCACAACAGTCACTTGAGAAAGATTTTGCCCAACATGATCAGCATAAGTATGCTCTTTGAGTTGGTGTCTAGTGAAATCTGCAACTACTTAATAAAAATGAATAGTTACAAATGTGACCAGAGTGAGATATAAATCATAATGAACATTATTTCACTAAATAGCAGAACCAAGAAGGTTATCTTTTTTTTTTTTTTTTTTTTTTTTTTAAGAGCAACCTATTCTCATTTACAGAGATTTACATTTTAAATTCAGGAGTTTTTTGCATAGCCAGGGACTGCTGTCTAGTAGGTATACCATGGGCTACATTTTAGAGATTTGATTAGTAACCATTGCTTACCTTTTTCTAGCTGTACCAATTTTCAGAAGTAATGTGGATTGCTCGCTATTTTCATCTTCTTTGGGAGAGGCCAAAACATTTGGGTAGGTTTGAAGGAAAGCAAAACTGCTTAAAAATTTGCCTCCAGCTGATTTGTCATGCATATATAACCTAGGGAGTACTATTATAAAATTTGAGCATATGTAATATATCAATTCCAAGCTTTAGAAATCATTATATATATATATATATATATATATATATATATAATATATACTTAAGAGGAAAGAAATATGAAGACCATGATAATGGTTTCTTATACAAAGGTGTAGAGAACTTCAGACTAAGGACAGTTGTATAAATTGGTCTATAAATGAAGTAATCAGATAAATTGCATGGTTGTCTTTAAGCATACATATACTTATGTTGAGTTGGAGGGTATCTGAGATATCTGTGAAAGATGCAAGATTTATTAATTGGTACAAAGAGAAATAGGGAGAGTGGGGCTACAGCCTCTTTAGGGGTAGAGTACCTGTCCTGTGAGCAGTGGCTAAGAGAACTGGGATTGTTCAGCCTGGAGAAGAGAAGGCTTCAGGGAGACCTAATTGGAGCTTTCCAGTGCCTAAAGAGGGCTACGAGAAAGATGGAGAGATACTTTTTACAAGGGTATGGAGTGGTAGAACAAGGGGGAATGGCTTCAGACTGAAAGGGCAACTTAAATATAGATATTAGGAAGAAATTCTTAACTGTGAGGGTGGTGAGGCACAGGCACAGGTTGCCCAGAGAAATTAGGGATGTCCCATCCCTGGAAATGTTTAAGGCCATGTTGGATGGAGCTTTGAGCAATCTGGTCTAGTGGAAGGTGTTCCTGCCCAAAGCAGGGTTCTTGGAACCAGCTGATCTTTATGGTCCCTTCCAACACAAAATCATAATGTATTTTGATTTTATTCAGTTTCTGTGGAAGTAGGGACTGGATTCTAGTCTGTGCTACCAGTGAGATATAGGTCAAAGTACTGAGCTGAAACTTGAGTGATAGCTTCGCTTTGCAATTTCTGTTCTTTGTGGTTTGCATGGAGTGACTTAATGAGCTCAGTAGATGACAGCAAATGGTGTTTCATTTCCATCTGATCACGTGCTATGTAATATACATAAAAAAGGCTGAAGCCTCAAACCATACTTATTGGTGTGAGCCTCAGAGGGCCTAATAAAGATGTGATGCCCTCAGCCTCATTTCTTGAGTGTTTGAAGCATTATCTTTTTATAGCTAGGGGACTTGGTATGTGAAAGTGCTCTGTAAGGCATTACTTATGGGCAGTCTTGTATGAACTAAATATGCAATCTGTTCTTTTAAACCATCAAATTCATTTTGATGCAGTTTGAAAATTATGTAGTATTTCAGTCATGAAGGATTTTATTTCAATAAAAGTAATAAGGGAGCTTCAAGGGTTGTGATCATTACTGGATAGCCACATCCTCAGGGAATTAGAACCATTTAGATACTTTTTCTGTACAATTAAAATATGACACCATGGGATTAAAAGTTAGGACATACACCACAAGTAATGACTTCATGCCTTATTAGGTGCAAATAAATGTTAACAGGACAAGAAAGATAACAGGCCAAATTAACTCTTGGGGCACATGAGACAAGGATCTGTTGAATTCTGCACACTTTCTGTGCCTGGTATGCCATGACGGGATTCAGCCAAGTATGCTTTTATGGCTGTGGTATTTATGGTGCATACTGATTATGTTCTAGATGTACATTACACCATAATTCAAGAGGATTCAGCTCACAGACTAAAGATTCATCTGGGGCTGACAACGTTATCTTGCTTGGCCTTGTTTTCACAGGAGTCAGCTGAGCAGCACAGTCAAGGCTAATAGTCTCTTTACTGTGGATATAAGGCTCAGCATCAGATGTACCTGTCTGTTAAAAGCCCAGCAGCAGCAGGTTAAATCCACTGGGATTAGAACTGCAGCATTTCATTTCAGTCACCTTTCCTTCTAGCAGCAATCAGTCTTGTGACTCCTTCTAAGGAAAGGGAAGAACTAAAACTGCATCAAGTATCAAAACACCTAATTACCTGGTATTAAAGGCTAAGAAGACACTCTGATCCTGCTGAGGCAGTTCAGCTCCAAAGTCTGAGCTGAGCTGGGGAGACACAATGAGCCATCAGCAGTCAGAAACTTGCCCTTAAAATCTGTGGTTGCCTGAACCTCACAATGATGGCAGTGGCAGCAGGGTTGCACTCTTCACCTCCTCTGCTTTAACCAATGCACACAATATCCCTGTATGGCAAGGGTAACAGGGATCGTCCTTCTTTTTCAGAAGGATTTAAACTCACAAAAGTCCCCAAATATGTCTTGGTTCATTCTGTGAATATTTCAACACCTTTCGTTGACAGTTCTACATGGAAATGAATCACCCTTTGCCCTCATCTACAGGGCTCAAGCTGATTAAATTACTCCCCAAAAACCACAAAAGAACAGAAATTGCAGAAGAGAAGCTATCACTCAAATTTCAACTTAGTCCTTCGAGTTACACAGCCAAGGAAGCAGATCAGAACTCATTTTCTGAATCAGCTGGTAAGAGGAAAACACAGCTAAATGCACCGAGCTAAATCCTCTGCTCTCTAACCCATGTATACTCAGACTGGGAGACCTAGTCCCTGCTGACTTGTCCTGCCTCCTTGATCCAGCTGTGAGCAAGAGCATGCCAGTGCCTGAGCCACTCTGCTTGCTGGGGCTGACACCCCTCAAACCACGTGTGAGAGGGTACAGGGAGTGTTCTTGTCACTAGAAACAAAGTCAGCTCTGGTTAGAAGCCCACTTGCAAAACAAGCAAGAAAAACAAAACTTTTAAAAGTGAAGTCTGGCTGATATAATTGAAATGATGAAAATTATTTAAGTAGATAGAAAATAATGAACTTTGCTAGAATATTTGAGGACATCAACAGTAACTCATAATGGTCTCCTTGAGGTAAAAAAGAAACACCAGGAGACCTTTTAAGACCCCAGTGTTCCTGCTTTTCTATTTCAGTGAAGATGCTATGAGAGCATGCTGCAAATGGAGCCCCAGAAGAGCCCAGCCAGCAGCAAGCCTCCTTTCCCCTCTGCCCACCCCTCACCTCCTGGCAGGCAACCAATACCCCTTGGTGCTAATTGCAGTGTACCAACTCCTGACAGCCTTTTTATAGGCAAGGCAGGAGGGAAGGAGACATTTTGTTGCAGGTCTTTACAAAGTACTAAAAGGCAAATTTAAAATGCTCATTACACTGGAGTAGTTCCACTCTACTTAAATGCTGGCTCCAGGTTTACTTCATTATCCTCTTACCAGTAATTAAGCTACCTAGAGACAATCAGCAAATAATAAAATTCTGTGGTGGAGGAAATTGGTTCAGACTACAAAGAACTGAATGAAATTATTGTACAAAATAGAGGTAAGCAGTGGTGGAAAAAAGATATTTAGCTATTTCTAGATAAATACATTCTGAGGGCCGTAATATTTCCTCTACATGAAATATATAAACTGAGGATTTGGAGAAGTTCCTACTCATTTCTCCTCAATGAAGTTTAGTAGGTAAATATGGCTTTTAATTCCCCTAATGTCTGATCCATGGACTGCTGATTTTCTTAGATTTTCAGCTGTTCAAATCCAAAGGCTAAAGGCAACGCTTAAATGAAGTCTTCTGCCCCTGTCTTCCACCTCATTGACTGAAGAATACAAAGGCATAAATGCATGGAAGAAGCAGGTTTCTCCTACCCTGAGCTGTAAACTAAGTGTTGAAATCAGGTCTTCCTGGAACTGAGGCCAAGGGTTTAGCTGGGCAGTCTTTACTCTATAATTTCTATTTCCTAATCTCACTTTAGCTCATGTAGGCTTTTTTTTTTTCATATCCTCGAGAAACTTTCCTGACCCTGAGCTCAAGTCAGAGCAGGGGAGGATATGTTAACAACAGAAGAACTGAAATTGTTTCATTTCTACTCAATTTATAACAAACAGACAAATAAAAAAAAAAAGAAGGAAAAAGAAAAGAAAAAAAGAGTAAAGTATGATGAATTGAGAGAAGAAAAAGCAAAAATGGAGGAGAGATTTTACCAGATACAGTATCAGTAAATCCTAGTTAAATGATCTCAGTTAATTGTCTGAACTAGATTAGAAGACAAGTGATACACAAGGGACATAAAACCTAGCACTTGACTGCTCCTTCTCATCCTTCTCCCTGCAAAAACTGATGTAAAATCTGTGGGGGCTAATTAATTCCTACAGATGTGAGAGAAAAATCTGCCAGGAGAAAGCAGGTAAATTTCCAGAGGTAAAAGCCTTACACAGTATGGAGCTACATTAAAGGAACAGCAACTTATTTCCTTTTAAAACTTCATGGGTGACACAGCACAAAAGAAACTGAGTGCCTTCATGGTGCATCTTAAAGAAAATCATGCCCTGGACCTTAAATGCTGTCAGGTATTTTCATCAATTCCTCAGTTACAGAAAGTGACTCTGCAGCACTGGTATTTGTAAACATGATGGACACCTTGACATCACAGGAGAAAAAGACAGACTCTCTCTTCTGTGTGACTCTGGAGCACTTAATATGTTAACACAATAGCTTTTATTCACAGAACACACCTCCCTCTCAAAGAGCTGCATTTGTTCAATTTCACACTGCAACAGGCAAATTGAAGACAGCTGGCTTTATTACTCATCTGTGAATTTTTGGTTTTGATGGATTAGTTGCTTTGTTGCAGGTATTAGTGGAATGAGAAACAAATAATTCAAATTGCAAGCAGTAAAATTAAGATTTTGTTATTGTGCTGGTACAATGTAACCTTAAATTTTAAGGACACAACTGAAATGAGGGTTGGTGAAAATAAATATATCCATGGCAGGGGATGAAGATCCACCTGAGCCTAGTGACTCTCTGATCTCATACATTAGAGCTTTAAAATACAAAAGAGCAACATAGGAAGTCAGATCACTCCTGGTATTTATATCCCTATTTATGTTCTCTGCTGTCCTGATGGCATTGCCATCAATCCAATTACAGTGCAAAGTAAAGATTTTTGGTGTATTTCTTAAATCCAAAGCCCCTGAAGTCATGTGATAATAACTCCCTTCCCTCATTGTGGCTGTAGTAAGTTCTCTGTCCCCAGAGCTATGATGAAACTTTGACTTCTCAAAGGTCAAAATCCAAAAAGCAAATGCAAAATCTGAAAATGTGTGTGGATCTTTGAAATATATTTTTAGTCCTTCCTTATGATACTCACAGGGTCTGGCTCTAAATTTTTGAGTATGTACAGTAGGTAAGGCTGAATATTTAAGTTCCATTCACAGCCACAGAAAAAAGAAAATATGTCTATGACAGATACATATTCCCTTTGAAAAAGGTTTGTGTCCTATGAACACCATCAGCGGGCTTAATTGCAAACAAGCTTTTCACAGGCTGTTTCTAGAAAATAAACAGACTGTAGACAGACTGACTTCAACACTACTTATTTCATTATCAGGATTTCAGAATAATGACAACCCATTTTGAGATTTTCCTCACCTGTTTTATCAGAGCTTTGTATGTATAAACAAATCTAGTCAATTTTGTTCATGTTTCAGGCTTTTTTTTTGTTTTTATTAATTACTGGCATTCTAAAAGTAATAGATTTTCATGATTTAAAGAAAAAAAAAAGAAATATAGGCTGAGTTATTTTTTTAATGAGAGAAAACAAAGGTATTTTTCAATATTTGGTAAAAAACACTCTGAGGTACATATCATGCATGATAAACATTTTGGAATATAAAAAGTAACATTTAACATGATGTATGAATTGCTAAATAAATTTTAGTAATGCTGTGGTTATTTTTCTCCTCTATTGTAGGTGGAAATTTACTAAAAATTGTAAATACACTTTCCAAACTGATCTCTCATAAAAGTGCTAGAACGTTACAAGCAGAATCTTTGTGGTTATTAACTGAATCCTTGCATTATACATGTTGAAAGGCTGTTTCAGATAATGATGTAATAGTTAATATTTTCTCTGAGAAAGCACAGTTAAAAAATATGTTTTAAAGTAGAGGAGTTTAAATTATCCCAAGAAATGAAGTCTACTATAAAAACTTACTTCTTAGGAGCCATTTTCCAACTGACAATATAAACAAGACTTTTCCTGGGAATGGATGCAAATACAGTTTGAAATATTTTGTTTAGCTTGGGGTAACTTTTTCTGGGATAAAATAATAATATTTCTTTGTCCAATTAATACATCATAAATTATAATTCTATCAAAGTCTGTTAGGTGGCTTACTGAAAGCCTGCTGTTCATAGCATGCAAAGTCACTTCTTTTTCAGGAAGAACATAATTTCTCCACTTCTTCCAGAGCCCTCTATGTGAAATTCTTTTATATTGAGTTCTCTTTCTAAATTTTTCATGTGAACAGAATATGGAAAGTACAATGATAATCAAGCTCTATTATAGCACTATATTTAGTTTAGAAATAATCAAAAAGATAAATAATGAATAGACAGCAAAGTCTTATCTTTCTCCCCAGCCTGCTCCACCTAGTGTTTTGTTCCAAAGTTATTGGCCATTTCTACAAAATTTATTATTCTATTTAGTAAATTAAAACTTTACTGTGATTCAACAGCAAGATTTATCCTACATGTAGAGCTCATGGGAAATTGAATACTTCATTAATCGTACAAACTCACATTTCCTTACAAGGCTTCACATTCATGAATCCACAGCACAGGTCTGTGGCTGCCCTGCCAGGCCTTTCTGTGCTGCCAGGCTCCAGCTGTGGTTTGACAGCAGTGTGGATGGATTGCCCATGGAGCAGAGCAGAGCAGAACACGTGTGGCGTGACAGCCCTGCAGCCCGAGGCTCTCCGGGGACACTGCTGGGTGTTACTGAGGCATGGAATCATCACACCAGGGCTCGAGCCCTGGGCCTTGGTTTTCAGTCACTTGCACAGCTCAAATACACAGTAGCACCATGGAAATGATTGTGTTAGTGTTAGGCAGAAGGAGTAAGTCCAGTCCAAACTGTTGGATCTCACTCGGAAATCAGAAGACATGACAGACGTGGTTGACATGGTTGGAAAGAATGAAACTCTGTGCCCTCTTCCTTCTCTCCACGTAGGCTTGCATCAGCACTGCACAGGGATGGTGCCTAGTGGAGATCAGGTAATGCTGCTGGCCCTAGGCTGGGGAAAGCCCAAGGAAAGCACACAGCTCCCCCATATGCTAAATGTGAAGTTTGTCAGTGCCTGTTTGTGAGGAGTCAGCTACTTGGCATTGCCTCTGCAGAAGAGCCTGGGCACAGCTGTCATCTCCCTTACTTTCCCACCAGGCCCTCCAGAACAAAGCAAATGACAGCCTGGTAGGGCTTGCACTATTGCAAGTTGTTCTCTGAAGACGCTTGGTCCCTCCTGTTGGCAACATTTTAAAGGAATTTTGAAAGGTCTCATTTTGGCAGCTTCATCAAGCATATGCTTTATTAAAAGGAGCAGTTCCTCTGCTTTAACTATGTAGATGTGTGTCTGCACAGTGGTTTGCTTGCCTAGTTACTGCTTAGGATATTGAAATCTGATTTTAGGTGCATTTGACATCTTTATAAACCTTGTTTATTTCCTGCTTAAACGTGAAGATGCCCAATGGCTTTTTGTATCTGCATTTTTGCTCTAGGGTGCATGTGAAGCAGTGGAAGAATTGGCAACAAGTTATGTCTTGCATATACTTATGAATTTGGACAGATACTCTGATATCCCCAGGGATTCATTCAGTAAGTATTCTCCAGACTCATTTGCGCCACACATAAGGAAAGGTCACATTTGTGCTCATGATTTTTATCATTCTCAGAGCACTCACCTGAATTGTAATACCCAGTTTCAAATATCTTTCTGATTTCTCTCTTCACTGCTGGGATTAATAAGCACCAATATATTCCTTGACTGGAATTATCTCTCCAGGTTGATCTACTGCTCATGCCTGTGCATAAAGAAACACAGACTTCAGTGCTGGTGCCAGGAGAAGAGCAGCAGCTGGGGTGATGCTTCAGGGCTCCTGCTCCTGAGCTCAGCACTTCTCCTGATCACACGGCAGGGGCTGAGCTCCTGCTGTCCCTGCAGAGAACAGCCTCACTGCAGCTTGTTTCTGGCAGTTCTCTGACACACACCTCATCACAGGAGATGTGGGGATCCTTGGGGGGTTTTACAGCTGACCCTCACACCCCCATGGGACACAGAAAGGGTAATGCCACTAAGCAAAACACCCTCTCTGTGTAGGTTAATTAACAGCAATGTTCATAACAGTGCCTTCCCGAAGGTGCCTTCGTGCTTGCTGCTAGCAAATGAAAGTGTATCTGGAAAAGTCTTAGGAGCAAGACATCTCTACATTTATTTTTCTGGCAGACACTAGAGAAAGGCTTTTACCTCCAGGTGAAAGATCTACATTCTAATCAAAGCAGCATACTTGCAAATAACCTCTCTCTTCCAACAAAGTTGCTGGATTATATATAAGTAATTATTTGATGAAATGTCTCATTTGAGAGAAAAAAATAATTTTGTCTCTGACTTAAAAGCAAAAATAATGCTTCCAATAGATAGATCTTGTAATAATTCACATTTTTCATGAGCTGCAATTGTCTTACACTCATGGGATGAGATAGGAAAAAGAGTGAATCAAAATATTTAGAAACCAAAAGTCACTTTTTTTCCTGAAGAATCAAGATCCTTCTAAATATTACCTATATATTTCTTATTTTGAAATTTCTATACATCTTTTGTTGTCAACGATCTGCCTCATGACAGTGTTCAGGGGCTTTCTCCACTAAATTTTGCTTCTCTCTTACACATATAATTAATAATGCCTATTGGAATTTTTGATATTTCTGGTAGATGAAAGTCATTCAAGGTGGAGGAACTTCTTTGGCTGAGTTTTGTGAGGAACTCCAGCAGAGAGGATAATTAAATGGGAGCTTCATTGAATTGCTTCTTACTTGCCTCAGAGATCTCTTCCTTCAGCGCCTGCTTCCTCAGGGATGTCATAGAATCATTATTTATGTACAATGTATATGTGTAATGCTATGTATAAACAACTATACTACAAATTTTCATGTTAGGAATTAAAAGTTGAAGGAACAGGAGGTATTGCCTTCTGTTCTGAACATAGGAAGCCTCTGCACTTCAAAGCTTTTCTCTCTCTTTTGTGAAAATGTCACTATTTATTTGTTTCCTTAAATTCAAGTTCACCTCCATGAAAAAGAGTTCCCTGCATTTCTTGCAGAGGTTCTGCAGTCCAAGAAGAGGGAATTGATTGTATTTTAAATCTTCCTATGCTGCATATTAAAAAGCAAAAATGATCTTGTAAAGTTCAGTGCATATATGCTGGTTCTCTGCTGTGTAGCTTGAGAGTAGTTTCATTATGTATTATTGAAGCTGGATGGAAATCTTCATCTGCTTTAGAGTCTACCCTCAGTGCCTGAGATTTCATCTGAAATTGAAACGCTGCCAGTTTCAAACAAATATTGGAACCCTATGTGCAATGGAGGACATCTTAGCACAGCTCCATGTATCAGAAGGTACATCTTTATTGAGCACATACTGCAGCTCCTTTTTAGCAAAAATGACAGAGGTCCCCATTTGCACAGGTAAATTTGTCTTGCTGACAACATCAACTGGGGATTCTCCTCCTCTTTTTAAATTCATAATGCTGCAGAAGGTTGGTTATTGCAGATTTAACTATTTGTAGGAGCAATGAAGAATAAAAATATATGTACCTTGACTCTACTCAGATCTCTTTACGTCCTTGATCTCTTTCATTGATTTTTTTTTTTTTTTGAGAAGTTCAGGCAAAGCATTTATTCTGTTTGTTTCAATGAAACTAAAAAAAAACAAACAAACAAACAAAAAAAAAAACCAAACCGTATTTTTCTTCCCAAATATTCTTACTGGTAAGGAGCAATTATAGCTATTGGGTGCCACAGCAAGGGTACTGCTGTGGTGAAGCTGGAGCCTGCAAGCAGGTGACAGGAAAGAGGGACTGAATAGAGTCAAGAATCCCCCAGGACTGCTAGGATACAATAAGAGGGCATGAACATAGCAGAGAGCTGGTGATGGATTGCATGATAACTACTATTCTCTTTTCCTATCATGAATATTCTAAAAATTTACTCTAAAAATTAACTATCACTAAGCCTTCTCTTTAGGGTACCAAAATCTTGAGTCCTCCTGGGTCCTTCTGAAGACCTATGGCCTGTTAGTCAGCTAGCAGTGATTTTTCAATGCGTCTATGTAGCCTCCAGCCCAGCCTGAAGCCACAGTAGACATTCCTTTGACATTGTTTCTTGCTAGCTTCCATTTTTCTGTCTGTGTTTTTAAAGAGAGTTCTCAATTCTGCTGTATCCCATTCTGAACAATACAGAATATGGGAGGCTGCTCCTTGATGCTCAGTTAGCCAGCTAATGAACTAAAAAATAGTTGTATATGGATAAAAGTTTTTCTGCACAAAAAAAGTCCTCTTTTATCTTTCCTATGAAAGATACATTTCTTATATTTAAGAAACTGAGAAGATTAAGATTTCTGTTTCCACCAGAGTAGAAAATCTTTTCACAATCAGAATTCCCTACTTCCAGCCAGGACAATATTAGTCTCTAAAAAAACCTTTTTATAATTTTGTACTATATTCTAGGAATGTTTCAGGAGAGTATTGATACCAGTCTGGAATGCATTTAAACACTGAACATGTAATATCTCTCTTAAATATTCTTCTGCCATGTGAGAAAAGATTGCCTGTTCCCAAGGTACATTTCAGAATAGGAATGCTGGTGGATCTTTGGGACACTCCTCCTGCTTCTCTGTCAGATGGTGTGACTGACTCCAAGGATCTTGGCTCACCAAAGAAGCCAACAAGCAGGGAGATCCTCTGTGACATAAAGGTGCTGCATTATAAATAACTGGGAGCACTTTTAGGAAAACTCTGCAGTGCTATTTGACTTGGTGGGTTTGCATGAGCTCTTTGTGCGCTGACTTCCCAGTCAAGTCCAAAGACCACGGCCAAAGCTTTGTGGTGTCATGTAGATCCATCCTTAATTCTCTCACAGAAGTAAAGATGGTGCACACAGACAGCCCTCTCATTCCTGACCTCCACGAGCTGCTGCACCACAGGCCCCTCTCTCGCGCTGTGTGGTAGCAGCTGTACTGGTTGCATTAACAGCAGCAGCGCATTGGCGCTGCATTGGCTTTTACAGAGAGGAAAGGTCTGGGACCCAATCCAAATCTTTTTAAGAGCTTGAGAAGACCTTGGTTACCCAGCCACAGACTTTGGGTCAGGCCCAGCATTACAGTGTGTGTCTCTAACAATGAGCACCAGTTAATGCTGTTTTCAAGGGTAAGCTTGAAACAGGTCATTAATGCAGTGACTGATGGAAGTGAATTTCTTTGAAAACACAGGACTGAGATGATTATGGCAGGTCGCAGAAAGATCAAGAAGCAAAGTTCCCAGTAAGAATCTCCTTACTGGAAAGAGAAAAGAGACAGGAGAAAATGAACATTACCTGTTAATATTTAGGAGTTATTTATTTTTACAGAAAAATGTGGTAGATAGCTGAAAGAATTTTAAAAACTGTATGATAGAATAGTAGAAAGGTATGGAAATTTCTATCAGTTACTTCTTTTTCTTCCATGTAATTTATTAAGATGCATGACTATTCTGAAGAAATCCTGATAGTCTGGACGTATTGGGGAAGGTAATATTCATTATGTAGTAATACTTGTATGAAAATGTTCAAAGAAAAAATACATCTGAGTCATTTCCTCCAGAGGAAACTTTAGTGATACAATATTTTGCTTTATACAAATTTCGTACCACAGAGGTTAGGGCCCTTAAAACTGGTTTGGTTGGGTTTTTTTTGTTGTTGTTGTTGGGTTTTTTTTGGTTTTTTTTTTTTGGTTTTTTTTTTTTTTTTTTGCTTAGAACAGGTGAGTGAATGAAAGATTTCATTTTTGGCTTAGTGATAGTCCTGAAGTGCTGTCATTTGTAGCACATGACATTTGCTGAAGAGAAAAAGTATATGATTCAAATATTCCTGATTGGGCTGAAGTTATTCTTTATATTATATTATTCCTGCAATCTGGAAGATGCACAAAAGCTTAGTTGATACTAGTAGTAATTTCAAGTGAATTGAAATTAGATATGCTTATTGCAGATCAAAGACACTGCTTAATAGCATCACACTGTTATAGTTGAGAAAACAGAGAACTATATCAGAGAGCTCAAAGAATTTTGTTTTCAGCCCTCTGAATTTCAGTGGCTTTCCCAGCCAGGGTCCTTCATTTCCAAAGTCAAATATGCAAGGAAAACTTGAATAAATTGAACTACAGAGTGTTTTCAGTCAGCTGCCTACAATTCTCTTACACAACAAATAATGCATTTTAGAGATAACCCCTAGCCTGTACATGGAACCAAGATTATTTAATTTATAATGTGTTCCTGTAATAGGCCAAACAAACTTAGTTTTCTTACGAAACTTATTGCCAGGAAGTTCAAAATGTAAGTATGTTTTCTTATCTGTTTATAAAGGAGTTGAAAAAAAAAAAACCAACCCAGTTGGTTATAAGGCATTGCTAGTGAAAAGTAGAAGTCTGCAAAGCAGGATATGAAGGGCAAATAGACCCAGAGCTTTTTCCTGATGAAGTATTTTGTGACATACATTAAAAAGTAAACAGTTTTCCTTTTTTTAAAGTAAATCTAATATGTAGTGATCATATTCAAGAACTACATTTCCTATTTGAAAATACTTTTATAAAAATCATAATTAAAACCATCAGCAAACTCCAAAATGAAATCTATGTTTTATTCCCCATTTCATCATGTAGGCACCCTTTAAGTTGCTGCTCACATTTTAATGATCAGGTACTACATATTACCTTTGAGTCGATGAGAATTGTTTTCAGCACTGCCATTGATTTCACATACTTCAAACCAAAATAATTATATATTGAAAAGTGTAGTTAAAATATGCTGAAGTTTAGTTACATTTCTTACAAACAATACTGCACTGTGGAGGCATTAAAGAAATTTCATGGCTGTTAAAGCTGACTAGGTTATTTTGGATGAAATTCATTTGACTAACATGTTTTTGCTAAGCCTGAAACTGGAAAGCTTCCAGTCAGCCAAGCACTAAGGCAGAGAAGAATAAGCCAGGGACAGCATCCTGTGTATTAGCTCTATTCCTGGACATAGGAAAGGTTTAAGTCCTTCACCTGCATGACCACCAGTGACAGAGTAGGAATCCTTCCAGTGAAACAACAACTGCAACATTCTTGTTTTGAAGAAGAATTTTGCTTTGAAAACTTTCATGAGATTCTATTATATTTTTTAAGTCTAAACTTTTTTCAAATGCTAGACAAAGCCTGCATGCATTCTAGCTGTTGTGTCCTTGGCCAGGGTCAATCCATAGAAGTTGTCTATGGAGCCTAGGTTTTATTTTGTGGTATTTGCGATCAGTTAACTTGAACATGAACACTCTGTATGGGGAATGAATTGGTTCTCCCTCACAGAGATCTGCACCTTGTACATTGGCACATACTGAAATGAGGAACCCTCACACCAGACATCTCAATTCACTTCTGCTTTTGTAAAAACATTTTTTAGAGTATTGCTCTTTGGTCCAACACAAAGTAAGAACACAGATCTTAAATACCTGATGTTGCTGCCCGGATCTGCTGTGCAATTTTTCATTGTGGATGTCATGACTACTTGGAGGTGTTTGGGAAAATCCAAAATGAACAGCGCAGTTGGCTTCTTATACATTCACTTGTCCAAAGTGCTGGTGGCAGAACTCTCCCCAGCCAGCTCTCTCATAAACCAGCTCTACTGGCATGAGCTGAATGTGGAATCACTTACAGGCAGAAATGTCCTTACAGGCCTGTCTGGCATGCAGAGGGCCACTTGGATCTCCACCACAACTAACACTTCTGCGAAAACAGTCTCTCTTCCCTGCTATCCTGTGGGCATCATGAGTGGTGGCACAGTTAAACTATTAATTCATCCAGGCAATACCTCATTACAAAGTCATTTATTAATAGTGCATATATTTGTGAGAATGTCTTTGCATCCCTCTGTATCTTTGTTTAAGGACCCTTGTGGTTCTTAAGTATACAAAAGTCACCTGTGTTTTTCTGAAAAAGACAACCCATTTGGTTTTGGGAAGATTTTCCCTTGCTCCAGCTGCTAAGCATTTCTAAAAATAGTCATTCTGATTTCACTAAAACTACTCACTGAATTATGAATGCCTCAGTTCAACCACATGTTTTACAAGAAAGTGCTTAAAGACCAGGAGGTTCCTAAGATGATTAATGTGGTGAAGGGTTTTCTTCCTTTTTTCCTACTGGAGTTCTAACACAAACTCTGGTACACAGAAAATTAGACTTGTGTTTTTATGGCAGTGAGTCAAACTCAAGTACTCCTGGTTTTGAGTATCCTTCTGCTTAATTGATGAGCTTGATTTGTTCAGGACAGGATGGGAGCAGACAGAGGATCAAGTTGTGAAAGGGTGACACAGTGTCTGCTCATTTTTTTCCCGTTTTACATTTATCCCGCTTTGTTATGAGAATGTTTGGTGTGATTTTTGGTTTTTTTTTCTTTGTTCCTCAGAGACCAGCTGCAAAATAAAAAGGGCTGCAGCATGCCCGGCTACTGTGCAGCCAACAAAAGCTGCAAGAGGCTTAGCATCTTCCAAGATTTAACCTTGCCAAAGACTGGCCCTTTAAACGGAGCATTTTGGATGTGTGTAGCATTCTTATATTACACTGAATAAATTGTAGGAGAAAAGTAATAAGTCTTTCCCCTTTCCAGTCCTCTCTCTCCCTATCACCCATCCCATTCTGGCCTCCACAAGCAATTTTAAGGTCATCTGCAGGAGCTTTTCCTTCCTCTATGGAATAGTTCATCTTTCTGTTTCCCAGATATTAGTGTTTCCTGCTTAGACTAATTGCTTTTATTTTACTTTTCAAGGTCTGTTTTTTCAAAGAGACGTGTGTGGTTTGTACTTCTATTCTTAAGCTAGGAAACATAGCGAATAAGAAATTCTTTTATAATCCAAGCCTGGCATTCCTTCAGTTCCTTCACAGTTCCCAAACATACTGCTCACCTTCTGTTCACCATTTACTTTCTTCATATTTTACCATTGTTTGCATATCTTACTCCAAAAATATTTTAATGTAAATAAGCTGTGAGTCTTTACAGCTTTCTGTGGTACAGCTCGGAGCTGAACTCTCATGTGCCTGTGTTGAGAGCTCTTTCCCTGACAGCACGCAAGTGGCAGTCTTGCAACCAAATGCAAGGCTTTGGGCTCACTTTTCAGGTATGGAAGATCACGTGTCTTGTTCATAATGAGATTGCAATCAGGGTTTGAAATTCCTTAGCTCAGCATTTCTGGGGGTTCACACTTTCAGAGGCGATTACATTTCCCACCACTGAAGGACTTTCTAACATTATTTCTGCAGACCTTGATAGATCTAGCTCTGAAATGAGGCATGCTGCTGCTATTCTTTTCAAGTAGACTGGGTATGTGTTCTGCAGACAGCTCACTGCATCTCAGAAGCACTATAACTTCCTGCTACAGAGAGCACCTAAAACTGTACCAAGAAAATATCTTCTTTTAAAGGTTTCAAGTTTAGTGTGGGGCTAAAATTCATGTTGGAACAGGACTAAGATGAGAAGATTTCAATTCTATGTGAAATTTTTCAGGAGGGATGTGTCAATGTCTGTGCTCCAGGCAACGTGTGTAATGAAAGCTAAACTTGTAGAGGTCTTGATTATTACTTGCACATCTGCAGTGCACATACAGCAGTGGAAATGGCACATACACAAACACACACAAAAACCCTACAAAAACTTGGGTGGAAAAGGAAAGAGGGGAGCACAGTGAAACTCCTTTCACTGAAGTGTCTGTTTGACATAGAAGTTCAGTATTTAAAAGAGAACTTCATGTGGCCAGCAGCAGTAAGATGGCCAGCAATGAATTAAAACCATGGCCTAGTCCTTGTTCTACTGGGCCTTTGCTTGTCACAGTACACACATTCCTTACATAAAATCTGTAAATAGGCAGTGGGACAGAAGTCCATGCTCGGATTCTTTTCTACAGAAGGCTTTGTCAAGAGTGCATAAGTGATTGTTTCAGGAGAGGTCATCCAATCAGGTGGAGATGGCAAAGTGATTCGGGTGAAAACTCACATCAAAAGGGGCAAAGTATGCCAAACCAGGAACTGAGGGGTATCAAAGTGCTCAAGTGAACATGCTGTGGTTTCTCAAATACATAATATAGAACTAACATGCCTTTTTAGAAGGAACAGAGCAAAGAAAAAGCCCATAGATTTTCCCCAGGTAAAAGTAAAGAATTATTTTGTTATAAATATTTTTTAAGTAATCAAGATTAATTTTTCAAGTCTTTTCTGCTGACCTGAGCACTGTCCCTTGACTGAAGTCATGATAAAATAGATAAGAATTGCATTGACCTTACTGGAATATAATGACTCTTGTGTGAGCTGTCGCATTTCATGACACAACAAGCAAAATATGGACACAGCTGAATATAGAATTCATTAGTCACAAAGAGATTAAAACCTTTTTGTTAAAAGACACATCTGCTGTATGTCAGGCAAGGACTTGCTGCTGCCATGCAAATTAAATTCCAATCTAAACCTAAAATTACTTTGCCCCGATTGGACCTGGAACCATGGTAACCATCAATAACTGGTGTCTGACCAGAGTTTAACTCTTCCCTCTCTCAGATGTCATGGTCACAGGAAACATCAGGCCAAGATAAATTCTCATATCAGTGAGTTTTCATTCATCATATGAATTTTTCTGAGCAATTTTCTTCTTGGGGCTATTTAGATTACCCCATCTTTGACACATACTCCACATCATAGAGGGAGAGGGATGATAATTTCAGTGGTGCATGAGACATACAGATATGAGCAAAGTGACCATCTAGTTCTATGTCTGAGAAAATGAAGCAATTAATTGATAAACAATTCAGAAAACAACTGATGCTATCTAATAATGCTGATGATGGAAGCAGCGTGGTCAGTTTCTTTCATGAATGAAACTCAGTCATACTTTTGGCTTGTTAAATCACAATGTGGTTTTGTGCTCTTTTGGCTGTAAATTAATTGAATCTGACCTACAAGGGTGTTTGTTACAGCTTGTATCCACAGAATTATAGTCGCTCTTGTTGTTTTCCTAGTTAAAAACCTAATTAATGTTAAATTCCCTCAAACTACTCAGACAAATGTTGTTATTCCAGAATTTATTGCCATCAAACAAATTAGATTTCAGCTTTTTATAATTTTAAGTAGTTTTCAAAATTACAAACTATACAAGAAATAGGTAATCACTTTGAGAATAATTCTCATATTCTTATTGTAAATACTTGAATTATTCATCTAAGAATAAATTTTATCCTTTGAGTACTTCTACCTATTATCTGACACCACAAATTTTCCCATTGGAAATGCAACACATTTTAACTTTTATTTTTCGTAGGCTTTCTAGGACTTTTTAATGTATTCCCTTGACAAAACATTTTTCTTTTCAATATGTTTTAAAAGTTGCATTAGTCTCTTAAAAAAAAAAACCCTCAGCAGACACCAAAAGATGAATTTAAACCCAACCAAAATGTGTTGAAAAGTGTAGTTACTGTAACTCTGAAAATAATGAAAGTGTACATTGGATAAAACCAAAACCAAGGGAAAGTGAGTTTTATTATATATTCCACATAATATGTGTCAGCTTAATTATATTATTTGCTTTGTAAAACCAGAAAAAGTATAAAACAATCCTTTTTTCACTTTATCTGAACCATTCCAATCCATTTTTTGTGCAGATTACACTTTAAACTTTTAGATATTATTCACTTTATTTCTCCCTTCTCTAGTTAAGTAAACCTCAGAAAAGTAAATGTGAAAGGAAGAAGTTTTTATGTAAACATGATCTTTAGAAAAAAAAAAAGAAAGAAAAAAAGAGAAAAGAAAGAAAGAAGGAAAGGAAAGGAAAGGAAAGGAAAGGAAAGGAAAGGAAAGGAAAGGAAAGGAAAGGAAAGGAAAGGAAAGGAAAGGAAAGGAAAGGAAAGGAAAGGAAAGGAAAGGAAAGGAAAGGAAAGGAAAGGAAAGGAAAGGAAAGGAAAGGAAAGGAAAGGAAAGGAAAGGAAAGGACCATCCTCTGAAAATGTTGAAATAAAGCATTTTAACAGTTTTCTATTTTTTTTTCTCTGAATAATGTTGTTCTTCCCGAAATGCTAGCTTTTGGTAAATTATCTCCTCATCAAAATATATTTAGTCAGCTTTGCTGAAAATAGAAAACCCTGTAAAAACACATAAAAAAATGCGAGTTTAGTAACGTGGGGCAAATCCGAATAACTCATCTTTTCAGTACCCGGGGAAGCTGCGGCTCCCTCCGTTGGAGGCGGTGGGGAGCCCAGGAGTGGCGGGAGCATTCCCGGCGGGAGCATTCCCGGCGGGAGCATCCCCGGCGGGAGCATTCCCGGAGGGAGCATTCCCGGCGGGAGCATTCCCGGCGGGAGCATTCCCGGCGGGAGCATTCCCGGCGTTCCCGTCCCCCGCCCGCGCCGGCCGGGGCCACGGCAGCGCTCCGTGCGGGCTCCAGCGCCACCTAGCCCCGCGCCCGGGAACTGCACCGCGCCAGGCCGCCCGGCCCGCCGCGCCTGGCACAGACCCGGAATACTGCCCTAAACCCGGATTACTGCCCTAAACCCGGATTACTGCCCTAAACCTGGAATACTGCCTCAAACCCAGATTACTGCCCTAACCCAGAATACTGCCTCAAACCCAGATTACTGCCCTAAACCCGGATTACTGCCCTAAACCTGGATTACTGCCCTAACCCGGATTACTACCCTAAACCTGGATTACTGCCCTAAACCTGGAATACTGCCCCAAACCCAGATTACTGCCCTAAACCTAGACTCCTGCTCTTAGCTCAGCCAAAGGCAGCCAGCAATGTTGCCCCGCTCTATGCTCCTGGATGTTATAATGCCAGGAGCTCTGGGGTAAACCGAGGTAGGATTTCCTAGGCACGCGGTGTTTGGGAGCTGCACCACAGCGTGCCTGGCACTGCTGACTGTCTGCAGTGATCTGTGATGCCAAATGCATCACCAATGCCCCTTAGTGATCAAAGCAAGTGGTTTGGTCCCTTCCAAAGACAAAACTCTTCAGTTGGTGGTAAGGATTATTCTGAACAAAAATAACAATAACAAATCCAAAAACAAGCAAAGAAAAACCAACCAAAAAAAAAAACTAACAAAAACCAACCAACCAAACCCCTCCCACCCCACACATCCCCACAAAAAAACTAAGAAAACACCCCCAAAGTGACAAAAAAATGAAACATTCTACTAGAATCAGCCTTGGTTTGATTAAATTTTCATTGGGAAAACCTATTTTGTTTCCCAGGTGGATTTACTACATAAATGTCTTGCAGAAAAAGGTCTAGAATAGAGCTGGATGAAGCCACATTCAACAAGGCAAGAACTATTATGTCTAAATTACCTCTGAGAAGTGATAGTTTAAATTACACTAAGCAACCTTCATTCCAACGCATTGCTTTGATTGGGGGTTTTGTTTGTTCATTTTTGTTTAATTGTTTGATTGGGTTTTTTTCAGAAATCTTATCCTTACTTCTGAACAGAACTTTTTTTTATGTAACATGATCCCGTTATTTCTTGTCTAGCTACCCTGGACACAGAGAGATAGCTCTCTCCAGGGATATCTTTATACCTAGCAAACTTGCTACTGTGTCACTTCTTCAATCTTCTTTTCTTTAGGCTGGTGTCCCAATTCCTTCAATCTTTGGTCATAGGTTTTCAGACCCCTGATCACTCCTGATGTGCTCTTGTCACCTGGGGCTTAGAGCATTTATGGAGAGCATGAGCCTTTGCTTTACCAAAATCAGATAGAATGAAAGCAAAAGCTTTACCTGACAGCACTGCAAAGCAATACCTCTGACCTAGGTTTTATAGGAAGTCTCATTAGTGAATAACTTTGAAAGTACTCAGTGATGTTGGCCTAGTTTGGGCGTAGATGTTCAGCTCTTTTAAGAGTTTTATTTTACATCACTTTATGTTCTGATAGGAAGCCTGGAAATATGCGTAATATTTTGATGTGTCTTATTTGCCTTCTTTTTAGCAATGCTTGTAGACTACCAAAAAAATTTTCAGTCTGGGTTTGTTTAAAAAACAAATGCAATTAACTCAGGGTTTTTAATGCATCCTGTTTGTAAATAAAACAAACAAGAAATCCATTTCTCCTTAGAAGATCTATGGTTTCCATATCACCTTAAATAATTAACAGCTCTTACCATGGCAGCAATTATTGGGAGACATTTCCTGGAGATGGCCTCTTGCCCTCCACAAACACATTGACTAATTTTGACAAATATCATTGGTCACAGAAAAATGCTTATTCTCGGTAGCACATTTAATGATCTGCAGAGCATGTCCCTTTCTAATACTTAGCAGTTATAAAAAAATACCTCCTACACCCTGCAATTAAAACAGTCTGAAAAATAATTAGTCACGGGGAAAGAATGTCAGACACGAACAAGGGTTCCTAAGATCACAGCCATTTTAGTAGTAATTGTTGAACAAACTGGAGAATGACTCAGAAAGCTGCTGAAAGACATAATTTTAATGATAACATTATTTTTAGGGAGAGTTTATAAGAAATATTCAAAATTAGTGGATTTCATAAAAATGAAATATGCTATTTGGATATTTATCACAATTTTAAAAACAACAAAACAAATATTGCTAAATTAGGGTTCCAGACCTTTTCCAAAGTATCTCAGAATACTGTGAGAATCAGTTGGCTAATATGAATCTCATTAATATAGTTTACTTTCACAGGTTATTTCAGCAAAAACATTCCTATGTTCCTCCCAGGAGAAAATAAAGAGGAAGTATTTAGGAGAAAATAAACATCAATGGAACAGTAATGCATTTTACTAGGAGAAGAAACTATGTTATCAGGTGCTGTGACAGCTTCTGGACACAAATTCAAGCCCTGAACCAAGCCCATGCCAAAGGCAGAGTCTATTCAGTGCCTCTGCAGAGGGGTGCCTGTTCCTCAGGGCTGCCCAGAGTGCTGCTCTCATCCCTTCTTTGCTCATCACTGGCCACGGGCACCACCCAAACCATGTTAGCCTCTGGATCTGGGGACAAGGACAGATGTTTGGCTGCACTCTTATCAGCAGCCAAGGTTTCTTTTTCCTGAGTCTTCAGCAGGTGATGTTGAACACTGTCTGACATGATAGTGCACAGTTAGTTTCAGTGAGCTTTTGGGAAATTCTGCATGAAGGTGCAGCAAAGTTGTTTCCAATAAAAAGAGTATAACATATTCCAGTAACAATGGAAATCAACCTTTTATCAAGTCCGTCTTTCATTACAGACTGGTTCCTTTAACATTGGGATCTCTGATGTAACAGGTTTTTCAGTGTCTTTTCAGTGGCTGATGTTTAAAATGGCATTGGACTTCTCTACACTAGCTTTTGGCTTCTAGTTCACAGATGATCATTGTTATTATAATCCTGTTTGACTAAGAGGGATTTCCCATTTTCACAAGTGTTTCATCTAATGGAAGGCAAGCAGCAGATGTTTCATAGACATCCTCATTAGTCTCTCTGAAAGATTACTGTGTGGGTAGAAACATCCTCTGTTTTCAAAGTAATTGTCACATAGCAACTTAATCTGATGCACACAATATTCCAGGTTTTATATAATTGCCTTAGATAAGACTCAGGAAGAGAAACAGTAGGGTCTACAGTAACATTTTTGACCTTGGGTGTGTCACTTTTACTTCCTTTTTATTTACTTTTTCCCTCCTAGTTTATGGCACAAGTTCTTTGACAAGAGATTATCTTTCACGTGTGGTTTTACAACAGGTGCCTTTGTGCAGCCAGGGCTTCTCTGCTCAGTGTAATAAAAATAAACAACAGTAACAAGAAGATAAATTCTGTTGGCCTTTATTCTGCTGTGGTAATAATGTGGACAAAAAGGAGCATAAGGGTGTCATCCAGGAGTATGTGAGCATCAAGCTATGACTCATGAGTGGAGAGATTAAATACAAGGCATGAAGTCAAAGAAATTCCCACTGTAGTCATCACATACACATAAGTAGGCTTCTCCACTTCTGTTCATCACAGAAAACTGAAGCAGAAGAGAAATGGGGAACTGATGGCAATAGTAGCATGGAACAAATTGACTATTCACAATTAGGAAATGTTCTGGCTTGTTTGGGTAGTTCAGGCCAGTCTGAGATGCAGACTCCAAGCCACTTTTGAATAATTCTCAGTCTGAAAACCAAAGAAAGACAGAAAGGGGAAGATTTGCACTGTGGAATGTATTGTTACACTGCACCAGTTGCAGTAAGTACAACTTTGTGTTTCTGTTTCCTTAGTGGGCAACCTGCCTTAAAAAAGTTAAATTAGAACCATAAATTAGAAACAGTTCTTTCTAATTAACTATTCAAAAATGTTCTACATATTGGGCTGTAAAATTTTCCTGTTCTGAGTATGGATACTATGTTGAACACTTCAGTATTCATAGAAAGAGTAGTTGAGAGGATCACAACCAACCAAATAAAATACATTTTCTCCCACTACTACTTCAGTTCCAATTATGAACTTGACTTTACAATCACAGCCATACTGAGATTGTGGCTGGAAAGGCTGGTCTGGTGCAACAATACCTGCACAATCACACTCAGTGCAGCAGCACTGCTCGTTTGCCATGTTTAAGCAGTGCTTTTCCTGCCATTGTTACTGCCATTTACACAGTGGCTGTGTAAAAAAATCTTCTCTTTCCAGCAGAACTCTTTTCTGTGACTCCTGGGGTTAGTTTAGAGTAGTTCTAATAAATACCAAATAAATTCTGAGTTGTAATACATGTATAATGTGGTTTTCCAGTAATATTTTCAGTATGTCAGAAAAACAGAATATTCTTTCTGATTTATTCTATTTTACTTTTTTTTTTCTAGAAAGAAATCTGCATACATTTAGGCTGCAGAGTCAAAAGCATAAAAAATATAATAATTTGCAGAAATTACCTCCATAAACTTGCATGTAAACAGGAACCAAATACTGTTATCTGTGGTAGGTGAAGGGAGGTAAGCAGCTACCATCACCTGGTGTGCAGGCTGCTGACATGGGTAGAACGTGTTCACGAGAGGGACTGGGCAGGCACACAACCACACCATTGGCTGTGTGGGCTGTTAGTGCCTCTACATTTATCATTTACTAAAAAAAATTGCATAGAAAGAGAAAAGGATGGAAAAATATTGAGATATCCACATTTAATTACATATTATTTCTAACCAGCTCTTTATGACCTGTCAATGCTATTTATCATAGGTGTGTTTATGGGCTATTATGGGTGTGAGGATATTCTTTCTGCACATTTTTTTACTAACACTGCTTAATGGCTGGCCAAATACATTCTCTAGTGAGTTGTGTGGATGGGAGTGAAAAATGTATATTAAAGCAGTCCAAAATTTTACAATGAAAATAGAAAGTCACTATGTAGTCGTTTGAAAAAGTTAAAATTTTTCAAGAGATAATGTTGATTTCAATGTAAATTTTAATAAAAATCTTCTAGCCAAGTGACTACTAAAGTCTAGGACTCAGGATTTTTATTCTGCCCACTACACATTTAGAAATATCAGATCTTGATGTCTGACATGCTGAGATGACATTTCATGTAGTCATTTTCTGTCCTTCTCCACCAAAGAACTACACAATTACCTCTCTCACCCTGGGCCAAACACAACCAGGGTCATATCTTGCTGACAGACTTTTCTTCCCTTGGGAAGGCTTTCACATGGCACAGCAAAACTGGTCACCATTATTCCAGGGGTTTGATCCCATAACAGGGGAGCTTCAAGCAGCTTGAGTGGAAAGGTTAGTGCTAAGGCATTGTGTTAAATCCAAGAAATTTTATTTTTGGTCAAAATATCTAAAGGTGACATTGTTTCTGGTCTGACCTCCTTGTTCTTCTTATCCTATAAGTCTTTAGCACAGAAATTTGGGATTAAATATTCTCCTATGCCTATATGTATTTTTTTTTTTTTTGGAACAGCTGAAGTTTACTAGAAGGCTATGATTTAAGGAGCAAAAGAGCACAATGTTAAGTCTGCATACTAGAAATTCAGTTTGATCCTACCCAATGCAGTGGAACAGAGTCTGCTACTCCTTTCTGAGCCAGGCAAAATCTATTCACTTGAGCATTTTCAGCAGTAACGTGTTTTGAAGGAAAGCTGCTATTTTTTGGTGCCTTATAACAGACCTTAACTCTTTTGTGTATGTTCCACACTGGACACTTCCAGGTACTAGTTTCAGTGGTGGTTCACCTAAATTTTTTTAGCAACATCTGCAAAACATATTCAGACAAAACTTCTAAATGAATAAGGCTCAGAAGTTCAAAGTCATCAAGACTGGTGGAAAATATTTCTTAGAGATATACATTAATGTAAAATAAATTTAAAAACCCCTTTCCACTAAAACAAAGCAAAACAAACGAACGCAATCCAAGCCAAAACAAAACAAAAAAACCCCAAAAAACAACCCCCCCAGAAAACCACCAGTCATTCATGCAGTTTTAGTTTTAGTTTTCAACACAATAAAGAAATAACTGTGGGGAGAAGAACAGTCTAGGAATTAACATGCAGAAAAGAAATGGAGTTTTCTGCATTGTCTGATTGTATCCACTGTCATTACAATGAGAAGTAACCTTCTAAATTAAAATAGCCTAGGCCAGTGTGGACAGCCTCATATTTGCTGCACTCAGATAACAATTTAAAATAAAATAAGTTTTGTAAGGATGAATTCTGCATATTAAGCATATTAATGCTTCCTGATTGACAAGACAGATAGCCAAAAATGTCTAATAACAGGAGGCATTCAGGACTGTCTTTGGCCTTTGCAAAGCATAAAATATAGACAACAGTTACAGACAGAAACCCTTTATCACCCACCAAATAATTGTTCTTTGCCTTCTTACAATATTGTCCAGGACTCTGACCACAAACACTTAAATTTGGTAGGAAATCAAACCCTGCCCCCCTAAAATTTTAAGTGGAGAATTTTAAACTACTTCTTCATTATTTTCATGATTTCACAATTCAGAGTAGGATTAAAAGTGACAAAATTCATGTAGAATTTGAGGAAATTGAGAAAATATTTGTAATCCTAGTGAGAATGCTGGTGTCTTCCACTGCTGCATCTCAAAGTAGCAAAGGAGCTCATCAGCTCCAAGGCACTATAATGTAATGATAAACAAACTGAAGCTCTTCAGCGTGCTCACTCCCTAGGAAAAGAAGGGAGATTATTTTCTCTCCTAGCACATCAAATATTTAATCAGCCACTGGAACATGAGGCACTATGGATTATATTGTCCCTCAGTCTGCTGTTCTGCCATGAGGGGCCATGGCTCTGGGAGACAGGAGGGACTTGGAGCAAGCATCTGTGTTCCTTCCCATCCTCTCAACCCCCTTTTCCTCCTTTCGATTGAAATCCAGACTCCTTTTAGGTAACACCAAAGCTCTTCCTGAATGCAGTTGAGCCAATATCTTATTCTTTGTTTTAATGTTCTGAAAAAAATCAAATTACACTTTTGGTATTTCCGAGGGAGAATACCTCATCAATATCATGGTGGTAGAGTACACAATCAGCATATTTAGAGGTTCTTCACTCATAGCAGCATTTCATATATCCAATATTTGAACTCCTTTGGATAAACAAATATGTAGAAAAATAGAATACTTATATAATGAAATGTCATTCATCATTCAGTGTTATAGATGATATTAGACAAAATGCCAAGTACAGAAATCTGTATAGTGAAACCAACATTCATCTTCAAAAAAATCAATGTGCTAAGTAATAATAGCTAACCTGAAAGAAAATATATTTGCAGAAGCTCAGTTACGCATGAAGAAAATGGATGTGAGTAAAGAACAAATGCTCAACAAGAAATAATACAGCAATTTTTTATCTGCTTAAGATTTATCTACAGAAAATTTTAGCACATTTTTTCCAAGTCATATAAGTTATGCAAAATTCACATAAGATATGTTCTACATCCCAGAGGATCTTCATTTTAGAAGCTCAAAACTTCACTTTTCTGTTAAAAGAAGACTATACAGATCCCATGAGGTTATAAACAAAAAGAATCCCTCAAATTAGATAGTACACCAAAAAAAGAAAAAACAGCAGTTTAAGCAGTCACATAGTCCATCTGCTGGGGTAAGCTAATTTAAATAAGACCTTGTCCAACAACATCTTATTATTCAGCATTCAGATTTTAACAGGGAATAAAAATAAAACGAGGCAAACCCTTCACACTTTTAATTGTGACAAACACTTCCTTCATATTCGTATCTAAAGTGAAACAGAATATGGTAGAATATTTTATTTAGCGCGAGTTAGGGTATTTACACCAACAAACTTAGAAGAACTCCATTGCTCAATGCAGTGCTCTGAACTAATGTTTGTGTGCAAAGGAAGACTGAATGCCTTGTAGTGTTCACACAGTTACCAAAATCTCAGCAAACTGAGAAGAAAAATAGCTGTTCACTCAGGAAAAAGTTCAGAAGTAGATAACCCACTACTGTGGGTGAAGCTGGGTTCAAGGAAACCATAATTAAACCATAATTAAAGTGATTACAATACCAAAGCACTGAGCCAGAAGAATTATTCAAGACCCCCTTGTACTGTTTTGCAGTATTTATAAATGAACTCATACCGTAAGGAGCAGGCCCTTAGCAGTGTTTTTCCATGGGGAAGACTGCACCACACATCAGAGATGTTACACATGTAGAGACCTCAACTCACTGCACAGAAACACCTAGAATGAACTTGAATTCATGCAGGTCTACATCTACCAGACTTGAAACAATATGCTGAATTTGGCCATAACAGAGGGGAAGTAAAATAGCCAGCAGAGTGTGTATTTTTCTGTATGCTGAATTCCTAGCCTGACTTTATGGTTTGACTGTTAAAATTCTGGGGACAGATAGTTGTTACCAAAATATGGACCAGTGCGGAATCCTCAACACAATAAACATAAAGATTTTGTCTGTATCTCAGACATTTATAGTGATAAAAATACAACCAAAAAACCAGAATTGTGTTTGAGCCAAAACCAATATGAGACATCATACTACAGTGGTATTTTGGAGTATCTGGCATCTGTTTAGAGCTCAGTGCAGCATGTATAAGTGCCTGGTGGACTATTGAGAATCTTTGCTGTAAAACATCTTACCTCAAAAAACACACAGAAGCCTCATTATAGAGGAGCTTTGAGATGAATTATAGCTGAATCTAATAAGAGATATAAACCTTTATTATAATGTCTTTCCAATTTGTTTATTGCATAACTGAATATCTTTGCTTCTGGATTAGGAACCACGAGCTATGGATCTCAAGGGCTGTCACTATTATTTAAATGGTTTATAAAATGGAATACTTTTTTGCCATCTTAAATTATTTGCATTTAACAAGCTCAGGAAAAAGTCCTTTTCCATATAGAACAAACCTTCAAATTCACTGAAATGTATAAACAGTGTCTTTCTGATAAAAAGTTTGCATTCCACAGTTATATAAATAACAACTCTGCTCCTAAATTATTTTAATTACAAATCCAGTCAAGAATGCCTCTCATTTTCTTCTAATTTCATTCAGATTACAGAAATTTAGAACAAAAAAAATATTTTCTTTATCTCCCAAGACATTTTCAAAAGCAAGATGTTCCTTTTTACTTCATTCAAATCGTTGTGTTGCTCTTTCCATAGAACAATGCATAACTCAAATAAAGGTTTGGTTGTTTTTTTGGTTTTTTTTGGGTTTTTTTTCTGTTGATATGCAAGACACAAGCTGCTTTCTAGCTTCATTTTATGACAAATTATCTTTTCATCCCCAGCATAGGTTTCAGTGTCTCTCCACATATATGACCATAACTTCTCTATGCAAAGTCAGAAACAAATCTGGACTCACAGCCCTGGTATCTAAATGAGGTCCACTGAGAATTAGCAGATCTTAAGAGAAATCAAGAATCAACAATCTTCAGAAATGCAGCCTCAGCACTATGTCAGTGATGATTCTCTCTATGAAAATAACACTATTTTTAACATTTGCTGTAAGCAAGCTTGAAATTGGAGGCAGTCTTGAAAGAATAAATTCACAGTGCTGCATATGGAAGTACTTCATTCTAGGAAATGGACTTTAATTAGAACATCACTGGTGTCAAATTTCTAATAAAATGTTTAAAGACAAATGGAGATAGCAGAACCTTGGGAGCTCTGCTAATGTAGAAACAGCTGTTAATTGCTGGGGATTTACATTTTTATATTAGCACAAAGTCTGAGGCACAGAACTGATAAAGAGACACAAAGGCTTTGTATTCATCTAAGCTCTTTTCAGATTGCCAATAAATGGTGTGTTCAGCCACTGTGCAGCAACCAGAAGCACTCAGAGCCCTCAGCATCACCTCCTGTGCTGATGCAGCCTGTGGGGATTAACTCCCACCTATGCTCCTAGTCATGTTCTATTACTGCCTGCACAGATTACCATGGACTGGCTCCATCTGCATTTAGAATAAACCCAGTTGTACTCAGCCTTTCCTAAGGAGGCTGGAAGACAGAGAAGGATTGCCATTTTGATAGCTTCACTGCCTGCTTCCTTGCATCTCTCCCACCACCACTGAAGCATGACATAACCATCATCTGAAGCAAAATATTCTGCTGAGCCCTGCCTGGATTTTCAGAAAGAAATCTGACAACAGATTATTGCATGTCTTCAGTGAACGATGTGAATTTCTCTCTAGGGCCTCCAAGGATCAGACCATTAAAAAGGTGGTAAATTGAAAGCTAGGAGGCATGGAAAAACTTGGGGAAAATGGATCCAAATTACTTTTGTCTCTCCTGAAGCTGTCAGGTACAGTTGGCCAATGAAAGCAATATGGAAAATTCAGCTACTAATCTGGACAAAAATGCAACAATCTAACGCCCAAAGAATTTCCCCTTCAGAGAAAAACAAAACAAAAAACAAACAAAAAACCCCAAACAAACAAACAAACAACAACAACAACAAAACCAAACAAAAAAACCCACAAAAAAACACACCAAAAAAACCCAACAAAAAACCCCCAGAAATACCAAACATGTGTTGATCTTTACTACTCAAAATCAAAAAGTGATCTTCAGAAGGATGTATTTGCATAAATTGCATAGTTTAAAGCATGTATATTTCAAAATGACTCTATGTACTTTCAAAGTTATTAAACAAAATCACTCAGAAATAATCATTTGGGAGATGTGGAGTGGAAAGAATCTGATGGGAGAAAGAGGCAGACATAACATGCCCAAATGGAATCTATTGCGCACAGCCTTGCACCTCGATTGCAGGGAATGGCTGTGAAAAAAAAGCCAGAGGGAAGCACTGATACGTATGTGGATATATTTGTGCAAATATATTTCAACAGATAATCATTCAATTGTAGAATATCCTGAGTTGGAAGGAACCCATAGGAATCATCAAAGTCCAACTCCTGGCCCTGCACAGCACCATCCCCTAGAGACACACCATGTGCCTGAGAGCATTGCCCAAATGCTGCTTGAACTCTCTCAGGCTTAGTGCTTTGACCAGCTCCCTGGGGATCCTGCTCCAGTGCTCAGCCACACTCTGGGTGAAGAGCTTTTGTCTAATACCCAACCTAAACTTCCCCTGAAAAACTTTAATGCCATTCCCTTGAGTCCTTCCACTGGTCACCAGAAAGAAGAGATTGGCATCAGCTCCTCCACCTCATGAGGAAGCTGTAGATCATGATGAGGTCTCCCCTCAGTCTTGTCTTTTTCAGGCTGAACAAGTCAAGAAGCCTCATCTGCTCCTTATATGTCTCCACAATTTTGTGGTCCTTCTTTGAGTCCTCTCTAAGAGTTATATGTTCTTTGTGGCACTCAGGACTGTGCACAGTATGTGCGTAGGTGCTTAAAGGTCTCTCATTTCTGGGTAGGATACCAGGGCTTTGGGGCAACTGTCAAGGGAAATGAGCTCCTTGCTAATAGACAGACCAGCACAGTTCAGAGACATAAGGTGGTGAACTCAGAGAAGAGGATGTGGAGGCTGTTCCTGTGCACCTCTGTCTTTGTCAGATGACAGTCTCTGCAGATACAGTTTCCCACCAGGGGCAGGCTCTCTTCACTAGCTTTTACACCAGCCACCTCTCTTGCCCATTTCACTCTGCTCCAGCAATGCCCAGGCTCCAGCTGTCACTTTTGCAAGGGAAATGCAGTTGATGCCTGTGAGAAATAGAAACACAGAGTCTAAGAAACAGACTTGCAGTGCTGTCACTGGCCTTAGGTTGGCTCTGTTTAGGAGGAGATGCTAAGAGATACAGAGGACTTGAATGGACAAGGTTCTGAGCAACTGAAGTCTGTCTGTCCCTTCTCAGGGTTGGGTTCAAACCAGTGACTGAAGCCTTGGACTGTGTCTCGGTGGTACTGCAGGGAGGTTTATCCTGCATATCACTCACCACCCTAGACCTCCTACCTGTTCAGGACAATAATAACACCAGAGGTGCAAGCACTGGCTTTGTACCTGCTGAAAAAACAAACAACAAACAGAACAAACAAACAGAACATACAACAACAGAACAAACAAAACCCCCAAACAATTCCTGTTTTTCATGCAGTCATTGAAAGTAATTGTTTTACACAACATTCAGCATGTTTACATGTGCAGAGAGGAAAACTGAAGTGCTGCTAGAGGAGGAGTAACTGTAATCCACATTTTTCTTTTGCCAGAACTGCATGAGGAGAACAGTTTTATATAAGGCACATTCATTGGGGCTGGAGGTTTTCTCATCTGCTGCTGTGATTTTTCACTTCTGTTGGCTGGTGAAAATCATCTATACTGAATAGCAAAGTATTCACTTCTGTATTAAAACACCTGCAAGGGACTAATAGTTGAAAAGCATCTTCAGTTCATCCTTAAAAGGACTATAGTACCAAGCTGAATGTGCTTGAGAGTGTCCAGAGACCCTACTCTGTTCTAAAAAACAATCAAACATTTTTAACAAGTTCTGCTAATTCAGAATGAAATAATTAAAATTTACACATTGAAAAGCAAGAAGTACTTCTGAGATGAAGTTCATTTTATTAAGCTATTTTAAATATTGAAGTTTATTACAACATAGAGTTTGTGCTCCTTTCATTGAATTTCTGGCACTAAAATCTTGGTAATTTGATTATCTAAATGATCTGGAAGGGAATAAGTTGAGTTATATACATTTTTAAATGAAAGCAATCAGTTATATCACACATCTGTAGACTAGGTTGTGGCATTATCTCAGGCCTAGAATAAAGAGACTCATTTAGGGATTCTGCCCCACATGAGGCCAGGACTAAAACTGGGGTTCATTAAGTCGTACTGGCATTTCTGACAGTGTTTGTTGCAGAGGCACAGGGAATGGGGACAGCTTTAGCCCTGATGCACAGTTGCTGAGTTATTCCTTCCCGATATCTATGCCCACAGGAATTCTTTCCCACCATCTGTCCCGAGTAAGTGGTTAGCTGCCTGTGCTCCAGGAACATAACTCTTAATGAAGATGGCCTAACCAGGGAAGCAAAATCTTTGCAGTTTGTCACAAGATTCAGCATGAGTAGTGGAGTTATTTTAATCCTTAAAAACATTAAAAATAAATTGGAATCACTTTTCAAACCATATGTAAACACAGACCATGTCCTTGTTATCATGCATTATCTGCAATGTCAATACCTGAGTAAAACTGTAAGGACATATTTTCATGCATCTTTTGATTAAGTAAATGGGAAAGTGCTTTCTTGTTCTGAGGATTCTTTGCTGTATGTATTATTAGGTATTACATAAATACTGAGATTAACCCCTCTGTACTTTGTTTATCCATTATTAAAACCTACTGCATTGACAGATATGGTGATCGTGCTGTAATAAACTGGAAAGATAAAAGCCAATTCAACTATATTTGCTATGCAAGAGCAGTCAACAGTCAAGTTAATAACATTTTTGACAATTAACTTTTTTAGGTGAGAACTAAAGATAGCTTGAGCAGGATGGTCTTTCTTTTCTATGCAGCTTATCATTTGATAAGAAAGCATTTACAGATTTAATGGTTACTGAGAAAGAAGTAATCTAAACACCAAAATCTGGGGCTCCAAAAGAGCTCAATCTTTTAAGAGAGCTTTTCTGCATTAAGGACAGCAGGATTTGGTTCTGTGCTTTTAAATGAACAAACTAATAAATAGTTTTGAAGATGTAAAGTCAAAAAATAGTAAATAAAGGTCTTTGATGGATTAACGGTAGAAAAGATTCAACTAATCATTGCTTATGAAGGGGTGACCTTCAACATAAATAGAGCTATTTTGTCAAACCAAAGTTGATTTGATGGAAACAGAACTAACAGGGAATAAAATCACAAATTGTCTGCAGTCAAAATGCTTTGTGCAAGGTTATAAAAACATTCAGTACATCTATCAGTGGTAGGGCACTCACATATTTTAGGTCTATGATTGTGACGAGTATGATATAATAGACTCATAAAGGCTGAGGCTGGAAGGACCTTTAGATCATTTATCTGACCAACATCATAAGACTTCACATCTCCCTCTGCACCAGTGCACTGAACCAATCAGTTCTTCTGGGCTAGACCATGGCTTGGTATAAACACCAGGAAATGCATATTGTGTGTTCAGTGGAATAAGGTTATAGATGCAGAAAGGGATCAAACCATCTTCATTCCCACATGGTGTGTGGGCCACTGCAGGGCAGTGGTTTGACTCTTCCCTGTACTGAGGAGGCAGGATGTGAAGGCTACCTAGCCTCCCCTCTACACAAGAGCCCAGCTAGCTTTATTGCTAAACAAAAGCTTGGGATATGTGGTGGTTAGTCCTAAAGGGTGGAGAGAGCCCCTCACAGCCTCAGCCATGGACCTTGTGCATGATAAAGAAAAATTATTTGCCTTGTCTCATCATGTGTCCTCAGATTTTTCCTGTCTTTCTCTGTTCTGTAACAGGAATGAAACTTTCAGTCCCTGCCCTGGGGAAGAGGGATAGGTGAAAACCTGTTGATCTGTGGTGAAGAGAAGCTTTAGGAGGGCTCCAGGGTCTGACAGGCCTGTATTACTGCCTGGTGCATTAAGAAAGGAGTGGAAGAGATGGTGCAATAAAAATACAAAGAGAAGTCCATGGGCAATCAGAAATTACTACAGGGCCTGGGACAATTTGTAGAGGGGTCAGGAGCAGAAGCAGTGATTTCCTGGATTATTCTGGCAATAATAATAATATTGATAGGAATAGGCAGATCCATCAGGTCAATGCATGACTCTGAGGTTGGTGCCAGCTGAAAAATTTGATTCATCAGCCATGGGAGAATCTACTCAATACCTGGTCTATTGACACCTGACAGGATGCACCTAACTCAGAGGGGCAAAGGGGTTCTAGCACAGGAGATAGTAGGACTTGTTGTATGCCTTGTCAGAGAGAGGATCTCGTGAGTGGAGATTGGTTATCAAATTCGCAGGCAACCCTGATGAGGGGGAAAGAGAAATGATGCATCTGACTCCATCTTATCAGAAAGCTAATTAATTATTTTATTCTATGCTATATTATGCTATATTACATTACATCTAAACTGAATCTGCCAAGCACTCAACTCTGCTCACAACTGCCCAACTGCACTCAAACTCGTGACTGTCAGCTGTCAGTCCTGACACACACACACACACTTGGCCCAGAGAGGCCAAGGACATAAAACACCATCCCTTTTGGTAAACAATCTCCACATTGCATTCTACTTTGGCACAAACACAGGCACAGCAAATGATAAGAATTGTTTTTCCTTTGTCTGAGGTTCAGAGAATGTGAATCCCAGAAATGTTCTTGGGAAGAATTTTGCCTTGCTTTTCTCTGTGAAGAGAAATGGGGCTACAGTTGGTGGTTGTCTTGGCCACAGTGACCACAAAGTGATAGCGTTTAAGATCTGTTGACAGGAGGAAAGGTGCCAGCAAAACAACAGCTCTGGACATGAGGAGAGCTGATTTCAGACTGCTCAGGGAATTAGTAAAGAAGGACATTGGGAAAAATGTTTTTGAAGGTGCTGGGGTCCATCAGCCTTACCAAGTTCAGCAGGGAAAAGTGCCAGATTCTGTACCTGGGTTGAGGCAACCCTGGATGTATGGACAGACTGGGGAATGAGATGCTGGAAAACAATGCCATGGTAAGGGACCTGGTCACCACTAAGTTGAATGTGAGTCAGCAGTGCCTTGACAGCCCAGGAGCTGGACTTGATTTTTCTTGTGGGTCCCTTCCAATTCAACATGTTCTGTGATTCTGCAAATACCAGAGACCCTTCTGAACACAGATAGTACCTTACAGCTTATCACTGGGCAAGACATCTGCCTTTCCTTAGAAAGACTGTTGGAGATGCTTGGAGTCTGCAGTCTACATTTCAGCCATCAGACAACCTGCTTGCACTGTGTTTTTATTCTAGCTGCCTTCCCCCCCTCCCCCCCGCCCCGAGTGATTCCTTTTGATTTATTGGGTTTTTTTATTGGTAAATGCCTGAATGGTCTAGTACACTAAAGGGAAAGTGCTTGTTATTAGCAATTTAACTGCAAAGCTGATGAAGCTTAAAGAACACAAAACTAGTTGAGAAGAAAAAAAGAGCTGAAAAGGAGACATAACATTTAGGCCACAGCCACTGTATATTGCAAATTAATTAATCTATCATTATTTAAGACTAATTTTCTTCCTTTCCCTTCTTTAAAAGAAAGAAAATTAGAGATATTTATATAAGCCTGAGTTCACTTAAACTTTGACTTTGTTGAGGTTTGGATCAAACCCAAAGATTTAGTGAGTTAGGAATGTGAAAGTGATGAGCAGGAGGAATCTGATTGAAGTAGCCAGACTGGAGGATACAGTTCCCTATGGTGAGCAAAACAGCAGAGAGAGAAAAAAAAAAAGTTTCTTAGTTGTGACTTGAGTAAAAAATGACCACTTCAAATGACAATATGCCAAGGTTTCCACATACATTATCACAAAAAGGAGGGAAACATTAGGAAATCCTGTTTGGAATGGGTAATGAATTTCTCACTAGATGCCAGAGCATAAGCATACCAGAGCATGTTCATCCAAGTGCTCAAGCAATCTGATGATAAAGTGGATTATTAAACATTTGGACTCAAAATAGAAATGAGACACTGTTAGATCTGAAGTAAAGATCTAACTTTAGAAAGTAAAGAGGAACTACACCCAGAACTCAACTGGGATGGTGCAGTTTGTATAATTTTTGTATCTTTGAATGTAACAAGAGGCATGATCCTGGAGTGGGAAAAAGACAAGTGACTGACAACCCAAAACCTACAACCTGTTGACGCATTATAACATGCAAAGTACCGGTTATTTTTGCTCTGCAAAATACAGTAACTATTAGAGGTGACAGGATATGGGAAAAGACAAAGAAATTATAATGGTTTTCACTGGAGATAAGAAAGAAATGGAACAAGTTATGGAGATAACAGTTCTCTAGGATAAATAAAGAACTTTTAGGTCAAAATATGAAATATGGTCTTTCTTTACAGAGTTTTTAGCAGCTCATATTCTGTCACTATTCTTCTCATAGTCTGTCAGTATGGTGAGTATTGCTGAAATAATTTCTACCTTCAAAAGAGTACTTTATCAAATTTCTGTATTCATTCCAGAAGTTCTTTTTTTGATATATTCTCCCACTTATCTCTGTTATCTCTTGTTCCCTCTTGCTCCATCCAGAGATAAAACTTTCCTTAATTTTCTTTTTTTCTTTCCAGGCAACTCCATGGTTATAACTTAGAATTGGTTTATTCAATCCAAATATTACTTATTGATCTGAAACAGATAAAAATGCAATTCATCCAGCTGCTTCTGCTCTCTGAGAGACTTTACATACCAAGCAAATGCATGTCATAGCCAAATTGTGGAGTAAGTGGACATCTTGTAAATGGGAGCTTGTAAGGCTTTTCATTTAATTTTCCTTTGACATTTCAAAGGAAATGGGGCAGATCTCCTCAAATTAATGGAAGGGCATAGAAACCTTTACAAAGAATATCGTTAGGCCTGTGAACGATAAGTGTTACTTTTCATACCTGGTAAGCGGGAAATTTTTATGTCTCAAAAAGCAGAAGAAAAGAAGCAGTAATTAGACCCTCTAATGGTGATATACAAGTATATGGATAGTCTGAGAGAATTGTATGTCCACAAGGTCAGTTCAACATTCCTACCAATTTAGACCTGAAATTGTTTTCGTTATGCACATCTAATACTGCCTTTCCAGACTCTCCTGAGTTGTAAATAAAGTGACAGACTTTTATGTCAGTAATTGGGTGGTATTGAGTTATTGAGAAGTGGGCTCAAGGGGCATGATAAAGTTAATGAAAGCTCTTGCACAATACACGTACTTGAAAGGAGTACAAAGGTATAACTTGTCTAGGATGGCCTATTTCAGTAGTCAGTAGGAAGATTAATACGATGGTGTCAAACAGAGATAATTGATACCAATTTTATGTGTTTAAGTTTCTATCAAGGAAGTGCACTGAAATCCATCATTCCATTTACAGTGACAAGTTGGTGTAATAGCAGCAGAATTTTTAGGTTTAATTCTTTCATAACTTGTGATAAGCTGTTATTCTGAATTATCAAGATTATGAACTGGCAGATTTAAAGATCACACATGGGGGCTAGTAATGCATTCCATATGAAAAAGGTATTAAAAAATATGGGAAAACATTTTCTGAGAACTGAGCTGCCAGGAGACACTGAAACTGTATAAAAAGCTTTTCAGGTATAAGGCTACCACATATCTCTTTTCTTTCTGTTAGGTCCCACTGTCAAAGTAGTCATCCAGCATCACTTTGTATTTTTTTTTTGCACGTTCTGCAGCAAACGTGCATTCATCAGTGCCCTGCTAATACCCAGTAACTCCTCACTCACCCCAGTGTGTCACCAAGAACTTGAGGCATCTGGCTAAACAAGCACTGTGTGGTGAATTGCTGCATCCACAACCAGCAATCAGCTTGGAGTTATCAGTTAACAATGGATGAGTAGCACATTCTTCACATGCACACAGAATCCATCTCTTCAAAGGAGCATCATCTTCTTGGGAAAGCCAGAGGTCCATTGAAGGACTCTAGAAAGGCTTGTGTGCAGACAGCAGTCATGGAAAGGGAAAATGAGTTGGAAACATCAAGCTCTACCTTGACCATAGGCAGAAGCACGTGGGATGATCAATGCATGTGGGATGACCAATGCATGTGGGATGACCAATGCATGTGGATCACCAATGCACGTGGGATGATCAATGCATGTGGGATGACCAATGCATGTGGGATCACCAATACATGTGGATCACCAACGCACGAAGGATGACCAATGCATGTGGGATCACCAACGCTTCCTTATAGTCAGTCCTGGTGCCATGCAGCTATAACCTCTTCTCCTGAGGGTTACTGATGTGAAACTGTTACTGCTTGCTAAGGACTGTCCTTAGCCTATCTCACCAATATAAATGCATAAATTTTTCAGTAGTTGATTTATTAGGTATGCAATAAAGTTCCAACACAGTTTCTTCTTCATTCAGAGGTGTGTCAAAAAAACATTTAATTTCCATTGAGATTGAAAGCACTACATTATCATTTTAGTTACAGCTTTCTTACAGTTCATTCAGCCACAACCAGCTTTGTATACACATGAAAATTTAAAAAATAAACAAACTTTTAATATAAACATGAAAGACCCTGCTGTTCTGCAGACAGATGTTTAAATAAATACTTTGGCAGTTGTTTTCAGCATTTTTGTTTTCCATTCTGCTGCACCAAAAAAAGTATATAAATACATCACAAATCTCCATATGATTTCAATATTTAATTGACTGGAAATTTATTAAAAGGTTTTAAAAAAACATTTTCTAAATTAAAGCATATATATGTCACTGTTGCAAGTTTAATGTTTTATTTGCTTATAAATGAAACTGAGTATGCTACATGGCAATTTAAACTTTGCAATTATTTGTGTTTGTTTTGTCTTAATTTTTCAAAGCTGACAATGCATTTACTGGGCCTATGTGATAGGAATGAATTTTTATTTACTCTGTGATATTCTGACATACAAAGGCATGTGTTTTATTACCCAAACAGATGAGGAATAACCCATATGTTTCCCCATTCTTTTTATTTAAAGAACATAGAACTTACACTTATGTTTAGTTGGGATAGAGGACTCTTATTTTCTTGTTGATGGTGTTTCATCACTAGTAGTTTAAAGAGCAGATATTTAACACTAATAATCTTTCTCTCTTACTTCGAGTGGACATGGGGCTTTTGACAACAATTACTCATCCAAAAGCCCCATATGCAGAAACACTTCAAGTAAGAGCCTTTTCATAACACAGCCAATATTTGTCAAGATGCTTTACAGATGCCCAGTCCAACATATGTTCTCCTCCTTCTTCTGTTCTCTGTGTTTTCCACAACTTATTACAAAATGGAAGACCAAAAACACAGACTCATTCCCTCCTGGCAAGCCTGCACCACCCCAAATGTTCTGATCCATTAGGAACACTTTGCAATTTGTCGTTTGACCTGATTTTAAGAGGGAAGTCTGAAGTGTTGTAAGTGGCTTCACGCAACAGTTTCCATTTATCGCAGAAAAGTGTGTGATGGTAAGGAGCTGGTAAAAAAAAAACTCCAGATAAAATGTTTACTTAGAAAATGAAAATATTTCAATTCCGATCAGCTACTGCTGTTTATCACTGGAGTTGTATTTTGACTGTGTTTCATCTCTGTTCCCTGTGGGCCTATCTCCTTGTTTGAATTTTTCTTAACTCAAAAATATTTTTTATGAAAAGTCTGATTTTTTTAACCAGTAAATAGATTTGTATTTGCCTGCTTTGTGCAGAGAATATATGCATATTGATTATCTCATACTAATACTGAAGATTTTTAATAATAATATAATTAATGCTCAAATTTAGATGATGGATTTCAGAATATAACATGAATAACACATGTATGTTTATTTTTATGTCTATAATATAACAACTGTAATATGTAACGTGTGCAAAAATGCATTATTTTTAATTTCTGTAATTAATATGCATATTATATATTTAATATTCATATTATATATTTATACAGCTTAACTTGCAAGTCCTAGGGTGACTTTATGGTGCTGAATTGTATCCCTATCCATCTGTTTAGCCCAGAAATAATTTGGCCTTTTTCTGAGAGAACTGGAGACAATTAGTCTTTCATAAACTGGGATATAATTTTCAGAAAATTCATGGAAGCAAAGAGAGGTTTCTTTTTACCATCTTCTTTCTCTAGATGTCTGTTAGCTATATCCAAAAAAAAAAAAAAAAACAAACATACAAAAAAATTAATCAACCAATTTAAATATTTGATATTATAAGTCATAAAAATTATAACAATTTAAAAACCACTTATTTGTTAAAAATCCCCAAAGACAAACAAATTGCTTGTTGATATTTGCATAGTTTCAGAGTTATTTGCAATGCATGAACACAGTTCTCTTGTATAAAAGACAGAGTACAACCAGTCTGGCACGGTCCTCCAGGGCTGACAGCTTTTGCTGGGCTGATTTTGTAGGAAAGCTCACAAGACCTTCACAGAGGAACAGGCCATTGTCAGCGTCATTTTCCAGTGTCCCTTTCTTCTGTCCCCAGAAGCAGACCTGGAAGAGGGACTGGTGCTTCAGGCTCCAGTAGTATCCTCACGGGAAGCCACTCTGGAAAACTCCCCCCAAACCCATCCTCTGGCTTGCAGCTGGGGTGGCTGGTGTTGTGAGGTGAGAGTATGTGAAGTTCACCTGATGGTCAAGCTCCCTGGGCTCTTTTTGAGCACATGTTTAAAATTCCTGCTGCAAACATACAGAAAACCTACACAGAAACTTCCTTTGAGGTCTTGCTAAGAAGATACGTTTCTCCCTGCGCAATTCAAAACTTCTGTCAGAAGTTTTCTTAGGCCATTCTTTGAACTTTTCAGAGGATATCCTTTTGAAGATGCATTTGCCATGGCAATCCCACAGGTGCTAAACCAGTGCTGCTGCAGCAGGGCTGTGTTTAGCCAAATTTATTACCTCAGCTGCCTGAATGGGTGCCTACAGGAGCCCTGCTGCTAGAACCAGCTCATTTCAAATGAGGCTGGGCTATGGCAGCCCTCATTTAGATCAGTTATTGCTGATCTGTTAATCATCAACCATCTTGAACAAGGTTTTAATTTTTATTATGCCAGATGTAATTTCAATTAAAATTACATCAGTTACAATGAAGTGTAAGCAGCTCTATATGTTGATTTTGGTTTTTTTTTGTTTTTTTTTTTTCTGGTTATACTTATGCTAATGCTGAAATTCAAAACTAGGGAGCCTTAGAATATGTTAGCATATTCATTATCACTCTATGGCTAGTTAAAAATAAGCCCCAACTGGAAAACTACATTTCTAGTCACAGATTCTTATGAAATAAATATAAAAATGGCAAAAAGCCAGTGCTTGAAATAACATGGAATTAATTTGCACTCTGTAAAACAAACCAAAGCATGATTAGATATAGTTAGGTAAAGAACAAGACTGAAAGAACTTTCATTTTGTTTCTTTTATGACTATGTGTTTCCCTTTCCTGCCCAGATACAGGCTGTATTTGTACTTCAGGCTGTTTGTTTCACTTTTTTTTTAGCAAGTGCTTAGCTATACCATCAGTTCTTTGCCACCATATATCTGGGCGTTTTTCCCCTTTTATCTGCTACAAAAATACAAGAAAGTATGAAGATACTTCACCTACACTGGGATAGAATATTTACATTTACTGAGAAAAGAATGCGCAGTAAAGATATGAAGCTGAAAAGCTGCAGCAGGTTCAAAGCTTAAACATCTGATCTATAAATTTCAACCAAATGTTGCCAAGCCCTGCTTTGCTTCACAGTCCTGCTGCTTAGGTCAAGGCCAATGGACAATGGAGAATCAATGCTGACTGGGTTCCTACAGGATCCAGTGCATGTACTTTCTTTGGGCAATTGTAAAACAAAACAGAGTGACCCACATCATACTATCTGGAATATATATGAGTTAGATGACATTAATAGGAGAGATAGAATCTCTGGGAATCTTCAATACACCTGATCCTTTCTTCTTCTGCCACTAAATTCCAAGAAAAGTACCTTTCAAGTCTTTCTCAAACATTAAATATTCAAGTTCCCAGATTTGCACAAGAAAGGAAGTTGCTGATTAATCGGAACATTTTTTCCTATTCATACAAAGAGGCCAAGGCTAAAATCCTGCTTGTCAGAGACTGTGGATATCCTAGGCTTCAGATTAGGGAAGAGCAATACCTCATGCATCCTAGCTTCTATCAGGCTTTCATTTCAAACTTTTTTTTGGAAGACAACCCTATACACTTCTAGCTACTGAGATTTAGATCCAAATTTGTAATATTGCTAAGAATTGGCAAAGTGTGGACAATTGCCCAAAAGTTATTCTCAGAATGTAATCACAAACACAAATTGACAGTTTACAGTTGTCTGTCCTGGACATTAGCAAGGGTTGAAAGTACAGTCCTTTAAAATAAAATAAAATAAAACAGAACTAAGCTAAGACTTAAAGCCTTATTTTTTTTTGGTGTGATGTGATACTTACTTTCACTGTTATCTTCCTGCCATATGATCCTGCTTGCCTTGTACTTTGAAAACATGTCTGTGTGTGTGCTTAAATTACTAATATCTTTGCTAAAATAGTGAGGGAATGAAATACCAGTGATATCAGCTGCCCTAATTAATGCAAAAGCCAGATACTGCCCTCAGAGGGGTGGTCTTCTTTGCATTGCACTTATGTTTGTACTTGATTTTTGTACCAGAAATCTTAGTGTAAAGAGATGGCATTTAGAACAGGGAGGCAAAAAGATATGTGCTCTGGCGTTACCTATGGCATGTAAATGAGGGACTTGAAGACAGAAATGGATCAGTTCTGACCCAATTCCTTACAAGTGAAACACCACATCAGCATAGCCCCTTGGCTTTAGTGAGACTGTGAAGACATATGTGTCAATCTGTGTATCTTGGATTTTAAAATAAAAGAAGGAAATGGCTAAAGGTGAATCCTATCTGGCTATGAAATACCATTTGAATTTGAAAAGAAGGAAAACATTTAAGTTCTCCATGGGGGTGAGCATCAGTAAAGCTTTCAGACTCTTGACAGCTACGGGGATCTTCAAATGTTTAAGTTGAAAGTACTTACAGAAATCCTGAATAATCAGGAAAGCAACTTTAATGAGGTTAACCACAGGGAGCACAAGGAGTTTTTCCTCCTTTACTGGCTGGGTATTCTCCTTTAGGAGAACAATTGTAACTGTTAGGGTAATTCATTGAGATGATTTTTTGCCACTTTTCTTCCTTCAGTTATATCCAGAGGTGAGTTAATAGCGAAAATAATCAAAAGTTGCCACCAAATTTTGCTCCTGCTTTTGTTATTCAAAGCCAGTCAGGTACTTGGCTGTACCAATTAAATAGATTTGTTAAAAAAGTGAGCTATACCATGCTGCAAAAGTAGCATGTATTTGTAATGGCTGAACTCTTTTTTTCTCTTTCTTTTCCTGGAGGTAAGCATATTTGAAGAAAAAGCTAAGAAGGAAAGAACATTTTTAGATGGGAAGAAGGCCATTGTGCTCATATTTTAATCAGAATAGAAGAAATGTGCAAAATGTTGATAAACTGTCAAAAGTGGTTGTAAAGCTACCACAGTGTTTGACAATGTGAGCAAATTGGTTAGATAATGCAAGTTTCTTACTTTGTAAAGCAAGGTGAAGGGAATTAACTCTTTTCACCAAATCACTGTATCATTGAGATTGCGAAAGACCTTCATGATCATTGAGTCCAGCCTTAGAACCAATCAACACCCTGCTGAGAGATCTGAGGACTGTAGAACACTGTTCCCTTATGGAACATGAGGCAATTAGCTGAACAGGTGATTTAGGACAGTGGACAGTAGAGGCTCCTTCTTTTGTTGTTACAAAGGAGCAACTCCAAAGGGTAATTTGAACCCTACATAGGATGAATCCCTTTCCTCTCTTTGCTGAGATTTGAAAGCATGTAAACCATTGTAAGTTGGATCTTGTGAGGCTAACAGTACCCACGTTGCAAAGAGCTGTGTACATTAGTCAGAAGCAGCCACAAAACTACTTGGAATAGTCCAGCGAAACAGTTGGTGCAGAAAGATGCTGGGAAAGTATGATGACAGTCGTTAAAGAAAAAATTCCTGCCTTGATTGGTTATTTTGCTCTTGCAAATCGACCATTGCCATATCTCTACAGAAAACACACTGCGATAAAGTAATAAACCAAAGTAAAATTCCCTCTCTATAAAACCAGAGCTGAAAGAAGACCTGATCCAAATCCAACCAATGCTTTTCTACTGATTTCAGAGGACGTTAGATTATGCCCATAAAATCAACTCAAAATTCTCATCTAACCAGCAATGCATCACAGCAAAGACATGACTGATTTTATTGCACACATAAATGTGAGCAGGAACTCTTCTCCCCCAGAATTTGACTTGTTTACCTGATCAGTGTTTAATACCTGGCCTTGCTCATGTGCCTTTTAATGGTACCCAGCTATAAAATCATGACTGACACTTTTCTGCAAGAGAAGTGTTAGGTCTGGTATCTCAGCTGGCTCCAAATTTAGGTAATTACCTTCTGCCCCTGCAGTTTAAACAAGATACACCATTTGTCTTCATTACCTGCCCTAAAATTGCTGTTCCAATTTGCTGTGCTTTACTGCAATAGCTGCTGCATTTCACTGCACTGCTTTAAGTAGTAGGTGAGCTGATTTCAGAAAGATAGATAGTTTGTATAAAATATTTTGTGATTCTTTGAAGTGAGCAGTGCTCAGAATTATTTTTGATTTTTATCGTCCTTATGAGTATGCCAGGATAGTCACATTAAATATGCTACTTGGCAGCTTTTGTTTTTAAAGACTACCATATGGTATATGTTCATCACCCAAGCTATTTCCTAGAACAATTCCATATGAGTGTTTGATGTTAATTTTATTTGGGACTGTACTGAGATCATCATGCCAGGTTAATTAAAAGATGGCAAAGAATTCTCACAAAGAACTGATGCTAAAACAGAAGGAAGTGTCAGTTTTCAGTGAATAAAAGAGCAATGCTAGAAGGTAATTATTTCCTGTTGTTAGCAGAAAGAAAATATAAGAATATTGCAGAGCTCTGGTTTAAAAAAAAAATTAAAAAAACCCCAAAACCCAAAACCCAAACAACAAAAAATAAACCAAAACCAAGCAAAACAAAACAAAAAGAAAGAAAGAAAAAAAGGCAAACCCACCAACAAGAGGCTGTCCGAAACTTGTAGTAAAGATTAACAACTTGGGTGAATTTATTCCTTACTTGGCAGCACAGAATGTAATATTCAGAACATTGTCATATAACATGCCATAAGGAACAGTGTATGTGAGTCAATAGGGATGGAAGTATATTTCAGTTTGAGTCTTTAATTTATGAGTGTTGCCACTGATAACTTGAAATGTAAAGTGCTTTATCCTCTGTGGATGTGACACACTCAATTCAAATAAGGCACTGATTTCATGAAACCTATTTTTCCTTTAAATGTGTTTCTGCCAGTATTCCTGAACAAAAGTCCTTTCCCGAGTCCTGGATTTGGCCTTCGTTGTAATTCAGAGTGTTTAATTCATCACTAGAATGATTCAGTTTTATACCTGTGCAATTCCATAAGTTTGAACTCAAGTACTTCCATAGTAGCTGTAGTTATGCAGTATTGAATAAAATGTCATGCCAGGAGACAATCAAAGCTGCAGGACAACATTTTTTTTGGTTGCCTCATATTTTCCTTAAAGCGAAGTACACTTTGTTGTGAATCAAAGATGAACTTAATATCTTAAAATGTTAAAACCAAAATATTTTCTGGCAAAGCAAAATCTTTTAAATCAAGAAGTAAGCAAAATCAGAGCAAGCAACTATGAATCAGTATACTGGCATTTTTCATTTAGTAGAAGACTGATCTTCTACAGGTACTGACACCTGTGTCATGCTTTCATCCCAGAGTGATGTGCTGCTGCTCTCTTGCATTTGTTACAAATAAAAAGCACAAAATTCTAGAAAACTGAAACCCACATCTCTTAGGAGAACAGGGCTAACTGCAAAGGCAGTGCAATTAACCTGCACTGTGACATTTCATGTTGCTTGTAGAAAAGCCAACCTTCCCTGCAGGAGAAGGTGGAACTCACCTTCTATAGCATCCCCTACACTGGAGAGGCCAGTTCCTAACCTTGAGAGTACCACTAGAGGAGCAAAATTGGAGAGCAACTGGCTTTTATACTACCCTTTTCCTCTTCCCCTTTGATTAACAATATTGATGATTCAGACGATGGATTTAGCATCTCACACTGATCTACACCATAAAGCAATAAAGCAATATCACCTTTATGCAATACTTGTAGCGTGGGCAGTCCTCTGTCTTCCATACCATGTCAAAAGTTTCAAGGCACAGGCAGAAGCAGTGCTTTCACATCTGGAGACCCCACACAGCAAGCCAAGCCTACCAAGACGCCTATTCTGCCTGAAATCCTTGTCAGCACCCAGGGCATCAGGACAGGGCTGGAGACATCAGGGAAGTGTGAATTAAGTGGTTCTGGGTGGCAGCTTGAAGCCCCATGATCAATAACATTCCAGAGAAGACAATATCCATAGGGAAAATATCTTTATCCTTAAGGTTCCAAACAACAAAGTATACTGCTGCATACTTTTACATCTTGATTCCAGGCAGCCCAAGACATCCCGCTAAAAAGTGGTCAATCTGACATGGCCATGTGAGGGCACACATTCAGCAAAAAGAAAATACTCTGACTTTTCTCTAAACACTAGTTCCTTTATGTTGTATGATAGATTTTAAATATATATATATTACATCCAGGCAGTGATATTTTGTCATATTGCTTTCCAAAACTCATTACTTCTCAGGAGATTGGAAAAGGTTTCTGTTGCTTTTCTTATCAGTCCATATGATCTTGCTAAAATTATGTATTGGGCACAAGCACTCTTATGAAACCTATATGAGGTTTTGGAATCTGAAAATTTGATCTTAAATTTTTAAAGTTAATAAAGATATTATATAGTAATAAAAGAGAGAGGCAACAGATGCTTTTTGAAGCTAAGCCTGACCTTTTCTGTAATGCAAAACAATCACCTTTAGTGTTTATAATGTTCATTCTTGGCCATAAAAGATTAGTATAATTGTATTTAACTTTTTTCTCTTAAGAGGAAAGACAACATTTTCAATTTAGTTTAACATTGTCATTACTGTTAAATAAAGGTTTAAATGTGCTACACACAACACAACTGTGAATGGTATTTCCTGGGAAGTCTTCTAATCTCACACTATGGTCTGTTCACTCAATGCTTATAGAAATTAATGTCAAGTCATCAGACTTCTTTCCACTTTTTAATTTGTCATTTTAGCGCCTTTCAAAATTACATCTAGATAGTCACACTGGAACAGCACTCTCATGAAAAATTTGCCAACCAAGGAGAAATGACTGCTTCTCTCATAACACAGTCACAAATCTCAGCTGAACAGTGTCACTCATAGTCTGGGTGGAGGTCTGCTTAATAGTTTCTGCAGTGATTTAGACCTGTGTGTGCTGCAAGCCTGGGGCTCACTTTGGAAAAGTACATTCAGTGTCAGATGGCATGTTTATTTTGGGCCCACATTGAGCCACATCGTTATGTGCTTGCTTGGCACCAGACTTGGCAGGCATTGTTTGCAGAGGTCTAACACTGTTCCCACTGGCTTCTCTTAGGCATGCTTTGTGCTACTGGTCAAACTTCCTGGTTTGAATGTACAATGCACAGTATATAGCTCAGCCAGTGACAAATATTCCACCTAAATACTTGTCTTTACATTACTGGGGTGCCACACATCAAATCAAAGAGATGCATCAATACACCACCGCATCAAAAAAAAGTAGTGCATCAACCAATGGCACACAATGCAGCACCAATGGCACAAAATGTAATCAGACCAAATTCCAAATTCTGTATCTGGAATGGACAGAGTAACACCAAGCACAGTAATAAAAGGGGAGAGGAGCAGCTGGAGAGCTGCCCTGCAGGAAGGGTCTGGGGGTGCTGCTGGCCAACAGCACCTCAGTGTGAGCCAGCAGTGGCCCTGGCAGCCCCGAGGGCAAACCCCACCCTGGGGTGCATCAAACCCAGCACAACAGCCAGGCAAAACAGGTCACTGTGCTGCTGTGCTCAGCCCTGGGGTGGCCTCACCTGAGCTCTGAGGGCTCTGCTGGGCCCCACAATTCAAGGAGGGTGTTCATGTCTCTGAATGCATCCAGAGGAGGGTAACAAAGCTGGTGAACGGGCTGGAAGGAATGTCCTGTGAGGGGTGACTGGGGACTCTTTCTCTTGTTTGGAGAAAAGGACACTGAGGGGCTACTTCATTTCTCTCTGCAGCTTTCTGAGGAGGGGAGATGGGGAGGGAGATGCCAGTCTCTTCTCCCTGGGATCCAGTGATCCCCATATGGGAATGACTCAAAGCTGTGCCAGAGGATGTTTAGGCTGGAAATTAGGAAACATTTCTTCAGTGAGAGGGTGGTAAAATTCTGGGACAGGCTTCCTCTAGAGGCGATCAATGCCCGAAGTTGTCAGAATCTATGAGGTATTTGAACAATGTCCTTGATTACAGGCTTTAAATTTTGCTCAGCCTTGAAGTGGTTGGGCAGTTGGACTAGAAGATCTTTGCAGGCCCTTCCATCTGAAATATTCTAGTCTAATTTAGCCTAGTCTATGCAAAAGTACCTGAAAGAGATAAGGTGAAGCTTCATGATACTATGGTAACTCCAATGCCAAAAGCCAAGCATCTTACTGAGCTATTTCTTGTATGCCATTAGTATATTTTGAAAGCAGAGTATCTTATTTCACTCAAGGATACTTCTAATTATCAGCAAATATGTACTGTGTTGTTTAGCACGGAGTACTTCATGTGCCCAACTGTAAATTCTACTTGCCTTTGAAAAGCCATCTACATGCATACCTGACTTTCTGGAATGTCTTGAAAAATGACAGAAGATAATATAATACAAATATTATATACATACATTATTCTTCATACTCTTGTTTTTTTGAGTGGCAGGTATCCAGTCACTGATTTGCTCATAGCTTCTCGGCCACTAAGAGAACAAGGAGAATAGAATGAATTACACTTTTTTTCTCTATCTTCCAAAGAGTTCTAAACTGTTAAAAAACTGCTATTATACATTTTCATGACTGTTTGTTCCATCACCAATCTTATTGCAGTTAACTATGTACAGTAGTTGGGGGCTGTATAAGGAGAATAAGCTTTCTTGGTCAGAAAAACAGGCATGAATGAACAGTGCCAGAACTGCCTGAATATATCTTCTGTGTCTTGGGAACTGGCTGTCATTCATGTCTACTATTTAACTAGGACAAAGAATTTTAATTGAGAGACTGACTAAAATCTTGCTCAATAAAAGCCCTTTCCTTGAAAAAATGAGAGTCAAATGTCACTGCTCTTCACTGAAATATCCTCATTACTACAGCTTCAGTCTAACAACAGACTTCTCTCACCAACCAGTTTTTCTCCAACTCCTCACTTTTTACATGCATTTGGTTGTGGCTGTATATATGACACGTTAATTCACATGAAAATATTTATAGATAGTTTTACACACTGAGGACTGAAGAGTAAAGACTTTTGAAACACCTGTATATAAAGCCACTGGAAGTTAACATTTAGTTATTTGATAACTCTTTATTTTAAGATGAAATTACAAAACACAAGAAAAAATTTCAGCTGTAAGCCAATGGCAGAAAATCACCCTCAGTGTTGACAAAATGGAAAATGAGGTCTATTTCCTTAAAGAAAGCTTTCATTGAAGCTCAGCTGGTAGTTACTGAAGCAGGAAAATCCCATCTTACAACCAGAAATTGTTTTGATGGTAAGATTTGCAATTTCCCCACCTTTTTTATAACATCTTTTATACACACATCAGCAGAAGTTCTGTTTTGTCTTAGCATCAGCAAGTTTGCCAAAAGTCTTTGTTAGACTGCAGCTAGGTTTTGTTTCTTTTGAAAATCCTAGTTCAAATAAGCCAATTTGGACAACATTCATCAGACAGCTTCAGGCACAAACCACTCCTGACACATTTCATTTCAAAGCATTGATACTTTATACCTCTAAGCAGTTAAAGTTTTTGGAGACTCTAGCTAATTTTATCTTGGAGGAGTAAAATCAGCCTAAAGTAAATTAAAATAATATATTATATAAATTGTATTCGATCAGAAAATGAAGCAAATAATTTGAATTCTAGTTTTTTGGGGTTTTTTTTGCTAGCTTGGTTTGTTGTTGAAAATGCTTCAGCTATATATATACATGTGCTTGTGAATCATCAAATTTTCCACATATTTCTGTATACATTTACTGACTGTGTTGCTGCCAAGACTGTATAAGTGCAGAAATGAAGCTATATTTGTAAGGAACTGCAATAATCTTTATTAGACCAACTGATACAGCTGGTAGGAAACAAACAAGCTTGCGGGTTTACAAAGCCTGCTCCAGATCTGGAACAGATGCAACCTCCTCAGGCTAAATACTCACTGCAGACAACTGCTCTGAGTGTCTCTTGATTATGTTAAATTTGAGGCAATATGAGACAATTAAAAAAAAAAATAGTGTTGGTCATGAGAAGAGCAGAGGGGCAGGTCAGCAAAAGGGGGAACGATAGTTTTGCTTACCTGGGACAAGCAGAAATTGATAGAGGGAATAATTATCAGCTTGAACTGTGAGATACAAACGCCAGTTTTTGCTTCAGATGAGTAATGAGGAAATGAAATATTATTTAGTTTTGCAATAGCTAAAACAATGGAATGCACTGCAAAATGCAGCAATCAGCCTGGAAAAACCTAGTGTGGATCTGAGGAATAAGTCGATATATATTCTTTGGGGAAAATTTTCTTGTAATCAGTTTCTGATATCCTTTGTCTTCAGACCCAAATCTCAGTGCCTCACTTGTGCCAACTCTATCTGCAGGGATTTCATGGAAGCACTGGAATATATTAGGCTTGTACAGAAGGCTGGTTTGCTTTTGTCCTGATCCAATTTATTGATACCTTTCATGGTATTTTCCCCTGCCTCCACAAAAAGTCTTACTGCACCACCACAGGTACAGCACATCTGGTGACATGTATAACAATGACAACTTAAATGCAATAATATTTAATTTAAAATTTCTTAAATGAAATAATATTTAATTTTAAAATTCTTAGGACTTAAATAGATTTTATTTGTAATATGGCTAGATTACATTAAAAAATGGCCTTTTTTTGCACTGGAAGCACTCTGAGATATTTCAGCATTAGAATCTAGAGATGATTTTCATCCTCTGAAGGACAATGTGGAAACATGTTCAATAATTTTGTTATTATCTGCTGCATCAAGCAGCAGACGTATTTGCTTTAGAAAATGTAGTCACTAATTTGCTCACTCTTGGCTGGGTAAAAAACACTAGATAGAGAATGAAATGAGAATAATGCTTCTCAAATAATACAGAAAGAACAGTATAGACATGATTTTGAAGCACTATCCCAGGGAAATATTTCTTTGTTCCAGCATACTTAAGCTAAAATATTTAATACTAAATTGCTATGGAGCTGGAATTGGGTAAGGAAATACATTGTGTTCCAGAAAGTGCCTTCTTTCAGGTGTGTGCACAGAAAAAGTAATGCTCACTTAAGGGAGTGTGTGCAGCAATGGAGAGGGCAGTGCCTGTGTACTGCCAAGCAGCCTGCATGAGGTTGCAAGGAAATGCCTTGTGGAAGTGGAGATGAGGAAGAGGCACAGGATGAAAAGAGTTGACTCAGTTCCCTTCTTTGTTAAAGACTTTGTGTGTGAGCTCGCTTAGGCCTCGTTCAGAAACATCACAATAACACTCATATTTTATATACAATTCTGCTCATTTCAGGAGTAATTCCAGTCCAAGCCTCCCCATACCATGGCAAGCAAGAATTATTAACCTAAAATATTGGGATTTGGTGATGAAAGAATGGTAGGCAGAGCCTAAAAATATGCACAGCCATACCCTGTACCCATAAGGCTGATATAGCAAAGTATGGTCAATGACAATTTGAAGTCCAAAGGAGTAGGAAAAGCTAAGATAAATCATCATCAAACTCAATCTAAATTATTCTTGTTCCTCTCACTTCTGCTGAGTAGAAGGTGTAAATGTGTCAGAGCATAAGGAGAACATTGCATCAGTCGGGTGACTGACATTCCTCTGCCCCCTTGTGAAATAGATATTGGACAATACATACATATATGCACTGATACTTACACAGGTATATATGTATATATGTGTGCAGATAGATTTTCATCAGCAAACCAGAAAAGATTTTTTTTATGTCTTGATTTAACTTATCATTTCAGTAAACTTTTTCTGACAATGTTCATACTGTAGTTAGTGTGTGCACAGATGATAATAGTTGCATTGGTTACTTTACTGATGAGTGATAATAAAAGGAAGGAAACTAATTGCAATGGCTTCTCAAGGAATGAGAAATTTTTCTGTACTATAAAGGGAAAGGCAGAATGATATAAGCTGTAGCAATAAAGAGGAAAATTAATTCCAAGCTTTTACAGATGACTGCAGCTGTATTGCTTAGTATGCATGTCAGCTGCAGGAGAATGTTTAAGAAAGGAGATTCAGCTCTACAGTAACAAACCACAAAGCTTCTTAAATGGGCCAAATTCAGCAGCAGAGTAAAACACTGAAGTCAGAGGAATTACAAACCAGGTAAATTTAGCACCCTATGTTCTGCATCTTTTCATAATTAAAACAAAATTAGAAAGGAAATACTTGGTCTCTTCTAAGTTGCTGTTACAGACAGGTTACCCATACCATATTAAAGAGAATTCTAAAACAAGATAAAGTGATTTCCTTTCATTTTTAAATGTATTTCTCTAGGTAGAAAAGTATTGTATGACCTTTCATACTAGAATCAATATACTTTGTTGGTGATAGTCACTGCAATACTTCTTTATTTCCCTCTACAGGGAATGCAGATTATGGTATTAGATTGAGGACAAGTTTAAAAATAGAGGCACAATCTTTATTAAAACAGAATTCACCATTAGAGCCTTCACCTCACCTAAAAGTCCACTGCTGTAAGGCCACACTGTGCTCCAATGGGTAAAGACAGAGCTAAATGAGAGCTCAGTGCATCACTCTGCTTTGAGTACAGATAACATAAAAAAAAATCTGTAAGCTACAGTAACATTTAACCTCCAGTTTTATAATAGTTAGAATAGTTCTCAAAATATATTCTTTCATACCTGATACAGCATATCTGATTCTCGTTGCCAACAAATAAGTTTAAATTATTTAAAAGCATAATAAATGAATACATTTTTCTTATTTTAGAAAATTGATTGCTATTATGTTTCACATTGAGTTTTTTTTTTTACTTATTCAAATTCTAAATGCAGAAGAGCATTCAAAACCTTACTGAAAAAATTACAAGGGAGTTTTACTTTGAATATTTCACTTTACAAGAAAAACAAAAAGAAAGAAGAGTGGTTTACTATCATTTTCCTAAATCTATGATGACATTTTTGGAAACTTCTAGGTGATTTGGGCTTTAAAGTCTTCTTCTCTAAGAAGAGTTTTGCAATTCCGAAAAGGCACTTTACAGAGCGTATGTTCCAAGAGTTGCATCTGTACTGCAAGATAACTGCTCTCTGTGGAACTGAGAATCTCAGCAATGAGATTCTTTGATCACCAAGCCCAGGGTGCTAGTGGATGATCTGTGTGGACCCCTGCCGTGTTTCCATCAAAGAAAAACAGCCTGCAGGAAGGTTAGTGACAAAGCAGGTTTCATCCTCGAATTACTGTCATGACGAAGGCATATCATAGCAGAATAAGGGGGGAACAGAGATGGCATTTCATTTGCCAGAAATTTTATTTTAGTTTGAATTTTCATCAGCCTCACTGGGACAATCAATATATTGAAGTTAAGCCTGTCACTCAGTTTTTGAGGATTGGAATCTAAAAGAGAAGTGAACAGAAGTGAGAATATCTGTAGTGCAGTACTGAAGTTAGGATGGTCTCCTCCCCAAATCCACTTGCTCTGCAGGGTGCCTCCTGATTTAGGGGACAGTGACCCACCTAGTCTCTTCTCCTGTTCAAGATACACGAGTTTCCTCATTCCTAATGCCCAAGTACAACTGCTTGGGTGCTTCCTGGATAGTCTGTGGTCTTGACAACTGCATGCAGCTCCAGCTCTCCCATGAGATCCAGCGCTTTCACAATCATCTCAGTAAATACTGGAATGCTGCCGCCTCACTACAGAATCACAGAATCAATTAGGTTGGAAAAGATCTCTGAAATCACTGAGTCCTGCCTGTCACCGAACACCACTCTGTCAACTAGGCCATGGCACTGAGAGCCATGTTCAGGCTTTCCTTAAAAGCTCCGGGGGTGGTGACTCTACCACCACCCTGGGAAGCTCCTTCTAATGTCTAATCACCATTTCTGTGAAGAAATTCTTCCAATTAATTCCCCTGGATGATGATGTCCCAGTTCTAGCTACCTAGAGGCCAACGGCCCCCTGGCTACAACCTCCTCTCCTTTCATGTGGTTATAAAGAGCAATAGTATTTCTTTCCAACCCCCTTCCCTCCAGGCTAAACACCCCCAGCTTTCTCAGGTACTCCACATCAAACTTGTGCTCCAGACCCTTCCCCAGCTCTGTTGCCCTTCTCTGGACTCACTCCAGCACCTCAACGTCTTTCTTGCAGTGAGGGGCCGAAAACTGGACACAGTAGTCAAGGCATGGCATCAGCAGTGCCGAGTCCAGGGGGACAATCACTACCCTGGTCCGGCTGGGCACACTACTGCTGACACAGGCCAGGTGCCACTGACCTACTTGGCCAACTGGGCACGTGCTGGCTCATGTTCAGCTACTGTCCAGCACACCTCAAGGTTCTTTTCCACCAGGCAGTTTTCCAGCCACTCCATCCTCAGCCTGTAGTGCTGCATGGGGTCGTTGTGTCCCAAGTGCAGAGCCCAGCACCTGGCCTTGCTGACCCTCAAACAGTTCAACAGACCTAGCCCCAGTAGGGAGCCCTGGGGAACACATCTGGCTGCTAGCTGGGTGTAGTACCACTCATCACCACCCTCTGGACCTGGCCATCAGCCACTTTATGACCCAGAGATGAGCACGCCCACCTAAGCCATGAACAGCCAGCTGAGGTTTACAGTGTAACAAACTCCTGGAAAACATAGTCATGTTGACCTTTCTAACTGCTGTGGAAAGGAATCGGCAGAGACAGAGAGAGCAAGAATGAATAAAAAAGGAAATTTTGTCACTTCTATTTATTGTTTCCACCTCTCCAGTAGAACTGCACAGTTCAAAACACTGGGCTGTCAGTGCAGGACATGTGTTGATTTTAATAATTAAGCGCTGCTGGATTGCTGACACTATTAGTCAGGGGTCAGTAGACATTTTCATTACAGTTGCCATTTTCTAAGACTTCATAAATGTCATTTTGATTCACGCTGGTTTGAGACTTAGAGTGTAGGTTATCAACTTCCTGGCACTTTTGCCTCACCATAATAATCTATTTTTAAAGTTTTCCAAACCACAGCAATTAAGATTTTTTTCAGTCTGCTTCCAGTAGCACTCTGTAAGATGTGCAAACTGAAAAAGCAGCAATTTTGAAACCTCATTTCTTCTCACACTCTAAAAAACAACACTGAAGCCTTTAGAGATGGAGTAGCAGAGAACAGTATAAATCAGGGGAGGACTGCTGGAGCTGTGGAGACAGGGTTCTTAAGGTCTTTTGAGAGAAGTCTGAGATATGGGTAACATTTCTGTGAATGTAGTACCACCCTCCAAGACACAGGTGTTGGGAAAGGAAATGTAGCTCATCAAGTAGATGGAGAACATCTGATAGCTGAGCCAGTACAAGGCATGAGGTTGTTGGAAAACCTTCACTGCTGCCTTGTTATTCCCTCTCCTCCCCTCCTGCCATACAGCAAATTATGCTATTTACTGAGCTCTGTTTCACTGTCAGGTAATGGATGCTCTATATGCATCTATGCTATAAGAAATTATCCATTAACAGTTTGTCAGCTAGACCTCCCTGCACACTAATCCCAAATTTAACACAGTTTTCCCTCAGGAAGAATGCTAAGTGTATTTGTTGTGACAGAAGAAAGGATGCAGTCCTTGCCACTATATATAGATGTCCTTGCAACACATAATAGCTCTATTTTGATGACCCAGATGAATTTGTCAGTTTGGACTTCAGCTGCTTGTTTTGCTTTGTGATATTTAGAAAACCTGCAGAAATTTGTTTTTTATAATGACTTTTTACTTTTTTTTTTTTTTTTTTGCCTTTTTTATCCAGCTTTGCATTGGGAGGGCAGAACATCTCAGCAACAGTAGAAAACCTTCCTATAAAGGCTCAACTCTTAGGAAAAGATAACATGGGCTGTAACACAGTGCTCAGATCATGGACAGACCTTCTCTGCTGGAGGAAGGCAGGAGAAATGGCACTTGAGGTGGAGGGCTAGTTCAGAGAAAAAAGTCCTATGCTTCTGTAGCCTATATTCTTGCTTATCCAGTCCTTATCAATCAGAATTGCCAAACAAAATTTTAGCAGACCAAGCTTTAAAGAAACTTGCTGTTCTGTTTTAGATGAGTTATATGACACATGAGTTAAATACAGAATAAATAAGACGCAAATCTCTTGCTATTCCCGCTATCAAAGTCCAATGAACAGTATTTGAAATGGATCCCACTATTCCATAGTTCTCCTATTTATTATTAATTTTTATAATATGATTAAAAGGATAGTAGGGTAACATGGGGAGCTTTGGTTCAGTGGCTATTGGGGATCTCTTGATGGTCTTAAATTATATTAGGCTAAAGCACATAATTCCCAGAGAAAAAATGTATGCTTGTATGCTCACCAGAAGAATTCCAATTACTTGGAAAATCATTCTCACCCATTCCCAAAAAGAAGGTCCAATGTTGACTAGAGCATAAATTCTGAGACAAATTGGTAAAATATTTTTCATGTCTATTAACTGCTTGAAAAATACTACCTTGAGCAAAGAGTTGATAGACACCAGAAAATTAAATTAATTTATTTCAAATGCATGTCCTGAAAGCATAAGTACTGGAGAAATTCTACAGTTTGTGGAATTTTGATTAGTTTGAAAATGGATTGAATTTGCATGACACACACAAAAAATGATTTTTAATGTAGTCATTTACCTTCATTGCTACTCTTCAAATTTAGTTATATACCGCTATTATCAAGAGAGGGAACATCAAAATTAGGTGAATTTAAATATGAACATAAATATTTCTTTATTGTATGTGAAACAGTAAATAATCTATCAATTTCATTCTCTGAGTTTCAGATTTAAACAAAATTTCATCAAAGTAGTAAATATGTACATATTCTTGTATACATGAAAAGACATACAAAGTCAAAATATTCAAATCCACAAAATTTAGTTTTTATGTTTTAAATATGCAGTAAACCAAGCTATTAGAATTCAATTTTGCTTGCATTTCTTAGTATTCTCTTTGTGGTATTGAAAAAAAAAAAGCTAAGTACATAAAAATGTTCATAGTTTTCATTTGATTTAAATTGTTTTGGTTTACCTTGAAAAGATCAGAAATGAATATATTGTTATATTTTATATATTTAATATATATAATATTTAATATTTTATATATACATATACATATACATATACATATACATATACATATACAAATACACACATACAAACTACAGCTTCCAAATTACTGTTTTGCAGATTTCTCTATAGAGGCTTTGAAACTGCACTGAAAAATCATGTTTGAAGAGAAAAAAACATCCCTCTAAATGTTATTACAACCACAAAGGAGCTATAGGTGAGAAGCAGTTCATAACTATATTACCCACTCTATAATTATAAAGTGTGACAATTAACTGAAATGCAGAGTCAGCATTCCAGTTCATGACTCACAGCAAAGCTACTGTAAAATTTTACAGAAATTCATTGGAAAAGCTCATATCAACTGTTAGGGGAAAAAAAAAAGATCTATTAAAAAAAATTGATATCCAGAATTTTCTGTGTAATTACCCTGATGAGATAAAAATATACATAGGTTTATCAGGAGTTTGAGAGCAAATGAAAAAACAGCCAAACACAAAACCCCACACCAAAAGAGTACCCATACTGACTATGAACGAACATTCAAAACCTTGAAAAAGTTATTTAAAAATTCAGCCAAATATATCAAACAAATTGTCTTCTTTAATTTTTCCATGTCTAAACATGGTTTTACATTTTTCAGCTGCATGTTTGATTGTATTTCTAAAGAGTAGTCATTTCAGTCAAAGATTGAAGCATTATTTTATCACTTTGCTGTCTTGAGCACACCAACAAGCTCCAATTGCCCTGATCAGCTGTCACCATCATGATTTGTAATGAGTTTCTTCAAGAGTGTCTACCCACTGAGGCTTTATCTGCTGGTGCTGGAGGTCAGCTCTGACGCGTGTGTGATCTTGGATCAGGCTGCTCTGAAGGACTGTGAGAGGCCTCCTCCCGGTCTCCACCTGCAACTGGGGCTGAATGCAAGCTCAGGACCTGCACCTTGCTGTAGGGAAGGGTTGTAGAGACTTGTCTTGCACCAACCTCCCACTGACCTTGACCCTGTTTTCACATCTCTTTCTTGTTCTTGGTCCTGAACTGTCATGGAATCATAGAATGGTTTGGGCTGTAAAGGACATTAAAGATCCTCTTGTTCAAACTCTCTGCCATGGAAGGACACCTTCCGCTAGATCAGCTTGTTCAGGGCTCCATCCAGCTTGGCCTTGAACACTTCCAGAGATGGGGCATCCACAGCTTCTTGGAGCAGCCTGTTCCAGTGCCTCCCCACCCTCACAGTAAAGAATTTCTTTCTAACAGCAAACGTAAACTCTATTCTTTTAGTCATTTATTGGTATTGCTGGCACCTGGTTATCCCTGTCCTACTGGATGGCCCTGGTTTCCATCACTGGACCTTCTCTGCTGAGGCATGGTGGGACTGCTAGCCCTGACTAGCCTCCCCATCTGTGACTCTCAGTTCCTGGCTCCCACGGCCCCATGGGATCATCTCGTGATTGCAATGTCCTGGCAATAATGAGCGAAAGTGGATCATGCCAGCAATTTTGAAATGTATAGGTATGAAAAAAAGATACAGGAACTTCTCATGATGGACACTTCTAACTCCTATCAGTTAACATTTCCTCATTAAAAAAAGATATTGGAGGAGAAAAAAAAAATCCTAAATCCCAAACTGTTCCTGTGGTGCTTTGCATTTGTCCTACTTGACTGTTTACGTGTGGCACCTGAGAGGAATTGTGAGATGAACTTGGTTGATGTTTCTAAAAAACAAAGTTGTGAAACCTGTGCTGAAGACCTTCCCACAAAGAATTGCAAGTAATTTAGTCATCATGCATGTTAAACATTCTCCAAAAAGACCATGAATTTAGCATATTGTCTTTAATTGCTTTCTGTCTCATGTTTTAATTATTCTAAATCAAGCATGAATATCTGAACCACTGATTAATGTCCCTCATTAAGAAATATTTTGGTGGTCTGCACATTTTAGAGCGTGACATTTGGTTGAACTAAATGTAAACTTTACAATTTAACTTTTTGTGAGGAATTACGTTAGATCTGTATTACAGTTTGAGCATTGAGGTATTATCTATTTCATCTTGTTCCATTCAATAAACTTTTTTTCTGGATACTGGCACTGATTAACTATATGTAATTACAAGTGATAATGGGACTATAGAGGTAGGTAAACAGTAACGTGAGATTTGCTTAATGATCGGTTCTTTCTTCCTCCTTAATTTCAAGGTAGTAAACAATGGTAGCAGCAGGTTCATTAAGAGAATCAGTACTTTTATGGACAGTTAAATACTAATTGTGAAGGTTGCTGCATTCAAGTGAATTGTATCTCCTTTTTTTTTTCTTCTTTTTTAATTAGAAGAAAAGCTAAGGATGTCAAGAGGAACCACATCCTTCAGATAGGGAGATCAATTTTAGAGGAACCACAAAGTTTTATATAATCAGAAATTTAAGACCCAGATCACTTGCCATACTGACATTATTTACACACAACAAACAAACAAACAAACCCTAAAAAAAACCCTGAAAAACTTCATTTTCTTTTATGGTTTTGCTTTGCTTTTCAGTTGCAGTTTCTAGCCGTGTTTCTTCCTCTTTATTTTTTGGATGTAAAGTGTCATTTTAATTGTGTGTCTGTAAGAAAAAGAAAGAAATGAGGTTCCTGATTTTTCATGGAAAAACTGTATATTCATGAAGGAAAAAATAAGTGGCTGTTGTGGGTAAACTGTTGCTTGTCATTGTCCTCACCCATGTTCTAAATCTCAAAATTAAGAAAAAGACCCATTTTTCACTTTGCTTTTGATTTTTTTCCCTCATTATCTCTAACTTTCTAGCTGTACAAATAGGCTTATGGCAAAGGACTTGAGGAATATTAGTGCTCAGCAGAAAAGAGCAAGTGAATTACATAAACAATATTTTTTGGTTACTAAAGGAGAATACAAATTACAATTTCAACCCCATCACACATTCCAGTATTTCTTTGTTTTGTTGCAGACAGGAATAAATGGCAAAAATATTCTGATTTTCACAGAAGGGAAATTTTTTTAATTCATCCTTTCAATTATCAAAATTCATCTGATTAGGAAAAAAAAGCGTCAAAAGTTCTCAGAGGAGCTACAGTCCATCAAACGTTTGATCATTCTTTTCCAAACACCAAAATATTTTTCTTCAGTGTGCTTACTCCAATACAAATATAATGTGGTACAGGCAATAAAATAAAATAAATTAACTAACTAGTAACAAAGTCAAAACAAAGCACTGTAAGTACAGTTCTTTGCCTAAGGAGAGAATGACAGAGAGAATGGATAAGTCATGACTAAAACTACTTAGAGCGTTTAATGCATTTTTGGAATCTGCTCTCATATGATATCAGTGGGGGCACTGCAAGAACCTATAAAATAAAGCAGTTTTTGCTTTTTATTCTTGCACCAAATTGGAACATCATGTTTGTTCTTCATCCATGTTTGTTCTTCATTTGTTATATAGATTTCCCTATGGCTATGTCCGTATAAGCAAATAGCATGACGCAGAAAGAAGAGATCAGTACATCAAAGAAGTTGGTACTCAGGATCTCACACCCACACTGCATGTGGCTGGAGAGTTTCACTGAATTTCAACAGGTCCCACACACCCTAAATGTCTCCAGCACACGTTTTGTTAAGAACACTGGCAGTGCATCTCTGCGCACCTGGCCTCTGGAAGGAATCTACCTTCTGTGCATTGAAACCTTCTCTGACCCAAACCAAGGTGTGGATACAACAGGGAGATTAACTTCACAACTTCAGTTCTGTTCTCCACGAAAATGCCAGCTTAAACACAGCATGTATCCAATGAAACTGCCTTCAAGTTGTTAACTGGAGTACATGCCCTCATGATCTCACTTTTAGCAATCCACCACAAGCCTAAGAAGTGTGCGCAACAGCATTTTGAGTAGAGGAGGCCCACAGTGAATCATGGGTGACACATCCACATCTGGAGAGCACAGCTAGATAACACAGTAGCTGTCTGATCACATGGGAATCACTAAGCTTCAACAAATTGTAATGTTTCAGATGGCATCTATCATGAAATAATTTTGTTTTATTTCTTTATGGGAAATTAAAGACCTCAAAAATTAACACTTTCAAAAGTTTTAGGAGAACTAGTAAGCATGAGTTCTAAAATTGTTGCCTTTAAATTAGCTATTAATATTTTTGTAAAAGATCTTGGATCTCGGTAACATTAAGATAAGCAGGATGTTAGGGGAACAACAGATGTTTATCTTAGGTCAGATTCTAACATTTTTAGTGGCCAAAGTGTACTATGATTAATGCTATTTGTGATAAAATGCACAAAATTAAAATCTGGACGTCTGCTCAGCTATTAAATAGACCTGCAGTACTTTAATAGGTGCTGGTTTCAACCAGAAAATTTTCCATGCCTGTATTTATTGTGCTAAGTTATGGTCATAAGCCATATAGAACTATTAGAAAGCAAATGAAGCTTACAGAGATGGTGAAGAGAGTGAAAACCCTATGAGTGGAAGCCATATGAGGAGCAGCTCAGGTCTCGGACTTTTCAGCCTGGAAAAGAGTGGATTGTGGGCAAATCCCATTGCACTCTGCAGCTTCCTCACAAGGGGAAGCAAAGGAGCAGACACTGATCTCTTCTCTGTGTGACCAGTGACAGGACTGGAGCAAACGTCAGAAAACTGTGTCCAGACATTAGGATCACAGGAAGACACTCCCCAGGCAAGTGGTCACAGCTCCAAGCCTGACAGAGTTCAAGAAGTGTTTGCACAATGCTCTCTGGCACACGGGGTTGTTCTTGGGGCTGTCCTGTGCAGGACCAGGAGTTGGACTTTGATGATCCTTGTGGGTCCCTTCCATTTCTGGATATTCTATGATTCTATGATATGATTATTTTTTAAAACATTAAGAAAGGAGAATTATACTAATAGTACTAATTGTACAGCTACCAAATGATTAGGGCAATCACCTATCAAATGGGAGACCCAAAATGTATGTCCAGCTATCTCAGAAGGGTTTCACTGCCCATATGTTCCTAGAAGGATAGTTTAGCCTAGGAAAGAGCCATCCTACATCTGTAAAAGTCACAGCAAAGAATGCAACAGAGAGAAGAAACCATGCATCCAAAATACAAGGAAAAGGTAGTATTTTGCAGCTTACTGCTACAAAGACATGCAGCTAGAAAAGTGGGACTCAGGATTTCTTGTGTTATGTGAAACAAGTACTGGAAAAATTTAACACAAAATAAGTAAAAATAGAAAAAATATTCCTGCTCAATTCTTTGAAAAAATAGTCAGAAAATGAAAATTCAAACCCAGATTCAGAGTGGATAGAGCTGCTGTTGCCATGAGTAACATAGCTTATCTGAGGGACAGGGACTGGATTTAATTTGCATCCCTATGTGTCCTGGTAACAAAGCCACTATCCCAATGGAGAGAAAAGATTGCTGGACAGAGATTCACTTGACCACATATAGTCACCTATAATCTTCCCAAAAGAGATTAGATCAGTTTCATCCCACAACAATCTTGACTATAGATGGACACTAGATCAGATAAAGGTATCTCAAATAAGATGAGAGAAGTTACTTTGGTAACTAGGTCTCCCCGGTAAATTGTGATGGCAGTAGGGCCTATATCTGTGACTTAAAATTATCATTTGGGTACTTAGAAAAGATACTCTACTACATTAGGCACCTCAGCCTTTTATTAGATAAAGGTCTTATTGATGATACAGGGAAGAGATAAATCCAATTTCTTCTTACAATTTTCTTCCTTGGTTAGCAATAACCCAGCCTACAAGGGACACTTGTAGCACTTAGAAGCACAACAAAGGAAATAAAACATAGTTTAAGTGCAGAGACATTTTAAAATGTTAAGTGATACAGTGCTGTGAGTTGCACAATTATTAGAATTTAGCCACCTAATAAGGTAGCAGTTCTGATTACGTGCATCAGCTACCTCTGTGAATTGCAAATCTGGAAATAGGTTAGAAATGACAATTTATTATAAAGATGTTTCTATATAAGTTAATGGTATGGAAAAATCTAAAAAATTTGTTCCATCAAAAGAATCATCTTAGTTTAATAGACACAAATTTTTTTTTTTTGCAAAAGGTTTTGAAAATATCCCTTACAGTCTTAGAAATATTTATGCCTGTAGCAGCTGATTCATCAGTAGAAAACAGAATATTGTAAAGTTTTATTCATCCTACTTTCAAATTTACTAAATAGAGATAAACAGAATGGGCATGCTAAGATTTTTTTTCTGATTAATTTTATGGTAATTCCAAGTGTTTCAGTTTTAAATTAATTGTTTGAATACTAAATTATGCAGCTTTATGATCCAGGAGATAAGCAGAGCTCTAAAGATGCCTCTGAGACTTGAAAGAGACAGCATTAGAAGCTCATTATTGCCGGCACATTTAACATGGTTAAAGTAGGGGAAAATAGCCATTAAGTTAATGTAATAGTTAAACTGCATTAATTTGAAAAACTGCCCAGTGAAATGCTCACAGTGATGGTGTTGGGGTTTTGTTTGGCTTTTCGGTTGGTTTGTAGTTTTTTATTCCATAGCATCTTCAAATATTAAAGAGTCAAAACCTTTTGAAGAGTAGTTATTTTCAAGCAACTTAACATAATGTTTACACTTGAAGAAATACTCAGTTTATCACTCAAATATGTGCCAGAGTATCAACATTTTCTAAAGAGAGAAGAGCAGATGTTAATACGCATAGAAGATTAATTAATTCAGGACTATTGGGTGATAACAAACAAACAAAATAAACTCTAACTCTCCTTTCCATTAGTCCCTTCATCCTCTGGGTCCTTTCTTCCAAACTTTGAAAAACAGTAGAACTTAATGAGAGTAACAGTACCTGTCTCCTAATTGCTTAAAACTCCAAAGTAAACATTACAAACTGTTGAAAAAGAGAGCAAAAAGCTAACTCCTAAGTCCGAGAAAAGTTCACATTGAAGAAACATAACGATTGATATCATAGGAGTAGATTCAATACACTTTATGTCTCCTAAAATGACGTAATCAACCCCACAAAAGTAAAATGCAGAGTAATCCCCAAGACATATATATGGCTTACCACTTGCTTCAGAGTGGTTACAGAGTACAGTGCTATGTTTAATGTCCCCTTAAAATTTTTTTTCATATTAATTATACAAACTTCAGATTTTTTTTTATATTAACTATACAAACTTCAGATTTTTTTTTTTATTGCTGTTGCAGTTTTACCACTTTTTTGTTTTCCTGTCACATTTTTGGTCTCAATAATTTCTTTGGTAACAGACCTCACTGTTCAACCACTTTGGGGAAAAAAAAAATATTCCCTAGGTTTTCACTTCAAATTACTTCTTGTGTTTTAGATTTGAGACAATGATCTTCTGAACTTCTACTACTCACACTTCATAAGGAATGTTGTAGATCCCAGGGTTCTGGCTGCAGGTGGTGGCAGAAGGTAGAAGTGAGGCAATACCTTTGAGACCATCAAGATGAGGAGTGCAATGTGGAGTACAACTGTCTCAAGAGACAGCATGCAGAAAGAGTAGCATTCACAGAATTTCACTGTCAGGGTGTACCCTTAAATGGGAGCATTAACTGGGTAACATAAAGTTTGGAGCTCTTTCCCATACACTGATGCCATACCCTGATGTATCACACCTGACTTCACATCTAATAAAACCTGGACAGTTAATGGCACTGTCTGTTTTGGGGGACAGGAGGTGTGGAACTGAGCAAACAAGAAATGTAATAAGAGACTTAGGCATTTCAAGAAGTCATTATCACTGATACTGCCTCAAAGAAGAACTTCTCAAGGAGTAAACTGGTCTGGGCCAGGAGAAAAAAGTTGGGGAAATTTGGCATCTGCTTTTTACCCCATCTCACATTGTGTATGCTGCTTCTGCCCAAGTGACTCTCAAGATGCTTTTGGTGGCAGAAGAGGACAAGAAAAGATGAAGGATTGCTCTCTGTTCTTAATCTCAGACATGGAATTAGCGCACAGGAACTTCTAAATTGTAGGCCAAAACAGTGCTTGTGGGAACAGAAAGCTGATGCAGATCTGGAAGAGAGCAGCAGAGCCAGTATCACTCATTATGTCACTGCTGGAAGCTTTCAGGCAGCCCACACATAGCTAATTTACTCATTGTAACTAGGAAAAATGTGACTGTTATGAAGATCTCCTACTTTGTGGCTCCACACCATGGTGTTTGAGGGAGGAGGAATTCAGGCAAACTACTCTTCATCATTCTTTAGTTGGTTTTCCTTCCCATTAGCCCTGACTACAGGATTACAGAACTCATTGTTCCTCTACCCTCTCCCTAGGCAATGTTGGAAGGCCCAAGAGCTACAAATATTATTTCTTTGCAAAAGTAGTTAGAAGTCTGGTCTGTATGAGGATCGAATTTCCTTGGAGAAGTTTTCTTCTCCAATAAATTCTTCTCCAAGGAAATCCTCCAAGGAAACCTGAGAAAGACATTGCATGTCTGTGCTGTCCACTTTATTAATCAGGCTTTGGCAGCACTGGAAATGGGTGCCAAAACCCAGCTACTTCAAATTTGACATGGAAAAGTAGAAGTAAAAGATGGAGAAAGACCTCAGGAGTATTTTACACCTCTACTTTTTAAAGTAAAATAAGCTTTAGACTTCCTGAATCCCAGAGGGATTATGTTATGATATAGCTCCAAGCCCACACCTGGTAAAATAAACTCAATGGGAATTTTTTCTAAAGCCAGTGTAGTTACCTCAACTGTAACTTGTCAGAGATCATAAGTGGGTAGAAAATAAAGTGAAATTAAGAACTCAATAACTTTAGATTCCATTTGAAAGATAACTTCTCTACTACTAAATCAACTGGAAATCGATTGAGGCAAGAGCTTCCTATAATTTACTGCTCCCAATATCTGCACTGTAAATTGCCTTTTTTCTTGTCTTGGCTACCTTAAACTCTACTGAATTTTCCTGACTTACTAAAGCCTTCTCAAAGAAAAAAAAATAGAGAAGAAACAAATAAAAAAAGTTTTTAATTATTTTGTATCTTCCACTGATACTTCAATATGTTCAAATATTTGCTTAACATTATTAACGTGAATTATGATTCCTTGTTTCCTTTTAAGAAATGTCCAGGCTACATCAAAAGCAATTTTGGTGAAGAAATATCTTTGGAATATATTTTTGAGACCAATTTAGCAATTTTTCAAAATGAAGGAAGTGTTACCTGCTATTCCATGTCAGTGAAGTGAATGCATGAACAAATGAAAATATCCTCTTCCTTCCCACTGTATTTCCTCCTCTCTCCTGAATTTCCTATACTGATTATACAATTATATGACCTTGACTGACATGACATTAAAAAGAAAGCAAAATAAGAAAGAGTAGCAAACAGCTTTTCATTTGTTGGGAAGTTCACTTTGTTATCTCCAAAAGACATTTTAAATAGCTGATTCTCTGAGAGTCTTTACAATGAAATCTGATCAAAGTTTATGCCCTTCAAACAGGAGCAGAGCACTATCCCTACATAAAATATGTGCTCCAAAACCGTTATATCTATACACAGCATAAAAGTTTCATGTTTACATACAGCAAATGCGTGTGCCTTGAAAGAACTTGTTTGTACAGTCTAGCCTTGAATATTTAGATGCAAAAAGGGCCCAAACAGGCATCTTTTTTTAGGTTTCATTCCATTTAGACACAGATACATAAGAGATGCCTTTTAGTATTTGGTGCCACTATAACAATACTGTGTACACCTACTGCAACTGCAAATTCTTCTAGTATATTTCACTGGTAAAGATTTGTATTTGAATTAGCTTGCCTGTTTTTTCTCTGACATTTTTTATTCTCCTTTCCTCTTTTCTTTTCTGTCCATTGTCTTGAATATTGCTGAGAGAATGCCTACCATGTAACTTACCATAGAGCAAAATAGCTGCAAAGTAGGCATTAGAATCATTATGATCACCAGGCCTCCCATGACATTATTCCATGAAATATAAGCAACCTTCCATTTCATACAAAAATAGAGTTTCGATTTCTGTAACAACCTCAAGGGACCTTAGACTGGAATTTTGAGTTGTGAAATTCAGATTACTGGATTCCATACATCTTTGTTCCATACTTCCATACTGCTTCTGTACCAATTAATTCTCCTCAGACTGTAGAGTAACCACATAAACCAAAGAAAATGGTCTTTTGTAGTTTGCTCTACAAGAGTCCATTTTTTCAACTTCCTCTTTGCCCAAAGTGATAGCCTAACCATTCTCTTTATCAATGGCTAGCAACAGTGAAATGATGTCATTATGTGAAAACAAATTCCATATTTTCAAATCTCACAGCAGGCATAGATCAGCTTGCAAGGTGATGTTACACAGATCAGATGACATATTATCAAGGAAGATGGCTATCTTTTGGAGGAGGCTCATGAGTAAAAATTGCAATTAAGGATGAGAATTAAAAATCCATTACATAATTTAAACATACTGATGATTGCTTCTTACCTTACAAAAGGTTATATTCTTCTCTCTTCAATTAATGCAATTTTTATTAGCAGAGAATATAAGGCTCCCAAAGAGTTGGACAGAGCAAAATGATTGTGGATCTTTTTAAACTTAAGTACCAGCAAAATGCCATTAACTGATGTAAATTTGACACTCAATTACCCTCTCTGATGTGATAAGTGCTTTTTATATTTGGAAGAAAAACATCTCAGCCACTAATATTGAATTGAAAATAGTCTTAATTTAGTTGATTCTAAACTTTTTTTCTGCCAGAGTAGAAAGTTTTTTATAATGAGCAATAGGGATTCTGAGAACAGTTACCATAAGTCAGACTGGGACTATGTCACATTTTCTTAAGCATGCTTAACACTCCCCAGTTATTAAAAAAAAAAAAAAAAAGTTTTCACTATCATGTAATTTTGCCAAATTTCAGCAATTTCTCATGAAAGATTTTACTCCAGGTGTGTGTCTATGGCTGAACATTTCCTTGTCCCTGAAAAAGTCAGTTAAGTAGTTCAATACATGGCTTTACAGTGTTAAAAATGTAATTCAGCGTAGAATTATGGAGCATTTCATGTGTCCACAGAACAGCTTTCATTGACTTCACTTACAGCTGTGTGTACCCTGCACCTGTGCAAATCAGACTCCAGAGTGTGCCCAGAAAATTGAGGAAAACATGCAATTCAACCACCTGTGAAAAATTTAACAGCTTGATCCCCAAATAAAAGTCAAAAATACATAGCATTTTCTATGCCTTCTTGTTGAAGTGTCACTATTAATGTAAATTAGAAGAGAGAGATGAGCATGTGTACTCCTAATTATTTGAGTGTTATTCTGGGGGGACATATGGGTTCTGTGACTGGAACAAGAAAAATGTTAATTCTGCATTTACTCTGACTTTGAAGGGGACTTATTTCCTGTGTGATACACCTTTATTTCCACCATAGCTGTCTTGGAAGAATACTGCACTGGACACAGCAGATATGCTTATACTATGCTACACAACCTGAGTTACATGAAATTATCAGCATTTTCAGCTGAAGGCTTGATGCAGGAAAGACAAATCATTCTGCCACCACTGAACCTCACTGCCAAAAGGAGTTTTACTTGCCATAACTGCCTCTTTCTGAGACTTTACAGGCATTGCTGCTGGGTATCTGACTCATTATGAACAAAGAAAGTTGTGCCAACATAACTTTATAACAGAGACAAAGCTTTTGAAAGACTTCGTCTCATTCATGCTGTCATTTAAATGAGCCTTGCTCTCTTCAAGGCTGCAAGCTTTTCCTTTTGTGATATACAATTTCCAGGGATCAAGGAAATGTTTGCTTTCTGAAGAGAGGCACCTCCTTAAACTATTTCATCCCTTGCTGTGATTACTCCCTATAAGGCAGCAGAACAAAACAAATTTTTGCTTGTCTTTTAAACACCTTTCAGTTCCCATCACTATTTTGTCACAAGAATACATTCATTTGGTGCAATTTTCCACTTTTCTGAAATTTATTATTGTGACCCAGAGAGTAACAAGGACACATGATTACCTATTGAAATTGCAAGACATTGATGAAAATGCACATAATTTTCATAGAAGTCTCAATAAATTATTTTCAAAAGCGTAATCCTCAACTTCTGTTTCTAGGGGATTTTTTTTTTTTTTTTGACATGACACCCAGTGCTACAAGGTTTTACCACTGTACCCTGGGGGCCTGTACCACGTACAGGCAAAACACTGCATTGCCTCACAAAAAATTATTTTTCTATCTGTTCATAAAGCAGGCTTTGTTCCTTGGTGAAAAATGCATTGCTAATGTGCCAATTTAACAGGATAATTCACATATTCTATCTCAGTGGGACAGTATGATATGTCACTCTTTCTTTTGTTCCCAATTTTGTTTTTTTTACAGAACTTTGTTAAACTTGGCCAATACCCACATGAAGTAATCTGTGATGACCCCAGAGACACTGAAGCTCTTAAGAGCAAAGCTCTTTTTAGCTGATTGTTAAATTAAAATATTCAAGCTTGCCAAATCCAGTAACCCCACAGCAGCAGAGCTGCTGTACTGGTGTGTCCCCATGTCCAGCCACAGCGAGGCTGAGCATGTAAAAATGCTCATGTCATAAAAAACACACATGGGCACCCTTGCATGGAACACACGTGCACGTGCACAAAACCAGCCACACAGGACAACATGGAGAGCAAAATCTGCACTCATGCAAATGCCACCAGCACCAGAATATAGAGTTCCTCACTCAGTAAAATAGTTAGAAATGGAGTTTGATGAGAACACAGGACAGACTGCAGTGATTAGACACTGGGCAGGATCAGACAAGTGCCAGCTATCATGCCACTGGCCCCTTTTACTCCTATCCCTCTGTTTCCATGCTTGTTCCTTTGTAGAGCATGCTGATTTCTCCATTCTATGCCTTTATTTCCTCCCCTAAACATCTCATAATGAGGTCTTGTATAATCCCAAGATGCTCTTCCACAGCATCCCACAATGACCCCCCCAACTTGGTAGGCAGTAACCTCCTCACTTCACCTCCTCACTAGAACCTGTGAAGTGATCCAGAAAGCTCTCCCAGTGACTAATGGTGATGAGTGCCATCCCCAAAGCACTGATGGCTGTCCTCTGACAGCCTTGGGAGGAGCCAGGGCAGGGGCTCATTTTTTCTAAGTTTATTGTGATTCCCTCACTTCACAGTGTGACTTTCTGCATCTTAGTGTGGATATGAGCTTTTAGTAATATAACCTAACACACACTGGTACATTCTATAGAAAAATTGGATGACTTCTGGGCAGTGATCTGTTTGGAAATTCAAAGTGACTTAAATGCAATTTTGACAATAATGACATGTTATAGTGCATTTGTGTTCAGCCACCTCTTTGATGACTAGAAGTACTATAGTAATGCTTATATATTCCTAAAACTGATTAGGAATTTATCCTATTCAGACAGGATATATAGCAATATCTGAATAGTTTCAGTTTACAATGTACCACATTAAAATACAATTTTGTTTTGCTTGATATAGTGATGTCTAAGCTCAATATAAGAGAATGTTTTTATGTCTCATTTCCTCACCCATGCCAAAAGGACACAAAAGCTTGGGGGGAAGAAGATCAGACATTTGAAGGCATTAAACATTTTACCTCTCCCAGTTTGATTTGTCATGAAGTAGGATTCAATATAAATCTCTAATAGATTCCTCTGCAAGTGTGTATGCATGTGTGTGTGTGTGTGTGTACGTATATAATATTATTTCTTATAATTCTGTGGTCTTCACTTACTTGAACTAAGCAAAATGAGCTGTGCAAACAGCATTGCTGTGTCATTAGAGGAAGAATCTGTGTCAAGTGGGAAGGGCTTTCAGCCTGACATTAGGACTTCAGAGGAATACCAGCAGAAGGTGCTGGTGATGTTTAGCATGTCCCCCCCACTGGATCATCAAGGCTGTTGTCTCTTTTCCCAGTGTTCTTCATAATGTGTCAAGTTCAGCTTCTTTCCTCACTGTCCTGCCATGCTTGATATCTGTCAGAAAGATTAATTCCTGAGGCTGACCCCTTTGATTGATAAGCATGGGATTGATCTTAAGAGGCAAATGCCAAATCTTCAGGGTCAATCCTCATCACCATACACAGAAGGATAATCCAGCCCCTCTGAAATGATTCAACAACACTTAAAAAATAAAATGAAAAAAAGAATTTAGAATTCTTTAACAGGTACCTGACTATACTTGGAAAGAGGTACAGATAAACCGAATAAAAATGCATCATGATGTAAAATCATCATCCTAGGATCTTCTGGTTAGTGACAGTCATGTTAAATTATCTTCTGTCATGCTTTCTCTAAGTGGAGCCCAGTCATTGACATAACCTGTCCTTGGCTTTCCCTCTCTGAAGTAAATACAGGCTGAAATGACTGTATTGATTTTACATTTTCTTTCTTAGTTAGAATTACTTCAGTAAGTGCATGCTCTCTCCCAAAGTTTTCTACAATCTCCAGTCCTAATGACTGATTTAATTAAGCACACTGCTCATTCCTTACCTACAAAAATATAGTTTTGTTTCACAGAAATTGCCTTTTATCATTCCATTTAAAGATGCCTTTGAAATTCTCCATTCTACCAGTGAAACTTCACACACAGAAATGTGTTTTTGATTGTAAATCTGCCTAGTTACAGATGCAGTGCAGCATATCCTGGCAGATAAATGGGTCTTTCCAGATTGCATTTTCTCATCACAGATTTAAGCACCTTATTTTTTCAGAAAGCTGCGTGTTTATCATGTAAATCCATAAATGAGGACAAAGAATATGTCTTTTTACTAGGCCTTGTCAGAAAGTAGATATGAAGTTATAGAAAAAAAATCGTTTGGGATGTTTGACTTAGATCACCCTTGGAGACAGACTGCTGAGATTTGGAGAAATGCTGGAAAAAAGCCTGAGGTCTCCTGCAATGTAAAAACAAGTTCTGCTACTAGAACCTATCTGTAAAAATGCTGGGCTGTTCATTGCTGGATCCTTGATGACTTTAGGAATGTACTGCAGGCACAAGAGACTTGCAGAAGAAATCAGGCACACAGATGAAGCCTGGTTAGACAGCTTACTTCTTTTAATCCTTGATAAGATTAGAAATTCCTCAATTACAATTTTAGAATACCGTGCATTCCTTTAAAAAGCAGTTTTGTGTGTCAGGGCCAAAGTAATTTAAAAAAGGAATTAAAGTCTTTATACAAGGTCATGTATTTCAATTATGGAGAAAGTTGTCCCAGAGGGAATATAGTAGTATCTACCAGCAAAAAGGATGTTGCTACTTTATTCCATAACTGCTTTGTGATTCCCCAATCCTCTGATCCTGTAGAGGATCCCTATTCCACTGGTCAGTACCAGAGTCAGTGTGGGTCAGTAATGGTCCCCTAAAACAGCATTTTGATGTTCCAATATGTGTGAGAATGATGCAAATTTGCTTCCTGCAGCTGAAACAAGAAGTGTGGAAGAATAAATGTTTCTGTACTGCTTCTGCTAGGTCACTTCTGCTGTGTTTAGTCGGCACAGCCAGCAGTCAGCTTGTGGGTGGTTTCTGTTTGGTTTGGAGATCCCTGTCTAATCAGTACCAAAATGAAAACATCAGTTCCTTCCATGCAGAATGCTGCACTACCTTCAGAGGTAGCCTAGGAGAGTCAAGGATGCACTTTGTAGTCCTTTGCCTCTAGTCTAGCAGTATGTATGATTATAGTAATATTTCAATTGCCTTGTCAAAGGAAGAAGGTGCTTTGCACACAAATCTTACAATCTTCTTCTGTGGAGAGAAGTGTCTCCTTTTCTACTAATATCAGAAAATATGATCCATCCATCAAATTTTGAAACACTACCTACATGGCAGATTAACAGATTTTGTTCAAATGAATTTTAGGGAAGATGAATAAATCCTTTTAAAAAAAGATAGTGACAGCTGCCCACAGTACCATTTGGTCCAATTCCAAATCTGATGTAGCTATTTGAAGTTCTTCCTAGGTTGTCTGAAGCAATATGGAGGGTTGAATTTGGCCCTATCTATAGAAAATGACTTGCTATTTTACTATGACAATTTGGGGATAGTGCATATCGATCCTCCTACTCTAAGTGACACAGGCTCCATTTTAGTTAGAATATTCTGGTAGCAGTACACCAAATATTACAGTTTTTTTCAATAAAGTAATGTTTAAATTATTAATTGTTGTATTATTACCTTAATAAATGCTGAAGGTAAAATAAAATTTAGATTAAAGGTGCATTATGAGAAGAAAATTATAGTATCTTGTAAGTTCTGTTGTTTACTGTTAGGCAATGATATTACTGTGTTATGTCACACTTACAGCATTTTCACCCATCAGCATTAAGCTACCATTTTGCCAGTTACCAGTTTATTTTGAGATAGTTTTCTGTTGTTAAGCAGAAAGCAGAAAACAGAATCAATGTGCAGAATGCAGTGCTTTGGAGGTGGGAAAGCTTGGGGCTTAAGCTTCTCAAATGTCACAACAAAATTTGAGCTTCTCAAATATAACAAATCTCAACTATCAGCAGTGTTTCTTGGAGCTGATGTAATAGCCAAAACAATGAACAAAAGGAATGACTCTTCCACAGGTGAAGACAGAGATCTGATGTCAGAGGATTCTGCCCCAAGATGAAGAGTCTTGAGGTGATGGACAGCATTGGCTGAAGTATTCCTATTTTAACAGTAGCACTATTAAAAGAAATACACAAGCTTTTAGTACTCTATTAACCTGGAGTTCCCCACCCTAAGAAAAGACTACAAGATATTTTTCATGTGTTGTTGCCTAATATGTCTTCATCACATACATTCCTGATTAAAGTGAAGAGAGAAGTTTTATTGGAACACAATGATGATTCTGATTACCAGTGTAACTGAGCTGGGGTAGCTTTGGTAATTAGATTTGCAGCACCATCTAAAATTTTTTGCAAACTTTTCTTTTTTTGAGAAGAGAAAAAAAGGAGAAAAAAAAGAAACCTTCTATACCCACACAAAAACAAAGAAAGCTTGCAATTTAGACTTCATTAATATTCTATCTCACTGTATCAACTCTGATGCTTATCTGATTCCTGGCAATTCTGTTAAGCAGTGCTAAAAGATTGAAACATCACACTTACTGTTTGTTGGAAGTTCATAATTTTAAGGAAAAAAAATATTGCATTTCCACTATTACTCTTTATAAACACGATATTCACTTGTGACCCAACAGTGCAGAACAGTGTACTGCATGGGGGCTTTTGCTAGATCTCAGAAAGATAAAATAACCCTGTGAAGTGAGCAGTCCAAGTCTGCTACCTTAGAGCTCTAAACACCAATTAACCCTGGGGTTTAGCTCGTATTTCTTCCTTCTATGTTGTCGTTTATATTGCAGTTACAAATTTAATTAGATAATCTATCTGGATGCTTCGTGTTTCTATTTAAGATGACAGATTCTCTTGGATAAGGTGATAAAAAAGTCACATATGTGGGAGCTGTAATGACAACGATGTGGAATTTCTTTTGGCTTTGAGTGATGGTGAGAATTTATCTTCTAAGAGACAGATATAATTTTCTAGCCACAGTTTGTTCTCTGTGTTGCACACTGGTGTTTGCAGCTGTCCTGCATTTCTCTTCACCATATGCCAAGTATAAGGTCATTTTGCATCAACATGTCACACTTGCTTAGTATATTTAAAATTAGCTGAGAATTAATGAGCTTGATGTATGTTGCCACATTTTGTCTTTTCTGCTTCTAATATTTCTCAAATGCATAAAGTAGACAGGTTTGATGGGAGTTAGGAAGTTTCTCTAGGTTGAACTAATGCTTTCATCCATATAATATCATAGAATAGAATCATAGAATACCCTGAGCTGGAAGGGACCCACAAAGATCATCAAATCCAACTCTTGGCCCTGCATAGGGCAGCCCCAAAAATAACACTGTGTGCCTGAGATCAGTGTCCAAACCCTTCTTGAACTATGAGTTAACTGTAAAATGTTACACACACACCTCAGTTACATACTGTTCATAAGAAGAAAAGTATGCTGTAAGCCAGGAACAACACCATATATTTTAATTTGACACCTGGTCTACAAATATGTATTTAGTCAGATTTCCTTTTGACAGAGCAGTCCTTGAACATAAGCATTTAGGAAATGATGACATTTTAATGTTTAGAATCTCCAATGCATAAATTATCTGAATATCATGAAATTTCATATCGATACCAAATTAGCAAAGCAATGCTGAATAACTTTCCCTTTCCCCTTCCCTTCCCAACTGTCCTAAACCAAGTTTCTTTTCACAGCCCAGACTCCCTGCTCTGGGTTAGGATAATAAAAGGTCAATTGCTGCATGGAGTATAAAATTTTTTGCTCGTTGCACATAAATTGCAGGTGCACATAAGTATTTAGAAGGAGAAATTGCCAAATATATATATTTATTTATTTATTTATTTATTTATTTATTTATGCTGAATTTAGCCAAATTTGTCTGAGTGTGAGCTTGTTACTGGGTTGCTCAATGCTCCCAGCTTCAGAAGAGTAAAAAGTCACCAAGATTTCTTATTTTCTTACATTCTCTCATAGTCCAGACTTAGCTGAACTATCAGCAGGACCTTCCTAACAAAATGAAAATACACCAACATATTAATTAGAGCCAAAATAACAACCTAGAACTGCAGTTAGGACAATAGTCTGAGCAAGGCAACAAAGGCTTATTCTGCCTTCTCTAGAGAAATGTCAGATCAAAATTTAAGGAATTAAACACAACAGATGGCTTCTATGACTAAGGCCAGCTCTCTAAGCAACATGGGTTATAAATACACTTATTAAACAGAATTACTTGCATTTTGGAGCCAAAGCCAGATACTTTAGTATATTTCCCTTCCTATGTAAGTGTCTGAAAGGTTTTATTTTTGTTTCAGAACAGAGCAAAAATACAATTCTAAAGCTCTTTTGATACAAAATTTTCATCCTCCTCAGTCTAGTGCCAGATACTTCCTGAGAATATGTGCTTTTAATCTCTCTACATCAGTCGAATTAACTTTGACACATAACAATCTGTGGCTTTCAGAAATAACACCTAAAGAATAAATCTTTTACACTGGTCCAAATGTTTAGGAATTTAGAAGGAAGTAATTGCCTAGGCTATTTCACTAAGCAACCAAAGAGACTGAAGTGCAGAAAATTTTCTCTTTATCTCCTCAGAAAACAGTCAAGGTACGCAGAATGTGAAGAAACACCTCTTCTGTTCTCACTGCTGCATAAATGAAGATGCAATTGAATGGGGTAATTTTAGTAAATCCTGGAAGATTAAATGAAGGCAATCATAGAATGAGTGGTGCTCTTTTGTATATAAAACACTAAGAACAATCTGCTGTCAAAGATGTAAAGTTTTCTTATGAACATACTTTGTTGTGCCCAGGAGCTGAATAGTTTATTACAAGCCTGCAGATCAGCATCTCTGTAGTCCACCAACAGCTGTATCATTGAAATACATCTATAAAAGGGATCAGATGTAAATAACGAAACAGGACTTACCCATGACCTTCCACAGCTATTGAAAAGTGTAAGGAAATATTACTTTAAGCCATAAATGTACAGTAGAGATAATGCCAAGAGAATTAAACAACCATCTGGTGTAATTATTCATGTTCTCTAAAAATAGTTTGCATGTGAATATGGCACCATATTTCCCTATATAATTTAGAGGTTTGAATCTAAAGGAAAATTACAGAAAATCACAGGAAATAAAGACTACTCTCTCTCTCTTTTTTCTTTTTTTTTTTTTTTTATTTTTTTTTAATGCAGATTAACACATTCTCTTCTAAATAACAAGGCACAGGGAAAAACACAGGGAGTGGGGGTGAATGGAGAGAGAGGAGTGTAGTATTGGTACCTCTAAAGCACATCTACATGTGACAACCCTTCTGAATTCATAATAATCTTTCCTTTATGTGCTGGTGTTTTCATGATACTTCATAATACAAATATTTTTGGATTGTACAGTTATCAGGTGAGGGATTGTATGAAGATTTTGGTGGCTGCTGTTCTAAATATATGATGTAAAATGGGTTTGAAGTAATACAAATGTTAATAAAAGAGATTTTTGTCATAAAAATATATCATTCATCACTGAGGAGGACTAATTTGTGCATAAAAGACCATTTCTTGTCCCGGCTGCAAGAATCTACCAACATTTCTAGGAGCATCAAGCAGTTATAGAGAGCTTCAGCAGTCTCCAAACACTGGCCAAAATTCTTTAGCAAGCCACAGACTGAGCTGTGTTTGAATACTGCATTCCAACAACTCAAAACCAAATTAAATTAGTAGCAACCTGTCCAAGGACAAACTGCAAAAATTGTTCTCCCCACTCTTAATTACACATTTGTGTTCTGTTACAACAGGGAAAAAATCTATTTATAATACAGGCAGCGCTATGAAATTGTAAATTCTGTTGGGCAACTTGAGAAAAATTCAGCAGAACTATTTTTCAGTGCTAATATGCAACTAATGCACATCAGTAATGAATTTACAAAGAATGTGAAATTACTGCTCTTCACTAAGATAAGATGACCAGAATCACCACAGATGAGGATACGAACATGTGTGGTGAGAATGAATGGATGCTGATTGCAAAATAAATACCTGCAGTAGGTCTTATTTGATGTGTCATTTCTCAAGACTGCATGTGTGCAGGAGATCATACATACCCCTGTGTACTCTGGGAGCCAAGTCTCCTATACAGAGGTGTGAGCTTAGCTATAACTCTCCCATGTCAGATGGAGAGTTGGACATTTGTGTGTAAAAAACTCAGTAAAATATTATCTCAGACAAAAATTTTTTGAATTAAAACTACCACAGGAGGCAAGAGTGGACAGGAAAATCACACGCTGATATTCTCTTGCTGCATTTTCTTTTATGAAAGCACTGTTTGCTTCAGTCAGGCTTCAGGAGACACAATTGCACTTGAATTCTCAATTCCTTCTTCTAACTTTCAGTGATCATCTAAAGTTTAGCAGTTTGGTTTCAACACTCTCAGAATCCTATTCAATAGAGAAATAGTGCATTCCTCCTTAAATCAGCTAATTAGAAATGAAGAACAAATAGGCAGCAGGACAGCAGAGTAAGGAGAAGGAAGAGCTTAGCTTGTCAAAGTCATGTTCCTAGGAATTTGTTTAATTGTCAGGACAGACTTTACACACTGCTAGAAAGAGAAGAAAGATTGACACTAAAATGGATAGTAACAGTACTTTTATGATTTATTCTCACAAAATCAAGTTGCTATAAATGCATCTCCACACCTGCTTATATCAAAATAATACTTTTTATCATGATGATCTCTTGGTTTTCTCTGCTTTTTCTACTGAGGAATTAATTCAAACTAATTAAAGAAATTCCATCATGCTATTGTTTTCTGTCAAGGGCTTAACTAAGACCAGTGCTCAGGAGATAGTCTGTGGGTTAATACAAAGGCCATACACACACATAAAATGAGTAAAGGTCAGTAATTCCTATCTTGTCTTCACTTCCAACAATGTTCTGTATTATTTTCTTATAAATATATTCATTAGCTACTAAGACTTGCCTTTTTAACATATGCAGTATATGTAGTAGAAATGTCTGGTTAAAAAGTAGAAGACTACTATAGAAGTCTTGTATATATTTCACTAACATTTAAAACAGCTTATTTTGCCAACAGCATTTCTTCCTTTAGTATCAAAAATTTGCTTTTAAGACATGATTGCTACCTCAAAAAAAATTGTTTGAAAGCAATGTTTTTCTTACAAAGATAGGGTATTGTTTCAAAAGTAATGTCAGGGCATTCTGTTTGATGAACAAATGGATTTATTATAAGAAAAGGAAAATGAAGCAGTAATAAAAGTAAATACCATCCTGTCCACATCCTTCTTTTCAAGGTAAAATCTCCTCATACTATTATGTTAATCCTACAAAAAATGGATATTAAACATCCACATATAGTAAGAATTCTCTAGAGACATGGAGAAAATCAGGAACGGTGGGAAAATATTTTCCATACATAACCTGGTGCTTGCTTCCATCTAAGTCCTGTTTCAATTCAACACATTAATCATGTCTTTCTCTTGAAATGCTTAAGATGACAAATCCCTTTTAAGAACCCTGCTTGCCAATACTCTTTATATGATTAATCAGGAAATAACAACTTCCAGATAACCATATTGGATGACTAGTAAAATGTTTCATGTATCCAAAAAATTAAACAACTTCAGTGGGTTCCTTACTAAGAACAAAAGCCATTTCAGCATATGCTATTTATGTTAATTGGGGAATTTGTTATCTGACAATACTTACACCATGTCTGTGCCAAATTCAGAAAGACAAAAGTTGTCTCTCCAAGAGCTATTAATACGTTACTGTGCCTTTTGGGATGGCTGTTTAAATATAAAGACACTTTTAAAAAAAAAGTGTTTAGAGAGACTATTTTGAAAACAGAGAAGCTTCATAATGAGTGAGATTTAAATCAGAACAGAAATTCTTGTTGCTTTCTGAAACCAAAGAAATATGCCTTAAGGTAGGTCAAGCAGAGGACAGTTTAAAACTCAGATGTCAAGAACTTTTTACCTCAAAAGCAGTATAATCACCAAGTTGATAAAAAATTACAACCTTGAATCTGTAGTACCAGGCCCCTTTCAAGATGTGAAACTGCTAACAAGAGAGAGATTAAATGATGAAGGAACAACAGCAGCTAATTTTGAATCCAGCCAAGCCTGAAGGAAGCATATTTTCCTCTTTCTATGAAACTCTTGAAATGGTGGGGTGCTGTAAATCTCTCTGCAGTGAACAGGCAGTAACAGATGCCGCTCCCTTCCTGGACTCTACAGAGCTCTTCAGGGCTTCTCAGAGCAGAAAAGTCACCTGCAAACACACATGCAGAAGAATAAAATTCAGCTTAGAAGCAACTGCCCATGTCACACAGTATCTGCACTATGGTGACTTCATGGAGATTATTTTAATATGAGGCAAAATTATTAATTATTACAAAAGTTGAAATTATTCTTTCCTTTGAACTAATTGAAGTAGACATTAAAATAACATCAAATTTGAAATAATGATAAATTCTCCTGTAAAAAAAATTGAATATCTAATGCTTCCAGTCTTGAATGAGTATTGGAAGTAACAGTTGTAAACAGAAGGGACATAAGTGAAATAAAAGAATTCTCTATATGCATAGATTTTTCTATTATTAAAATATTACCCTTGAACTATTTTCCTGAAAGGGGATAGGTCATATCAATTACTTAGGAAACCCTTCTTCTCAGTATCTGGCAAATAAACTGAAAAGCACTTTATCATTGGTGTGTAGGTTCACTGCACTCCAGCCTGCTCCATTAGGAGTGTAACACACTCAAAATGGTATCTAAAATACACAATATGCTAATAAATGCAGATTAAGTGGCAGGTCTCCTCAAATGCACAAAATACAAGAGATATAGTACTATTGTTTTTTTCTATAAGATCATAGTAAATCACAATTTTGTTGCATTCAAAGTATCTTGTGTTAAATTATGCCTTATCAGTTAATTTCAAAAGCCCATTGAGTGTTTACTTACATAACATCTGCACAAGATTACAGATGCAGTCTTTCAAACCATCAACACTGCCTATTATTACCCAATAGTACCTAAACAGCTGAAAATGTATTATGGAGAAAATCCACAGATGTCCATAAAAGCCCAAAAAAGAACTGTCACCATGTTTTAAATACTGTAATCTTTGTGTGCAAATGAATTAGATGACTCAACTACATGTCACCAAGCTAGTAACTGAGACATCGTTACCAACTTCTTGGTGGATAGCAGTTAATAGTGATTAACTGCTAATCTAATTAATTGAAAATTCACTTGGGCCTGGATTCATCCATTGTAACTTTGGCTACTTTAATGATATATTCAAATTAGAAAATTTGATGTAAGAAGTAATTTCCACAGTTTTTGGAAAGACCAGAGCCATTCTGAGCTTTATGTGGTTATTTCACCATTAACAGTGTCAATCTTCTTCTATCATCTCTTACAGAGGTGATAGATAAACTCACTCAGGTGACTAAGCTGAAATGGGGACAATGTGGAATTGAAACATCTCCACCACAGTGAGTGATAACTATAAACCCTACTAAATCTGCCAGGCAGTTAATTAAATTTAATGTTCAGATGTTCATCCCATAGAGAGACATCACTGTATCAACTGAAATGAAATCATGATATGCTTAAACAATTTGAGTGGAAAAACCTGAGAGTTCAAGCATTTAAGATGTTTGATAGCCACATCAAACATTTGCTGCAGCTACACTAAGCTCAGCAATGTCATAGTTGAAAAGAAAGCATCTGAGTGGTTTGTACACTGAGTATAGCGTCCTTGTTATTAACTGCAATGATTATTCTGATCTCCCTTTGCAGACCAAGCAGTGATGTGGTGACCAATAATGCAATTTGTAGACAGATTTTAGGGCTAGTTAGCAAGAGAAGACTGCTGTTTCTGTTACTACTTTGTTATTGTGTGGTATGGACAGCCTGTTTCTGATTATGCTGTCACTTTTGGCACTGCCTCAGTGGTCTCTGTGGTGAATACCTATCACTGGAAAGCAAGATATTGCCCTCCGGTGTTGCAAATTGCTGGTCCAGGAGACATAGTGATCACATAGTTCATATACACAGTGAGGAAGTTCTCGAGGGTTATGCCAATCTCTGAATAGGAACTTATCCAAGAAGCTGAATTATTAAGACAACTTTATGCTACTTTTAACTCTTTACTTTTAACTCTTTGATTTAACATTAGAAGCATATTTCTCAACAGGATTTTGATATAGCAGCTATTCCTTGTGTTCTGAAAAGCTTTGGAGATACAAGTAATGCTTGAGTCATGCAGAAGCCAGAGTATGGCTTAGTATGCACCAATGGGAAGAAGTAAATTAGCCCATGAGCATACTGTCTTGGTCTCATATCCTTTGTTTGGCTCATGCTGTACTCAGACCATCATTGGCTTCAGCACACAGAGTACCATGGGGACCTAACAGCTGTCGAAAGAGCACAAGGCTCAGGAGCAAGAAGCAGTCAGCAAAGGGAACACAGAGAGGTTCTTCAGTGATCTGATGTGATCCCTCCCCCAGGCTCTGCTCCCTGCCCCAAGGATTGTTTACACTTTTTGGCATTGAAGAATCCACAAATGAAACACAGCAGCAATATCTGAGCTGACCTCTTCCAGGGCCAGGTTGCATGCTATGAGGCTGTAAGTAACATTCCCAGTTGTTTACTCTCTTCTCCTTTCTGGCCCTCTCTGTCTTGTTTTTAGTTTCTGCGCAGTGGTACTACTTCAAGAGAAGATCAGTGAATAAACTTCTATAATTCTTGTCTTAAATCAGGAAATGAAGGCATAGCTTCTGGGACATGCAAGATAATTTGAACTGCCTCTGAAAGTCCTCTGTTAAAGAAAAGGTGGACAGAAACTGACACCTTCCTTTTCAGCCAAATTTTCAAAGAGAACTAGAAGACAGCATCCAAACACAGAGCAACAGCTAAGGCACCGAAGCCCTCCAGGTTGTAAATACCAGTCTTTCACAAACACCAGCTTTAAAAGTTTTCTGAACTGCTGAGAGCTGGAACAGAAGTATGAATTTCTCTCTGCCTCCAGCATTTCCTCCTAGCTCTCTGGCTGAGGCATCCTCAGTTCAGATGAAATATCACAAGGCCGGCTCATAATCGTAAATCTCAGCCAACAGCCTAACTCTTTCCACTTGTGATGCCCAGAACAGGCAGTTTCTGGAATATGTCAAATATAGTCATAGCTGACTCAGTGCAGAGTTGCCTGCTCTCCCTTTTCTCCATGATTCTGTTATGTCTGCATCAGCATGAAAGAATCACAGCTCTAGTTCACTGTGTTAGTGTGATTTTAGGGGGTTTCTATAGCTCCTCATCAGTGGCTTAATCTAACACACTGAGATATGAACTGGAGCAATGAGGTGCAAATCTAAGCTCTGTCCTACTGCCTCTGCTCTTGAGGGCAGTAGGACAGAGAGGGAGGACAGCCAGTTGCAGAAAGAAGTATTTTAATTTACTACCTGTGCACAGTCTGTGCTGTCATCACAATCAAAAAATCAGCTTGCTACAATGAATCTATGGCTTAGAGGACCTTCCTTCAGCTGACTTTTAAATAAAAGAAACAGATTTCATCCACTACCAAAATGTTCAGAAGTTTGCCAAATGTCAGGTGCTAGATGGCCAAATTTGTTATCACAGAGAAGTATTTTGTTTCTCTGATGGTACAGTCAGCAATTCAATGAGTGTCACCAGAAGTGATCATTCTCTGCCATTTTCATAGCTTTTGGCCTGAGCTGCTGCTACCAGTCAGGGAAGGAAAATTCCACAATATGAGATAAAGCAGAGCTCAGAGAATAAAAAAAAAAACATCTTTGATTGCTTTTATTGCAGTTAAATTGTAGAGCTGGCACACCCTGCTGCTTTCCACAGAATCAGATTAAAAGAGAGATCATCTGGCAAAAATGTACTAGACTTGCAACTCTTGACTAGACGTTGTTGATTTAATGCTGTTAAAGTCACTCGAGAATAGGAACTTCAGATAAGACAGAGAGTGACAAGTGCTTGTAATGAGTTGCTACTTCATTTCTGAGTGGTTTGGAGCTTAGAAGTCACAAAACAGTAAACTTCCAAGTGCTTCAAAGACAACTTTTTTCCCCAGTCTTCAGCATAAATTGAGCAGGGAGAGGAGTTCTCAGTAATTCATATGTGAAGACAGTAAATGGATTATGTTGAACTTGTACACATAAGGACTATTAAAACTATGGCAGACTTCTCTTAAAAGAAAAAGCATATCCTGCTTATTTACAATATATAACCTCTCCACTGGCCTTGTTATCTCATTCTTCCCAATGTAATTTTGCTTTATATAGGTTATTCAGGAAATAACAGCACTGAAAAAAGAAAGTGATGTATTGGTCTGTGAGTCACATAAAATGTAATTTTGGCTTCAACAGCTGAAGATTTTAGGCACTTTAACAACCTCTGTAGCTTTATGGTGGCATTACATCTGGCACAGGAACCTGAACAAGGACTTTCTGTGATACTATTTCTCTAAGCAGGCTAAAAATTTTGTGAGTGATTAAGGAAATATTAATAATGATTTATGTCTTCAGTGGTATTTAAGTGTCAAATCCCCATTAAATAAGATTTGAGTAAAAGACCTAAGTAGCTTTAAAGATCTGAGATCATATTTTTATACAGGGAACCCCAACTTACACTATCTGCTTCTGCTCAAATTTTTAACCATAGTTGAATGTTATTCTCTGTGTGAGCATGAATTTCACAATCAGTTCAGTCTGCTTAGCATGACATTGCCATTTTATTTATTCATGTGTGTGCTTGCAGGGTTTTTTTAATCTATGCCAAATACCAGAGCTGCTAGAGGCGTGTTGGTCAGAAAGCCATAAAAGCCTTGGTCCATGGTTCCCAGTTCAGCAGTTTGGCATGTCCCATAGCCAGGTGTGGGGTTCCCTCTGCATTTTCTGGGTCCTGGGCTGGTCCTGCAGTGCCTCTCTGTGTCTGCAGCACCCAAGGCAGTGCAGGGTAACTTCTCCCTCAGCCCTACTGCCTTCTCCCCAGGGAAAACTGCCCCTGAGCAAACTTGGGAGTGCATTGCATTTGTGAGTGCACTGCATCATTGAAACACGGATTAAACTACTGGTTTTAATTCAGTAATGTAGTGCTTTTGTCACTAATAGGGATAATATTAATTAGTTGTAATATTTTAATCCTCTGATATTAATACCAATTTAAGAAACCATGTGGGAACAGGGCAGACAGAATACAGAAAATGGAAGAAAGGAAAACCACAGTGTTGCATAAAACTTACAGGAGAAGCAGAATAATGCTCTGAAGCTGATTCAGCAGGTATTTTGACTTCAGAACAAGTTTTGGCAGGCAGATTGGGCACATAATAATCTTAAAACAATATGTCTTGTTCCATTAAGGTTGCTTCATGCCATCAGAGGCAGGGAACTCGCAAAACTGAGAGTGGAGGAAGTGAACATGGGGAAACTGAACATGGCCTGAAAAGCAGAAATTTGACTTCAAAGTTATGCAAAGCCATAGAACCACTTCCTGCAGGTGTGGGCTATAAATCCTTGCTTACTCAGGAAACATATCCTGCTTGGTATATTGACCCAAAAGCTCATTAAATATTATTTCCCTTTCTAAGTCTTTGGAACAGCCAACAAACATAATCACCAGCTCTTTTCATCCTTATCTCAAATCATTTACAATAGCTTTTCAACAATAAAATGCTAGTGGGAATAGCAATGGAAAATAATACTCAAAACCATGTTCAGTTAAATTTTAACTTTAAAACTACATGATGTTTTTCTTTCTCATTTAGTTACAGATGTGACTACCTCTCCTAATAAAAGAAAAGTTTTGCCTCTCTGTGATGCCATACAATTTTTGTCAGATGTACAAAATTTCAGTTTTAATTTTTTGCAATATTATATCTGCTCCCTTTACTTATTTTTGTTTGAATTCTTATGTACCTAGTCATATATTTTTTGTAAAAGACAGTAGGAAAATATGCACTCTTGTCAATAAGAACTGTTTATAAAAATTGTCAGTGAAAATTCTGAAAACATAGAAAATATCAGGTCAAAAATTTCCACTATAAGTTTATGAAAAATGAAAGTGTTGGCAATTTTAAAGTGTTTTGGGTTGTTGTAAAAGATTGTTTTTTAATGAATAACAATTAATGCACAACGTCTTGCCATCTTCATAGCATTTCTAATGACACAGCTATATGTTGATCTGATATTCTTAAAGAAACGTTTTGTGTGCCACAAAGCATTTGCAGGTAATTTATCTCCAAATGAAACAAAACATGTGTTGGCACAGTAATGGTGAGATGAGATGAGTTCAGTAAGTCTGCAAGATTCTTAATTAACACAAAAATAACATTATGTCTGTATAGAACAGCTTTAAATTAAAGTTTTGTAGAGACCTATAATACCATTTATTCAACTGATTGAGAAAAAAATGGCAATGGCTTCAAGTCTTCAAATCTGTGTAAGAACTTGGAAAATCCTTAGTTAAGTATAATCCTGAAGGATGTCTCTGTGTGTCTTTTTTTCTCCAAAAATATATCTATTTGCCAAACCTCAGTCAAAGCTTCTTAAACTCTCTCATGCAGTGTCACACTTGTAGAAAAAGAAAAGCATTACTGCTGAAAATCCTGTACTATAATAACACAAAAAACAAGAGAGGATATATTATTCTGATATAAATGAGAATAGAGTGGTGTTGGGAAAAAAACCAAAACAACAAACAACACCATAGGAGCAGTTTCATAAGGGAGTCATAAAGGATTAAGTCTGTAAATCTCAAAAAATAACCCTGAAAACCATGGTTGAAACCATGACTGAACTTTTCTAGGCACCAGAAGCAGTGAAATCACAAAGCTTAGAAAGGGGAAGCCTGGTTGAGCTGAATGTTTGTGGAGCTGGTGTGGATTGTGGTGGAGAAGAGTATGAAGTCAACGACAAAGTAGAAAATGTCACAGAATCCACAAGAGCAAGTGGGAAGCTGAGTTTGCAGAAAGCCAGGTGAAGATGCAACTTAGGAAAGCCCTTTACTCATGTAAACAGGTGAGAATTAGCATACATTTATGCACTAAGTGTAGTAAGTGATAGATATTTGCATTGAACTGAATGATATATATTCCAATGCCATATACTCTTCTAAATAGAGTTCTACTTAAAACAAATGCTAAGGACCAGCTAAGGCTTTGCTTGTCGCTGTGTTTGTGGATGCATTTCTGTCCTTAGACTTTACTACACCAGATGAGCTCTCACTCATGAGTTCCCAACTCACACGCAGTGTTACCCAATGTGAGTCAGTCAAAAGTAGCTTGATGGTTGCTCTACTCTAGCAGTTCAACAGCTCAGGCAGAAAGAGGGTTCACAGTGCACGTATGGCTCTCCAGGCAGAAAAACAAGAGAAGAGCACTGTGGTGTAGGAATGAGGAGGGAGACCCATAATTCACTGGCCACAAGAGACACTGAGATAATGAAATGCAATAGTTAAACATACTTTGCTGCAGTAACCATATAACAAGAAGATTAGTTACTAAAAAGATTGTGTTTTTATAGACATAGGGATGGTGAGGGAGAGGAACAAGGGAAGATCTAGGAGACACTGGGCAGTGGAGGATGCTGTAAGACTCTGTGTGTGTGCTTGTGTAAGTGTTTTGTCCAGGTGATGTTTTATGAACATTGAGTTAGTCACAGCCCCCCACTGCCTCTGTAAGGCCCTGCCTCAATACCATGCTGCCTTCTGGACATGTACTGTAGCCATTGGCTTCTGATCTTCTGGTGTTCTGTGTATTTATTTGATTTATTTGATATTTATTTGATATTTATTTGATATTTATTTGATATTCTGTGGTATTGTTTGATTTAATATTCCTTTACATCTCTCTCCTTCAAATTTGGAAAAAAAAATGAGCTCTATTTCACCAAATTCCCTAATTATTTATGGAATGAACACAACAGTACATTTCTTTTCCAGTGTTACAAGGAGAACAAATAACACGAAAAAGAACAACCTAAACTGTCTGTTCTTCAAGGGATACAAAAAGCAATGAGAACAGGACCTTAATCAAACTATCATCTGGAGGAGAATAATAAATATATTCATAAAGTCTCCACACTAAGTGACTGAACACATAGCTCAGTCTTAACAACAGAATCACAAAACACAATAAAAGTAAAACCTATCCTCATAACACATCAAAGGAGAAGACCAAAGGGACAGAACAAGCATACACTTCTTCATTATTAGATGCTGAGTACCTTGAGAATGATGTTTAGAGAAATGTATTTGGAGAAAAAGACTTGAATAGGGAAACATTTCTCACAGCAATGAAAAACATTACAATTTGAATTCAATAACAGCAAACAAAACAACCAAGCAGTCTGGGCAGGATTTGATAGTGAACTGTGTTAATGTTAGAAGCATATTATTTCTTTGATGTTTTACTCCTGAATATTTTGGAAACCAAGAAACTCATCATGACTGTTTTCCAGGGCAAGAAGACCACTTGCATGCATAATATTGTCTTTATCAGAACAAATAGAAGTGTTTTCATTTGTCTATTTTTTCAGCAGTGCTTATGATATACAAAGAAATAAAAATGTTAAGTTACTGTGTCCTAGACTACCTTTAACCTGCTGCATACAGGCTCAGATGTTCACAGGTGAATATTTCAAAACCAGTAACATTTAAAAACAGATAGTTCATAAAATTGCTAATAAAAATAGATTATATCAGAAGCATTAAAGCATATTACCAAATAATGAAAGTTAAAAAAAACACCAAACCAAACGAAATCATTTTGTTCATATCCCATTTTATCATGCAATAATTGCAACTATCACTGCTGGGAAGATTGCTGCTGTCTGTTTTTCACTTGGGGAATTCAGTTAGCTCTTTAAATAAGCCAGCACCACATTTCACAGCTCTTTATTCTCTCCTCCTCTCCAGTCTACTACTTAATTTTTCTTGGAATTCTCTATCTTTGGTATACATACTTGTCTTTGTAGTTCCAGTGATGGAAACCATTACAGATTCTTTAAACCCTCAAAATAAAACTGTTCACTAGACAAATAAAACAATATTTTCACTCTGTAGAAACAGCCTCTATGATCACAGGGATGGATGTGATATTGTATGATAAACAATGTGTGGTTAAAGCATTATTAATTTCCTTGCATAAGTTCTGTGCAGAAGTCATTTGTACAAAATATTGTCATTCTGTCATATAACACAGCCCAATATTTCTTCACTCATCAAATAGATACAGTTAAATTATGCTTTCACTAAATCCTTACATTATAAATTATGTGAATGACATTGAGGCAGATTTAGGTATTAATTCCCTGAAATCTGCCCCCATTTCTTTCCATCAAGCCTTTGTAACATTCTGCAGTGGCACCTGAAATTTTTTTATGTTTTTAGTTTCTTAAAAATGGAAAAAAAATATTTTGTAAAGCATTTCTTGATCTTTACTGGGGCTTATTGACCTTCAGAGGGTCTTGGTGACTCAGGAGGGAAAATGACAATGAACAAAGCTAATAAATAAAATAAAGCTAAAACCAAATGTCCCCAAATGAAACAGAGAAAAAAGAGAAGTGGATAACCTCAGTGATTACAGATGTTGGCAATAAAATATCCACTCCTTTTCACTTGGGATTGGCCCCTCCTTCTCACTGATAAAAGAGGCAGAAGACCCTTGATTTAAGATAAATCAGTTTTATCATCCACCTAAAACCAAGAAATAAAAATAATAGCAGAAAAATTTAAAGCAGAGAACAAAAATAAAGCAGTGGTTCCAGTACTGCAGCATGACTTTTGTTTCCCAAGGAAAAGTGTTCATGTAAACCTTCCTCTTATCTTTGCCTTTGCACATTGAGAACCTCTGGGGCAAGTGGGCACGAAGAGCCAGGGAAAGCAGCAGGGAGTCATATACAGGAGCCTGCTTAAGTCAGCACAGATCACCCCATCATCCATTCATCCTCATCCTGAGACATGAGGAAAGGTGCTGCACTTGCCTTCTGGCATCTCTTTGGAGAGATGATCGAAACAAATGGACACAGATATATCTGAGAGAGAAAAATAAATCCCTTCTCCCTCTTGTAAGGCATTTTTACAGAAAAAAAAATCTAAAGTACAAGCTAGATAAATTCAGCCCTTAACACAGAAAGCCAAATTTATTCAACCATGTTAATAAGAAATTCAAAACTTGAAAATTAAAGCCAATGGTGGCAATGCACTGAGTGAATGCTGGATTTCTCTGTTGGTAAAGATCATACATATTTTGCTTTTCCTTGCCATTATATAACAGTGGATGAACCACTAGGGAAGAGCTCCATTTCCATGAAAAATGGAAAACAAAGGAAGAAACAAAACTGCAGGTTTATGGAGCTAATACCCTTCTGATCATCTTCAAAACTTGATGGATTAGAGAGACAGGCAATCACCAACTATATGAAGCTTAACAAGTGCCACATTCTGAACCTGGGATGAGGCAACCCTGGTTGTGCATAAAGACTGGGGAACGAATGGCTGGAGAGCAGCACTGCAGAAAGGGACCTGGGGGTCCTGGTTGATGACAAGTTGAGCATCAGTCAGCAGTGCCCTGGCAACCAGGAGGGCCAGCCCTGTCCTGGGAGCATCAGGCTCAGCATGGCCAGCCAGGCCAGGGAGGGGATTGTCCTGCTCTGCTCTGAGCTGGGGCAGCCTCACCTCGAGTGCTGGGGTGTTGTGATGCACTAGATTGTTATTTGGATGCTGCACTGGGTGTTGTGTTATACAAATGTTTCCCCCCTTTCCTCAGATGGTGTATCCCTCAGATACACCTGAGGTCTTGTACCTGTGGTCTTGTCCCTTGAAGCCCCTCCCTTCGCCCCTCCCCACTGGTGTGGCCTTCCGTCCCCACCTCCCATTCCGCGGGTATAAATGTCCCTTGAGTTGGGCGTTCTCCCTCTTCTTCACCTGGAAACCCTACGATGCAGATGTCCCCTTCCAGCTAATAAACAGGACATCAGAACCACGTGGAGAAAGAGCGCTTCTCGTCCTTTACTTCGTCCATGTAGGATCCGTGCGGGCTTAAATCCCAAGCTAGCCGGGGGGATTTACAGCCCGAAACCCACGGGTTCCTTCAGGGGGCAGTTTGGGGTGCCACAATATAAAAAAAGACATTAAACCATTAGAGACTACCCAAAGGAGGGCCACGAGGATGGTGAAGAGTCTGACGGGGAAGGTGTATGAAGAGTGGCTGAGGCCACTTGGTCAGTACCCTGGAGGAGACTGAAGGGAAGAGCTCATCACAGTGCAACTTCCTCATGAGGGGGAAAAGAAGGGGCAGGCACTGGTCTCTGATCTCTAGTGACAAGTTACAGGACCCAAAGGAATGTACTGAAGTTGTTTCAGGGGAGGTTCAGATTGGATATTAGAAAAAAGATTCTTCACTCAGAGGGTGATTGGGCACTGGAACAGTCTCCCCAGGGCAGTGATCACAGCACCAATTCTGACAGAGTTTAGGAAGTGTTCACACAACACTCTCAGGCACATGGTGTGACTCCTGAGGATGGTGCTGTGCAGAGCCAGGACCTGCACTTTGATGATCCTTGTGAGTCCCTTCCAACTCAGTATACTATATGATTTTCTGATTCTGTGATTATAACTGCTAGCAATTGTTCTCAGTCTGTTACCCTGAATAATTGTTTTTATGCCAGAGTATTTATTTCCATTACATCACATCATGTTGCAAACACCACCCTTCCCATACAGCAAACTGCAAAAGATGAGAAATAAGTCACAAGCCTTTTCCCCAGCTGGCAAAATTTCCATTACCAATGTGCACTATCAACAAATTAAATTTTGCAAGCTTCAACGCTCAGATTTTAAGTGACCATTAGAGCTCAGATAATCTTATATTAGAAAAAATTGTTCCTTCTGAATTTGGCCTCTACTTCACACAATCCTCAATTGCTTGCTCATTTTATCCTGTAGAAGGAATATTTTTAGTCCTGTGGAACTGAGGAAAAAATGACATATAATTATTAAATAATCATGAAATGCAAAGGCAAATGAAAGATTACCTTCTTAAATAAGAGGCACTCAAATATGACTTGCACATCACCTCAAGAAAATGTTCACTGTCAGGGGAGATAATCAGATTCTTTAACCTTTAATACTAAGATATACATCCTCTTTTGATTTAGAGTTGAATAAAGACATGAGAATATAAAATTGGACTTAGGAGGACACTAGGAATTCTAAATCCAAAATGATGACCTAAAAAGGTTTGTTTACACTCAACGAGGCAGGGATGGTGATGGGCTGTCCTCGGAAGGGCAGGGACAGGTGGCTGAGGGACAGCAGTGCAGTGCAAACTGAGAGCAGAGCTTTCTGCGTGCCCAAAGTCTTACAGAAACCAAAAAGGGAAATTTGAGCTCACCAGCTACAGAACTCCTGGCCTAGGCTCCCTCTGTTTCTGGCCTGGATGAAAGTTTACTACACACCCAGATCACAGTATTGCAGCCAAAAAGATTTCTTGCCCAAAGATCTGCTCAGCCTGATTCTTCCTGCCCTGTCCCTAGACAGGGTACCAGAGAAGCCTGGAGAGGTGCCAGTGCTCTGGACATGCTCTATGGAATCCTCCTGAGGGATCATATCCAGGCTCAGAATCCTCAAAAACAGTTATTATTTGGCACAAAACATAGAAAATGGGTGTTGCTGCTGAATGTATCTAGGACATAATGTCAAGTTAGAGAAGAGTAAACTAGAAATCAGTGCTGCCTGCCTTTATCTGGAGCCCAGAGGAGCTGTTCAAACCCACGGTTCTCATCTCTGAACAGCAGCGAAACAATTCTCTTTAAAAACATTTCTCCATATTCATAAAGCAAGATCCAAGAGGTGAAGAATCAGGAACACAGTGGTTAAAGTATGCTTGTAGATGCAGAATCCTGAGATTCCTGCCTTTAGCGCTGAAGCAGCTCTGCCTTAGAAATAAATCTTACAAATTTACAGTAAAAGTGCTTTGGAGATCATGTAACATCATTCAATACCCTCTCAATTTTCACTTCTTCCTTTTTTGAAACTCTATAAGATCACACTGAAAGAGATTACAATTGTGGAAGTGTGTCTCTGCATCAGGATCTTGATTCAGGTATCTACAGGTACGACTAAACACAGGAAAATGCATAGTTTTAATGAAGTCACGATCACGTTGCAGTTCTTTTTAATTACAGACTTCATTTCATGTACCTGATACATTTGCCAGGTACAGTGAGATCAACTAAAAACATGCATTAAGCATAGTACCACTTATTAGCACTACCTATAGTAATATTTCTTTTGTTTCACTGATTTCTCATCAAATATGTTCACAGTAGTTCCTGACATTTTCTGACACTTGTCTTGTGTTGTACACTGACACAGGTCAGAGATTTTCTTGTACTCCTATTGAAACTTCAGCCAAAGCCTGGAGTTTCTGGTGCACTCTGGAAAGACAAACAGCTTCAGGACTGGAAGACTTCAGAAACCACACAGCACAAAGGTCGATTTCTATCAGCAACAACAGTAGTATATTTGCACTTATTTCCCTCTTTGGTATACAAAGGCAGGTCCTCCAGCTCAACAAATGCTGGCAAAGTTAATTAATAGCACACAGCAAAACAGTCATAACTTAGTGTTGATATGAGACCAGTTCCACAAATTCCATGCTGTCAAGGTGTAACAATGAAATTTAAGCTGCAAAACCAATATACCAAGGGATAATATAGTGATAAGAAAGCAATATCCTGGGATCTTGAGAGCTGGCTAAACATATTAAAAGAATTTTTAAAAAGCCATGAAAAACCCATCAGTTCTTAATCTGCATCACTGCCATCAAATTAATTTATAATTTGGCTTTCTGGGTATAAGTTTGAACTATGTTTTTTGATGAGTCTACATCTATTCTAATAGAAAGAAAGGATTAGTTTTCTGGTTTTTTAATACTGGCTTCTTTTGATGAATAAAGACTTTATTTCTTTACTGAAATCCAGCTTTTCTTCATTATCCTCTTGGAACAGAAGCTGAAACCAGCCACCAGGGACCAGCAGAGATCAGTCCCTTGCTCTAGGAGCTGTTGGTCCAGGCTTGCAACCTACCCCTTGAGTCTCATTCTTTTAAGTTCCTTTGGAGAACAAGCTGAAAATTTCAAAGAGTCAAGAATACTAAGAGCATCACTCTGAGACAAAATTTAGGATGACTGAAGCACAGAGTGCCTTCCATATCTGTTGTTATTTCAGCTCCACAACCCCAGGACTGTGTCCATCAGGACTAAGGTGGTGATAAATAAAAGGATGGGTGCAATAGAATTGTCTGGAAAGTAAAAGGATTTAATGACAAAAACAACAGCAGAAGCCAAGTAACAGTATGGGACTTATTCTAAAAACATGATAGGCAGGATATACATATATATATATATACATATATACATATATATATATATATATATATATATATATATATATATGATCAGTTGAGGGGTGGAGCTGACAGTAAGGGTCCAATCTGAAACAATGATTAGGAATATGTAAAACTCTACACCAAATGACAACCAATCAGGGGGAAGAACTGGGGAACCTTCCAGAACCACAACCTTATATGAACAAAGCTATTATCATATTCTTTCCCAGGAGTCAGAGCTGCTGGAATGATGCTTACCCTAAGTTGAGTATCAGTTAACTACAGACCAGGTTCCCCCAGTTTCTAGTTGATGCTTTCAGGCAGCTCAACTCTCACAGCTGTCCTTGCTGTGGATCAGAACTAGCACACAAAGAGGTCAGTAATCAGAGTCTACTTGCATCCTAGGATGACTACAGGCTGACTACTAAAATTTTGAAGTCAAACCCACATATTTTTCCCACAATCATGCAGGAGAACCATGGCTCACCTCATGGGGTGTACCTCCTCTTTCTGTCTGGGGGATGTCTATGTTTGGTACCAGAACCTCTGATCTGTACTGTGCAGATTTGAAGAAAGTCCTCTTTAATTTCCTTGCTAGCTCCTAGCTCAATGGGCCCATGATGCCTCAGGTCATCAGGGCAGAGATGCCACCTATAAGTCGGCATGAAACTGAGGTGTGGATTTAACCATGGACAGTATCTCTCAGGTTCTCATGTGAGACGTGTGCTGAGATATAGCACGCCAGGTGGGTGAAGCCCCTGTGGTATGGTGGGCAGTGGTCAAAATACAGGTATGAAGAAGCCTGAAAAATTGATTGCATAACATTGCCCCAAACACACCAAGGTAAGCACTACATAGTGCTCACAATGGTAGAAGCCACCAAAGAATGATTAGAAACCTACCCTGTGCCTCATGCTATGGCCTGTAACACCATCCTGGACCTTGAAAAGCAGGTCCTTTGGAAGCATGATACCCCTGAGAAGACTGAGTCAGACAATGACATTAATTTCTAAAACAGCCTTATCAATACCTAGGCTAGGGAACATGGCATTGACTGGGTGTACCATATCCCCTACCATGCACCAGCTGCAGGCAAAGTGGAAAGATACTGCTAAAAACCACCTTGAAAGGTGGTTAAAGGAAAGGACTGTTAAAAACCACCTTGAAAGCATTGGGTGGGAGATCTTTCAAAAATTAAGAGCAACATCTATCAAAGACCACCGGGTTAGTCAGCACCCAAAGTTCCACCAACCAAGCAGGCCCTATCCAGTCTGAGCCCCTGCACAGAACAGATGAAGACAAAGTCCCAGTGGTACATCTCAGAGATTTACTAAAACTGTTCGGATACGCTTCAAGTACAGACATGAGGTTGTCTTTGCTCAAAGACCAAGTTGCGCATGGTGGATAATGCAGAAAGATGGAACAACACGATGTGTACCTCAGAAAAATCTTGATTGCTGAGTGGAAACCATGTATAAATATCACTGTTTGCTGAATGTCACTAGAAATATCTGCATATAGCTATATATTATATATATATACATATATATATGTATGTATAAATGTGTGTGTGTAAAGTTAGAATATATATTAGCTTTGGTAGTAAGCTGATATGGGTGGAATGTCCTAAGGTGATTTCATGAGGCTTGTATCCCCAGTTGTCTGTTCTGTTTTGCTGGATATTGAGTTCTGCACCTTTAAGACTGTTTCTATGAGTGAAGCTGCGGGAGAAGAAGCACGTGGTTTATTGCAGAAACTGCACTTATTCCCACACATTCCTTCTCCCAGAATTCCTACTCCTGCAGCATGGACAGTGGGAGAGAGCTCTCCTCAGCTTTTAGCTGGTTTTTTTTTTTTTTTAGTTAGCTGAGGCCAGAAGTTTTTTGGAACTGTTCAGTTGTTGTTCAGTCCAGGAACACCAGTACTATCGTCTGGGGCCCCCCAAAGCTGCACTGCAGCCAGGACACTGGACCCGAGCCCTGGAGAGAGACACCCAAGCCCAAGACAGACTGAGAGAAAGCTGAAGACACATCCACGAAAAAAACTCTGACCTACAAAAAAGAAAACCTCTCTAAATTTGCCACCTCTTCAGAACAATGAAAAGCTCCATTGTTTAAAATTATTCATATTTTCATGTTTGTGAGTACTTTGCTCATTAAATACACAATTTTTCCACTTTTCTCTAAAAAAAAAATCTTTCTGGAATCTATAGAAAAAAAAAAACTGCTTAAATTTGCTTTCTAAAAAGACCCCATTGGAAAGCTCCCTCCCAAATTTGCCCTAAACCAAGACAACGTGGATCAATAAGGAGCAATAAACTAAATGGCACCATGTGCTCCGAGTAGCAGCCAAGCTTGCTGAGAACACTGCAAAGGACAGGAGAGGTCTGGGGCCTTTTATAAATGTTCAGCTTTATGTTCACATCCCCTAAATAACCCAGAATCCCTCTGAAGGACTTTCCATGTTGAAACTAAGTTAAAGTTTCAAATATTCTGGTGTCACTCCCATAAATACCAATATTATCTGGATTGTAAGCTGTAAAATCTAAATCTTTTCTGTATCTAGGGTGAAATGAAGACTTTTGCTGGTCCTGCAGAGTGTCTTTTTATCCCATGCTTGCTATATGAATGCCTGAATTTTCAGATTCTTAGAAAAAATTACAACTAAAAGTCCATAAGCTGTCTAAAATTTAAAAAAAAATTAAAAAAACCCCAACCCCAAACAAAAAAAAAACCCTGGTTATTCCACCATAACTGAAACATTTCAGCTTCAGTAACTTCTAAAGAAAAATCTATAAACTTTTGAGATATAAATTTAGTTTGAGAATGATTGATTCAAAACCAAAAAAAAATCAAAATAGCTAGTCTATAAACTGTCAAAATGAACTATTTCCCGTTAGAAAATAGTATTTATGGTGGGGTGGAGCTATTTGCCAAACTTGGCATAACATCACAAATAGCTGCAGTCAATCAAAAAATGTGGTTTTGGATAAATTAGGTATTTGTGTTTTTATAAAACATTACCCACTGATATTGTCTACTGATTGCTTAAACCTAAGGTTTATGTATTTTTTTCATTTGCTTTTTTGTGATATTGTTCCAATGCTTCTTGCTTTGAAGTGTGATGATCTGCGCTGTGAGCAAATTTGGCTTTAGCTTTGTACCCTGTTTGTACTTCAGAACACAACAATAAAGGCATGTCTAAATAAAGGATTTTTTCCCCTATAATTTTCTTTTAAGTTTAAAGTTTAAGTTTTTAATGAGTTTAAACACATAGATTAATAGCTTTAGGTACAATTTGTACACTGTATTTAGTCTCATAGAGCACTTTCCCCATCCTATATGAATTACCTGTTCCTCATTCAGACAGGCTTTTCTCCCCTCAGGGTTCAAGACCCAGTATCCTGCATGGCTGCTGCCCACAAGCTAACGTGTATTATAATTACTGTAGATGGGATGAACCCAACTAACCCCCCTTTAAGCAGATCAACTATTAATGACTTCCTGGAGATTCCAAACTCACTCCCATTAAATATTAATTGTAAAACAACCTATTACCCTACTGAGAGCAAGAATAATATCTCCTTAGTGACCTCATGCATTCTGATGATAGCTAATTCAAGACTGATGGGAAACAGTGGAGCTCAGTGGAGAACAAAGGTACACAGTGAGATTTTATGATGCCAGTGGCACCACACAGGAACCTGCATGGCTGCAGTTTACTTTACTGTTATCCACTGATATCGATCTTCACCTCAATATGTAAAGTCACTTGGATGTAAAGTAACCTTTATATATGAAGTCAAGGACCCAAAGATCACTAAAGGACTGAATACAGAACTTCTGCATACTCAGTTATTAAGTATTAAATTGTTTCCTCTCCCTGTTAACCAACTTTTACCAGGTCTTTCATTTTTCATATAAAGGACACAAATGCAACCTCATGCACGTCATGAAGTACAGCTGGATTTTGCTGTGAAATTCTTTATGGAGAGGTAGAAAAAATCAACTGCCCACAAGACAGCAGTCTAAAATCTTAGCCTGCTCCCTGTCCTGGAGGAAAAGTCTGTGTAGCCTCAGGCACATCCTCACACACCAGCCCATCATCCCCAGCTGAGCCCCTGTGCAGGGCCAACCAGCCCTTCATCCTATCCCATCTGCTGCTTTTCCTCCTGGAGCTCCAGTCAAGCCTTCCACAGCATCAGTGAGTTTGATATTGCAAGAATCTCAGACTGTGATTGACATCTAGATGCCCCACTGCTGTTGTTTGATGCACTGTTGATGCCTCTGGTATGTGTGTCCTAGAGAGAGCAGAGGGTTCTGTAAGGTTATGTTTACCATGCTGAGGAAAAGCTTCCATCTGGGTGGGAGACCAGGGTGCCATGATGTCTGCTTGGCAAAAAACAAAGAGGAAACAAAACATAGAGGAGAGATGATAAGCTTCAGGTCTGAAACCATGGTAATTGAAAGAAAATACAAAGCACAGCATCACATACACATAAGGATAGTCCTGCCTTTTCTTTATACCTTCACTGAATATATGAAGGTTGAAGGTAAGAGTTTGAGGAAGGTGAAAATCAGCCAACAACAGAAAAGTGGTCTGCTATGACAAAAAAAACCTCTTCTCTAAACTAGCAGAATTAACCTCATAATAAATCCACAGTGATGAGCTCAAGGGCTGCAGCACTACAGCTGAGAAACAGTGCACTTGGATATTTTAAGTTGATAAGATTCTGTGGCACCTGGAGGTTGACTCCTCAGCAATGATGCCAAAAGCCACAGCACTTAACAGTGGGTGCTTCCGACCCACTGGCACCAAGAGTTTATGGTTAAAAATTTTATTGTGTGTTTTCCAAGCCTGCTATTTCATTAATGCACTGGTCTTGAAGTATTGAATGAAGCTTTAAGTGAATTTAAGATCCACTATCTCAAAGGCCAATAGAGTCAAGCTATTTCAAAGCTATTTCATATAAATAAATAAAACCAAACACATTTCCTCATGTTTGAAAGTCTCAGGACCAAGTTTTCCTTATAGATTCTGAACAGAGTTAGTTCTGTTTTCTCAATCTGTCACTTTAGTTAGATCTAGAATTGGAAATTTCCCAATTAGCTGTAAGACCTAGATATCAGGTTTACATAAAGCACGAGGAATGTAGCATTGACCACTAGAATATGTATTTAGAAGACTTTTTAAAAGCCAGTCTTAAAGTACTGCCAAGTTAATTGGCTGATAAACCAAGTGGGATGTGTTAAACAAAAATTTATAGTGGTTTGGTTGCATAATCAATAGAAATTAGTAAAATCAAATTAAAAAACTTGTGCTTGACAAAAAGACATTCAGACTACATCTGGATAAGATCAGGCTTGTCACAGGTTCACCAAGATGCACCATTTCCTCTTCTGGTATAACATATCTCCCAGGTGTATCAACCTGCAACGGTTTTTGCAGGTAATTATGCCCAAACAAAGAAAATTAATTGAGCCCGAGTGTTTTAAAAAGACATAAAGAACGAGTAATATAATATCGTCTATGTTTAAAGCCCATGTAAGGAGCAAACTAGATAACAAGGATTAGAGAAGTAACAAATTACAAAACCTCTGTTAGGAAATGTAGAGGAGTAGCTATGGCTGGTAAATTTTCATACCAACAAGCAAGGAAAATCTATCCCTCACTCAGCTGTGAAGGGCACAAAACATTTAACTCCATTTACAATGAAAAAAAATGGAAAGATTTGCCAACCAAACAGCAGGAGAGAATAAACAAAATCCAATTGTCTTATAGGAAGCTGCTGAGAAACTTTCTGAGCATATCTATTACTTTTCATAATTAACAGACACTTGAAACGATAGAAATTTAAAAGGACTGGAGGAGAGCCACAATTAAAAACTGAATAAAAGCAGGGGCTGTGGGAATTCAAGTGCACTTAGCAATTCCTGGAAACAAATATGGAACAAATTTGAGACTGCCAATTAAATTTAGAGACTATGGAACTGTTCACCATCGGTCAGCATGAATTATTGGAGAGTAGGTCTTTTCAAATCAACTATTTCTTTCTTGTGTCAGGGTTTCAGGTTTAAGGGATATTATCAAGTTACATTTTTATATAATTGGGATTGTCTTAGAATTATGACAATTCTGTTTCTGATTTTTCATCTTAAGACTTTGAAACTAAAATATAGCAAAATTATTCAAAACTTTTATGATCCCTGATGGATCTCAAAATACAAATCATACTGAGAATGTAGTCAGGAATGGAGCTTTAACCATAAGGCCGAAAGGAATTTTTTCTTGTCCCTTATTTTTATCCAAGCTAAAGCTACAAAAATATTACTAACATGATAACTGACAGGATCAAAGAGTATACTTAATAGTGCTGTTACTCTTACAGGGAGACCTGAATCACTTGGTAGATGTAGATGATCACAAAGTAATAAAAATACATTTGTATGGTCACATATAACACAAGATAGCTAGGAACCCAGAGTGCAGGTTGTACACATTTCTGTCTTGGAAATAAATAATTCAGAAAGGGACTCAGAGGTCATCATCGGTAGTTTTCTCAACATGAGTTCACAGCACAAAGCTAAGGCAAGAAGTTCTTGTACATTTAAAAAAACTAACTCCAAGGGGATGACAGAAACGTGATTTGGTTTTTTTGGTTTTTTTTTTTTTTTGTTGTTGTTTTTTTTTTATCTTTGTGCACAGCACAGGTCATGAAATTTCCTGCTATGATCATCTGGGCACATCTCTCCTAATCAGTTCCCTGCCATTGCAGAGGCTTCAAGCTCACACCATATTGGCACCTCTTTCTTTGCCAGTGGCACACACCACCTAACTCTCCTGGTAACCAAATTTATCATTATGCTTATTATTATTATGCTTATGCTTATTTATCATTATCATTAACCATGTAGCAGCTTTGGAGTCAGTATTGAAGTTTCTAGATGAAAATATAATGAACTAGTGCCATGGGTAAGGGGCATCAAGCTTCATCAGCAGAAGCCAACCCTTCAACCTTTCCAAGAAGGGTGAGAAGAGGCCAACTGTGCTAATACATACAGCTTTTCTCTTACCAAGGGCAGAAAGAGCTCCTGTACACACTTTTCCCTGTCATGAGGGACAGTCAACACATGGACCTTCAGAGTGTTTGCATCTCAGAGCTTTTCTGTAGGATATTATCCTCCCAGAGAAAACAAATCCAAACTGCATAAGGGTTGGATGCAGTAAAAGGGCTACAGATTGGCATCCCTTTAGTCAGATGCATCTTGTCAGCTTTAAACTATAGAATTTCATGATATATATTGTGCCAGTATTTATTTAATAAAATTATCATTCTGCCAGAGACAGAAAACATCAGGCTGACAGCTCTACACTCAGCTTTACAAAATGAGTGCATGCATTCTTATACTTGATTGTAAGTTGAAATATGTGGGCAAACTCTTCAGATAAGGTTCCTTCTTTGTGATACCCCAGGTTTTTTTTCATATTAACAATTAACTATTAGACTATTGTTCACGTCCCTAGGAGCATTCATTCAGAATCTGGTGTTTCACATATTCAAAAGGCATAGAAACAGCATTTTTAGAACAATGCTTTATTTAGGTGTCTCTTCTCACAAGTATTTGAAAAGGTGTGTTTATAAAACAAACGACATAGACTCATAGTTTTGTGACAAAATTTGAATTCAATTAATGACTACCAGCTCTTTCTGGGAGAGCATTTCACCTGTTTGCATAGGTGAAGCATATCACTACTGCTCTGCATTTCTGATGACTAAGAACCCATCCTACCCCTTCCTGGAGACTCCATTTAGCCTCATTCTAAAACTTGGGAAGAATAGACTTCCAGTTTGAGGGAGAGAGAGAATATTTCCCTACAGGGAGACTTCCTGTCTTTCTAGACTTATGTCTTTTCCCTACCTCTTTGGTTTATCCTTCAGCAGTTTATTTTGATATAACTCCTAAAGTCAGATAGTATAAAAGGGATTATAAAAGCATGTAATTTAAAAAAAATAATTCCTGATGTTCTTTCATTCTTTCACTTTCCCTTAAAGGATTGCATAAAGGATTTAATGCTTTATGTTTGTAGAAAGATCACAAGGTCACTTGTTTCTTTTAATAAATCAGAAATTCAGAGAACACAGGGAAGTAAGAGAGATAACTTGGTTAAATCATTAGCACAGTCCTCTGAAAATGTGATTCAATGTATAATCAATCATTTTTGTCTGATCTTTATTACTCTCCTAGGGCCTGAGTAAAGTAGAGATGATTAAACACCTGGAGTATTATTAGGAGGAATTAATTGATCTTCATGAAGGTCCTTTGCACTACAGATATGAGGGTCTTAAAAGTCATGACAGATGGACATTTCTTGAGTTGGTGCAAAAGAATCACAGTCATGATTCTTCCCCATTCCACAGAAAAGGGGACCGCTTTCTTCTTACAGACTACATAGACTAATTTTGCTAGAGGAAAGAACAATTCAGGAAATCTGGAATATTCAAGAATTTAGTGCTAGTGCCAGGACGCTGTGAAGAGAAGAATCTGGCTTTGCTACAATCCATGGAAAATATTTCCAAGATTATATTCTTCAGGTTATTTTGAAAACAAAATAAAACACTTGTTCTTTCAAAAATTTCTCTTCCGGGATGTTAGCTCTTGACCAGTTGAGTTTCAAGGCATAAATATTTATGTTCATTGAATGTGAAATACTCAGTTCAGTTCTTTTGCAGCAAGATCAATGCCTCTATTGTAAGGACTCTGAAGCAGGAAACACTATGGATTTAGGGGGATATTGCCCACTTTAAGAAAAATACATTGGGAACAATAATCTAATATCTGATAAAGAAAGTCTCCTGCTGATCCTGCTTCACTGTGTGAAGCCCTTGCTTCTGTCCATGGGTAATTTGGTAAAGGTCCATAGACTTCGCCATTTCAAGCATCACAGATAAACATCAACAAGAACTGATATTTATTTAATATTCCATAGGTAAAATTACCATCCACGTCAGTCAGGCCAGTAAAGAAAGTGTAGTCTTTGACCAGGTCTGGAAGCCAGGTTGTCACTAAAGCCCTCTATCATTCCCTTTCTCAGCTGCTCAGGGCAGAGAAAATATAGCAAAAGATTCATGAGTTGAGATAAGGGCAAGGAGAGGTTACTTACTGATTACTGTCATGGACAAAACCAACTCCACTTGAGAAAATTAGTTGAATTTATTACCTATGAAAATCACAGGTAATAAATAGGATATTTATAATAGGATAATTAGAAATATAACAGATCTTAAAACCAACTTCCCCTAACCCTTCCCTCCTTCCCAGGGCTTAGCTTTATTCCTGATTGACTGCCTCTGCCTACTCAGTGGCACAGGGAGATGAGGAATAGGGCTTGCAGTTGGTTCATCACATATTTCTGTCACTGCTTCTGCCTCGGGAGAATTCCTCACACCTTTCACTTGCTCCACTGAGTGGAACATCCCATGAGGGACAGTTCTCCACAAACTTATCCAGTGTGAGTCCTTCCCACAGGTCCCTGAAGTTCTTCATGGCATGCTCCAGTGTGGGTCCCTCCAACAGGACATAGTCCTTCAGGAACAGGCTGCTCTAGTATGGGTTCCCATGAAGTCACAAGTCCTGCCAGCAAACATGTTCCATCATGGGCTCCTCTCTCCAGGGATTCACAGGTCCTGTCAGGAGGCTGCTCCAGCATGGGCTATCCACAGGTCACAGCCTCCTCAGCCCACTCTGGTGTGGGGTCTTCCATGCACTGCAGATGGTTCTCTGCTCTACCATGGACCTCCATGGACTGCAGGGGGACAAACTTCATCTTGGTTATAGGGCTATCTCTGATGCAGCACCTGGAGCACCTCCTGCCTTGCACTCTTCACTGATTTTGGGGCCTGCAGGGACGTTCCTCTCACATATTCTTACTACTCTCTTCTCTGGCTACAATTACTTCTGCACAATACTTTTTTTCCACCTTCTTAACTGTCTTATCCCTGAGGCACTATCACTGCTGCTGATGAGCTCAGACTTGGCCAGAGGTGGGTCCATCTTAGAGTCAGCTTGCATTGGCTCTGCTGGACACAGGGAAGCTTCTGGCAGCTTCTTAGAGGTGCCAGTCCTGTATTCCTCCCACTAACAAAACCTTGCCAGCCAAGCCCAATACACCAAGCAATCTATTTCTCATCCATAGAATATTTTGAGGGAATGCTTGTGACTCTTCTCCCATTTCTTTTGTGTTCTCCATTTGTGATGCAGCTCTGCAATGCCTTTTGGGAAACACTGTTAGTCACAACCAAGAAAGCATCTCTGTTTAGTCTGTGAAGACTTAGGAAGCTGACAATATTAAGCAATATTAAGGTACACAGAACTTCAACCAGGGCTACTTCAGAAACTATGACAATTTTGAAGACTACAGGCTATGGATAAATTAGCAAGATGACTCAGAATGAGCAATAAATAGATATTAATTTAAATCATGCTGACCTTAAGTTTGAAGACAGAAGAATGCATGGAAGTTTAGAAAATTATAATATTCTATAACATATACAACCTGAAAGAAGGCAATTATACTCTGTGATTTTATTAAATTGCACAGTAATTTAAAAATACAATTACATTTTAAATGAACAATTGAAAAGAATAATTATATTTCATTATGTCAGCTGGGTTGCTCAGATGAACACTGTGTACTGCTGGATAGGTGCAGTGGCATAATGTGATCAGTTTAAGAAAATCATGATTAGCAGCCCATATGCTGGAAGATAATTTATTACTGCTGCTGGCAACTGACATATTTAAAACTCATTAGTTGGAAATGGGATAGAAATTGGGGAGCAAAATAGATCAAAAGGTAACACTCATACCTTAAAACACCCTTTTCCAACTTCAATCCACCAAGAAACTTTTGTAACTTTCTTGTATTTGATAAGATAGCTAAAGATAAGTTGAGCTGCTTTAGAATACCATGATTTGTTAAAGCAACCATTCTGCAGCCCTTTGATCATCTCTGTGGCCCTCCTTTGGATTCTCTTCCATCTCTCTGCATCTTCCTCAAATTGTGGAGACATAGTTAGAATCATGGAATCATAGAATATCCTGAGTTGGCAGGGACCCAGCTCCTGGCCCTGCACAGCACCATCCCCAAGAGTCACACCGTGTGCCTGAGGGCGTTGTCTGAAGGGTGCTTAGACTCTGCCAGGCTTGGTGCTGTGACCACTGCCCCGGGGAGCCTGCTCCAGTGCCCAACCAGCCTCTGGCTGAAGAACATTTTTCTAATATCCAGCCTAAACCTCCCCTGACATAACTCCATACCATTCCTGTCACTGGTCACCACAAAGACCTCCACTGTTCCTGTCCCTCCACTGTTCCTGTCCCTCCACTTCCCCTTATGAGAAGTATGAGTAGTAGTCAATCATGAGGTTTCCTTTCAGCCTGGCAAGGGCTGAATAGGGTAGGATGATAATTTCTCTAGGTCTGAGAGTAATGCCCCTGTGGATGAAGCCCAGGATCTCATTTGCTTTCCTTGCCACGTTGCTGCACTGGTGACTCATGTGGCTTGTTCTTACCAGGACCCCCATGTTCCTTTCACTCTCACAAATCCTGATCTGTCTTGATCTTTGGTTATGCAGGTGCAGGACATTGAATTTTGCTTTATTAAACTTCATCAGTACCTTCATCTCAGTACCTGAGAGTGTGAGCACAGTCTTCCAGCCTGTCCCAGTCTCTCCACTCTCTGTAAGATGTTTCTTTCTTCTGACTTGTTCGCCTCACCACTCATTTTGAGTCATCAGCAAACTCTACCTTTTCCTAGAAATTGTATATTCTTATATTTGGTGTAATACTTATGGAAAGACCTTCAAATGTAGAGGTGACCCTGTTATTAGAAGACAATAAAATTTACATTACCTCCTTTGCACACTTAAAAAATATCTCAAGAAAGCGGACTTGAACAAACAGATCAGAAATTCATGCGGTAATATTTCAAATATGTTCCAATTTGGCCTCTAAATCACCAGTTGTAGAATCATTCACGTTCCCATAAATAAACACCTTGTTGAAAACAGACTGTGCGATGAAAGAAGAAAATTTCACTCCCAAGCATGCAATTAGAGCTAATGTCAACCTGCAGGTATTTGAATCTCATTAATGGACAGAAGGTGCATAAGTTGATTTTTAGCTTCTTAACTGCATTGATAGAACTTAGACAAAGATCTTTTAGTTGTGTAAATATCCACATGTGGCAAAATGTGGATGAGTCTAGCTGTACCTTACAAGTCTGAACAAGACCCATCCCTCTCCTGACCCATCTCCTCACAGTCTCTTCTGCCTGATTGATTTGCTTTTCAGCCTCACAGTGATTTTCTTTCTGGGGACAGTGGTGTTGCCCAAGACAAAGTTAAGCACAATATTCTGAAAAAGAACATTCACTTTTATGGCAATGCTGGTAGTCATTAAAAGTTTTGCATAAATTTTAAGATTTCTTAGAGGCCTTTAAAGTAAATACTGTTTATTTACCATCCTAAAAGTTCCAAAACAGAAAGAAACTTTTCCTGGCGACTTCTTTCAAACTTGAAGTGTTGGGCCCAGATCTGTTCTCAGTAATCCAAGGAAAAATCCCTGAGGCTAACATACTTCAAGTTTGTACCATTACAAAACAGATTTGTTTAATGTAAAGAAATTTGTCATCCATTCTATGAAGATACATTCAATGCAATTCAGAACATACGTGATCGATAGAGCTACAGACCAATTGTGTGTGTCATGATAAAACCAGAATCCACTGAAATAAACTCATTCTTTGTGGCATTTAACTTATGCCATCTGGATGTCAATTCAGAATTCTCTCTCAGAGAGAGTACATTTTCAAGTGGTTTTTGTTTCTAGTAGCTCTAGGAAGATACTGTTCCCAATATCAGTACATTTTTTTGTTCAGAATTTCACTAAGGCTGAATTTTCCTTTTAATCTATTGTTACTGCTTGCATGTCATTTTAACATTGTGCATAATTCTTCATACTCCTTGATATTAATGGATTTGCAGTTGAATTCTCACTTCTTCTATGTTGTTTAAAAACTCATGGACATCAATTTTCAATCTTAAGCAAAAAATGGGCATACTTCTTGTCCCAGATCAGATTTTTTCTTACAATGGACAGTAGCGGGTGCTTGTGGGAGAATAAAGTACATATGGTTATGACCCTTTTCTTGACAAATGACAGTAATCAGTAATTTCAAGACTCCTCAAGCTGGAGGTTACCTCTGGGCCACTGTATTTCATACCGTTATTATTCATGAATTTGCGTAATACCTCTTTGAACCAATTTATAATTTTGACCTCCTTGCAAATTGAGAGTCATCATTTAAATTACATATAGAGGGAAAAAAGTGCTTCATATCTTTTAAGTGCTGCATTTATTATTTCACTAAGTCTCCTTGTTCCTGACTGTGCCACAAAACAACCACTTCTTTACACTATTAATGTATTACTGACCTTTATTATGTACAGTGACTTTTTTTTTTCTTAATTAGAAAGTTCCCTACAACTGTAGGGAAGCTTTTCATACTTTGAGACTTTTCTTCATCTGAATCTTTTTAAGATGGAAGGACCAGAACACATATAGTAAGTAAATCAGTTCTGTTTTCCAAACTCTTTCCAAGTTCTAATAAATCTTTTTTTTCAGGGCTTCAGTCCTGGCTGTAACAATGCATTAGCAGTTACACATCCCAAAATTAAAATGCATCATGCAAGTGACAGACAAGGAAACTTCAAGCTGAAGAAAATACAGGAAAGTTGTCAAAACACTGTAAACCTCTCTGTGCCAGGGACAGGAAAGTGACAACAGCATGAAAATTACAATTATTCAGGGCCAGAGTTCCCCTCAGCATTAATGTTGCTGAGGATGTGTTGCAGCTGTGAAGAGATGCAGATATTGTTTCTCAAGAATGGAGAGAGAGAGGAAAGGAATAAATAGTTTTCACTCTTAGCTGTAAACACTGAAAGTAAATATTGCAAGTAAACACTGAAAACCATGGATCATGTGATCTTACAAAAATTACTAAGATCCTAAACCTGCAAGTCTAAGGAAACTCATTGACAGCAAACTGCCTCATCACTTCCAAAAGCCCTGCTCACAGTATGATGACTACTCATAAACACAAATTTTTGCAGTTTAGGACACAATTTCTAGATTACTGGCCAATTTTCAGCAGTGACATAAAACCAGCATTAATCCTACTGCTGCAAGGTGCTGTACCAACACTTGAGACAGCACACTGAGCAGCACCAGAGGGGACCTTGATTTTACCCCATACTGAGGAAACTATAAGATAAAAGTGTATATATTCAGTTCAATGAGTGGGCCAAGACATGTATGCTTGATGACATCCCGTTTTACTAATGTGAAGAATTCTTATGTGGGATTATGGCTTGTGTTTTAGGCCTTGTGCTTGACTGCAGAATATGCACCTTGCTCCTCCTAGAGAGGAGCCCAAAAGTGTGCCCCGCCTCACTTCCTTCCCCGACCCTGATCAGGGGAAAGGTGGAGATCTGTTGGAAACCTATTTGTACACAAGCTGTCGTAAGAAAGAAAACACTGTAAAAAAAAGTAGAAAAAACAAGAATCGTATGAAAAGGTGAATGTGGAGTCGTCCACTACCTCTACCACAGAAGCATATTATTCTGTACCAATGACCAGAAGAAAATAATGACTTATAAAGATATACCTTCTTATTATGATATTTTAAAGGAAAAAAATAACAGAAATAATCTTAAATTAATGGAATTAGGCCTCAATATAATTTTTCTCAGTGCTGTTAGAATAACATTTTAGATTTTTTTAAAAAATAATCACAGAAAAATCTCTAGAAATCCTAATTTGTGTTGTATAGGAAAAAAAATAAATTCCTTTTTTTCTGAGCCTGTCTGTCCAAAACACTTTTAAATCTGATCCCTACATTTGCAAGGTGCAGGAGGGTCAGGCAGTGAGAGAAATAAAAGGAAACCAGCACATATTTCTTTAAGTGATATTTTTAAGCCCCCTTCATTCCAATTCTTTTTTCTCCATATTCCTTGTCTTGTGACATTTGGCAAGGCAAAGCCCGAAAACTCTATTATTAGTTAGTGAGAAAATGCAGCAAATGGCTTAGATAGCTCAGCTTCCACATTCCCCTTCTCTTAAACACAGTGTTATCCTGCAGCTCATCTCCCTTGAAAGGTGGGAGAAGAAATTCTATGTTTTGAAACCACTGGTGAGATTGCAGTCAGTGAGGCAGGGAGGGAGTGCATGTCCATGTGAGGAAGGACAGAAAAAATAGAGCAATGTAAATGGTACTCTGGAAGAAGCCTAATTTACTTGCAATTGGTTGGACTGAGGGTTTGCAAGCATCACAAGGAGATTTCTTAGCAATAGCAGCTAATATATGCTTAGAGACCGCCTACTAAAATTGCATTTCTAGCGCTACTTTTGTCTCTGATTCACTCCTGAAAGGGCAATTTCATTTTCTCTGACATGCCACTGCCAGTGAGTCCTTCAGGGCTCACAAACTGACAGGTAGAGGAAAGATAAAAGCAGAAATACCTCTTTCTCAACAGTATTTCAATAATCCTTATTTGTCTATTTCTCATCAGGCCTTTTCTTTTTTTCTTCTCTTTCATATTTGCTGACATAGGTTTTAGAGGTTAAAAAGGAAACTGTGGCAGGAAATCCACTGTTAAAGAAAATGCAGTGTAACATAAAGTAGTTTGAAGCAAATATCACTACATAGAGGAAAAACACTTCTATACGTAGTATAAAAAAAGAGAAAATATTTGTAAAACGACAGCAAAGTAATAGCATATTTTCATTCACAACAATTGTGGTTTATTGGAGAGACACATAAACATCTCCAAAAAAAGCCCCAAAACAACCAACAACCAGAAAATGGTTTCTTTTTACTTGTTAGGCTAAAACTAATCAGAAAAGTCCTGTGGCAAAGATCTGTCTCCTCTGAAATAAATTTGGAAGTTGCTGTTGTCCCAGTGGAATTTAATTTTTCACCTTTATGTTTTTCTATGAATGTTGGGAAAACCTCAGTGTTATTATTTTACTCCACAGAATTGAGATGTATGAGAAGATCTTGCTTTCTGCCATTTCCCCACTTTTTCCAGGTGAGCACGACCTTTCCTACGTGACGTTGGCCAGAGTTGTGGATGACACATCTCTGGAAGTGTTTAAGTCCAGGTTAGATATGGGCTGTAGCACCCTGGTCTGGGGGAACGTGTCCCTGCCCATGGCAGGGGGTTGGAACTAGAGGGGCATTAAGGTCCCTTTTCAAGCCAGACTTGCAGAAGACTTTATGATTTAATATTATTCACCCAAACAGGGCACCTCCTTGCATACCAGGTGGGCACTGATATCAATGTTTTATAGTTTAGAGGACATTTTCACAACAGTGTTGACTACAGAAAATATCTTTCATTGTTAACACATTCGTATCAGTGTAATATTAGATGAAAATTCTATCTATTCACACACCATTTTCATACAGCTTGTTAATGAGAAATTTCACTTCACAAGTATAAATGAACCATTTCTTTATGCAAATACTTTGGTTTTCATGCTACTGAAATACAATGTCCACTTACATATTTGACTTCAAATTTTTTGCTTTAAAAGAAGTCCGAATTATTGGAGCTTCTCTCTGCATCGAATCTCTACTGAATGTCTACAAGTTTAGCCCCTTATTGGTAAGTCTCTTAAGGAATGTTCTGATTGTCATTATTTCAGAAGAAGAAGACAGTTATTTGTAGGTGATATTTCTGTCACAGGAATGATATTTAAGCTACAGGGTTTTCTTCTACAGGAAATCACTGTTATGATTAATGCCACTTTTGGATTTAAATGTGTCACCCTTGACTTTCCTTTAGTTCATCAGAAAGAAAGGCAAACAAATAAAATCCCATAAACCTCTTTGCCTCAAATTAGGAAAGAAGAGCCCCATTATTCCTATTCTAAGCAGTTAATGTACATTAATATCCTATATATCTGAGACCTTATTACTAAAAGACATTTGTGGGAGGTAGATTAAAAAGATGTCTTTTACAGAAACATGAGTGAAATTTTAACAGGTCCTTTTGGTCCTTTTTGAATCCAAGTATTGGTTTTAAAATCAAACACAAAAATAACCCAGAAGAGGCAAATGCTTTTCTGTTTGTCTGGGCATAAGCTAACATGAGGATTTATACTTTTTCTGTTATTTTCCCGCAACCTTTTTTGTCATAGTTTCCTGTCCTTCCTTCTTTGCTTGGCAAAAGATATTAACACTTTGTAACATTTCCAAAACACTCTGAAATATTGCTCAGGAATATAACTTTTTCCAGGTCCTTGCTCATTGCCAGCGATTATTTATCCCAAAAGACAAATTTTTTGAAAAATATTGTCCTTTGAAAACTTATTGGCCAGACTGAAGACTGTGTTAAACATCTTCCTCTCCTTTCTCTGAATTTTCCAGATTTAGAACTGTTAATGTTCAGAAGGAGTAATGACTTAAATTAATATTTCTCATCAGTGCTTCATTAATAAGAAATTATAAGAATAAGAAATTATATGCATGACACTGCTGTTTTTTCAATCTCTGCATTTTTAAATTTAAATTCCAAAAGCACAGCAAAACAAATAAAATTTCAGTTGCAGGTTAAGGCTGAGTGTCTCAAATCCATTCCTGTAGAACTAGGCAACCAAATAGGAATTACCACAGATAAAAGAATCATCCTAAAGACGAGATTGCAGAAGGTAATAAAAAGGAAACAGGACATGGTATTATCTTTGAATTACCCATGATTCACTAACATTTTACCACAGCGGATATCCTCACAAACTTAATTTTCCTTCATACTACTTCAACAGCAACTGCTGTGCATCCACTGTTCATAAATCACAGTAAAAATGCACTGTAAGAGCAAGCAAGACTCTGCATTGTAAAGATAATTCTGCAATAAGAATCTCTATTCAGACTAGTTTCCTTTTATTTTCATAAATACCTCTACATTTTCAAGGGATTACTACAGAGCATGTACACATAACTAAGCTGAAAATTATTGAAAGAGCATCAACATTAGGGTAAAAGAAAACAAAAGATAATGAAGTCAAGATAATGAATGCACTTTAGAATTAACTTTCTATGGAAGAAAGGAAACCTTAACTGAATTCTCAGTAAAAAAATAATTTCAATAGAATTTGGAGGAGTATTTTCATATTGTAAATGGTAGTTTTCTCCACTTCGTGGATATATTGACATTTCAGTGTTTTTGTTCTTGATTCAGAAGAAAGAAACATATACATAATTTCTCCTAAAATGCAAATTTTAAATATCTCATTTTGAAAATGTGTGTATGCTAAATATGTTATGAGAACTTTCTTTGGAAAACTTATTCTCTAAATGGGAAAAATCCCATGTGGAAATGTCATGAACATCTTAGCCAAGATCCAAAGAATTGTTAATTTTGTCAAAGCAGCTTTTTCTGTACAAAATGTCACCTTCTACACTTGCATAGTTTTTATTTTTGTTACAGCATGGCTTAGGACCTTCATTTACTCAAGGTCAATGCAGGACACACACATGCAAGTGTCCTTCACTGAGAGTGTTTATAAACTGAAGAATGTTTTAGAGGAAATTGTCTCATCCCAGTTTTACAGTTAAAAACAAGGACTAAGTTTTCAAAGATAATACAGGAAATCTGAGGCGGGATCAGGACTGAAACACACACTTCCTAAGTGTCAATGCAGCTCTTTTTATCACAAGGATAAATTTTTGCCCCTAGACATACAGTCAGAGATTCTTATCTTGATGCACAAGCTTGTTTATAAATTCAACCATTTTTTAATATAGAATTAGGTTTGCAATATAGAACTATTGATTACTGCCTGCTGTCTCAAATTAAAGCTCATCACAGGCCCATATTTTATTTAATACAAAGTTAGATTTTAGTTTCAACAAAAAAAATTTCCCATAAGGACGACACTGTGTTTGTACCTAAATGACTTTTCTCTAGGAATGTGAAGATTCATACCACACTTCAGCACCTGCATGCTATTCCATCTTTAACCCTCCTTTCATGCCCAACACAGAAAGTACTGAGTTTTTTCTTATCTATGATATGCTGACATTTCCAACCCAATGAAACTGTAGGTGTTGTTTTCACACTGTGTTCTTCCAAACTTTCAGATTTCACTACAGGCAAACCTGTTTCAAGATGTTGCCTGCAGCACTATGTGAACTTGCTGTCAGATCGATTTATTTATGGATGATTGCTGACTTTTATTCTCTTGAGGTCAATATTTGCTTCGTGTACGTGTACGGATAAGGAGCTGACATATTACCAACATTTTTCAGAACTTTTATACTTCTGACAATTATTTTCCTCAGAATTACAAAGCAAATAAGTTATTGACTTTTTAAAATACACTTGAAAATGGGGAGAAATAGCAGCAATTAAATCAGAGAATAATAGAATATCAGAGATATCTAGAAGGTACTCAAAAGCATCATTGAGTCTAACTCCTGCACAGAAAAAATGCCAAAATCACATTGTGTGTCTTAGAGTATTGTACAAATGCTTCTTGAACTCTGTCAGGATTGGTGCTGTGACCACTTACCTGGAGAACCTGTTCCAGTGCCAACCACCCTCTGGGCGAAGAACCTCTTCCTAATATCCAGCCTAAATCTCCCCTGACAGAACTTCAGGCCATTCACTTGGATTGTCTCATTGGTCAGCAGATATATGAGATCAGAGCCTGATCCTTAGATTCTCCTCACAAGGAAGCTGTAGATTGTGACGAGGCCTCCCAGTCTTCTCCAGGCTGAACAAGCCAAGAGACCTCAGACTCTCCTTATACAAATTCTCTCCAGACCCTTTACAGTCTTAATAGCCCTTCTTTGGATATTCTCTAATAGCTTTATATCCTTCTTAGCTTGTGGCACACAGAACTGCACACAGGACCTGAGGTGAAACAACCCCAGAGCAGAGCAGAGCAGAGGAGGACAATCTGCTCCCTCAGCTGTCAGGCCATGCTGCTCCTGATGCTTCCAGGATACAGAGGCCCCTGATGCACCCCAGCCCTCCTGGCTGCCAAGTTGACTCATATTCAACTTGCCAGCAACCAGCAACTCCCAGGTCTCTTTTTGCAGCACTGCTTTCTAGCCTCTCATTCCCCAGACTGTACATCCAGGGTTCCCCCACTGCAGGTGCAGAATCTGGCCACTGCTGCTCAGTCCTCTGATTTGGTGAGGTCGCTCAAGTCTCTCTCTCAACTCTTTCTGCCTTCATGGGAGTTACCAGCTCCAGTTTTCTACCATCAGCACACTTCCTGAATATAGATTCAAGTCCTGCGTCCCAGTCATTTATGGAGCTGTTGAAGAGTGCAAGGCTGAGGATGGAGCCCTGTGGAACCCCATTAGTGACAGGCCTCCAGTCTGACACCACCCTAATACCCTTTGTGCCTTACCCATGAGCCAGCTGCTCACCCATCACATCATGTGTTTATCCAGCTGTGACCTGGACATTTTCTCCAGAAGGATCCTGTGAGAGACAGTATCAAAAAACTTGACATCCTTAAAGATTATATCAATTGGCTTCCCTTGACCAAGGAGGTGGGTAATGGTGCCATAAAAGGTGAATAAGTTTGTGATAAGCAGGACCTTCTCCTCACAAACCCGTGCTGGCTGTGACCAATGACACTGACTGTATTTACCTACAGGTACAGAAGATCATCCTTCTATCCCTTATTGAAAACTGGGAAAACATTTGCCACCCTAAATGCTCATTTGGAAAAACAGCTGCACAGCCCTTACAGGGGCTTTTCAAGAATATCCCAGCTTCATGGAGCTGTGTAGTAAGTGCCCAGAGGGCCACATCATAGAGCACTAAATGGCATCACTTTACAGTTGGCAGCATTCTGACCTCCAGTGTGAGTCACAGCAATTTAGGCAGCTTGCTGTGCTGAAGAAAGAAGATATGAAAGCAATAGTGGATGCAGACATAGCCACAGCCTAAGTGGTAGTGCCCTGCCATACCTTTCTCTCTGGCCATGCTGGCACCTGTCATCCTGTTTCAAGTGCTTGTATCTTCCTGTACCAGCATGCAAGTTTTGAAGAAGCTGGTCATTTGCTTTGCTCTTCTTTGCTATGCTTATTTTGTTTAGCTCTGGCTTTCATCTTCAGTTGAGGTTTAGTCACAAACTGTGTTACTGGGAGAGTATGCACAGTTGTATGAGATACCACAGTTATTTTAGTGACAAATTCTTCACTGCAAAACCTGAACTAGAGGCTGACCCCCTACCATGGGAAATAATGCCAAATTCAGAAGATTATGTTTATTCACACTCGAGACATAAAACATTTCTAAGCCTCAACTATATGACAATATTCCATGTACAGACCCTTGTGCACAGCCAGTGCGTGTTCTGACTTTGACTTCATGGGATCAGCACTCTCACAATTATACATTATCTGCTCAGAGGGATTACAACGCAATCACCATCTCTGGGAGAAGTCGAAGATCCTGACTAGAGAATACTTAACACAAAATTGTCAAGAAGATACTGAGATTTTATGGTGTGTTGTGCATTCTCTGCAGACATCAGAGCTGAAAAATTTTTTACATGTAACCAGCATGTCAATTTGAAATACTGAATTAATTCATCTACTGTATTCTTCACAGCAGTTTGCATCCCTTCAGACTTGTATTTAATACCATGTCTAAGCCTGGAACAAAGCAACAGTCCTGTTGAATGCCATGATGCCTTAAATTTTTCACTGCTTGGGCTTCAAAAATTAAGCATCTACGAACTAAATCCTGGTGGGATTAGTGGATATGGGGCAATGTTCCCTTAAATTTGAAACCTATGACAAGTTTGAATTTTCAATACTTGCAAATAAATTAACAAAGTACAATTCAAAGAAAATCTGCAATTTATTTAAACACTACATTTGAGTACTAATAATGACAGAAAATACTGTATATATTATAGTAGTAGTCTTTTACTCTACAAATCCGCAGTCTGGTAAAGAACTCATAAATTTTGCCAAATAGATTAATCAATAAGGAAATGTGAAGCTAAGCCTTTGTATAAAATCACATAGACTTATGTAAGAGTCTGATTCTATATTATTCAATCATTAGGGCTAAACAAATCTCAGGAACTCAATTTTTGTATTCCATGGGGCTACAGACTAGTTACAATTACATTAGGTCATTTTCCCATTTAGAGGAATGCTTCAATGTTTCAAAAAAATTTTGATTTTTTCTTTTTAAGCCTTTAGGACAAAACAAAAGTCTTTAGACTTAGAAAAATACTCCTGACAAAAACTAACAAACAAACCTCAACAAAAACAACAACCCCCCCACAAACCACCCTAAACCAAAACCAAACAAACTAAAGAAATTAATAAAAGAGATACGTAATCAAAAAGGACCCAACTCAGAGCCTTGAGTGTTGCTGTCTCATGAAGCTAAATGCACTAACACCACACTAACATGGACCTCAGTAAAGATCATTTCCTGTTTTCCAGAGAAAGAGATATTTCACCATAACCTCCTAGGCAATTATGGTAAAATATTTATACATTTCTCTGACAGAAAACAAAAACACTTGAATTGCTGTGCTTTGCTTGGGTTTTGTTCTGCTTAAATGAGGCCCTTGCTGTGCCCTAAATTAGCTTCACAGAAACTTTTATACAGGACAAAGCTTTCTGTTGATCAGGACTCACAGTGACAGAGCAAACAGCCATGCAGGAAACCAACTGGGGAAAATCATTGTTCTGAGGGATGTTTGCCTTGGTTTTTCTTTGTGTGTTCTGCCTTGGACTGCAGAACAGGGTTCAAGGAAAAGTAGGTCAAGAGGTTTTTACACAGAGATTTGAGAATTCCCAAATATAGAGAGAGGCAAGACAAAGGCACCTATTCTCAATTTATCTGCATTAAAATGTGTTCCTTACTTGAAAATTGAACTTGCTGGAGATGCATAAACTTATAAGCAGTTTGTGCAGAAATCCTTACAGTGAATAAACAGAGAAAGGTATGCGTAGACCAAAATCCTGTAATTGTTGTTAGCATTGATTTCATTAGGCACAGAATCATGCAAAGGGATCTGATGCTCCAGTGAACTCCCCTCAGTAAGGGAAGGGAATTTAGTGGTAATGTTATGTGTAACCCTAGCCTCTACAGAGGCATATGAAGAAGTGATTTATGCAATGGCAGCAGAGAGGGCATGGGGCGGGAGGATAGCTGATGCAAGAAAACAAGACATCAGCAGGCAACCTGGGGAGGGCTGTCAGAGACAAGAGAACATTTGGGTGCAGGAGAGGAGAATGAGGGTTAGGCAGGTAAAAGACATGATATTCATGAAGAGAGGTAAAGGAGCAGAATAAACATCACAGTCTGTACTACTAGACCAAAAGTCCATCTAGTCTAGTGTCCTGCTTCCAAAATTTGCTAAAAAACATGTCTAGGATATTTTTTAGAACAGAGAGGGGAACACAGCTGCACAGACACCCACACTTTTGGCTGAGGGAGCTGAGGTACCTGCAGGTAAGACAGATTCCCTTATTTGAACTGCTCCCTTTGGAAAAGGATCCTCATTTAAGGTTCCAGAATTTTGCGATACCTCTGCTTTCAGCCACCATCTCCCCATCTCCCTTGTATGTGCTTAAAGCTGCTCTTTACCAGTTTGCTAACTGGTTTTATGTGTAAAACTGGCCAAAGACTCTGCCAAGAAAACCCAGCTCTGGCCTTTCTTTGCTATTCATATGGAAATCTAATCCCTTGCTTTGTTTGACATGACTTGCTTAAGAAACATAAACATTAAAAAAATATCTAAACACCAAGAATCTCAGGATATTAGTGAGACCAACTGTCAGAGTGTCAGCCATGCAACACCCCAGCTCCCATGAGGCACTGACAGGTTATCAGGGCTGAGGTGAAGAAGCTGGGCCTTCATTTCAGTCACAAAGTCAGAAAATGCTGCTTAAACAAAGTTAGGTTTCAAACATGCAAATTTCATACTGGCAACCATCTTGTGAAGACCTCTACATAAACCTTGCAATGCATTGCTATTGTAAACGTTATCTGTTTTAGAAGATTTCATATCTCTGTCTCTTTTCTTGGCATTCTGGACAGCTTCTGAAAAATTATAGTTAAAAGGAATTTTTGTCAATACAACTGTTATAGCTTTCTTCCTAATAGATAAGAATAATGATTTTACGAAACGGCTCAGTAAGTGATATTATCTCAAGTTTTAACTGGTTTATTGATGTTTCAATGGGAAAAGTTTCTCTCTATTCAATATTCTTTGAAGTTCTTCAGTAGCAAAACAATTTAATAGCTAAAATTTCTTATGAAATGACAGCTTTACCCCTATTCTTATTCTTTTTTTTTTTTCCCCATGACTTCTGAGTCTCATCTCTTCTATGAGGGTCTTTTCTCTTGTAGTACACTAACACTCCTCTAAATAGTAAAAGGGTATTTAGGAGCTTCAAAGACCTTGGGTTTGTTTTGTTCACCTAGAACCAGTCACTGCATTTCCACTTGTCCCTGATTTGCCATGGGAGGTTCAGATAAAAGAACAACTTAATAAATGCCCCTCTGAAAAAGAACATATGTACAGTCCCAGAAAAATAAGTCCTATCACCTTGTCACAGTCTTTTGTCCTCTTGCTGCTTCTCTCCATGTCAGCATAACCCCTCAGGATTTCACCTACTTTGTCCTTCCTCTCTTGCACAACTGTGCAGTGACCAAGTACAGAGTGGCACGAGACCAGTATTGTACTGGCAACAAAATGAAAAGGTTATGTCAAACAGGAATTGATAGCAGAACTATGAGAAATGTCACCTGCAGAGACTGAGATTAATTTCTTGAACCCTAATCACCTCTTCCCCACTAACAAAATAAGCACGTTATGAGCAAACTTCAAGTCTTGTCTTGCAGTTTGTAGTTCACATAAAAACCCAATGATTTAATAATGACAAAGTTTCTGTCTTAAAATAACCTCCAAGTTATCAACCCCAAAGAACCTCCTTCTAATAATAGTGCCATTACAATTACAATTATACACACACTATGCAGAATCTATTTAATTGTAGCAAAAGCCTTTGGAAACACTTTGACCACTGAAAGCTCTATACTGCTGAATACATTTACAGCAAAGCAATTGGTTGTATGACAAAATATATAGTTTCATAAAAGCCAATTGCTACATTACAGAACAAATAAGTATTGCTCGAAATCTTTAAAAGTCCTTGGGATACCCTTTATGTTGCTGGCTGTAAAATTCGCTTTCGTATGAGATAGGTTGGACAAAAAAAATATTAAAGCAGTGCTTACAAAATTCCTAGAGGAATTTTGCAGAAAGGGGTAAAGTAATACAATGTCTTCAAGAAAAATCAAGGATCTTTAGTGGGTTTTTTAAAGTCAACTTCTTACTGACATTGTTAAATTACGATGATGGCAAATAACAGAAATATTTTAGTCTTATTTCTAGTCTTTCTGTATAATTATGACCAGTACAAAGCATTTTGTATCATAACAATCTTTCAGTTCTCAGTGATGAATAGAGACATGCAATATAATGCCTTGCTTGAAGAACATAATGGAAATTATTTCCAAAAAAAGTAATAGCGCTATTAAATTCATCATGTATACAGACACAATGCAAATTAGCGGTTCAGATCCCTCCTCCATCTTTGATTTACTTTGTGCCTTTGGAAAAAAATACTTGAGCCTACATTCAAAAAGGACTTGAAAGCACAGGATTTTGGCCACAAGGCAGATCCCCAGCCCAGGTGAAGTCTTGAAGCCACAGGAAGAAATAGAGGCTCCTAATTGCACGTTTGCACCCATGAGCCTCACATTCCTGATGTTGCATTGAATATACTGCCTATAGCAGTCAGTGGGAAATGCCAGGCTTAGGACCAAAAATGCAAATGGCTCTTACTATTTCCTAAATATCATGCCCACTCTAGACTGATTTTGAAAATATGGTATTCTGGGAAAGCAGAACTAATAAATACTGAGAACAGAATGCATAGTCTGAATTACTGTGTCTTTCCAGAGGACGACTGCTGGCATCCATCCAACCAAAAGGTCAGAATCTGCCTTTTAAGACAGTAACAGCTATTTCCTTAAAGTTATTAAGATAATTTTCCTTTTCCCCTCTTTTAAAGTGCAGGTTGCACTTACAAATAAATACACTTCTTTATGTCCTACCATGAACTTTTTTTTTTTTTTTTTAATTGTCTGGCAGTTGGTATGCTCAGCCAGGAAGTATGAAAGCTCTAGCTCTAACCAACATCAGCTGAAGTCTGAAGAGTGGAACTATTCAGAGAACAGATTTTAAAACATTAAATCCAAATATCCAGAAAAGACATATCAATACTTTGAAAAATTCTGATAAATATAAAGATGTTTTATTTCCTGCATTAATACATTCAGGCACATTACAGAAATATATGCATATTTTAATATTAGTTTTAATTTCTGACCATGGATGATGGCTATCCACCTGTAAATGCAGATCCTGTTTTTGGATGACAAGTTTGTACTGGGATCAAGAATATATATGTTTTATTACCTGGGCAATAAAGAACTTTAGGATGCACTAGAAAAATAAGCCAAGTGGAATGATTCTGTCCGCCCTAATACTTTCTGATTTAATATCTGCATCTTCATATGAAAATCAGCATTTTGACCTTCATCCACTTCAAGCTGTATAATCACCTGTTCAAAATTTCCTGTTTTCTGTAGTCCTCCAAATGTTAAGGAAAATCTGGGATGTTGTAATAGCTTTGATGGTGGCAGCACTTCTGGCTTTTTGCATGGTATTTAGTTAATCCAGAGCCAATCTTCTTGTAATACACAAGATGGACTTGTACTCCCAGTCCTGCAGCATGACAGGCTCATAATATGAATGTTTTAATGATAAACCTGATCCTCAGTCCGTATGTTTGCTCATGCATCACTCACCTTTATTCCTTTCATTCTGAGGCAAAGTTTTCTTTCCAAACCATTTTGCAGTCCATTCCCTTTTGTCTGGAACTGAAGCTCTCTGGGAGCGGCTAGAACTGTGGGGGAAAATAAAAGAGTTTTTTCAAATAACTTAATGGCAATAGGTAGAATAAAAATAACATTGCCACATTACAGGAAAAGGATGGTCACCTGACAAACAGTGACAATGACAATGCAGAGGTGTTTAATGCATTCTTTGCCTCTGACTTCAGTATAGATGACAGACCAAGGGGATCTCAATGCCCTGAGCTGGAGGACCATGATTGCAAGAATGATCAACTCCCAGCTGACCCTGAAATTGTGTGGGATCCAGCTGGATCCCTAGAAATCTATGGGCCTTGATGGGATTCATCCAAAAATCTTTAAAAATCTGGCTGATGTTATTGCAAAAGCTCTCTCTATTTTTGAGCAGTCTTGGGAATCCAGAGAGGTCCCAGCCGACTGGAAGTGACAAGCATTGTCTCGGTTTTCAAGAAGGACTCTTGCCAGGAGGTTGCTGTAAACTACAGGTCTGTCAGTCTCACTTCAGTGCCTGGTGAGGTCTGGAGAAGATTATTCTGGGAGGTATTGAAAAACACCTGAAAGACTACTCAGTCATTGGTCTTTTCAACAGCATTACACGAACTTAGACATATTTTCCTAAAATGTAAACAAATAAATAATACTTCTTAAAGCCATATCACTACCAAATTTTCAAATACCTTAATCTTGAGATGAATGGTTGGGGTGAAGTGAGTCAGGAATTCATAAGAAAAACAAAGCCTACACATCACTCTGATTGTAAATACAGCTTTGCCTTAGTGCTGAAAAAGAAAACAAAGGAAGGAAGATCACACACTGGAGACCAGAGCTGAGTTTTCTGAGGAGAAGGGTAAAATGCACTAAGATTTTATGATTACAAGATAACACAAAGTCTGGCAACTAGATGTAATAAAAGATGACAAGCCAGGAGATCTAGAAGAATAATATCCCATCATTATGAAGTAAGTAGCAGGGGAAGCAGGAAAGCCTATGGCAAATCTTACAAATATCTCATTGCAGACAGAGGAAGCACGAGAGGAACGGTGGATGCCTAATACTGTTCAAAAGTTTAAAAAGGATCAAAAGTATAAGTGTGATTTCCAGCTGTCAGATGGTTGCAGAAATGACTTATGTGGTGTGCATACCACATAAAATTTACAAATGTATTATTTGGCAAAAAATGGTTTGTGATTCTGGCTCAGAGTGTATCACCTTGTACTGACCTCTCCCAAGCTAAACCAAAATAGCAAAATAGCGAAGGGTGAGGCAAAGAAGACAGAGTTCTCTTCTGAACAAAAGAAAGAAATGGCTTAAACTGCAGTGCTTATTGTGTTCAGCTCTACTGTTTTTCAGTTGGTTTCAGCGAAATATTACATGTATACTTTTGAAATGGTTTTTTAATGGCACAAAATTGAAGAAATTTATAAAAGCCACTGCAAGAGAAGACAGATTAAAACTGACTAAAGATTCAGAATTCTGAAGGAAAGAGAAATTTTTTTTATTCAGAAAAAAACAGATAGAATTTAATAGAACTTCTGATAACTTTGCAGTTTTAAATATCCTGTAAAGCTGAACACAATGGAAAACACATTGAAAAAGTTCTGAGGGTGAAATACAAAGCAATCCCAGATCTGACTCAAATTTTTTCATTTTACTGGAGATAAAGCAACATAAGGAGAAAAATAATCCTTTTCCTACTTTTCAATACATCTAACAGTAGTGCTCAATCTGATATTGTCATACACAAAAAATTACTCAAATGCAACCAAAATGTAGGTGTGCAAGAGACAAATGCAAGAAGGCATTAATTCAGGCAGATATGTTCTTCTAATGTTCCCATAACAAACTATGAAAAGCAGAAACCTAAATCAAATCTCGGTGGTATGTGAAGGAACAGAATTTCAAAAGCAGTAATACATCACCATGAATAGTGCTAGAAAATCTGGGTATTGGCTAGCAGCATATCCAGTCATGAGGGATGACAGTAAAGTCTGCATTGAACATCTCTGACCATCCACATTTAAATTCTTTGAGTCATGAACTATCATTCCCTGTGTCCTATCTGGCTCCAGTGCCATTTCTTTCATGGTGTATTTCCTCATATAAAAATGGAGCAATTCATTAAATCTAATACCACAATTTAGGTCTCTAGACCTTATTGTGTTATCACTTTTCTTCCTGAAACACTCTAAAGGTTTAAACTCACTTTTCTGTACAACTCATTACTGAAAGCTGGAGCTTCAGGTTAATAACATTTTTGTTTGTTTGTTTGTTTGTTTTTGGTTGGTTGGTTGGCTGGGGTTTTTTGGGGTTTTTATGGGGTTTTTTTGTTGTTTTGTTAGTTTTTTTGTTTGTTTTATTTTTGTATAACATGTATAGGTACAAATTGTCAGCTCCACACAGGATTCTATTGTACATACCTTCCTAGCATAAAGAAATCTCTAAGATTCTTTTCAAAGCTTCCTTCACACTACAGTCCTGTAGGCTGATGGCATCCAATGATCTTTCCTCCACAGCCTTAACAACTCACCTAAATTTCTTGTATCTGTCTTGAAACAAAGCCAAACCAGGCTTCTATTTCTGTCTCATGTCAGAGCACTGTGCTAGGGTACAAGAAATTACATCTCTTTCTCACATGCAAACATACATGTCTCTTAATCATCTCGATCACCGAAGGTTTATCTCTTTCAAAATATTCAATTCTTTTTTATCATGCCTAAAGCAAATCAAAATTGAAAAATGCAAAATTTTCCTCATTCACCACTCTAATCTTGATATTCCCATTAAATAGTATGACATTTTCTATATATATGCAATCACCTTAAGATTTCTGATATGCTGCAGGTACAAACTCTGTACTTGTAATATGGTAAAACATTTTAAGTGTATGCACAGAATTATGGCTTGAGAAATACTACCTGGAAATCTGCCTTTCTTCTCACTCTCTCCTGCTTCTACAAACACAGGAGTCTGAAGTAATCATCTGAATGTGGTTCTGAATGCTGATCAGCCCCCACTTAAAGAAAATATTTTCTTTAGTGATAAGACTTATCATAACTTAAGTCTTCAGTAGCTTGGGCCTGTCTTCAAAGCAGCTATATATGGGGTGGGTTTTACCATGTAAACTTAGAATTATAGAAATGACCTGCTTGTTTCAAGCCAAACAAAACCTGAGTGCTTAGACATTCATTCAGACCTGCAAGAGAACTTTCTTGTGCTGAATGTGCCATCTTGCTTTTGGGTGGCCTTTGTAGCAGTACAGAGAGTTTCACATATAATGTGCCTAAATATGAGATGACAACACGAAACAAGACTGGAAAACTTCATAACCCAAATGGTAAGCCTTAAATGTGCTCTATCATGCTGTGTAAAGTTAAGATTTACCAATGACATCAGGCTTTGCTCTACTGTACTGGAGTGAATATTAGTAGAAATACAGTAGTAGTTGCAAAAGCTCTCTGGATACATCAGATAGAAGCTCATGTCATTCTTTTCATTGCTGATATCCCTGACAGTTTGGGTCATCAGAGAACATAACTCTTACTACTGCAGCTGGGTTGGATTCTACAGCCCAAACTTTCTACAGTCTTGCTCATCACACCCAATGTCATACCACTTGAAAGTGCTAAATATTTGTCCAAATATCTCCCAGCACATCCAATTCTTCATCTGGCCATTGTCAAGTCATTCAATACGCAGATGAGAGAAATTGTTTCAGTGGTAAGGTCAAATACTTCTTTTAAAAGTCTTTTAGCAACGGTAAATCAACAAATTGGAATGGAATCTTAATAAAGATGAAGAAAATCCACATGTATGGTAATGACAATCAAACCTGTAAACAGTCTGTGGCCAAAATCTCTGTGATGGGAACATAAGGGAAAATAAAAGTGCGCTGCAAAGAAAGAAAACAGAAAACATTTATTGTGACTCTGGGGAAGGAGATGTCCATACCACTCAAAAGAAAACTACCTGACATCATTCTAGGCTGCAGCTGATCAGCACAGGAAGCCAGAAAAGCTTCAGTCTGTTGTCCCACTCTTTTTAAGCTTACTTTGAGACAAAATGAGGTGGTGTGGTTAGAAGATAAATTGCAAGTTGAGATTAGAGGAACCCATGCTCTAATTCTGGCATAGTTTCTGCATCTTTTCATTGGCTTCAGCTCACATCTTTGTGCCTTCAGTAAAATATAGACATTGAGTACCTTTGAAATCTGCTGATTAGAAGGGTTTTTTTAAAACAACAGAATTATTCTGCTAAGTTAAACAACAGAATTATTCTGCTAAGATAAACCTTTGCCTTGCATTTATCTTACAGCTTCTCTTGACTGACAGCTTCTTTGCTCTCAGCTGCCAGGAAATTCTGACCCCTCTCATAGTAGCACACCCATTCTCCTGAGGACACTCCAGCCTCCTTCCCTTGCAGCTCAGAAGAGTGAAGATACTCAAACATTCAATATTGCATGAAAACAAGTGCACAAGTCATGATGCAGCCAATTCCACATGGGGAAAAAAGGCATATTTTGGGAGGGGCCCTTCCAGCAATAACATTCAGAGGTTGTTAGTAATATGCCTTGGGTTGAAAACACAAGATTCCTTGAATTATTAAAGAGACCAGATACATCTAAGCAGTAAGAAGGGTGCAGAAAAGCAGTATGGACTACAACTTACTGATACCTGTTTGGAAATAGTATCTTTATTCCACTGGAGTCTAGATTTTTCTTATAATTGTTTTCCTGATAGTCATTCATCAGTATCCTGGCAAATGACACTGGAAGTTCAGCATCTCATTTTCCATTGATTTGTATTGCAAAGGGGCACAGATTAGAAAAACAGGAAGGTCTTTGACTCCTCTCTCTTTCATTCAAAGGCAAGTGACAATCCATCTAAAAAAGGGTGGATATTGCAAATGTCATAACCCTTACCACAAAGAAGACAAATGAATGAGAGTAGAAACTTTGCTTACCAGCTCTAGAAAAAATAAAAACCCACTCTTTTTTTCAAGTGCGACCATTCCAGAAAAGTCTTGCCACAAATCTACTTGCCAGACTCTATTTAGTTGTCTGGGCACAATGATTATGACATTATCCTCACCCCTATTCCTAGAGTTCAAAAATAAAAGTAATTGGAAATAATCTAAGACTGAAAGCCTCCAGTCTATAGAAAATGCACAATGTTTTAATTAACATTTTTAAAGTCTGATCACATTCCCTTCTCAAGGAAGATAAATCCCCATTTTATTAGTTTTGGTGACTTTATTTCAAAATGAATAGTGGACTTCAAATACAGAGCCGATACTCAGCTTTCACTGGCTTTTACACGCTATTTCAGTAGCCTTTCTGGATGTGATAGGTGCACTTCCGAAATGCTTATTCATGAGAGTAGCTCTTAACCCTTACCCCAAGGCATTAATTTAATGAAACTGAACATCTGACTAGGACCATAGCCGAGCCAACTATGCAAAATTAGGTCTAAGCAAAGTTTGTTACACAGCTGATAAGGCCTGACTTCCTTTTGTGTTAAGAAGCTGAATTGTTCTTAACTCAAAAACTGACTTAAATTTAGATAAAACAAGCTGGCAATCTATTGGCTGAATCAGATACTTTCCTGTTTCCTGTTTCAATCTCATATACATCTCTTCTTCTATAACAGAACACTGCCAAATCCCTTCAACCATATGTTCCTTGAGCATTTCTTTACTTTAGGAAGTAACAGATGCCTGCCCTGGAGGGAAAAATCAATTTATTTCTGTAACTTGGTTCCAGTAATGTAACAGAGTTATTTTGTTTAAGGAAAGGGCAACCAACCCTGAAAGGATGGTTCTTTTACCTTTAGGAAATATTGCATAAATGGTTTGTACTGAATAATTTATGAGCTTATACAGAAGCTATTCAAAATAGCTCAAACTGTACATTCATCATAACCTTTTTCTTCAGCTTTCCACTAATTAATGCCTCTGAAAATTCCTAATTTTAAGTTTCAGGAAACATGCATGTTTGGAAAAGTATCTCATTTTATGTTCACAATGAAATATACATGAACCATTTTATGAATTTTAATGAATCTTTATTAACTTTGGTCAGTTAACATTATTCATTAACAATTCATAAACACTTCAACCTACCCCTATTATGCAGCATTATGAACTCTTATGAGAATGTTTGATACAAAACAGTCGTGATAATAATTTTGAAATAGAGGGGAAAAAAATCAAAAAGCTTCTTCATATGCCAACAACGTACTTTTCTCAAATTAAAATTTCAACAGGTTCATAGATACTATTCAAGTGGGTCTGTGAGGATCTAGTCATGTCTGACTTCAGATCCCAGACAGTGCTACTATGTCAAACTGGAACATATCCCATCTAGAAGTTACTGAATTTACCTAAACTATGCCCACTGTAAAATGCAACATGAGATTATGGTTCAATTGTGTTCATTTTTTCATACTGGAAAAAGTAATTTTCTGCATATCACTTAATGGCATTGGATTTTACTGGGTAAGAGTGTTGGGATTTGACTTCTAAAAGTATTCACAAAAGGAGTAAAGGTTAAAAAAAAGAGAAATAATTCTTCTTTTATATTAGGTGTGCCTAAATTCTGCAGTCACAACCAATTCAGCTTTTGGAAGCTCTTTGTATGGTTTTCTGGAAAACTGGCTGCATCCATGCCCATTTTACGCTTTGTTATAGTCACTTCCCCAACACTTGCAGAAGTCAAACATGACTACTTTTTCTCTAGAGAAGAGCAAAGCTCCTTAAGGTTACTGATAAAGCAGGTACACATGCTGTGCATATGAACCAAATTTTCCTACAGCTAAATGTTAAAGACCTGAGCTGCTAGACTGACATTTCCCAGGGAGGAAAGGGCCTGCCTGACACAGGCATGTGGCTGGGAAGTTATCCTGAGCAGCAGCAAACACAGCTCTGTGGCTGGGAGCTGTGCCTCAGCCTCCAAGGGCTCTCATTATGCTCTAGCTAACTTTCCTCTCAGTGGCTGGGATTTCCTGAACACCATTACTAAGTGTCTAATTAACAACAGGTGTTCCAGGGATATGACTTTCACTGCTTCCCTTTGTCAGGCATTTGAACACAAAACACTGACCTTGATGGGTTTCTACCTGTACATTACTCACCCAATTAGAAGGATGAATCTGCTGCAGATGGATTTGTAGCAAAATGCCAAAATTCTCCCTGTGATCCTTCTCTAGGCCATTAAAGCATGTACCAAACACGAGCAGCTGAGCTATGCACTGCCTGTGAAATCTGTCACAGCAAGGAATTTCACCAAACCATTTTTATTGTCAGAGGTGAAAGAAATTGGGAGAAAGTGGCATTGTGCTGATAAGTGCACATGAAGTATACAAGAAAATACAATTTGTTGAGGATGCAGGTAGATGAAAAATATCCCCATTGACAGAACGAGTTCTGTGGGCACTTTTTACTTTTTGTCAAGCCTCTCAATCTGATTGATCAATAACATGCATGTTTTAAACTACTCCACTCCATTCCATACTCAACATTTTAAAATCAATTCTTCGGTGTTTTCCTTAGACAACACACCACAATTCACTCTCCTGTGCCTAATCCATCCACAAAATGCATTTTGTCAAACTGTTCAATTCTTTCCCTTGAATGAAGCACATTCCATCAAAGCAAGCCGTCTGTTCTTACAATAGAATGAATTCTGTCTAATGTAATAAGCAGTGTATGAAGAGAGGCATTTAATCAAACATATATGTTTAACAAAAGGAATCATTCCTTGTTTGGCAAGACATATTTTAAATTCTCTACGAATTTTAAATTTTGCACCACTGTAAATAGACAAATGAATCCTACACAGCTTTTGAACAGAGCAACTGTTGTATATAAAATATTTCTAAAACCTTCTCTTCTTAGAAAATTTGGAAATAGGAATGGTGGGTATTAACTAGCATCATGCTTTGTAAACTTGAACGAAGCTACAGAAAAATTGATCTGGTTTTTACTCTTAAAAGGTTTATAGTGATTAACTGTTACAGAGGGAACTGAGTAGAGGCAGCTACAGCAGCTGTGATACTACACTGAGAATTCCTTTAAATATGCTTCTCACATTCACACTGGTTATTATTGGGTAATGAAAATCTCTTTATTCTCTCCTAAAATCCCAGAAAGCAAACCCAGTTCTTTTCAAAAGACAGAAAATGAAATACGACCTAAAGACACACATTAACATTCCTGACATCTGGTCCACTTGTCTGATTTTGCTTTATGCCAGGGATGTTCCAGGGACTGCAATGAACATTGAAATTGCGACTGACATGTCATTTGTGCTCTTCCTCTTTCTGCCATATGAATAATTCTTACCAGAGCTTTTCTGTGTGAAAAGTCTGGACAGGAAATATATGTACATGTACTGCTTGGGGTAAAGGTTTTAGCGGGTAAAGCTTCATCTGACTGCATTACTTCATCATTACCATCACAAGTTATTGTAAAAAAGAATACAGAAAATGTTTATCCTAACACCCTATATTACTTACTTTATGATATATGTCACATTTGACATTACCATAACTATTTCAAGTATTATAATTTAGGCTGAACTTCTATTTCTTGTAGTGTTTTTCTGAAACATTATACTTGGGCTATTATTTGAACTTACACTTCCCCAAAAACAAACAAACAAACGAAAAAAACCAGACTCCCTTATAGGACCTAAAAGATTGAAGGCTTATGACCTTTACCATGACAGGGTTTCATATGTGGTCTTGGAGGTGACTCACTAAAAGCACTGATTGGTGATAAAAACCTAACACCTCAGAAAGAAAACAAGTGCAATGCTGAGGGGGAAGCAGCAGAAAATCATCTGATTGAGCCCTGGAAAATGACCTTGAGAAAAACTGTGGGGGAATTCCAGAGATGAGCAGTATCTGAAAAGGAGGTGGCAACTATAGAAAAATAAACTTTCCTGTGAGAAATCTGACTAGGAAAGCAGATTTCTACAGTCTTGATAAAAATGAATATTTGTTTTCTTCTCTTATTCAACTATATGGCACTGAATTTTTTGCTAAAATCCTCAACATAAAAATGTGATTGACTTTTATAATTCCATTTTTCTTGAGAATAAACCAAGAAATATTCTCCCACATACCACCTGCAAACGCAGCTGATTTAATTACTCTGACTAACTACACATCTGGCAAAACCCAGCATGCTTTCCCCAGTAAAAGCCAAGAGATTTTTCTAAAATATGATATTGAATACCTTTTCACAGCAAACAGCAAATTAGACCACATATATGCATATTTATGTATATACATGTATGTATTTGCAGGGGAAAATACTTGATATTATAATATCATTCATGTCTTAAAACAAACTTAATGAAATCTTGCTGACATTTTAAGGTGAGAGAAAACAGTCAAAGAGCAAGTAAGGCATATGAAGTGTGTGAGGCACAAAGGGAGCAGCAGAACATCCTTGTGAGCAGGTGCAGGCACTGGGAGCCTGAGGCCGGCATTTGGAAATGCAGGAGATGATGTGCAAGGCTGTGATTGCAGTCACAGCCTTCAGAAGATCCATTGCAGGACCCAGGGCTCACCAAGCTCCATGGATCCCTCAGAGCTCCATTTACCTCTCTGCAGGATCAGCTCCCTTTTATGCACATGTTTCACACAGAAGTGCTGAAATAAAATAGTCAGTTCACCTACCTGCTACTTAACTAACTCAAAAGATGGTCAGAAAGTTTAATTCAGGATATACTTTGAAAGGCCAGGATGAAAGATGTGCTCTCTGATGAGTACAATGAACTACCTTCCCTCTACCCTTTAACAGAAAGCTGTGTTGAAAAGCTCTTCACTGCACAAATTAATTTGAATAGCTGACAAATGCATGAAAATTAATTCTTCATCAATTGTATTTGCCATATTTTCAGATTGCAGATTTTTGCATGCCAAAGTATCTTCAACATAAACACAGAAAGAGAACCCAAGATCACAAAAAATGGGAGTTCTCTGATTTTCCTCAATAGAATTTTACAAAGAAATACTTAAAAAAAAAGGAAAGAAAGGAATATAAGGGTATGCTAATCCTAGTCAAAAAGATGTTTAGAAGATGTTTTCCTTCAAAACAGTTTTAAAGAAATAGTGATTCCCAAGTATTGTATTTAAGTGTTATGCCGAGAAATTGAAGGCTCATGGTTTAGGCTGTATGTGTCCAATAGAGTGGATTGGGACTATACAATGCAACCAGGTTTCACAGAAATTTACAATACAGCCCTGGCTGGTAGGGTTTTATGAGTCATACCTTTTTTAATCTCAACTGCAGCACAACCTCCTCTCCAGTTCATAAATACATAATCATTCTTTACATATGTATCCACTTACTCAAAGATACTGAACAAATGTATTGGGTCTATAATGCCATTACTGGTTTGTAATGCAATTTTTGAAACAAAGTTTAGCTGGAAGCCAGGAAGTGAACCCACGTGCCTAACCAGTCTTCAGTGAGTATTGTTTAAGATATTCTGAGTCAAAGCTTTCTGATTTTGTTAAAGCAAAAGAAGAATTGCACAGAAAGAGTCCCAAACAAGGACTGGGTCTCAGATCTGACAGAGTCTTATGGGAGGGAATGTAACCTGTGCTCTGATGCGCTTTTGACTCTGGTCAAAGGCAGAACTCCCACCGGCTTCAGGCTGTAAAATCTTGCTCTTTTCTGTCAGCAATACAGTTTGTTAAAAGAGGCATCTCCACCACACCAAAGCAAGACTTATCCATGTGTAAAAGCAGTCTGATGGTGTCCAAAGAAAAAGCTGCTGCTAGTTTTTGGCCTTTTTATTTGTTGAACTCAAGGCAGACATTTTTACTGCTGTGAAAGAAAGCTGGGTATAAACTTTCAATAAATTTAGGCAGAAAGTTATGAAATTAAGATGTCTTCAGTTGAGCAGAATATTCTAGCATGGAAGCCTTGCATGAAAAATTTAACAATGGAGTATTTGAGCTATTGGTGACAATTATTTTCAATAGATTACTTTGGACTTCAGAATTTGTTTGAAGCAGGATTTAGTCTCATTACTCCAAGGGGGATATTTTGAGTCTTTTTATTACATACTCAGGATTCTGGTCCAATAAAACCTTTCCTCTTTTTTAGTCAAAATTTTAGTCAATGGTCTCAAAAATTCCAACCAGCACAAAATTTTTACATGGCAATTAGCCTAAAATGGACATTACAATACCAGATCTGGAAGTGTATACTCAGTTTAATTCTTTCTTTTCTGCATTTGAATTTAGGAAATTTATGAGCTTGTTACGTGGTTATCACTCACTGAATAAAAAAAAAAGAATCCATATTTTCTTCACATCAAAAAAAAATTTTTTGCAAAAAAATTGTTCAGAAATACCAAGGGTCATCTGTTTTACCTTGGAGGGGCATGAAAGTATTATTTTTGAGGATATGCATAAATGTGGCAAGGCCTGTTCTTTCATTTCTCCCTGCTTAGGAAGTCACATGATAGTGGTCAAATAATTATGCTAGACATAGTTTGAGGTAATCACTGCAGTGTCAAAAATACTTAAATATTATAATATGATTTTAAACCAAATTCTCAGACCTATTCTCTGAATGACCAGACTCTTGATTGGTCATATTTATGTACTTACTTTATCTCAAGAAGCTCTTTATTCAGTGAGAATTTACATCAGCTGAGGATCTGCAGGTGGTCAACTCATAAAGCCTTACAATAACAATTATCTGAGAAGTGAATTCAGATCTCATATCTGTACTAAATTAGAAAAAGAGTAGATTTTAACTTAGATCTGTAGCTTCCTGTTGGATGTTCTAACCACCACACTATGAAAAAAAATCAAAAACATTAGTCATTAAAACAAATGTATAGATGATAATTCAGCCCATATTTGCAAATACATCCAAATCTTCATCCCTGGGACACAAAACTGGCGCACAAAATATTCAAAAATATATTTTGCAGATATTTACCTATGCCAATACTTGACTACACAATTCTCAGATAAAGACATTGGTGGGATTTTTTTGCAGCTTCTGAGAGCTTCAGCATTTTTTCTGCTGTAATTTCTTTTCTCTGGAATTACATTTATAATTAGATCTGGAAAATAATGTAAGAGATGGATGCAAACTATTACAAATATTAGATAGTGGTCTCTTTCTGAGACAATGTCTGTAAATACACACAACAGTGCACAGAATGTTGTCATGATATAACCATTGTTCAGTTTCTGTGTGGATACAATTAATAAACAAGTACAAAAGTCTTTTCTCCCGCCAGGAACTCTACTAGCCTTGATTTCCTAAATAGTGTTTAGCTGAAATTATTACAGAGTACAGTGGACAGTAGACACAATGTGCAGACACAAAGGAGGCCATGAACCTTTTACACAGGTAGCCTGAGGCACAAAAAGTGGTTGCTTTAAACATTGAGAGCATCAGGATCAGCAGCAGCAATGAGCTGGGTGCCCCAGCAGCGCACCAAGCACAGGGAGAGCCCCTGGTCCACTCAAAATGCCCAAGCTGTGCAGAGCTGCTTCAGTGACAGCTGATGAATAAGCAGATAAGATGACTACACACAGCCTTTCAGGCTGACTAATGTGTTATCTGAACATACAGAAGGAAGAGGAAAATTGTGATGTTCTTACAAAAGGGCTTCAGCAAGTCTTATTTTTAACAAAAAAAGAGTCACCTCTCCAGAACTTCACACTAAAATTCATTAGTTCTGTGTAGAGGTGGCCTTTTCCCTCTCATCATAAACATGAAGAACAACTAAATTCAAAGTCATAAGTATCACTAAGGCAAGGTGAGCCCATATAAAGGTTTGATTTTCTTAAAAAGAAGAAGAAAAAGTATATCAAATGTTAATAACACTTATGAACTAGCAGAAGAGATACAGAAAGTAAAAGTTAGCTGTTAAATTGCTACTTCAGGGCTGCAGAACTTATATTGTGCAAAATATAAAGGACAATTACGAAGTCTTCCTGGAAAAAAGAAGTGGGAATAATTCTTTAAGATGGAAGGGTAAGTATATAAGAGGCAATTATGGGAAGATGGTTAGGATGAAATAGTATTGTGATACAAGATTCTGCTAGATTTTATTTCTGGATTTATCCACAGAAAATTGTGTGCCAGTAATTTTTCCCTTCTTTACTACATTTTTAATACCTTTTATAAAAAGCAATTCTGAAAAGCTCTCCTCTCAATTCAATCATTTTATAATGTCAAAATATAGAATTTATTGCACAATATCAAAGCTATCAAATTTATTTCAGCTTATTTTCTAATAAGGTTGTGGATGATATAGTTTACACAAAAATTTTTGCTTTTAAATTTGTTCATCCACCTCATTTGTACATACAAGGAATTTTCCAAATGTGAAGATTACTGCATTATATTTCACTTTGTATATTGCAAAACTAGTTACTAGACTTCCTGCTAAAGTAAGTCCAAAAATTCCTTTTCAAACATAACACACAATAAATGATGCTCCCTTACAGGAATTTAGTATACAGAAAGATGTTGGATGGAGGAAATCTCTGACTTCTATTTAAGAGAGCATTAACACAGAAAAAAACTTACATTCATTATATATCAATTACTGCCTATGTTTGTAGGTGATACGTAAAAATGGTCCTTTAACACAAAAAAGTACTGCAGCACTGTTCTGTGAGGCATTAACTTTTCTTGTCAATTCCTCTATGCAGATTCTTTAAGATTAATCGGGGTCAAATTACTGTCACCTGTTCCCAAGCTATCAAAAGTGTGAAAAAATAAAGGCTAACACCATGCCACTCAAAACCATTCCAAAAGGTTACTGGGATAAAGTCAACGTTTCCGTAACGTGTTACAACCAGGTTAATCAATTTTAATTCCATTGACTTGTAATAGCATATTCCAAAACTGGATTTGAACCTTCATTTCCTTCTATCTTGAATATTTGATCGTTGGTTTTGCCCTCACAAGTACACTGCTATCTACTGACTCCCCTGTGCTTGATACCATAAAGATAATATCACTACAAATATCAATCCCTCCCTTTTTTCTGGCCTACAGGAGACACAGTTTGTTTATATTATGTAGGCTTTTTCAGTTGTTTCTCTGTGTGTAGAAGAGAAAATTGTGTGTGAAACGTTGTTACTGAGGAAATTAACTTGAAGACATGCTACGTAATTAGCTCTCAAATTTTTAAGCCAGTAGTTAATAATTCACTTCATGAAGGTCAGAAAGGGCCATTGACTAATGCATATTCTGGTGAAACCATAAGCCTGAACTTCCCCATGACAATCTGTCAGCAACCTTTCTTAAAAACTTCTTCAGAAAAACAAAAGTAAACCTATGATGTAATTAATAGCTTTTCTCAGGAACTGCTTACCAGTCAGCACAAAGTATTTTTCAGAATACTTTGGAATATTGGCAGAACTTCCTCAAGAAGCTGACGACCTTTATAGGAATTGGTGAAAACTGTCTTCAGGAACTGATGTCTAGCAAAGATTCCCTCTTAAATAAATCAAAGATCAAGTTAGGAGTTTGTATTATTGATCTTATGAAAACTGTTCCCTTATTTTTATCGCATATTTCTCAAAACTGGATGTGTACATTTCTAATCTCTAATATTACGTCATCCAGCATGTTTAGGCAAAGCAGATATTATGATAACATCGTTACACAGTAGAAAGGAAGTGAATAATTACAACCCATCAGATAGAATATAAGCGTTCAAGTGTCAGCTGTCATAAAGGGGGATTAAAATTTCATGTGATTAAGAGCAAATTGGATTAAACATGTTTTAAAAAGAGACACCATTTTTTTTCCAACTGGAGCTTTTTAGCTTGTATATTAATACACATGCACCTACAAAGAAAAGAAAAGCTAAAATAGCTTATAGAAGAAATAACTGTGGGAAGACATGGGAGAAGAGTCCAGACACAGATGGTTGCAGTCTGTATTTATTCTCAAGGAAATATCACAAGGCAGCCCATATGATGCTGAGGAAATAAATAGTGTATTTGGACGCTAGCATACACTGTGTTTAAAAAGATCATCCATCCTGTCAGAAACAGAAATTTTATAGAGAGGAAATGTGGAGGCTGCAATTTGTGTGCAACCTCTGCTCCCTCCCTTCCTTTTGCTGAAATGCCAGGCAAAGACAACAGCAGTTGGCTGTGCATAGATAGATGCAACCAGGACTGCTAATGCTAAAGAGGACAAAACTCCTCTCTGTGCAGTTCCAGCTACATAATCTTCTTTCTGGCCCTGCCATTGGCATCAATTTTTTTTTGTACCAGGTTCAGTCACTTGGTCCCAGCTGTCAGACTGATGCCACCACAGCCACCTACACACGTTTCTCCCTGAGCTGCCCCAGCTCCGAGGGGCTCTGCCACGGGAGCGCCCTCCCGGTGCCACCACACCCAGCAGGGAGGACAGGTCCTTTCCTGCTCTATGACCTCCTTTTGTTTCCAAACCGAGACTTCCCCCTCTGAATAATTCCTCTTACTTTTAACTGACATGGTACATGTATTCCTATTAAAAAGGGGAAAGCAGCTACAGAAATCTTGAAAAATATTAGACCTCTTTAAACTTTAGAAGTCTTCTTTTTCTACAGTAAAAAAAATTAAAATTTCCTGGTCTTTTTCATTAAAAATTATCACTTTTCACTTTTATTCATTTGTTTTTTAAAAATTGACATAATTTTTCTAAGTTAAGAAACTTTATATGCACAAATCCACTATTAACAGCTATGCAGCATGTGATTGGTATCATAATGCATTTACTCCATTATATTTATTTTGTACATTTTTAGAGATGAGGAGATTGGTTTTTTGTTCCCGTAAAAAAGCATAGAAAACCCCAACCAACCAAAAAGAAAAAGAAAAAAAAAAAACAACCACACCAAACAAACAAACAAAAATAAAACCCACCAAAAAACCTCAAAACTCAAAACCCCAAAACCAACCCAAAAAATCCCAGCCAAAAGAAATGAGCAATCTTTAGTCCTGGTCAGTTACGCAAGGTACAGCAGAACATAATTTCAATATGAAAATGAAAGGTAGTGTTAAAATTACTGCTTCCTTTTCTTCCTGTTTGTAAAATCAACTTAGAAGTGATTTTTTTCAAGTATTCAGAGCATGATAGGTAAAGAACCTTATCACAGCTGCAAAGCACATAATGCTAACAGTAGTCCAAGGAAAATATTAGGCATTTTGAACACTTAACATATGAGAATAAGGATATATTATTCTTAATTTTGTATTTTAATAATTACTTCCTCAGCTGTGTAGATAGTTTAAACTCCTCAATACTCTATCAGAAAAGTTAGCAAAGTGAAGCAGTCTATTTTTGCCACAAAAAAGAAGTTGAAAAAAACAGAAAATTTCTTGGGAAAGTAACATAGAAAGTCTTGAAGTGGTTTTGTGTTAAAGAAAACCCACACTTACTCTGAGACACTAAGCACACAGTCAAAGGTCATCTTGGAGTATTCATCTAAGAAAGCTCTTTGGGTCTGGTCCAAAGCATTTTTGCAAGTGACAGTGTACTTAGGAATTCAAGTTTTATGGATCTTAGAATGAAGAATAAGCTTGGACTATTAAGTATCATACACTACCCTTCCAAAATGATAGACAGATTGTATTTAGAGGTTGATGTCTCTGTTAACAGTATGGCAATGAAAAGCATGCCTTTTAACTTAGGAGGAGAGGGCTTTGCATTAGCAACTATAAATCTTAAGTTCAATTCTAGTGCTGTCATAATATCACTCAAATTTTATATATATACATTTTTATATACATCATCTACCTTCCTAATTGTGTAATGGATGGTTAGTTCATGATGAAGAGTACGTCCTACTAGTTGCACAATTTCGTAAGTCTCCTATCATTCTAGCTGGAGAAATAGGAAGTACCTGACATCATAATGACCATGTTGAAAAATTTCAACCTTCTTCAGACTTTTCAGTCAGTTCACTATTTGTGCATTCAAAGACCAGCATACTCTAAGTTCTCAGTGTCAGGAAGCACCAAACACCATGCTGCACTATGAGATCACTTGCAGCAGACCCACTGCTCCTCCCTGACTGCAGTGTAAGTCCTTGCAACAAGAGTTGGTTTTGATGTTTACAGCCACATCTCTCTCTTTGTCTTTGTTTATTCTGTTAATCAAGTTTATTTAGCTTAGGAAGTTGTAAAAGCTATTCTCAAATAACTGAAGCTTGTTGATCTCTTTCCAGATATGAAACCATAAATGTTGTGTTTTCTTCTTTTGATTGTGAGGATAAATTTAAATATTTTATATAAATAATTTAGGACTATCTGCAAACTAGATGCCTAATCCAAACTCTGCTTAATTTTTTTAAGAAGTGTCTACCTTTTTTTTTTTAATAGGAACAAGATCATTGGGTTCAAAGCTGTAATAATGAAAGGCATAATAGCTTGGTTTATTCAGCTTTATAATCCTCTAAAAGGCAGTGCTGACTAAAGGTTGAATAAACATTGGGTTTATGATATTGGTAAACGCTTAGGAGATAAAAAATTTGGGATAAAGTCTTCCCAAAACTAATAAGATATTAATATGCAATAAAATTAGGCAAATATTTTTTAATCCTTCAAAATCAAATTAGATTGCTTACTTATACCATTAACCTGTTAAATACAGCAAAATAAAGAAAATACCAAATGGGCACTCCTGTTTCCAAAATAGAGAAATTACCAAATGGGCACTCCAAGTGGGCTTTTTCTAGAGAGCCCCTCATTAATCAGTTCAAGATAGTCTCAATAGCCACACAGTCTTCAGAAAGGACTATACTACATTGTTATGATGGATCTCTGCAAGATGCCAACTTTTATAGCACCTTGAAAATTGCTTATCCATAGTGATTATGCAGAGGATATTGCAATATAAATTATTGGGTTCAACCATTTAAACTGAAGCATAGCTTGAAATGATTGTTTTATACATAGCTGTGTGACACCAGCTGAGCCTAAGTGCCTTCAGTCACCACTTTTAACATTAGCAGTTAAGCCATCTTAAAGAAGCTTAGACATTCAGAAAATAAACTCTATCTGAACCCTCTGTTGCTCCCAGGAAAATGCCATTTGAATTTTAATGCTCTCATTCACAGACTGTCTAGATCCACCCAGTTTTATTTCACAGTTTTGTGGTCTGTATCAGACCTTTCTAGCAACCACTGTTTACTGCAAAAATAGAGCTTCAAAGCATTCATGTATCTTAATCAAATTATTGATAAGTGAAAAGAAATAATCAGTTTTTTGCAATTTCAAAACCTAGCAAAAAGTTTCTGCCATGCCTTTTGTTATTGAGACACATTCTTTTGTTATTGAGAGGTGTGGCCAATACATTGGCACAGGGCATTTTTATCAAAGCAGCTTCAGCCTCCTTGCATTTTTCCATGCTTGAATACATCAAGCAATCCTGTGTTTATCCTTGCTTCTGAAAAAGACTGAATTGGAGCTCTGCTTAAAACCACTCTTGGCCCAGAATTTAGCATCTTGGATGTAAATACTGAAATTTTCCTTGCAGCTCTTTCAATACACAATCATCAACATGTAATCTTTCTTTTTTGGACTTATTAAGTTAGCTTGAACCTTGGAAAATAATTCCATTATCCTTAGTACCACATCTGTGCACCAGCTTTGCCACCCAGAAGTAAAAATCTGGCACATTTGTTTTACATTATTTATAGATAATGAGTTTACATCAGCTTGATGCCTTTGTCACGTTTTTTATAGTTCAAGCTGCCATGAAGAAACATAACTCCAAAACATTTTAAAAGTGTTTGTGCATAGACACTTATCCTTGACATGTTGAAAGTCAACAGATTTTATTTTAAAATTAAAATCTCGATATTAAAATCTAAATATTTCAAAATTGTTGAACTATGGCAGAAATTTGTTTACAGCTCAAGCTTACCTTATAATGAATGTGTCAAGCACCTGCAAGGTATAAAATTTCCAATCAACATCAGTTCAGTATAGAAAAGATTAAAGAAGAAGAAGCCATAGGACGGAGGAACTATGACTTCTCAGGGCTCCACCTTGCAATAGGGGTAAGGACTATCTGGGGAAAAAAGTTCTCTTCACATCTTCAAATTCCTGAGAGCACTAAGAAAGTTTGAGACCTGGATGACTAATTCTTCTAGAGCACCTTGAATGATTCAGACTCCATCTTTAATGTTTTTCTCTCATTTCTTGTAACAAAATTCACCTTCAAAAGACTAAAAAATCTCCTAAAGACCTACCTTGGCTTTAAACGCACTGTCGTCTTTCAAATCTGTCTGGAAGCTGTGGGCAGTTTGCCTTGCACCTGTAGGCTATGCAGTGGAACAGCTATAGATGGCCTTTCCCCTGGTGCTAGAATAGCACCATTTCTTCTTCCACAGCCAATGCAAATTATGTATTCTGTTCTTGAGGGATTTTGACAATATCGAAATACTGTGATGAAGCCTGAATCCTAATCTGCAGTGCCAAATGTCACAGCACTTCACAGATCCAGGCATTACCAGAAACATTAAGATACCTGTTATGGCACAAATGTGACCCAGCAATCCTTATTACACCAGTTACTAATAAAGTGTAAAACTTCACTTTTGTTTTTATACTGTTTTCATTTGGTACACCTTATTTTTTAATGCTAAATAATTGTCTTGGAACTCACTTAGTGTGCTTCTGATCTTGTTTCTATTCCTTGACACTAGCGGTTAACTCAGAGAGAGGTGAAAATTTTTTTGAGAGAGTAGACTTATTAAAATGTAGCACAAAATAATACTGCTTCTCTGTGCTTTCCCTTTTTTGCTTGTTCAGGAATAAGTATTCCAATAAGATTCAACCTACAAGTTGCTGAAGTCAAAAGGCACCTTTCCATTAACTTCAGAAGGTTACAGATGAAGTTTAGAAAGACTAAGAGGGGTCAGATTGTACTGATTAGTTTCCTTTTAGTCTGTATTAATCAGTGCCAGAAAAAATGTCATAAATGTTACAGGGGTAGGCTGATACTTGCTTTGACCATTATGGAAGGCCAATCACAGAACAATAATTCTAGATTCTTTATGAAATGTATAAATACTAAATGCCCATGAGAATGTCTTTTTTCCTATCTTCTGATGTTTTTCTTCCTATGGCTGGTGAATGCCATGGATCAAAAACCACACAAACTTTTAAGTCTTTGGTATATGTACAAAGGAGATTTTTGGAAATTATTCAGTTAATGATACTGGAATAAGTGTGAAAGAAATCTTTTTAAAACTTAATTTTGCATGACCTTCTAGACACAGACATGAAATCAATCCATGATTTTATAAGCTGATATAGTATTTTTGTTATTTAAAAAAAAAAGAAAAAAAACCTTTTTCACATGATATGTGATTAGAATGGTATGTAACTAAAAGTATTATTTTCATCATTGGATCTATCTGTTTAAAATAAAGGTAGTAGGTAAATCAAGGAGAGTTTGCAAATGCGAAACCAAAGATTTTCAATTTCCTTTTCTATTAAATGTTTCACTCATCTATACTTAACCTTCTTTGGTCTCCCAGTATGTTTTTAGAATGAAAATTGAGTGCCCAGGGATATAAAGTGTCTTTTTCTCTATGAGAAATAGTCTGCAGATCCACTGTGCCAGTGCTACTAAGATGCTATTTGAAGTATCCCTCAGCACAAACAGGTGATGTGGCACCTATCAGAAGAGTTCAGGAGATTTTTGTGAGAATGGATTATTTATCTGTGTCCATACATACAGTAATAGTAAGGAAACAGGATTTGATCTGGATTTCAGTGTTTATTGTGAATTTTCTGTTGACATTAATGTGCTCTGGAAGAAGTCCATGATAGCTGTTACAGTACATTAACAGATCAGTTTTCAGTACAAAGGATGTCCAGGCATACTGCAAACTGTAAGTGTACATTCTCTTCAAATGTGTTCTGAAAGTGTATGGCACTTTACAGGAACTGTACAAAATGGATTATCTACTTGAAAATGTGAAGGGAAACAAGGTAGAATGGATACCTGAAGTGGAGCTGTCCAGTGGAGTTAATGCAGTTTCAATCTTCTATTTAAATGCCAAAACTTTAAAGAATTTTAGAGTCCAGTATTGTCCTCATCTGTGGGGTCAGTTGGAGAAGCAGAAGCAGCAGCAGTGGGGGCAGCATTGGTGACTGAGGCAAGTCCAAGGGTGAGGGTTGGACAGAGCTGAACAGGGGCATTCCTGAGCTCAGGGACACGTGAGCAGCAGCTCTGAGACCCACCTGCACCTGGAAGTCCTGGGCAGCCAATCAGGCATGAAGGGGCATTTCCAGGAGCAGATGGGAAATTTAAATGGATCTAGGGAGCATGAATGATCCAGAGTGGGACAAGCAGGGGTGTGGCATGGCAGTAAAGGTGTGGAACGGGAGTTTGCATAGCAGTTCAGGCAGGTGAGGCAAGCAGGAAGGGCACCTCTACAACCACCCAGGAGCAGCCAAGAGGCAGATAAACAGACTTGGTATCTGGTGAAGAAGAGCACAAAAAGACACCTTCAGCCTTATTAGTGCACCAGGGAAAACTTCTTCAGTTGTGGCTGACACGCTGTAGAGCTCCTTCCCTAGCTGCTGGAGCCACAGAAGCTGCCACGTCAGAGGCTGCCAGCCAGCCAGACCTGCTGACAGCAGATGGACCTGTCCAGGCCACAGGTTCCAGGAGTGACTGAAACCCCTCCTTGAGGCTGGGGCTGACGGAGTTCTGTTCCAGGTGTGCCATGGTAGAGAAGCTGCATCACCTGGGCAGAGAGCCACAGGAGGAAGTGAATAAGCTACATTGTATTTGAGTGAACGAGCAAGAGATTGACTGGCTATTTTCAGAGAAGCTACAGGCTCAAGACACTTAGGAGTCTCAAACCTTCATTGTAGTGGAGAAGCAGCTGGATTCAGAATCCTGTGAGGTAATTAGTCAAGGGTCTGCTGAAGATGAAGGCAGGAGGCAGGTCACTTCACATACCAGGAGGAAGGATCCTCCTAATTCTTAAAATTTAACAGATTGTACTGGCATCTTCTACAACATGTATGAGGCCCTGGAACTAGAAGGACAGACATGTGATGAGGTGGGCAAAGGTCCACACTGGCATAAGTGAAACCTGGAGGGAGGAGTCCTCTGACTGGAGTGCCCTGTTGGGTGGTTACAGGCTCTTCAGGAGGAACAGGCAGGGCAGAAGAGGCTGGGGGTGGCACTGTGTGTAACAGAAGGGTTAGAACATATGGAGCCCACAGCTGGCAATGGCACAGTTGAGAGCCTCTGGATAGGAATCCACTGTGGGAATCAACTACAAACCTCCCAGCCTGGACGATGACACTAATCAATTATTCTTTGAGGAATTAAGGGGTGCTTCCAAGTCAAGTGCCCTTGTCCTTCTGGGCAACTTTAATTTCACAGAAACAACTGGAAACATCACAGAGGTGTTGCAACCCAGGCCAGAAGACTCTCAAAAAATCTGATGACAACTTCATGGAATAGATCCTAAGGGAGACAACTCAGAAAAAAAGCTCTTCTTGATTTACTGCTTGTCACAAGAGAGGACCTCGTGAGTAGAAATTGGTGGCCACAGCAGCCACAATGACCACAAAGTGATTGAGTTTAAAATCTGTTGACAGGAGGAAAAGTGACAGGAAAACCTCAGCTGTAGTCATGAGGAGAGATGACTTTATGCTGCTTGAGGAATTAGTAAATAAGGACCATGGGGAAAATGTTTTTGCAGGTGTTGGGGTCCATCACTGCTCATCACTTTTTAATCATCAACTCCTTAGGGCACAGGAACAGGCAAGTCCCAAATGTTGCAAGTCAAGGAGGCAAGGCAGACAGCTGGCTTGGCTGAATAGGGAATTTCTCTTGGAAATCAGGAAATAAAAGAAAGTTGTATTCCCAGTGGAAGTATGGTCAAGTGGCATAGGAAGAATAGAGAAATGTTGCTTATCACTGTAGGGAGAAAATTCAGGTGCCAAAGCTCAACAGGAGTTGAAGCTGCAAAGAACTATGGGGGGAAATAAAAAGAGGTTTTTTCCCCAACATGTTGATGGCAACAGGCTAGAGAGCAGCACCATGGAAAGGGGCCTGGAAAGTTGAACATCAGTCATCAGAGCCCTGGCAGCCAGGAGGACCAGCCCTGTCCTGGGGTGCATCAGCACAGAATCACCAGCCAGGCAAGGGAGGGGATTGTCCTGCTCTGCTCCACACTGTGTGTGGTCTCACCGTAACTCCTGTGTGCAGTTTAGGGTGTCGCAGTATAGAAAAGACATAAAGCTGTTAGAGATTGTCCAGAGGAGGGCCACAGAGATGGGGAAGGGTCTGGAGGGGGGGCTGTATGAGGTGTGGCTGAGGTCACTCAGTCTGCTCAGCCTGGAGGAGACTGAGGGGTGACCTCACTGTGGTCTACAACTTCCTTGTGAGGGGAACCAGGGCAGGCAGTGATCTCTTCACTCTCATGATCAGTGACAGGACTTGAAGAAACAGCATGAAGCTGAGTCAGGGCAGGTTTAGGCTGGATATCAGGAAAAGGTTTCTCACCTAGCAGAGTTGAAGAAGCTTTTGGACAACACTCTCAGGCACATGGTGTGACTCTTGGGGATGGTCCTGCGCAGGGCCAGGAGTTGAACTCCATGATATTGATGGTTCCCTTCCAACTCAGTATATTTTATGATTTCTATGATCTTTTGTGAACAGCAAGTAGTGTCAGAGCAGATTTTTAAGAAACAGAGTGGAACAAGTTTTAACACTCCAGGTCTCAAACCTTTTTCAGAAATAATAAGATATATAAGGAGGAAAATAATCTGTATGAGGTTTGAGTTTCTCTTTTCTTGCAAGTCGATAAAAAAATTCTATATGTTTCATGAATGTTCCAATAAAAAAACCAAACCAGAAGTTGGTAGAAACTTCCAATATACTTGGATGAGAATTCCAGCACAACAGATGACAGTTTTCATACTCACTGCATAGTATTCGTCCCTAAGAGGTACGATGCCTGGGCAGAAAAGACTGAGTGCAAACTACATTTAGTCTTACACATTTCTTTCCTGCTCTACTGCACATGGCCTGTTTTATTCCAAGCGGTGCGTGGGGAAATTTCATCCTGCAGTTTTCAAAAGATAGGAGACATAAACCTGCTGGTGAGTCCTACTGACAGAAATTAGGGGCTTGAAAGTAATGGGAAAGGATGTTAGAAGCTAATGAATTCCCTCAGGCATTTCCCACTCTCCCTCTGAAGATGCCTGTACCTGGCATTCTTATCCACATACTGACTCATAATCACTGTATTTCCATGGGCTCCCATTGGTGCTGTCAATTAAATACTGATATAGCTAAGAGGACTACACCATATGGTGGCATTGCTGTGTTGGGTACAGTTAAATACAGAAGTGATGTGAGTTGCATGTCTGAAGCTGTATTTTTAGTATTCAGATTGACAGCATAGGCCAGATTTCTCCAAAACTCTCATCAGCATATGAGAACAGGGGCCAGATATTCAAGTTTTCAAATTGCAGCTCCTAGTACTGGGACACTAATTGTTAGATTTTTCAGAAGAGTTTTCAATCAAAAGTACTATGATCTTTTGATTATGTTAATCTGCTATGACAATGAGTGCTGAGATGCTGCAGCTTCTCTCTGGATGGGAGATTTTTATTTCATGTAAATGTAAATCTAGCTATTCACAGAGTCAGCTGGGCTTCTTGTACCTCTGCTCACTTACAGATGTGTAACTCCATGGGCATAACTCCTGCATATACACATCTAAGAGGACAATCATTTACATATTCAGAAAAACTTCTAGAGGTAGCAGAAAGAACAGTATGATCCTTTTGTGAATGTCATTGAAAATTCCTGGCTTCTGGCTCTGGTTACTTCTTTTAACCTAGTTGTAATTTTTTTCAGGAAACATTGTTAGAAGTGGAATTTTGTTTCTCTATACATGTAATAATTATGAGATGATGAAGATGAGAAGAGGAGACTCAGGGGTGATCTCATTGCTGTCTCTAAAACTTCCTGTAAGAAGATGGTAGCCAGGGAGGACTTGGCCTGTTCTCCCAAGCAACCAGGGGCAGGACAAGAGGATAAAGAATTAAGCTGTACCAAGGGAGAGTTAGGTGATTAGATATTGAAATTGGCTGCCCAGAGCAGTGGTGGAATCATCATCCCTGAAGGTTTTTACGAAAAGACTGGACTTGGCACTCAGTGCCCTGGTCTGGTTGACCAAGGTCATGTTCAGTCACAGGTTGGACTCAGTGATGTCAGAGGTCTTTTCCAACCTAATGATTCTGTGATTACTACATGTAATTCTATCTAAACTAGAGAAAAAAGATAAATATGAAGTAAAATATTTGCCTAGTTGGTACTTTGAAAGCATGTGATTGCTCTTACAAACGTACGTGTAAACTTTAGTCCTCACTGAATTATCAAAATAAGAATGTGATCAGTGCAGGTATTGTAATATTTAGGATAAACTTATGATCCTTAGCTAGAAAGTTAATGTCAGAATCTGTCACTATTTTTCAGTTCTATTTGATTTCTCTTCTCATAAAATCAGTAACAGGTTATACTGACCACAGTATTTGATCACAGTATGACTGATGCTCATGTAACATGATCTTACTAGCATGTGATGAAAACTTTCTAACAGGAATATTTTCATATGTAATTCTCTGTGACATTTTACACTATTTCTCCAGTCATTTTTTCTCATGCTGACTGCTGTGACTGCTGTGACTTCTGCTTCTCTTGTGCCCTCACCATTTTTAAATGGATAGTCATGGCATGCGACTTGGAATATCACAGAATAGTACAGAATGGTTTAGGTTGAAAGGGACCTATAAATACCTACAGTTCCAAACCCCGAGCTGTGAGCAGGGACATCTTCCACTAGATTGAGCTGTTCAAAGCTCCACCCAGCCTGATTTTGAATGTTATCCTCCTTCTTGACCCTGTCCCTGATGCTTGCACTATGCCAGAACTCTTATCTTGATTGAGTTCTTCAGTCCCCGGGTACCATCTGTTTTGTCTCCTCCTCTGTCAAACACTGGGCTGGGCAATAATACCCATTTTCCACGCACATCTTGGGTTTCCCTAAAGACAAATGTGGTTTTTTTATATAGATATACTTAGTTTTGCATTCACTTTTGTGATATTTCAGTTTGGAGATTTCCAGGAATGTAGTCCAGAATGGAAGCCATCTTGTGCAATAGAAATTGAAAAATATAATAAATTCTTTTTAATCTATAAATGTCTCTCATTTTAATTACAAGCTATCTGAGTCATGCTAAAATATGCTTATAGCCCTCTTTTTTTCCCCCCTAATTTATATATATTATCTCAAGATAGTATTTCTGAAAAATAGAATTCATTTTCAAAATGGGATTGAGGAAAGTGTAACACTGAGGTAATGTCATACAAAAGGAGAGTTTATCAGCTATTTACAACAATCAGCACTGAGAGAAAATTGTATATATCAAAAAGTATGAGGTTGAATTCTTGAGCATGTGTAAATATCACTGACTTCAACAGGACTTTTAAGCCTCAGCATCTGTTAGTCCAGTCTGTAGATTGTACCTACCAAGTGGTAATATTTGCAATCAGTATTTAAAGGATATTTATGTCAAAAATCAAGTGTAACTCCAATTTCCCCCTTACAGGGTGTGAAGACAAAACCTGTAATTCCTCTCACACTTCAGGTGTTTCACAGTGGTGACAGCCCTTTAATGTCCAAGCATCAAGAAATAAAGAAAACCACACCTTCCATATTTTTATTTTATCATTTGAATGAAAACTTATGCAGATATTAAGCAATTTAATTTCTTCCAATGATTTCTGAAAGCATTTTTTCACAAACACTAGATACTGATTTGTCTTCCTGAACCCACTGATAGGAGCAAACAGTATTCATTTTGGCGTTAGTCTTGAATTTGTCCTGGGAACTTAACACAAATGGTGCTCAGGCACCATGGAATAATGAGCTACACTTCCGGACAACATTCTGCCCTTTAATCTGCAGATTGTGTGATTAAAGGCAAGAAAGGCAGTAAATAATTCCCTAGGAAGATTTTATGCATGTATAAATATGTCCGGAGGAGTGGAATGAGGTTGCTGTAAGAAATAAGGCTTTCTTTGTTTAAATCCTATTCTGGGGTTTGGTGCAAGTAGAAGAATAAGTAAAAAATCATTATTGTTTTCCATTAAGTCATGAGTGACTTCACTGGCATCCCTGTGAAATCAGTGAGGTGAAAAGAAAGTTGCAACATTTCGTTTGCTAATATATTCCTGAAAGGTGGTGATTGTAGCTGAGCTGCTGAAGGTCATACCAGTCTGCCCTATTTCAAAACTTATTTCCTGCTTTTTTTGCCTACAGATGATTCAAAATCACTAATAAGATGTAAGAAAACTGTGCACAGAAGCAGTATAAGACATGGGAACTGAGCATTTGTGTGCATACAAGGAAACAAAAAATACAGCTAAGAGCTTAAAAAAAAGCTTGCATATGTGATTATGCACAGGCTGTGAGGAGGCTGTGCAGGCCTGCATTAAAGCATGAAGTATTAGCATGTTATCCTCTGACAAAGGCTAACTAGAAATTCAGGCTGTGCAGCCCCTGTTCCTTCTGCTGTCCTGCAGGTCTATGGATGGGTTATTAACAGAGCTAATCATATTTAAAAATTTAAGGGTCCTCATTGGCTGGCTGGAAGCAAGTCCTCCTGGGACACTTTCTACTCCTCTGGGGTGCACATAGGAGTTACCTTTGCTACCACATCCCTAGGGTTTTCGCATCTTCATAGCCCCACTTCCTGGAGCAATCAGAAGCTTCATTTTCCTTTAAAATGAAGTGTCCCATGCTGCAAGGATTGTGGATAAGCGTAAAGACCTAACTTGACTGGAGTCAACACCCCCAATATCAAGACATAAGAAGAATTGTATTTGCTTCCACTGAAAATCTCACAACTTTTTTAACTGGCTCATTAGTTTTGAAATAATTTTTAAGCCTATCTCAAAATATACTTGGACTTGCTAGTGGAGAGTTTACTGGCATTTTTTGATTTTTCTATTACTAATCTGGCAACTGAATGAGGAAATGCCAAGACACTGGTCAAACACAAAGACACAGGCTGCCATAATGTGCAGAGGTTGGATAGAAACCTGTTAGCAGGAAGTGAGGACAATTATTAAGTAAAGGTAGTCTTGGTAGCATTTTACGGAGCCTATTGAAAATACTGTGTTAAACAGCACAATATTTACAGCACAATCAAATAAGAGCAAAACTTGACTAAAGCTTCCAAAATACGTAAAAAGGTCCTTCCTTCCTTCCTTCCTTCCTTCCTTCCTTCCTTCCTTCCTTCCTTCCTTCCTTCCTTCCTTCCTTCCTTCCTTCCTTCCTTCCTTCCTTCCTTCCTTCCTTCCTTCCTTCCTTCCTTCCTTCCTTCCTTCCTTCCTTCCTTCCTTCCTTCCTTCCTTCCTTCCTTCCGAAAATTCCAGCTCTTATTTGGCATATTATTTATTATGTGGAATTATATCTCTATTCTTGGTTTAGGTTGTCTTGGAGAAGTTTGAATCAGTTATTGAAAATAAGGGAAAGAAAAAATTTAAAAACCAAGAATATTTTTTGAAAGAAGCTTCACATCAAACTGTGGTACATTTACAAAAAAGAAATGCCATACTGACACAGAACACTAGCCAATCAAGGACAGTGATCTATCTGTAACAGAAGTAATAGGAGATGCTATTTTGCAGACTAATTGTGATTAGCAGTAGTCCCTTCTTTTTGATGACACAGAGCATCCAAAATCTCTGTGTGAGATTTAGACAGCATGTCCCTGACTATTCTGTTTGGTATCTGCTTCTCCCACACTGGTTTCCCTGGATTCTTTATGATTCTGATGATACTATCTTTCTTCCTAACCTCTTGTTCCAAACTTTGAAGAAGCTATGTATCCACTCTGTAAAAAAATCCTTCTAATTGTCTGGTTTAAACTTACCTTCTTGTTGACTTCACTTACTGCTCAATCAGCTGGTAGAGTGGGGTTGGTGAATAACGGTTCACATATACCTTATTCATCATCTTGTAGATACTGTAAGCCTTTGTCAAACTGTTGTCTTCTCTTGAAACTGAAGAGTCACAGACTCCTTAGTGTCTCCTTGTAATGCAATGACTTTACCTCCTTACGCATTTTAGTTGCTCTTCTCTGTACTTTCTCAAACTCCAGTGACTTTTCTGAGATGCAGAAATCACACATGCACACAATACTCAAGACTGTTCCTGATGATGCTACTTCTTGTCATATAGATAATTCCACTGAACTGATGACAATAAATAAAATCACTCCTCTGAGTTGTACCTCTCATTTCTGAGCACAGCATAATGTAAACACGATTTGGATTATTTTTTTCTACCTTAAAGTTATCTGCTCTCAAGGTAATCTGTTGGGTTTTTTCCCATTTACTTGCTGTGGTTCTATTGAAGATCCTTACCAGCAGCATGGTATTTGATTTCCCAAAATAACTTACTATCATCTGTGAAATTAGAAATTTCACAATTCACTCCCTTTTCCAGATGGTTCAAGATTCCATCATTTTTCTGATGAAGATACTGTACCAAAGTGGTCTGAATACAGATTCACTTTTGACTCTTCTACCAACTCTTGACCTCTTCAAAAGTGACTATTAAACCCTTCGAGTTTCCTATCTAACCATCTTTCAATCCACAAAAGGACTTTTTATTCAACTTTAAAGAAGTTTTATTTCCTCAGGAGTCTTTGGTTAAAAAAACTGTCAAAAGGATTTAGAAAGTAAATGCGTTCAGACCGCTTTAGCCCCTTTGTCCACACATTTACTGACACACCTGGCAAACCAAATGGTGAAAACTGCACCAGTGAAGCAGAAATAACCCTTACTTGAACCCTCCTAAAAAATCACCTTCTTAGTATGCTCAGGCACTTTTTACTCATCACAGACTCAGTGGCATTGTTATGGGGGGAGAGCAGATTCACCAGATTGTAGGCCCCAGGACCTGCCTATCCACACCTCTCTTTAAAAATGGGATTGCTTAAACACCACTTCTCTGGTACAATAGACTACAGTTTTTTTATGATACTCATCAAATTCTCTTATTCCTCTTAATCTTTTTTATGTGTCATGTATTATGGACTTTTCTTTCTTCTCCTTTGCGCACATCTCCATTTTTTAACTGCAATTTTTTCCCTAAGATAATAACTTCTTCCATTTCCCATAATTCGCTATGATAGCTTTTCCCCTGAGCCTTGAAGAGATTGTATTTGATGACTTCATTTTCTTCTGGAACTGCAGTACACAGTTTAACTGGGCTTGCAATACTCCAGGCTCCTGCTTGTAGAACTATTCCTTACAGGACATTTTTGTTGGCCGGTTGAATTGTTCATTTTGTTTTATTTTATTTTTTAATGTCTCCTTTTTATTTAGTGCTCTTTCTTGAAACTGGATATCTGTCTGCCAGATTTGTCTCTTTCTCTCATGATATAAAATTAACTTCAACTATACTGTGATCACAGTTACAGTGGGCTCACCCACTAGTAACTCGAGTGAGACCCTGTGCCCTTACTGTAATGTCTGGGTTTCTTTTTTTTTCCTCTGGTTCTGAAACAGGCTAATGTAGGAAGGAACTTGATACTGCATTAAATTTTTTTTTCATCATGTCCTTATGAGGCACTGAACTATATCTAGACAGTTAAAATCTACTATTATTTAGTACTATACTACTATCTATCTTAACTGCAGCTTCCTCAGTTTTGCTGAAGAAAATGCTGGATTTTTTACTATCAAAGTGCTGGATTTCACCAACAGATTCATCAGTTCTTTTCCCACAATATTGTACTTGAACTTCCCACAATATTATATTTGAACTTAGCATTATACCACCTGAATTGTGCCTCTCTCACACCCTCTTATCCTCTCTTTACTTTTTATGAAATGTATGTGCTAGCACCATAATAATCTTGTTTACCTCCCTTCAACAGTCTCTGTGATGTGTTTTCTGCCAGGTTTGCTACTGGTGCCAACCATTCTAATGTTTCTATTATTTTTAGACTTCTACTATTGCTGTATAAGCATCTGTAATTTTTTGTCTTGTTCAGTGTTGCAAATGCAGCTGAACTGGCACTCTAAGCAGACTGACTACGATTTTCCTTTCATCACAGTTCTCTATTTACCTCCCTCCCGACCTTTCTGGAGGTTCATTGGACACTAGCCACACCCTCTTTGCATTGGACTGAACCAAATGTTCCTCAATGCATGTCAGCTTTCTCTTGCTTCTAGTGCGGACAATCCTCTATAATTACCTTATCTTCCAGTGCCACTAGCTTAGGTAAAGCCTATGTTTCTAGTATACATTACCCAAATATTTATCAGTTCTTAATACAAACAAACCCCCTCTGTTCTATACCTTTGAATCAACCCTGCCCTGAGGCTCTAGACCTTTGGCTCTATTTCAGAGCAAAGAGATCACAGAGGGCAGTGAGCAGCTATAAAAGCTCGTTCTCCTGCACTTCCACAGGTTGGTGGTAGCAACATGGACCAAGATCAGCAGCTCTTTCTCTGCTCCTTGAACCAAACTAATCAAAGTAAACTAAGACCTTCTGAGGTCTGTTGCCTTTGCACCCTACTGCAAAATTCTGTGTGATCCTCTCTGGTGCCACAACCTCAGCTATCCACACGCCTATGAAACAAGAATACCACTCCCACCAGCTGCTTCTCCCAGCCCTGAAGACCTCTCAGCACAGACACCATGGCACCAGCTGGGTGCTAGATTTTATTCAAGAGCCCTCTTACCCTGAGACTTGCATACAGCTCAGTCACAAGGCTATGGGAGAAGCAGGGTTGTGTCCCTGGACCTCAGTTGTGAACCTTTCTGACTCTCCTAGCTGCTCCCATTCTTCTTCTCTCAGCTAGGGAGAGCAGCCCTGTCTTCCTGGGTTAGGGCTGTGCCTCCTATCCATGTGTAAACCTGGCTCCTTGGGAAGACACTCCTACCTGCTGTACCCTGAGCAATGGGTAAGGGACTTTGCAGCCTATTGCTGGACTTCCACTTGCACTGTGAGCTTGAAGCATGGCTTTGAAAGGATACAGCTATTTATCTTCCCTTCAGTAAATAGAGAAGATTATATTACCCTCTTAATCTATTTTACCCTTTTTAAGCTAGTTAGCAATAAAGTCAAATCTGGCCTGAGACCTACCGTGCTGACTTGCCTTCGCGGAGCCATCCTGACAAGCTGTCAGAATTCCTGAAGGCACTGCCATTGTTCTCTTCATTTCACTGTCATTTATGGAGGCAAGATTGATGCAAAATGCTTTCTTATCTTGATGTGAAAAGATTTTATTTCCATATATACATATGGGTGTCTACAATTCCACATGTAAAGAATTACTGAATTAGACCTAGGGTGTTCACACCCTGTTTTTTCCTATTTTTGCTCTAATCTTATTTACTGCATTAATTTATTTTCAAAGAAGAATGAATCTGATTTTGTTTTAATATATGTTAAGAGTATGGATCAGAAGAATATTATTTGTTTTCAATTTAATTAATGTAGCATTTCAGATTATGTGATTTCTCTGAATTTGCATTGATCTACCTTGACTGTAACAGATTATTTTTTAAAACTCAATTAATGGTTTACTTTTTTCTTCTATGGCTGTATCCTCAACTGCAGCAAACTGATATCTTGTCATTACATGATTGCAGCTCAGTGAGGATTTGGCTCTGTAATTTTATATGAGAGGTCACTTCACCAATGACAGGAAGCCACTTTGAGACATCTATATAAACCAGCTGCTGGTGAAGTATTTTACCAGCCAAGAGAACACAGCTTGAGGCCTTCACTTTCATTTATATGCAATGGCTCAGATATCTAAAAGCTAGCTGCCAAGATAAAACCAGGAATCTAATCTTATTTCATAGTAATGGTGTGAAGTAGTCAGGAAATGTTGTGTTTAGATGCTTATCCCAGGAAAGAAAGGAAAAGGAAACTGGCAATGTCTCCAGACCTGCTGGAGTAATATAAGAAATGAAGAGAACTAACAGCAACATGCTAGAGATGATATCTGTAAATAGAGGGTACTGCTGTGTTGAATTCAGAGAGTGAAAAAGAATAAGAAAGGACAGGCAACTAAAGAAAAGTTTCAGATCATCAGGTCATGGCTGTGACAATTTTCTTTGTTAAAGGACCATGACAGTCTATACCACACATGACTAGAGAAAAAAAAAAAAGGCAAAAAAGGGGGAACAAGGAGATGCAGGAGAGAACACACACAAGGAAATTATAGAATTTTATAATTATATTGCACATTTATATATTTTCAAGTGCCACCCCATGGGTGATGGCTGTTCTGGATAAGTACAACCTGAGGCACAACCTATCAAGTTCATAACTCAGGTCAATAGCTTGAACAAAATAATGATTATATCTACTGTTCTTCAGCAAGCTGTGACTTTGGCTCTGCAATTTCTCTTTAAAAACTCTTCAGAAACAAGAGCCACAATTACAAATCAGTTGCTGATGCACCTTTTTAGTAGCTGCATTATCATTCTCTGATGCTTCACATTTCTGACTTAAAAGCCCAACACTCAGAAACAAATTGGTAATATATTTCAAGACAACACTGTCTGACTTTGAGTAGATGCAATTTCTGGCATGTAAGCATGGAAACAAAGCAGCTCCATTTTTCATGACTAGCCGTTAGTAACGTAAAGCAGCTCCATGGGGATCAAAGACTCTAATGAAGACAGAGTCACTGGGGATGGCCAGCCCTCTGGAGATGGCACTAACCTCACCCTGCATTAGCCCATGTCAGCACATTGCAGACCAGCAAAGCTTTGAGAGCTGGGGACAATAAATTCAGGAACCGTGCACAGAAATTGAGGGAAGAAAACCGACATGAGGAAGAAAAAAGGAAATGAGAAGAACATGGCTAAATATCTCCAGAGAACAAATTCATCCCCTGACACAGACCAGAATGGCCCTTGGCATTTGTAGAACTCTGCCTGCATTCTGCTGACATTCCTTTTTCATTATGTGCAGTTTCCTTCAAGAAAAACTTGATAAAGGGTTTAGAAACTTCCATGTTCCTGAGCTGTAGCATTACTTGATCTCACTGATACAGTTATTGCATAGAGATCAATGAGAGAGAGAGAACAGTATTTAAAGAGGATACTTAAGTGTGCATTTCTCAGTAGGAACAGGAAATAAATATGTCTACATTCATTACAGCCACAGTGTGGATTTGTTGCTGTTGCAATGTAAAAATGCAGTTATGACAACCTACCATGATTTCATGAGAATGCATTTTCAAATATATATATATTAACTACATGCTTTTGTATTTTAAAGTACTATAAGACATCTTAGGTCAACATTAAAAATGCTGCAGAGATTTCCAGAATGAGGTTAAGAAGTTGGGCAAAGTACTCAGTAAATATAATCAAAACAGAGTGGGAATCAAAATAAACTGACATCTGAGCTAAACTGACATCTGAGCATTCCACATAAATATAAAGAAAACCAACTTAACATTCCTTCCAATATAAATTCCTGAAAGTTACAGAAAAAATCCTTGAAGTTCTCAGGTAAAGATTCGGTTAAGGACTAATGTAGGGTTGTCAGGGAAGGAGCTCTCCTGCTCATTTACAAACTCTCTCCCACTGACACTTCTTGTACTACCAGAGAACAGGGGAGGAAACCTTGTCCTTCTACCCCACCTTTCTCCCTGAGAACATCAAGTACAGAGGGGGACAACATGAGCATCACCACATGGTAGGCATTGACCACCTGAAAAGCCTTCCCTCAGCACCACAGCAAAACTGGAAGAAGCAGGAGCAAAGTGCAAGTCCCCCCACCCCAAGATCACGAACACGGGAACTGCCCTTTACACAGAGCAAGAGCAGAAGTGTCACAGTGTTGCCTGGGAGGAGCGTTTCCAAGAGGAGCTGCATAAATCTCCAGTCTTAAAAGGACTGTAGAATAAGCAAAGTTGTTCTGCTTTGCGAGAAAAGACTTGGGAAAAAAAAAAAAAAAAAAGGGAAAAAAAGGAAAAGAAAAAGAAAACTGTCTTACAATTGATTTGGAAACAACGGCCACTTTATTTTTTCTTTGAATAATAAATCTCATGCACACACAATTGAGACAAGAGACCAGCATTTTGAGCAAAGTCACAGCACCAGTTTGTCCAGTGGGGTAGAGCAAGGAGCTGGGAGAGAGAAACCTCATTTGCTCAGTCAAGAGTTCTGTATATATCTCCAATATATTTGGGATTAGTTTCCCTAACACATTACTATTTGATTTTCTTCTTGGAAAAGAAATCACAAGGCAGACAGGAATACTATTCTCTGTAGAAAAGAGGCTTTTCCCTTCCTTTCTCTTCAAATAAGGTGAGTAAATGGATTTACATTTTAAAGTAATATTGGGGGAATAGAATAATCATTTTCTAGGATAAAGAATATCACTGAAAGTTCACCATCCAGAAGCAAAAAAATGTCAGGGAATGAGGGGTGGAGTTGAGGGATGGGAATGAGTTTTTAATCGAAACTTTCAATCAAAATGGCCAGAATCTGGCATCCATCCACACGCTGACTGCTTCCCTAAAGGAATATACTGAAGTATATACTGAAGTCCTGAAATAAGGGGAAACCAGGCAGCCTGAAATTTCTATCCATTCTCTATTTCAGCTGAAATAGAGATTGCACAATTAAATTTGCTTAACTCTTAAGAAAACTTCTTTTTGTGAGGGGAGGGAATGGAGTGTTTCTAGAACTCCTAGAATTATTTTTTTATAACAAAGAAAAAAAAACCTTAAAAGATGCATTTTCACTTTTGGAAAACTTTGCACATAATGCAAGTATTTATGTGGCTCATAAAAGTAAGGTGCTTTTTTCCTAGTTTAAGTTTTTGTGAAAAAAAATCTTAGCTGAATCACCCAGTGATTTTTTTTAATTCCATGCAGTTTTTTAGGGATCTCTAATGGAGAAATTACAAGAACAGTGAGACTGGAATGATGTATAATGAGATAAAGTCTTTTATTACTTTTGACATTTCTCTGACATTACTTTGCTTTGTTAATAGAATGGGATTCTTTGGCCTGTTATGCTAAAACAAATAAGAAGATAATCAGGTAAAGTTGTGAATACAAATAGCAAATTTTTGGTTAAGTATATTAAGCAATTTTTGTCATACATGAAGTTGCATCTAAGAATATTTAGACTGCTAAAGAAAACTGAAAGCAAAAATTGAGGCTAAGCCACTTATATGCTAAGACAGATGGAGAGCAAAAATTCTCTGCGCAAATTCATTAATTCAAATCAGGATGAACTGGTACCCTTTGATGGATAATGATCAGAAGAGAAGACTGCAAGAACAGAACAAAAGGAAATAAGTATAAGTATCAATTTTTGAAATCTTAAAATAAAAGACACAAGACAAACATACTAGTGAACCCAGAAAATACTGATCTGGTGGAAAATAAAAGCAAAATTATAGGGAGATATCTCCTTGGATATCTGGTTTTGCTTTGAACAAGATTTTGTCTGAACAGGAGTGGAAAAACTTTGTTAGCAGGAGATAAAACATGCTAGTAATCACAAGTTAAACTAGATTTTGAAATAAAATGGATTAGAATTTGTGACAAAAGTAGTAATCAGCCTGGGAAACTGAAGTAAAAATGCTTAGACCTATATATGCTGCTTCTGAATGCTTCTGAAACAGCATTCTTAACTCTAAAATTTGTTTTCATCTCACATGAAGAAGGTCCACTGAATTCCAAGAACCTAATTTTCCTTAGGAGCATTGTCATTTTGATTTATGCTTCAAGCACCATGGAAGAAAAAATCCTCTGCCTTCTTACCACCAAAATTGTAAATGGATCTGGCTTGTGCTTCTCATCCAAGTTTATCTGCATTCTTTTTCCAACATAAATCACTGATTTTGCATTTGGATTGTGGAATGGAGTGAATGTGTATTCATTCATAACATTAAATTTCCACTTCTGAATTATGTGGAAATTTACTTCTAAAAAGCAGTTGTTCTCAACTATTTTCTATATAATTTTTCTTGGTCAGATTTGTATTTTAAAGGATCCTCTCTTATTGATTTAATTAAATTGGAATAAACTCTAAAGCAAGAGTCCTTCCATCAATGACATAGCCCTCCTTGGCCATATTAAACTAAATCTAGTAGACTGATAAACTTGTGAAGATATTTACACAGGAGAGAATAAATATTTTTAATTAAAAGACTTTACAACCTCTAGTCCTAACAACAAATCACTATTTAAATGTTTAGCAAAAAGAAAAGCAGAATTTTACCATGTGAAAAGAGGTGCTGGTAATTAATTTTTAAATATTTTGAAGGAATTACAAGAAAATCAATCAAACAAAAATGAAAAATTACCTTTAATGTACACTAACATGTCCATGTTATATCTTCACCCACTAATCATTTTGTGATATTTTGAGCTTTACAAGTACTGCAGCCAAGATTTTGGTCCTATATTCTGACCAATTCAGGAGCAGTTCAGTGTACAGATGCACAATTTCTTAGTGGTTCTAGAAAAAGAGTGTTCCAGATCTGCAGCTGAATGTAAAGACATTCTCCTCAAAGCCTCTGGTCTCCAGCTCTGCCTACTGTGCTCTCTCCAGGAATACCAGAGGTTTGGTGCATCATCTGCCACACAAGTATTTCCCATATGAACAACTCTCCTGCTTTCATACATGAAATTTAAGGGAGCAAAAATCCAATCCAACCTGCCTCCTGAGTTATTTCTTTCCTTGTTTATGATTACTAGTGAGGCTGGATAGCAGCAAACTTGGATAGATGTGAGTGTAGCCACTGAGTGCAGTCCTGAATCCTGCTCACAGGAGTGTTAGATCTCATGAAAACTGTTCATTTGCAAATGTATTTGTATACGCACTTACTATGTCTGTATGTACATGTATTCTGAACACAGTTAAGACAACACACTGCAACCAGGTTCACACATTTAGACCACATTATATATAAATTGTTAGTGATCATTAATTTTAAATGTACATTTAAAATTCTAGCCCATTAAAATTAGGCCATTAGATATTCTGATAATGACTTTTTAAATTAAAAGAATAAAATAGAAGAAAAACCACAGAAAATAATCCAAGTATTCCTGCATTTTAGGTCAGAGTTCTAGGGTGCTTTATTCTGTAAATTCATGAGAGGGAGGAATTCAGTGACAGGCCAAAGTCTTCAGGCCTTAATTAATGTCATGGTGATGATAGATCTGCAGTGCACTCATTGCATTTCATACAAATGACTGCACAAGCCACCTTTGTTATCTACTAACTGTTCTGTGGGAAGAAAAAAAGTCATGAAACACATGAAATTATAATAAAAAAGAAATGGTCTTAGACCACAATTTTCCAAGACACTTAAAGTGATAAATTTAAAGTATTTAGGATTTCAATATTCTTTAGGTACCTACATCTTGAAGTTGTACTGAAAACTTCAGCTGCGATACCTGCTTTCTTCTAGGCTACACCCTATCAGTTTATGAAATACAGGGTAATATTAATGGTGTTAAATTCCACTCCTATTTCTAATGGTTCTGTTAAATTCACATTGGTATTTATTTTAAGAAATAGCAGGTAACACATGATCCTTTGCTGGCTTCAGCTGGCAGATTTCTTACTCTTTCCATCACCCATCTGAACATTTAGCTGACAAACCACATCTCATTTTGGCTTTCATGCTTGTAAATTATCTTTACTGGCAACACTTATTTACAAGGGATAAGTGATTTTTTTTTTTTAAGTGAATAGTGTTCCATGGAGCATAACTGGTGTTTTCAAAATATTTTTTAATATAAATTTTAAGAACATGTGAAAGCCATGTGATTTCAGGACAGACTGATTATAAACTCAAGGTTATCTTGAGACCAAATGTGTTATGCCAGCCCTCCACAGAACTGCATCTAGGAGTCTTTAATAATCTGAAATAATGAATTAGGTCCTGATTTGGACAGGAAAAAAAAATAAAAATAACAAACCAAAACAAACCTAAACCAAGGGCTATTCAATTTTTCCAACTGGGTAACATGTCTCAGGTTTTGTTGGATTTTCTGTCTAAATCTGAATGCAGACTTTACAAGGAAGCAGAGGCACGTTCCTCACTGCAGAGCTGGCACAGTGGAGCAAGGAAGCACGGCTGGATTAGGGCTGGGGCTACCCAGCTGTGCACATGCTTCAGGAGAGGAGCTGAACAGGGTATCAAGAACTGCTGAACTGCCTTGGATGCAGTGCTGGGTGCAAAGTGTGGTGGTTCAGGGGCTGCTTCCCAGCTCCACTCATCAACGGTGCTGTGGGAGCAGCTCCCTCCAGGAAAGGGGCAGGGATGCAGCTGCTGCTGGCTGTGCCACTATCCTGCCAGACCAGACAGCACAGAGGGACCCACACCCTGACCTGTGACAACAGACATCCATGTTTATCAGGAGCTTCAGAAAATAAACTCTGTCACCTGTTTAGACATCAACAATATCACATGTAATCTCCTGTTGAATTACAGAGGTCTCTTGTTTAATTCTTTAATCAATATGTTCATCCACAACTATATCTGACTCAAAACATAAGTAACTGATCTCATAACTACTCATGGAAATGTATTTCACATATGCAATATGTTCAACATCAGTGATAAGCATTTAAAATTATCTGTTTTCACTTTGAAAACAGAACACTTTGGAATAGCAAAATTGGAAGGAAAATTCATATCAAGTACCAGACCAAATCTCTCTGGATGGTAGTCAAAGAGACTAGGTAGTGGTTACAGCATCAGCCAGGAGTTTCAGAGGCTCAGAATCAGTAATTCCTCGTGCTTTGCATTCTACAATGGGTCTGAGCATTAGCAGACCACTCCATAATCCTTTGTTAGCTTGATTTTACTATATGTTAATCTTACTGGAGGAGAAGATTTTTTGTAATGTTCAGGATCTGAATCTAAGTTGGAAATCTCAAAAGTTTGCTATTACAATGCAAATATATAGTAATGGTGTTAAAATGAGGATCACAAATGTTTCATTCCTTTGTGTACATGCCACAGGGGAAGAAAATATTACATCATCAAGTATGTAATGGAAGATCTTGCCAGAAGGCTGTAAATTATACTGAAATATCAGAGCCACAGATTTATCCTACACACAAGTGCAGGAAGGAAATTCACTCTTTCATCAAACACACTACTTGATCAACTTCACCGGCACATTTTTATGTCCCATGTCCCTAAATAAAACCTTCCAATCACTCAATCTCCTGGCCCAGCATTCATAGACTGGTATAAAATCTGGGATAGAATAAATAAGGTCATTCCTGTATTTATTTTTTAAATAATCATAATCTAGTGCAGGCCCAGTTCTGTAACATTTCTTCTGAGCTCTTTTTCACGCTGTATAAAAACAGAACAGTGTGTCCTGTCCATAGAGGCTGACAGTCATAAGCAAATAAAGCAGATAAGATGGGGCTGGATGACTGGGTCCCAGGAAGCATCGAGATAATGGTGGTTAAATTGATAAGCTGTCCATGCTTAGCCAATTGCTCACAAGCTTTTAAGCATCACAGTTTTCCTTGATGAACACAAGAGTCCTGAAGGAGTGATCTGAGAGATGATAAGGAGGCATTTGTGTCAATGCTCAAGAATGGGGGAGAGTTGTCCTCGAACACATTCATGCTTGAAAATATAACAAGTAAAAAGTATAAAGGAAACTGGCACCAGAGGTGAATTGCAGTCTGGGAGGGGGCGGCTTGACATGACCTGAGAACAAGAGAAAAGGAAGAAAGCAGGGAAATGAAAACCAGCCCCTTCTGTGCAATGCAGTAGAGGAGAGTACCCTGCACAGGAGCTGAGAACTTCTGCTGTTATGGTACTTGAGGAAGGTGGAACTGAAAACCTGAGGAGGATGGGATAGATTATAGAATGATGGCCTGTTGTTCCAAAATGACAGCAGGTGTCTATTTGTAACCACAGCCCCAGGGCTTTATAACACAGGAGTGTGACAATATATTTCCCAGTCTCCTAAATCTTCAAAATTTAACATTTCCAAAAGTTGCAGCAGCAGAGTTGCTGCTGCCTCTTTAGTTTATGCAAGTCCCTTTACTGGAGAAAGAGTTTATTTCTAAAGCAAGACCAGACCTCTTCAGGATGTGATACTCAGCATGGAAAGTTGCTCAGCAAACAAGCCTTGAAAGCTACAATTGCAAACACAGATTCAGTTTTTGCAGAGCATCTCAGAGCCATGACTGACTATGGCTGTAACATCTTCACCTTGCTACTTGCAGCCAGTAACTCTGGCTGTAACACCAATGGAATTACCAGAGTTCAAGCAGGTGTCAAGGGAGGTCTAAAATAGATTTTTGTTCCTTTTCCCCTTGGGTGGAATTCAGGTATTGAATACAAGAGACACAGAAATGAGCTAGACTTGATCTGAAAACTTTTACAGACCTTCAGGTTTACTATTGACTTCAACAAAAGTTATCACCACCTTAAGAGTGATGAATGTGTGGGCGACTAAAGCTGTCTGCAGCCCACACCGTTTCTTCACACCCAGGTTGCCACAGACACCCAGAGCTGTTCTGAGAAGGGCTAACATGCCCCAGAAGCTGTGTCCCAACTGCCAGACACAGTCAGCACAAGGCTGAAGGAGTGAGAGGTGTGTCTCTTATCGTGCATGATTTCTTACTGCTGGAAAAGTTAGTCTTGTGTTCAGAGCTCTGTGCACTTAGAGGCCATCCAAATCTATTTAGCCTCTGCTACAAGGTTACAAACTTCTGAACAAAGGCCAGAGTATTCCCAAGATGCTTTCAGATCCAGCAAAACAGTAGGAGAGTGAGAAAATCAGTGCTCTATTGTTTGTTTTGGCAGCAATATTTGATCAGATGCTAGTCACAAGTAAAGAAGCTCAAAACAGACTTTGATCAAAATACTGATTTTTGCATGTAAATTCGGCTTCAGAAAAAAAAAAAACCACACCAGAAAATAGGATATCTAGAATATCAGACAAGAAAAATGTACCTAATTCTCAAAGATATATTGCAGACAGAATAGACTCACATGAAACTTCTGATATGTCCTAGCCAGAAATATTTTCTTTTGAGGCATTTGCTATTTTAGAGAATAGAAAAAGAAATAATATAAATATTCTAAAACTTATATAAATACTTTAAAAAATAGGGAAAGGTTATGAATTGGGGAAAGAACTTTTATATACACACAGAGATAGAGGGAGAAGTGTGTGTGTGTTTGTGTCTGTGTGTGTATGTACAGATGTGATCCGAAAATTTTAGCCATCTCTGTCTGCACAGGAAAAGTAGATGCAGTTGTGGAACTCAAGTTCATTGCTTGTTGAACCTTGGTTCACATCACTTGTTCTCCAGCTGAACCAAGTGTCAAACATAATAGGGAACACAAGTTAACTTTAACAGGTTAATCTAGCAGCAGTAAAAAACTCACTCTCTCAAATACAGCTGATTTGTTTTACTTCTGTTTGCCTCTATTCAGTTCCACAGTTATTTGCTTTCTGACTGTAATTCTCTAAAAATGTGCCAAATATGTTCCAGATTTTTATCATCACATATCACGATAGGATCTTTCCAGCCTGTGAGAATGTACAGACAACAAAGCTCTTTTCCCTTCATTTCCTGAGCTACTGGCAAAAGCAATTTCATTTTCAGGATGTTAACATTATTATTTCTGGCTAAGAAAATAATAATCCATCATTAAAATACTGATAAGGTATCAGCAGAGAATATTTTGATTGTGGTTGCCATCTACAAATACACATTTATACGTAGCATTTGAAAATAAAGGCACATTTTCAAGGTGAATAATAATAAACCAGTTGCTAAGGAAGACTTAATAATGACACAAAATGCAATTCATATTAACAAAAAAACCTATATTTGATGTAAACACATCATATAACATGAAGACGTCTCAATTTTTACACCTAATTGTTGGATTTGGGTTACATGCCAGAGTTTCCTTATATACAAGCAATATATAAAACCTGATGGGCTGTGAGTTCTGTGGGGCACAATGGAATTTTTTAGTGCTCTACACAAAAAAGTATCTGTATGGAGAGCCACCTACCCCAAACTCCTGCTCTTTTAATGCTTCAGGCCAGGCACCTGTTGGAGAATACATGTGAAGCAGACACCTGACTTTCCTTCCACAGAAACCACAAAACAAAAAGTTTGCAGAAGGGCTTGTGCAGGTCTCCATCTCATCATCACCTGAAGATATGAGTGAACATCACTCCAGAGCTAAGGGATTCAGTGTTTTCACCATTCTGGAACAACTTGAAAAGGCTTTTAAACTCTCAAACACAGCACTCCTGGGAAAACCTCAAAACCTGTGAAAAGCAAGGAAACAAAATCAAGGTATTTTCTGAGCAATGGTATTTGTTTTTCCTTTTTTTTTTTTTTTTAAATTTGGGGTAATCACAATAATACAATTACTATCCAGCAGCTCTAATTACATTGAAAAAAAATCACTAGACATTCTTTAAATTAAATTAAATAAACTAATTGATAGAGTGAATATAAACTGATTTTTTTCATATTATTTTTAAATGCCTCAAATGGGTGTTGCTTTTGCATTAACTAACACCTCCTATTTCTCTTAAATGTTAAAAAAGCTTTTCCATTATTACAGTCCTCTCAGTTCTGCTAGATAGCTTCCTACAAAAATATTAGCGAGTTTTAATTACAGTAGAAAAGTTGTGAAGCATCTGAAAGCTTATATATAATGTGGACAGAGAATTAAAAAAATGTGTTTCCTTTAGCAGCTTATCAAACCTTAACTTTCCATTCCTTTGTCTTATGGTGCTGTGTATTTTTTTTCCATTCATTGTAGAATTCAAAACACAACTGATTAAATGGACTTCCTGTTTCTAAACCACTTCAATTTATATAAAAAAAAAGGAATGCATTTGTATTCTAGGGTGTTCTTGGTTTGTTTTCACCTGAGGCAAACAAAGAAAGATCTTTCTTGACCTAAATCTGATATTATACAACCCTTCCATTGAATGACAAACTTAATGCTTTAAAGTTTCTGACTGCAAACTTTCTCTTCTCCTGCTCCATACCATCTTTCCTTTTTTTTTTTTTTTGACCCCAGCACGTAGGTAACTTTGTTAATTCCTGACTCTTTCAGGGAATGCTCAAAAATCTCCGATAGTTCCTACAGTTATGGCAGCAACAAATCAATAAGGAACTGACCAGATTTTCACATCGAATAACACCAGCCAAAAGAGTGTCCAGTTTAAACAAGTATTAGAGGAGATCCAACAAAACACTTTTGTACCTAAAAGGTAGATATTTTTAGCACCAAAAGGCAGACAATGAACTGAAGTCACACCTTCACATGAACTGGACATCTCAGAAAGAGGCACAAAAGTCACCATCCCTGTTGCTGATGGGCAGTGATAGCACAATCAATGCCCCAATGCTTAGAACGGGCCAGCTAAGCATCTGTGTCTAAACAGCCTCATTTAAAATTTCTCCGCTCTTTGACCTTTCATTCAGAGGTTTCTCCCCTTACCTGAGTGGAGCATCTACTAATAAAAGGCACCTATATATTTTTTTCAAAAACCAGAGCTGTGCTTGACAAAATATGTTAAAACACAAAATAAAGAATTAAGATATCCTTTTGCTGCAAGTGCAGTTATAGCTATCTCCTAGACTATGGAAGATCATTTCCATTCTTCCCTAGATAAATTATTTCATATGACTGAAAGCTCAATTCAAGTCAATAATTTTTGCTCCCTCAAAGAGTGCACAAAACACCAAGACAGTTCCTTTCAGATAAAATGCAACAATGCAGAAAAACATCCAAAGCTACTTTGTAATTCCTCCTCATACCAAGTTGTGAAGTACTTTGTAAGAAGTTTCAATCAGTGCTTCCAAGCTTCTGACAAACCACAGTGAATTATTTTTGTTTCTCTTTTTGAAAGGAGAAAAAAGACTACCAGTAAATATGATTCTATTACAAAGGCTAACTTCAAAAGGTGACAGAAATAGCAAGCTGGACCATAGGAACAGTGACTGACTGGACACATTTAATTCTTAGACAACTTTCAGATTTATCAAAATGAAACAAACATGAGCGAATAAATGCATAAAATCAATTAAAAGAATAAATGTAACAACTGTTCTTCTCAAGCACCCTTTGCTTTTGCTTCTATTCAAGTACTTACTGTACAAATGTCCCTTTAGACCAGTGTTTATATCAACATTTATGCATATACATGTAGAAATTTATGTTTCCAGGAAGGCGATATTGACTCAAAAGTATTGACTGCATATTTTTGGATGAAAGCAACAGAAGTGTGGATGGCCAGAGATGGAGACCACTACTTGAAACAATTACTGGGTTTTTATTTTAAGTTTGGACTGAAATTATTGTAGATTTTTTGTTGTTGTTAAAAAAGTAAAATATAAAGAGAGATCTCTACTTACAGATATTTTTACGTCCAATCTATGAAAATGAAATAATAGGAACTCAACTCTTTTCATTACTATTTAAAGTTTTACTGTAATTATTAGGATAAAAAATAACTTTATTGGTAGTAAAATACCATAATATTGCTCAAACTATGTCTCCTAGAGATATAAAAATACTGAGAAGCAAATACTTAGACACAGTCGATTTGATAGTTTGAGAAATGTTAAAAAATCTAGAAACTTGAAAATGTTTAGCCTGCCATAATAGTATGAGCTGATGAGGTCAGCAGAAAGGATATACTGAGGTTTTGTATGAATATATGAAAGATGAAGAACTAAAATCCCTAAACACAGCCAGTGAGGTCAGGAAGACAAAATCAGTTCCAAGGTTCAGTGACATTGCAGCCTTGCAGACAGAAGCCAACCTAAGAAAAGCATTTGTAACTTAACATGAAGAAGAAGCTGGGTAATATACTGGGTAAATAGCAGCCAAGCTAATGAAACTGCAAGCCCATGAAAGATGGAATAATGTAGTCTAAGTTTAATTAAGGCATTAGAGTTTTAGATATAAACAATTACAAGTTCAGATCAGAATCATGGAGAGAAACTTGTTTAACTCTCCTTGATCAATTGTCCAGTACAAGAGCTAAAAACTCAAGTATTGCACAGCTTCCACTGACAGTGGGTGATGTGATCCATGTCTGCTGGTACAAAGCCAACTCACAACCAAAGCAGGCAGAAAACCAAATCAGGACATTGTTGTAACCTGCTGTAGGTGTCATGCTTGCCCTACTTGAAAAGCAAGAGTGTCCAGTGAAGGAACTGCAAACTAAGCCAAAACCAAAATATACAGCAGAAGTGGGTGTCTGAAAGGCAGCAGCCATGACTAGAAAGCATTAGCAGAGACCACTTAAAAGGAAAAGAACAAGAAGGTGAAACACAATCTAATTCATCACTTTAACACAGTGTGGGAGGTATGACAGTGCAGTGAACCATGACGAGTAAAAATGCAAGAGACAAAAATGAAAAAACTAAGAAAATGCACAGTTTTGTCAAAGGCTGGTATCTGAGGGAGGACAAAAAATTATTGTGAGAAAGCAGTTTGTCATTATGAAAAGCTGTTTAAATCCAAAATTTTTAGCTGTCGTAAAACAGCCTACGTTCAGAGAACTCTTCATCTACTTAGACCAGATGAGATTACTTAAACCAAGATAAAAATCATGTGGTATTTTGGGGGGTTTTTAACCCTCTATTTCAACTCTACCATGTAGCACATTTTTCTGTAAAATTCATACTAGAGAGGCTGAACCTAAGGCGCTGGTGGTTAAGTCAAAGAATAGTAAAATAGTTTTACAGAGAGTAAATTTCACAAGAACTCTTGCAATCAAACCGATCTTGCTATTTAAATCCTCAGAATGATCTCAGTAAACTGTTGACCTCACATTGTCCTAATACACAATGACAGAAATAGAGTCCTTGGTGATGCTAGGCATCACTGTATGTTCCAAAATCCTGTGAGATCCTTGTCCCCTGCTGTCCAGATTAGGAGCTGACTGGGAGTGAACCATGGTCCTTTCTGGCATATACAAACAATTTCCTATCTAGGGAAACAGATTCACCACACATCCCTGCTTGTGGCTGGCATGAGATCAGAAGGTATGTGCATGCCCTAACCAGCCCTTCAGAAACACTCCTGAGCCAAATACTTTAAATAGTGACCAAGTTATTGCAGATTTGCACTAATCTAAGAGAAACCAGAATTGTACTTTGTTCAGTACCTTTTTTCCTGATTAACACAAATCCTAAATTTACTACCAGCAAGAGAAGAGAATACAGCCACCCTATGGCCAGCTCTGCACCATTACCTGCTCAGTCTGTACAGCCTCATTTTACTGAGAGCCTCATTTTACTTTCAGCTCTGCCTTCACACAGCACCTAGAACAGTGGATCCCTTCTCTTTGCGAGACTTTCTGTAAGAGAAAGTGTGTTACATTTCTATATCTGCAGCCCTCCATGTGGTTGAAAGGCACATTTGCATCTTTCCACTATAACTGCACAGCCTGCCCAGCACAGCCTGCCCAGCACAGCCTGCCCAGCACAGCCATTTCCTTGTGCCAAGTGTCAACATCTGATTGCCATGTGATTTTTAGCTGGCCACGTTCCTGAAGTACTGGCAGGACTCCAGTAATCTGATGATCTAACAACAAAAGTTGCAGCAGATTTTGACCCTGAAAAGTGATCCTCAATCCTTTCCAAAAGTGGCTATTAATATTTATTTCTCCAATCACTCATCCACCTTGCCAGTAAAGTGCTTTGGAAATTTCTCTACTTTTTCCTAAGCCATAATTTCCCTCTTCACCTGAATTCTTTAAGCATGATTAAAGCCACAATTGTTACTTATTTACCTGGCTTTACTCACAGAGAACAATAGATTTGGTATTATCCACTTTTAGCTCAGATTCAGGGAAACACATCCCACGTATGTGTAACTCTCCCCCTTCAATGAAATTAGTAGAAGAAAGATAATTTATTCTGTACAAATTTTGCTGATGTGCAAATCTGAACCCATCAGAACAATACATGATAAGAACTATAGGTGTCAACATGCTTTTCAATATTACTAAAAGTGCATCATATGTATTTGTTAAATTTCCTGCTTGCATTTTTTTTTACTCTGGTGGAACAGAGAAGAGAACAAAGAATACTGGTAGGTGATTAATTTTGCCTTATTCCAGTGAATTATAACGCGGAACAGCTCAAGTCTCACATTAGTGACACTCAGATAACTCATCCAGAGGCTCACAGGCTCACAACAATCTTTCCTACAGAGATAATAACACTTGTTTATAAAGATGACCACTACAATCAGAGGGAGACAGAAGACAAAGATGCAGACCAGTTGCAGTTGTCTCTTTGTGACTTTTAACTTTCATCTTTAACTGATTAAACAGAAATCTGAAACTAAGCAACTTCAGAGAAGTATGGGTCATGGGGTTTTTTCCTCCTAAAAAATGCATTTATAGCTTCTCAAATACACTGTTAAAATGATATTATCTGCATACTAATTTCAAAAGCATGGCCTGTACTTAATCATCCTATTTACAGTGCTCTGTAAATTAACTGTTGGAGTAATTTACATCTAAGTCCATCCATGCCAATGAGTCCCTGAGGCACTGCTATGGCATTATTGCAGTTCTACTTTTCATTTATTATGGTTTGGCCTGGATGCTGTACTAGTTCTACACCTTAAAATATGCCTACTTTTCTGTAGCAGTTAGCATAGATCAATTGTATGTCATATGGTATACTACTTATCTGCATACAGACCTTTATTAAAAAAACAGCATGAAAGCTCCACAAAGCCTGCATTTGAAAAGTCTTATGAGAGATTTTGGGTTGTTCTTGTGGCAGATGTAGTTTTTTCTTACCTCTGTTACCAGGAAAAAGAAGTATGTAAAATTATAAAGTATGGAGACCCATTGTATTTCTGTATATTGAATTTCCTACAGGAAGTGTGAGAGACAGAAGCAGAATCTGATTTGGGCACAAGAAGCTACTCTATTTTCTGCTTCAGTCTATGGATACAAAAAATAAACGAGAATATCGTAGGACAATGGAAGAAGACTGAAAGATTTTCATTCAGTGCTGCCACATTCACACTGGGCCTCAAAGAAATGGGTCTTTTTTCACATTTTCCAACAAAGACAAGGAGCCTGCCTTGTCCTAAGTGTGTCATCCAGGCTGCAGTCAGTGCCTTTTTCAACATGGAGCAACCCCACTAAAGTCAGAGGAGGAGTTTGGAGTGCCTGCAGAAACAAGTCAACATTCGGCACTCCAGGGATCAAATCATAGAATTTCAGTCTCCTCACCAAGTTCTGAAACACCACAATTGCTTTCATTTACAGTAATATAAGCACTTGCAGAGCTGTGCAGAGGTGTCTTCCCACCCACCATCATCCAATTTTCAGAGGTTTTATTTCAACTTATAGCTGCAAAGTACTTGTGCAGTGTTTATCAACATAAATAATCTGAAGATTTATCCATTCCTATCTCTGAAAAAGTTTCTTTCTTCTTATATAAAAAAAGGATTTTTTTTTCCTCCGTCATAAAGGCTATCAGAATTACTGAGAAAACTCAATTCTGGGAAACTGATAAAGACCTAAATATAAAGAAAACACATATAAATTTATTATCAGAAAAAAACCATTTATTCTTTGATTTTCCTGAGAAATTATGACTCATGCAAATTAAAAATGGTGGCATGTAATATTTCAGTGTATCAGAAAAATAGAACATTGTGCTATTTACATTACACTCATACAGAAACAATGGTAAAAAAAAGTATCACTGCTGTGAGGCTGTAAAAGTAAGGCTGTACATTTAAGCAATGCAACAAAAGGCAATTTGAGCATTTTGCTACCTTATTCACACACTTTAAGATACAGTGTTGAGCGACATGATCAAAGACTGATTTTCTAAAAGATCTGCTTCACACATAAAGCACAGGAATCCTGGGGCTTCCTCACATGGGTTGTGCTTGTTTGTACAGCAATGGCCAAACTCTGCCCTCCTCTTTTGGTGTTCATCATTGGGTAGCTGAGTACTGCTGATCTTAAATGCACTGAATGACAATTATTATTTTTCTCTACATACTGTTGTTTTCAGAATATTTTAAAATTGTTTTTGAGATATAACAATAAAAAAATCTGCCTTGCTCTAGGAAAGCCACACATCCTATCCAGTCACCATGCAGGAGTTATATGAGCTTAAAGTGTGCTCAATCCAAGAGGAGCATTCAAAACAGCCCACTGGCCTGTACTCTTCTTGGCACGTTAGAAATCAAACTCCTTAGAATCTTGGAAACCAGCAAAGCCAAGATGATTTTTCAAAAATTCTAAACACATCTGTCTACTACCATAACAAATATCCTGAATAGTTAAAATTATTGACAGCATTCAAACTTCTGAAGAAAGTCCAGAGATTTTTGTCAGATGCAAAGAAGAAACAACAATATTTTTCCTTAACTTCATTTTAGAAATGGTCAAACCATTAAAAAAATAATTTCCCGAGTCAGACATTCAACATGACAAATGTGTGCCCAAACACATTAAATTGAGCAAAGTTATACACTGCTATAAACATGGCCTTGCAGCATAAATGCATTTATTTTGATAAATATGTTTACACTGCAGGATATAAAAGAGCTAAGATATGAATTGAATTTGGAATTATCTGCAAACTAGTAAACAGCACTGAGAAGAAATATTTTTACGTATGTTTATTATATAATACATAATCCCTTCCCATAATTTCATTTAGGGAAAATGGCCTACTTTATGTCTATTATATGAATAGATATACCTGTGTCATTTAAAGATTGACTTGTCTATGGGATGGTATCCAATATCACATAGTCCCCATGCCACATTCTGCAGCCCCCATTACCTCTGTTATCCATGACCAGAAAAAGAAAGGGACACAACTGTAGTATTTTTCCTCAGGTAGTGATGCTTCCATCTGCTGTGGCAGGTAAACACTGTCTAGCTCTTTCAAAAGAGAATACCTTCTGATGGACTGTGATGGAGCAGCAGCAGAGAGGAGCTGTTCCAACAAAAGGAAGGGATGTGTAAAAGTAGAGGAGATGCTAGCAGTGAATACTCATTTCTTTCACTTATAACCTTCTTTTTCTTAAGGCAATACATCAAAATATCTATTCAGGACAAATCTCTTATTAGTTATTAAAAATTCAACATGTAGTACTAATTTTGGAATTTATGAATTTGTAGACAAATGTCACCTCTCCACATTCCTTGAAGAGATATTGGTTTTCAATTATTTTGCTGTTTTATAATTTTTCGTGGATTTTTTTCTCACTCATACATTAGTTAGTTTTAAACTTTAAAAAATTGCTTACAGTAGAAAAGAAGTTGAACTCCTGTAATTGCTTGATGGTACCACCCTGTCCTTTTGAGGTTGAAGCACAACAGTATGGAATTTTTTTCCTTACCCTCTTTCAACAGATGAGCCAGGAGCAGACAGTCAGTTGAAACAGTGATGATTACAAATGACAACTTGTAGCATGTGTTATCACAGCCACAGTATAAGTAATTCTGCTAACAATGTATTTTGCTAACCATATGGATTAAGGGAAAATTGTTTTTTCTGCAGGAAATCAGATGAATTACCACAGTATGTCTTTCCCAGGATCTGTATGGGACTGGCACGCTTGACCCAGCACTGCATGGGACAAATGCCATGTTAGTTTAAAAGGTCTTGGGCAGACACTGGGTGAAAACCAGGCCCCTTTAAAGCTAGTGACTAAACATGCATAGATATTAGCACGGCTGAGATTGTTGTAATTACTCCAATAATTGTTGGACTGTCAAATATTTTAGGTTCAATTCAGCCTGTTCACAATATAAGAGAAACCTCTTCTCTCAATGGTTTTCTCTCTCGGTTAGGTTAATCAAATAAATCACATCACAGGCTCATAGTCAGGCAGGGATGCGGCAGGTTCTTGAAGGTATCAGATGTGACCCTTGCTGAGCTCGAAGTTTTCCTGAGATAACTGTGAATTTTAAATTCATCCCTTGAAGGACACAGTTCCCATGTATATAATTTCAAACCTCGTTACAGAACAGCTGCACTTGATGGGCACATAGGAAGTAAGAGATAAAATGGAATTATCCAGTTTAAAGCATGCCTGGACAAAAGATTTAGATGTGTCTGGAAGAAGGTATGGCGCAACCCCAGAAATGGAAATGTAAGGGATTGATATTGGGTAAAACCAACATTTCCATAAAGAAAGCTAAAGGAGGAGGAAATGTGAACTATGGGACACCCCTTGCTATTCCTTAGTGACAGCTTTCTCCCAAGAGTGACAGATGGCAGAGCAGGGACCCTCCCTCAGCTTTCAGCAGCAACAGCAGAGCAGTTGCAACAGCAGCCAATTCGCTGTCCTGCATCCACTCTGAAACCTTAATGACAATTTGAGCCAAATTACTGTCCAGCCAAAACAGCCTAGGTTCACAGGTTAACTCTGCTGGTGTCATGAAGCTAGGTACAAAAAACAAACATAATCAATCTCCATAAATAACAAAGACTGGGTAGGTAACATCCTTTGAAAACCAGAAAACAGAAACACAGTGGAAAAAAAACTGAAAGGGGAATTATTTATGTTACTGTGAAAGCTGAGGACATAGCTCAGAAGGCAAGGTATACATTTATAGCTTGCAGATTTAAACAATATTTTTTAACATTATTTAATTATTTATTTAATTTGTTTTAATTCAGGGGCATTTTAAAAGCTTTGGGTTATATTCTTCAGGGTCACTGATGAAAATCCTTTTGAAGCAACTTAATCCTCCATTTTTTATTATTATTTGGTTCTGTGGTTATTTGAAAACTGTTCAATTTTCCCAGTATGGTGGGGACCTCTCAACCCTACAGAAGTAATGCGAGAGGCAAAACACACCAAAATCTTCAAATGCACTACTTTTTCACCTCCAGTTTCTATTTTTGGTAAATATTTTCTAGCTTACTAGAGATATTTGATATGTGATATCAGCTCTACTGGAGACTTCACAAAAGACAGTAACAGCAGCCCCTTCAAGCCTCAGTTTGTGAAAAAAACCCAACTTTCAGCAATTGACAGAAGAAAATAAAAGTCTGAATTATTCCAATATCCAGAAGAATGTTTACCTTAATGCACTTAAGAACATAGATACATTTCAGTTGGATGTCCATTCCTGTGAACAGAAAGCAAGGAAGGGACAAATTAAATCTGCTGCTTTGGATAACCATGTTAACTGCAGACATTTTTATATAAAACTTACTGCAATAAAATGCTCTAATACAATCAATCAGCAATCCCAATTATGTAACTTATAGAAGAAAATTCACTTCTTTCATCAGCCTGCAGACCAGGGACTGCGTTTGAACTGCCAGGATAATAGGAACGACCAGGAAGCCCAGAGACTTGCTGGCTCAGTCTCCTGGATGTGCAGAGTTGTGAAGTCATGAGAAGAAAAATCACGACTCCTTGTAACTTCACATATTCCTACTTCCCGGACACTTCTCTCAGACTATTTCTAATGTAATTTGTCTGGGAAAATGGTATCTTCCAGTATCATTCATTGAGAGAGAGAGAACATAAAATATCTTGGGAACTGTCATTTATACTTTCCAATTCATAAGTGGTTTTCCTCGCGAATATTTCAAACCATCTCTGAACATAGTGTTATGGAAACACCAGGAATCCAGTTCTCCATCATGCAACAGTTGTCAGCTGTGAAACTTTGGTCAGTTTGCCACTGGCTGCTCCATCATCTCTCCTAAAATAGGGATATTAAAAGAAATCTAAAGCCAGAAAGGTCAGAACTGGAGTCTCTGTTACGTTGTCCTGGGTGGGCTCACACCAGGGAAGTCAGGGCATGAGTGATAACCTTAAAAAATCTGAATGATAGCACTTCATATCCCTTTGAAAACGTGTTCCTGACTGTGCAAGGCTGCAAGAGGAGAGGATAATCAGGTCTAAAATTGGACATTCTCTTCCTCACATTCAATTTTTTCCCTGATTCCCAGAGGAAGGCCACTCTCATTTCCCTTCAATCCAAAAAGGCATTTCTTATTTTTAACCTGCCCATTGTCATCCAGGTCATTATCTAGTGATGATTATTCAAAAATTTCCTCTTACTCGAGTAACTTGAAATGAAATTTGCTCACTGTGCTGCACACAAACTCAAGAGTAGTGCACCAGTGACAGGACATTTTCAAGCAACCTTCAGTTGTATGATTCATTTCCCTACGGCTGTTTCACACGAGTACTAATGCTTAGAACTTCCCTGCCAACAAGGATTGGCCTCTTGACTTACTTGTTTGGTGAGGGCAGCTTCCCTTAGGCATTTACCTCATAACATCCAATTAGCAACTACCATTGTACCGTCAGAGTTCAAGCTTAACTGTGACTTGCCAAGTGATGTGCTCTCTCTCTCCTTTACAGATATTAATGGCTTTTTCTGGCACAGCATCACAAATTTGGTCCTTTTATCAGGATTATATGTGCAGGCTTGGTATATGTTCAGCCATACAAAAAATACTTAATAAGCTTCATCATGCGAGCACCACAGAGAAACTCTGGATTCCACAGTGATTGTGTCTAAAATCAGCTTAGTTCTGAAGCCAAATATTTAAATGGCTGTAACAGTCCTCCTGGTAATAGAAAGAAGACAATTCAAGAAACAAGAAAGTGCGTAAATACTCCCCACTTACTGGCAAGTTGACATGTATGTACAAGTATATACACAAGAATGCAGGTCCTCAGGGAGAAGAGAGCAGGCCCTGGCCAGAGTGATCTTGTTTGGATTGGTGACTTAGCAGTTATCCTGCTCTTTGCAACTCCTGAGACTGAAAGAGTTACACCACTATTAGAGTTGAGAAATGAGTAGCAATGCTCCATATGTGCTTCAGCAGAGCTGGGAAATGACTTTACAGGTCAGCTGTTTTCCTCTGAACAGGTGGATACAAGTAAGAGCAAGATGATACCATCACAAAGCATCTGCTATGTGTCACTTATTAACACTGACCATAACTTGCCAGAAATAATTAGTACTGTAGGATGAGTCATTTTACCTTGATGTAGTCCAAAGATAAAGGAACCACACTTTATCTAAAGGTAGCTACATCACATCTAAATGAGTTAGTTTAAGCTGCAGAGCAAAGGTAGCCATGTTAGCACAGTGTGACTCTTGCTTCTCGACAGAGCTAATTAATCTGTACAGAGTGCAGCAGAAATGTGGCTATATTGTTTCTGGCAGCAGCCCAGAACGGGCCTTCCCACAGCTCCGTTGTTCTTTCTGTCAGGAGTGTCAGTTCCACATCAGCCAGCACTTCCTGAGCTCAACTAGAACTAGGATTTAAAGCAGTGGCAAACTCTACTAGCAGTTGGGAAATATAACAGCTTTTTGAAATTTGAAATGAAGGAATATATCACTCAAGAACACTTCCCACATAGCAGTCTCTCAAAAAACCCCACTTCAGAGTCACAGGCCAAGTATTGGACGTCAAAGTGATGGGTAAAGAGGAGACATTATTATAAAGACATATTAGACCAAAGATTGTCCATGGCAGAGTAAAAAGACTCTTTGCAGCCTATATCTTCTCCTGAACATTGAGACATTGATCTGATATCCATGGTGGCATTTAAGTGAATTTCCATGGAAATACTTAATTTTACATCAAGTTTTCTTTGCAAGGGCAAAATATGTGTACATTTTAACAGTAAAATATCTGGTGTGATTTAGAACCTACTGCTTGATAAGCTCAGTGACTGCTGATTTCATCAGTTTATTTGCTAGAAGACAGTCCTCAATTAAGATTTTGTTTGTGTTATCAACTTTCTGTTATGCCTATTATTGTCTTCAAATTTCTGTTGTTACTTCTAAAAGACTTCTGTGAATTCTGTTTGATCAGAAGAACTAAGTCTGAATGGATTCCTGTTAGAGGTTTCAGTTCTAGAATAAAACCAAAAAGCCCACGCATGACTTCACACCAGGGTATGTGCACAATTACTTACACACATATATACATCTTTCTTTTAACAAAAGTATTGAAGTATTAAAATATTTTACAAGCATTTAAAATCTCATTTTCCATCCATCCTTTGAGGTAAGGGTAAGGGCAGACCTTGTTGTGCCATCAGCCTGTTGTGCTTCAGGCCTGAAGACACAGGAAGTTTCCCTTCAGCTGTCATAGTGGTGGATAGAGACTTTGGAAATGAGGGCTGGAAGTTCAAACAGCTGAAGACTCTTTCGTGGCACGCTGCCAATTTCCTGTGTCCCCCTCCCTTTTCTTATGGCTTGTCCATATGCAGCCAATTCATCTTAAGGTTTGACGCAACATTTAAAAATGTTCTTTAACAAAAAGCCATCCACAAATTCTATCATCATCATTATTTGCATTTATCCTACTACTGAGCACTGTAATAGAATTTCCTGTCATACACCACTAGCAGCCTATGAATCACAGCCACCTAACTCAGCGGGGCATGAACTAGTTGGGGAAAAATTTGACTTTAACATAATTTCTTTTTCCTCAGAAGTATTTGGACAGAATCCACCTTTCAGCTGAGAAGGAGCACCAGCTCCATGGAAATTCTTGATGAACTGGGTCCTTTAACGCCTTATTACTTGTACAACCCAATAATACTCACAAGTGTAAAAAAATGTTTACAGCCTGTCTCAAACACTTGTGAGACACAGTGAGAATAGCATGGAAAAGGTCATTATGAAAAACTTAACAGTGGGTGGCTTCACAGGTTTCAGATACTGCAATATCATCAGAAAATGCATTATGGAAGGAAAACTAATAACAATTTTCTGCCTCTTCTTCAGGATCGAGTGTGCTTATAGATACTTGTAGCAGCCTCTACTGAAGTTAAGTGATACATATTCAGTAGATTAAATGTAGCCATGTCTACACATACAAGTTGATGTTCTGATTTTTAGCTGAACATTTGGCATTGTAACCATGGACTGCTTCATAGAGGCTATTTTCTGTACTCAGGTGTTTGAAATAGATTAGGAGGGGTAAAACTATTTTAATAATTTCTACTATTATATTGACCTGCAGAGCCTTTGTGCTACAGAAGGATTTTGTGTCCAGATGAAAAAACCATGTGAGTAGTACTGGAATGTTCGTATGAGAGCTGCCTTTCATACACATCTTGTTTCCTAATACCTTCATTCCTGAAAAGAGTTGCAAAATGTTTTCAATTTACATGAAAAGGTAAGGTATTGAGTGCACTGCAATTGCACAGGACTCGTAATAAATCACAAGAGCAATATGATTTCTCAGCCATAGTTTTAAGTCCAGCTGCAACTGGGCCTAGAGTAATGCAACTTAGTAACAAAGCTAATACATCCACTCTAGGGAGGACACATAAACTAAGTTGCTTTTTAAAAACCCACAAAAAAAACCCCAAAAAGAAACCAACTCCAAGAGTTCATGAAGGAAATCTAGCAAATGATACCTTTTTGGTCTCCCATGCTGACTGGACATGCAACAGCCTTCATAAGGCTTTAGATGTGAATAAGATGCCACTCACACTTTTCTTTTGGGAAGCCTGACACAATGTTTCCTAGGCATGGCATTCAGAGAGTTTCTACTGGATTAAAAAAAAAAATCAGAAAATTAATTAATGCTCTGTTTCTTCTTCACAGTGAGATTCCTTCAGCTGACAGACTTTCTTGCTTCTTTCCAATGCCACTCACACTCAAAATACACTAACAATTACACTAACAGAGGCAGTGCAGTCTCCTGTCATTTAAATATACTTTTATGACAGCAAAGGAATTAACCCAACTCCAGGAACTCATAGCCCTCATGTAATAATACTGCTATCACTGTCAATAAAATTAGATTTAACCATATCTTGAGCAAACAGAAGGGTTTATTGCTTTTATTAACCAACGTCTGAAAATGCTTCCGTGTTCATATTTTCTTAGAAAATTAATTGTTCACCTCAACATTTTTCACTTAGTCTCCACTTTGAAGTCTCCTACAATTATTTTTAGAAGAGTTTAACCTTCACAAACACAGAAAAAGAAAAAGCAGCTCCGGAATCAAAGACAAACTCTTCACTTAGTTGGAATTTTGATGCAATTTTTCTTGACAAAGCAGTAAAAAAGAAATAGAGCAGATATTCACACAGCCACTGGAGAATTGAGGATATAAACCTAGGTCATACCTGCTGTCTTTTCTGTGTCCATTTTTTTAAAGATTGAGAGCAAAAAAATATTGTGATGGCATGTACACCTAATTTAAGATTAATATTGTGACAGAAAAAAGCAGTATAGCCTGCCACCTAGAAGATAGATTTCAAACATAGACTCCTCGGATAATCTCAAGTGTGGATCACAGCCCTGAGAATTATTTCCACTGAGAAAACTAACAGTCTGATCATTTTCATAAGAATGGATTTTTTTCAATTACATGTTTAATAAGAAGAAGTTGAAAAAACTATCTCAACTTTCTCAAAGCACACCAGAAATGGGAAGCAATTTTATTTTAACAATGTTAAAAACATTTCATGCTGTTTTCATTCTTAATTTACATTAAGCTGTGTTCTATTCTATTAAAAGTCAGAGATAAGCAAAGGAAAATGTTGAATTGAAATATTTTTACTATATTGAAATAATAATAAATAAAAACTTCTTGAAATGAAAGCAGGGGATAAACAAAAATTAAATCCTTCAGGTGTCCCAAATGATAGTAATTTTTTTTTAATGTAGAATTTCACTGAAAGATACTATGCTATCATATCCTCTCTCTCCCACAAACACAAATCCAGTTTCTGACTTGCTTTACTCTATTAACTGCTTATAAAGATTATTTTATTACCTCGCTATGAGGAAAATTGTTCCTGTTTGGCACAGACTACTGGAAAAATCAATGCAGACCCATGGAAGGAGTAACAGGAAACACTGGGGTTTCTCAGAACTCCCTGACTGTCCTGGGAGATGTGTCAATTTAAGACATCCTTTTAGTGAGGTACAGTATATTCACCACTTATTAATCTCATTGTGCTGGTAACAATAAAGCTCAATAGCTACTTTCATGGCTGATTATTTTTAGAGTTGCAGTGGAAGAAGAAATGGGAATGAATACTGTAATACCCTCCACGAAAAACAGAGGAAGGCACAAGATTTACTGTAAGAAAGATTGACAAGATGTCCATAGGAATCTCATTACACACACATGCACAAAGAAAAAGATCCTGCAGTAAGAGTAGCTGTGTGAGTACTTATTTGAGAGGGGAAAAGAAATTGGGTACAAATGCAGTCTGTGTGTTATTTTGCACAGTATGTGAGCCCACAGAATGGCATACAGTGTGAGCTGCCTTTGTGAGCAAGTAGAGAACAGACCAGACACATAAAAGCAGAGAGAAGAAGGCAGGTAAAGAATACTCATGCCTCAGTTGACTGGAGTACAGAAGCGTCACACATCTCAGGTGTACACAACTCTAGGGTCACATGAATCATCACTATGAAGCAAACAGAATTCATCTTTACAATAGGAATTGACGTGCAATCTACAGTTTACTTTTTCCTTCTCACACACTGCTCAAAAATGTAGGTTGTCCTATTCACTTGATGTTACTGTTAGGTGTTAGATTTCATTATTTCACAAGCAGCTGAAACTACGTCGTTTATAAAGCAAACAGATTGCTCTTTGTTCATGTGATGGTTATTCATTCTGTTGTTAGGTGAGATACCAGAGAATAAATACTGATGGTTTGGTTTTGAATGCTGTATTGCACAAACTCTGTAAAGTACCTCTTGGGAAAAGGATGACGGAATGCTGTTTTCCCTGTGATTAATCACTCTCTATTATTGCACCCTTTTCCTGAGGAGGATGATATAATACATATGGCTGCATAAAAACATTCATACTTCTCAATTCAAAAAATTAGCTCATCTCCCTATGCTCATGTCCTACCTTGGCCTTTTGCCAAAATTTTTATGAACTCCATAGAAGAAAAATTAAATAATCCACCGATAAAATTTGTACTTAAAAAAGTCTCAAAGCTAAATATGTACTTCTCTAATATAGTGCAATTTGCAGCACTGACAGATTTTGGACCAAGTGATTGCCAGATAACCCTGATTACCTTGCAAGCTGCTGCAGGTAAAGTGCTTTACACTGTCATGGAATGAATACGAAGAGCTGAAGTTCCATAGCTGATTTAGTAGGAAATGGACAGTTTTAATGACAGAGACTATTACCCAGCTAGTGAATGAAAATGTTGGAGACATGGTAGCTGTTGCTGTCCTGAGTGTGAAAGCACCATGCTCATGAAACAGGTCCTTATAGTCCATCTGACTCCAGTATTGATCTAAATATTATAGAAAACAGGCCAGAATATTTAGTGCCTTCCATTTACTCTTCTGCTAAGAGTATCAAATGTTGTCAGTGTGAGTAATGATGCAAAAAGGCAAGGCTGACCATAAAGCTCACCTTTAACTCCTGAGCTGAGGGAAACCAAAGATTCTGCACTGGGAAGTTTTCTTCCTGTTCTCCTGCCTTCATTATAAGTTAAAGATGTTGCTTTGCAGTGCTCGCAGTGGGAATCACAGTTTTAGCAAAGTTGTAAATTTAATTTTGAGAAAGCATAAAACTGGTTTTGTCAAATGAGAGAATCAATAGAACTGTTTGGCAACTCTTCATATTTTTTCCCCTCCCCAAAACATTGATTAAAATATAAATATTAACATTACTTTCCTTTTTGCATTCTAGACTGGCTCAATTCTGTAGACCTAATTTTTTTTCCTGGAGTACAGACTTAAACATTTTTTACATGGTATCATACAAAAATCCAAAAGTAAAATTAAAGAATGAAATCCTGCAGTTACTCATGTATTATAATTTTTTTCCCATGCAATCACAGTGAAATGCATACACTGGATACACATACAAATCCCAGTTGTTTCTCCCTGCAAATCTATATTTTATTCTTTGAGTGCATTGCTATAATGAAAGAAGACAAAGCAAGATATCATGGCATTTCCATTAAAATTAATCTGTGTGAAAAATAGTGAAACTACACAGACTACACTGAAAAAGCCAAATTCTTCCTTAGTGTGAGCCTGGCAATGTCAGTGGAATTAAATCAGAAATTCATTTGGACATACACAGATACACCACTGGATTAATTCATTGAGCAATTTCTTTTCATTATGCAAGAAAACCTGTTTGAAATCTAGTGAAACTGTATAGGCTAATCTGATTCAATGCAAGCTGAAATGTTTGCTTTACAATCAACACTCCTTAGCAATATTGCATTATCTTTGCTTAAGGTGTACAGGAAATGATAAATGCCCGTGACTCCTGACAGGCACTGGATCTGGAAGCTTACATGAATACCAAGTCAAACAAATCTCTTCCTGGGATATGTGTGCACTATCAGTGAAAAATTAAAAGTAATTGCAGATATGAAGGTGAGGCCACAGAGGCTCAAATTCACTCATATACCCTCAATCAGCCACCTTATTAATTAGATACTTGATTGTTGCATAATGTTGGCTGGGGAAAAAATGCGAAAAAATAGAACAGGAATGAGCAAGTCGTGCTGTGGTAGCTGAGTAACAGCAGGTGACATCACAGAGCACTTGAAAAGAAGAAATTTTACTTTTTACATACACTGAATATTATATTTCTAAAAATGTTAGAAATGTGGTGCTAAACTTTTTAAGTGAAACAAAACAACATCTGAATACTTCAAAATTAGACTAATTTGAGACTGCAGTTTAAATGTGTTTGTGACAATGTATTCCATAAAGAAACAGATCTGCACAATGGTTTTCAGCACACACTATTAATAGCAAAGAAAATGTCTACAGAAGACCAGGAATTTCAAATTTGGTTCAGTTCTGTAACAGACTTTTGTCATGTATCAAAGTATCTTCATGTATCTTCACGGACCATAGCAAATTTCTCACAGATCCGTGTGAGGCTGCAATATCAAATTTTATACAAACAAACTATAAGCAACACAGCTGAGGTTGAGATATCTATAACTGATTTGAAGTCCAATCACAACTGCGGCATCTTAGCCTAGGAACCTCTGAACTACCCATTTGGTATGATGTGTTGGTAGTTATCTTCCTAACTTAAAATCTCCCTCTCCCTTTCTCCTGGCATTCTGTCTTGTTCATGCATGAGGAAAAAGCAAGCTTCTGAGCCAAACCCTCACCCTTGCTCTATTCTGACTCACACAGGAATGCAAACAAACATTTTCAAACAGATTAACAAATCTGAAGTTTGCAGCCACTACTAGAACAGGAACTGGTAGTTATCACAAGATGATTTTTATCACAACTTTGCCATATATACTGCCCCTAGCAATATTTAAGCAGTATTTTAACAACATGAATGACTGACTGCACAGAGGGTACATTATTTTATCTCTAGTTTACAATCAGGTCAGAGCTCAAGCAGGATGCCAAAGTGTTCTTGGATCACACTAAAAGGCATTGGCAGCATGGCATTACAGCTGGCAGGCTAGACTGCAGCACAACTACATGACCCAGGGTAGGGTTTAAGTGCTGCCCAAAATACCAGTCCTGCTTTAGATGGACAAACATTTTTTCCTGCTAAGATGAGCTCGTTAAAAGGAAGCTGTACCATGCAGAACAGTGACAAAGCTGTGCCTGGCTCGTGCCTGCATCTCTGCAAGGAGTCATGCAAGCTTGCCTCCTGCCTGAAGAACTCTCTTTGCACTATGTGATGAGCCGTGCAATCCTGCTTGATGATTTCTCAAGAAAAATGAAGGCTTATTTCTACCTAGGTCTCATCCTCATTAAAAATACCTTTACAACCTGCTTCAGATAGTGATGTGGAAGGTGCCCTTTCACTTGCTTTTGCTTCTCAATGAATAAGTTAGTAAGTTTCCAGAAGTAGTGCAAACTGCTTTACCCTTGGCCTTCACTTCTGTGTTGTTAGGTGAAAAAAGCTCTAGAGCACTTTGCCTTCTCATTTACTTTGATTATTTACAGCCCCACTCTTACCTTCACTGCTATAATTGCTTATGAGTTACACAAAATCAGTCAGTTGCCTTTACTCATACTGAATAGCCCCACAGACTACAGTGAAAGCATGCTGAGTGCAGCATACTTCAGTTTATGACACCCATGAATCTCACCAGGCTGAAGAACTTTAACAGGGGAAGTAATTCAGAGAGTAACTTCCACTGTCTGCAAGACAGGACACAGCTTCTGCCTCACTCTTCCCAAGACTCTCTGTTTCTAAAGGTAACCCAACATCTGAGTCCACCCCCTAGTTCTACTTCTGGCATACCTACAAAACCTGGGCAAGCTGTGCAATAAAATTTAATGTGCAAGTAAAATTTTAAAAAACAGATTTAAATTTAAAAACAAACAATGCCCCGCAGACAATAAAACCAGTGAAAATTATGGCATGAAATTGTAGTTACCTCATAGCAGCCAAAAAAAGACCTCTCCAGATTCCAAGCTTTTCTTGGAAGAGCTTGTAAAATAGCTACATGCAAAAATTAAGTTGTGAAAGCTGTTAGATATGGAAGTAGCCAAATAACCATAATTCAATGTGGTCATGACAGAGAAGGAAGGTTCTTCCTGGACTTCTGATACCCTGATCTACTAACTCAAGTACCAAGCCAGAAGGAAAGGTCACACAGCAGTGACAGCATCAGCACTTACAGAAGTATAGCCTGCCAAAGCACTGCTCAGGAACAGGCACAAACCAGCCATTCCTGCACCCATCCTAGCTTGGATTGTATCTTGATGTACAATTTGCTCTTATTTTCAGCTCTGCTGCACAGCCAAAAAAAAAAAGGCATATTACTTGTGTTATTAACAAGACTGAAAATAAGCCCTGAAGCTTAGAAAAATGTATTAATTCTTTGGATGAGCACTTACTTACACCCTAATGTGTTGGCTGTCTCCTCTATTTCAGCAGCTTTATTATCAGGGAGTCACCTCATTCTCTCAGAACAAAAAGAAATCTAGGTGTGTGTTAAATTGTTCCTTAACATACTATGGACAAATTATGCTTAAATTGTCTTCTGGTTTTGCTGCCCAAGGGATTTCTCCCCATAAACACAAGCACTTGGAATTTTCCCCATTACTCATTTAATCTTTGCTCAGCTGCCACCATGGCATTTGGGACTGCTCAATACAGTTTTCAAAGCACTGCATCTGATATTTATGAACCTATAAACTGGTGCTGTTTGTTTGAAGCAGCTCAGGCTGTTGACAGGGTTTGTTTCTGGGTCTGATGGTAAACAAGTTTTGACTGCATTTCAGGTTCATTCAGAGTGAAACCTTAAAATATCCAGTGAGAGACACCAAATAACTTCAGGCATGTCTATATTCCTATCAGCCTTGGTTATCTAAAACACCTTCTGAGGACGGGACAGATAGCTACTTGCCTTACTGTCCTTTTATTACAAGTATCCCTTTCTTTCAGCATTGTTAACAAATAGCCACCATGGTTTCAAATTATTTTCCCCAAGAAAACCCTATTTCCCAGTCCTACATTTCCTGATATATGCATTTGCTGGGAAAGAACAAAGACTATAAGATATATATTTCACATTAGCTCAGCTGTGTTTGTGGAATGCAGACGAGAAAAGTTCAATAATGGCTTGGCAGCTATATATTGTTTTAGCAACATCACTGCAACCATTGTGTAATGGCTGTAGTCCAGTTCTTGCTCACTCCAAGGATTTTCTAAGCTAAAGAGAGGCAGAAGCCTGGAAAACCCTAACATTTTCTACCTGATTTCCTATTGTTTTTCTTTCTCCATCATTCATGCATCATTATCCTGAAGTGGTGGAAGAAGTAACACTGCTCATCTTTCTGCTTATTTTTCCACTTTTCACAGTGTACAATGGGAAAGCTCCCAGACTGTGGAGCATTGCAAGCTATTCTTAATGACTCCTGGTGTCACGGAAAAGACTGAACAAAATTTCATCAATATCTCATCATTTAGATGATGCCCCTCGGAGTTTTATTTTCAAATAAGAAGCTCCCATAGCTCTACTTGCCAATGTGAATATAAACACGTTCCTCTTTTTTAAGGACTTATATGTCCTCCATGACCACAAGCAACTGTTTGAATAAAACAACACCAGATGTGCTGGTTTTGGCTGGGGTAGAGTTAATTTTCTTCACAGTAGCTAGTATGTGGCTGTGCTTTGGATTTGTGTTAGAAAGTGTTAGATTTGTGTTAGAAAGTGTTGATAAAACAGAGATGCTTTAGTTATGGCTGGGCAGTGTTACACACAGTTGAAGTCTTTTCTGCTTTTCACCCACCTCACCAGTGAGGAGGGTGGGGGTGAAGAAGGAGCTGGGAGGGGACACAACTGACTTCACTTGACCACAGTGATATCCCACACCACGTGGCATCATGCCTAGTATTTAAAACTGAGGGAAGAAAAGGGGAGAACATTCAGAGTGATGGTGTTTGTCTTCCCAAATCACTGTTAAATGTGATGGGCCCCTGCTTTCCTGATGATGGCTGAACATCTGCCTGACCATGGAAAGTGGTGAATTGATTCCTTGATTTGCTTTGTTTGTGTATATAGCTTGTACTTTTCCTATTAAACTGTCTCTATCTCAACTCATGAGTTTTCATACTTTTATACTTCCAATTCTCTCCCCCATCCCACCAGGGAGAAGTGAGCAGCTCTGTGGGTCTGAGTTGCTATTTGGGGCTAACCCACTTTACCAGAGAATGTTCCTGACATGAAAAATGCCATTTTCCATGCCATTTGAATAATCTCTAGCATGATTCTGTCCAGGTCCAACTACAGTCTCTCAAGGAATTCTCAGCAAAGGTTGGGTAACACAAGCCAAGGACAGGCCATTTGCCACTCTGTTCTAGAAGGAAATAGTTTAACATTAAGTTCATGACCAGACCAGATCACTTGACATGAACGCTAATAATATTCTCCGACATTGTTTAATTTTCTAGCAAATCTGTAGTAATAGTGTCTAGGTAACTCTCAATACTTAATCTACTGAGCTTCAGTTTGAGATGGGAAGAAGGGAATAAATATTGTTACAATTTGCACTTGGCCAAGGCACAAGGACAATAGTGCTCGTTTTCCCAACAGTATTTTGGTAAGTAATTCTCATTACTTCAAAGATCAAGGTAGGTCTAACTTTATTCACCAAGGACATCCATGGGCAGAAAGGGATTTGAACTCACCACAGCTCAGAATCCAAGCAAATGGAACAAAATGTTTTTCCTGTGGACAAAGCCTGTAGCTAGGATTAATGCCAAAACTGATTAATGCCTATGGTTGTGCCAGCACTAACCCACAGCCAATGGGACACTTAAGCAACTCCAGATATGACTAATCCCATGCTAAGACAGGTCTCTAAAGTACATAAAGTTTTCCTTTAAATTTTGTCTACTAATTATGAAGACAGCCTTGATGACTATTTTGGTATATATACCTTAATTTTAGAAAGTTAAAATTAGAGAAGAATCCCACACCAAATCCATCTGTGAAACAAAACCCAAGACTTAATAAAGAGTGTACAGGGGGCAGTATAACTTAGATTTTTGGCTTAATAACTTATAAGAAATTTTAGCAAGAACTTCTGTAATTCAAAATGTAAGATGCAATCATTTCACTAACAGTTTTACACAGTTTCTAACCTTTTTTTCCTCCTAATGGTAAGTTTTAGGGGCAATTTTTTTCATTATCATACACTCAGTGACCTCCAGATAAATTACACTCATTTTATAAAATTCTTTTCAGTTTCTTTTATTTCTCACAGTCAAATGTAAGTGTGCAACTGTAGTTAAAGGTTAAGAAGTCAGAAGAATTTATCATTGAAATGACACAGATAAAATCTGCTAAGGAACATCTGCTGTAAGAAATTTATTATCGCAATACTTTCTAAGTGCTCTCTTGATTATCTTGCAAAGATCTGCATACTAACAAATCTGCTGAATATCAATTTGCAGTGCATATATACTTACTTCTTAACATATCAAAAAAGCATAAATGCATGAAAATTTCAGGCACTGTCTGTCATGGGGCAAACTCAATTCTAAAAGATTTATCTTACAGTGCCACATGCTTTTTCATATTCTCCATCCCAATTCTATATTTCCTGTTCTCAATCTTGAAGCAAACAGTGTGGGAGATTGTTTGCTCAGATATATCTTGGATCCCCAAACAAATGAGAATGAATGTCTTGTTTTCTTTTGGTGAAAACTGCCATTCCTTGCAATAGAGGGATATAAATAAATATACATCAAATTATATAACATGTCACACAGTAGACAGTCACAAGATGAATTTGTCTTTTTTAAAGGCATAGCTGAGTATAGATGCTGAGAAAATGAAAACAGTACCTCTGTTGTAATGTACAGCATGACTCCTTTGACCTGGAGATAAAGGAAGAAAAAGCAACAAAGCCATGTCATATCTAAAGGATATAAAACCAGAGAAACCAGTGTACCCTGGTTTTGTGTACAAGCTTTTTCTAAAGAAAAAATATTTCCTTTACATCCCATTCTCTTTATCAATACAGCTTTATTCCCAGAAAGCAGTACTATAGGTCACTTAGAGAGAAATCACTCATTGCTAATGGAAAAACAAATCAACAATATATTTACTCAGCTAATGCACTTCCCTAGGTCACATTATACAGGAAAGCTTTTAAAAATCTTTTGTTTGACTGATCATATTATAACCTGAACTATTAGCTACTCTGAGTAGGAGGCCTTGTTTTAATGCAAAGGCTTTAAAGGTACAGCTCAGATGTGCTCACTGCTGGAAGTAAGGAACCACTGTGCTGCAAAACAGCTGTATTTCTGGCAGATGAAAGGTGCCTCAGGAAAACAAAAACACTCTCAATGCCAGCTCCCAGAATTTCTGCTGCAAACTTGGCTCATGACCCTGGTCTAAGAAGGAACAGTCCCAGCCAGTGGGCAGAGCTCCTAGTGGGCTTTCTGGGATGGTGTGACAGAAAGCTGAGGTTTTTCTTGGGCCTTTGAATTAACTTAAATAATCACCATTTTCTGGAAAAGTGAAGAGGGCATTTCATGGCGTGCAGTCTGTTCAATCTCAATTTACCACTGGAAAAAAATGCCACAGAACATCTGAACACAAGAAAGCATATCCTGACACTGAGGGAGACCAAAGACTCCCACAGGCTGTGCCTGAAGTTTGTGGAGACTTCAACCTTGTACCTGACTGCACTGCACCTGTGCCGCACATTCTTGCATTTGCTACACCTGCAGTGCATATGCAGTGATGGTTTACTGAGGAAGAATTGCCATCCTTCCTTAGAAAAAGCCTTACAGATCCTCACTCAAAATCAAAGATGCAAACTGAAATCTCTTCAGAGGAAACCCATCCTGGCAGAAACCATCTGCAACTAATGTGAGTCCATCTAAATGCAATATTATTTGTATTTTTTATATATTTATATTTTACCTGGGTTTTAGCAGTTTTTTATTTTGGTTTTAATCCAAATACTAGTTTCTAAATGTCAGAGAATCATAGAATATGCTGAGTCGGAAGAGACCTATCAGGATAATCAAGTCTAACTCCTGATCCTGCACAGGACACCACCAAGAGTCACATTGTATGCCTGAGAGTATTGTCCAAAGGTTCCTTGAACTCTGTCAGGCTTGGTGCTGTGAGAACTTCCCTGGGGAGCCTGTGCCAGTGCCCACCATCCTCTGGATGAAAAACTTTTTCCTGATATCCAAACTAACCATCCCCCAACTCAGCTTCATGCCATTTCCTTGAGTCCTGTCACAGGTCATGAAAGTGAAAAGTATCTGCCCCTCTTCTTCCCCATAGGAGGATGTTGAAGACTTTTGAAGACTTTTGAAGAATTTTGAAGACAATGAGGCGTCCCCTCAGTTTCCTCCAGGCTGAACAGACCAAGTGATCTGAGCTGCTCCTCACATGGCTTCCCCTCAAGGCCCTTCATCATCCTTATGGTGCTCCATAGGACAGACACTATCTAACTGCTTTCCCCAAAGCCCCTAAAACAGAATTAACTTCTCAAGGAAGCTGGAGCCAGTACACACAAAGAAACAAAGTTTATCATAGAAGGTTTTGAACTGGAAGAAACCTCAAAGGTCATCTAGTTCCAATTCCCCTGCTCTGAAAAGACCTTCCAACCTTCTACAAGACCAGGCTGCTCAGAGCTCCACCCAATCTGGCCTTGAACATTTCCAGGGATGAGGAATCCACAGCTTCTCTGGGCAACCTGTTCCAGTACCTCGCCACCCTCACAGTAAAGAATTACCAATAATAATCAATCTGAACCTACTCTTATGGTTTAAAGCCATTCCCCCTTGTGCTATCATGACCTTGTAAAATCTTCCTTACCAGCTCTCTTGTGGCCCCTTTGAGATACTGGAAGGTGCTATAAGGTCTCCACAAAACCTTCTCTTTTCCAGGCTGAACAGCCTCAACTCTCTCAGCCTGTCAAGACACTTCTATGGTTTCTACTAGACAAATATTTCCCTATGCAACATTTTCTACTTCTGAAACTGAATTTTCATTAACAACTCAGTAGCAAGAGCTGACTAGAAGAGATAATTCATTATTTGTGAGGAATGTAAAACACAAAAGAAAGGTCTTTAATGCAAAAAAAGTGATGGGCATGACAAAGGGCTGTATGTTACCCAAAGGAATTATGCATTGTCCAGCCTATTGCTGTATTCTTTCTCTGTCAGTCTAGTTCACATTCACCATTTTAGTCTTGGGGATTTTTTCAAGGGATGCTATTATTATAATTATTTTACATCAATCAAAAGAAACTATATTAAAAAGACGAGTGTAAGAGAGTAAGCAATTTATGTCATCAAATAAAATAATTTCTGTCTCAAACATAAAACAAACCCTTTTTGAGTGCAAGTGTCAAGGTCAGAATTACATTTTGTTTAGTTATTTATTTTCATCCTTTACACTGATACATACAAAAGATAACCTTCTGAAGCAAAAAAAAAAAATGCAACGCTATTTCTGTTCCAAAACAGAGTGGAAGATAACAATTCTTTCTGCCAGAATTTCTCTGATTCGAAAAAATATAACCTAAATCTGTATTAATTTACAAGCTCTAGTGCAATTTTCGTTAATGCTAAAATATTTTCAAATCTATTCTGAATGGCTGAAAAATGATAACCCATGTAAATTTACCATGGTTATTGCTGGTCCACTTCCTGGAAATCCTCTAGAATTTTTGTTTTGGAAAGACTTCAAGAGGGGAAGTATAACACCATTTGCTTGTCCCATTCATTTCTCTAGCATACTAAATTGGCCACTAGTGTACATGCCCAGCAGTCCAAACAGACCTTTAGTTTGACTCATTACAGATGTTCTCATGTTCTCAGTATTTAAGATAATTGCTTTAGAGAAGAGAGTATATGGCTTTCCTATTAAGTTTGTGTTTTGTTTCAAAACAGCAGTGGCAGTGCCATTCTCTTTTTTAATCTGTTTTGCATTGCTTAGCGCAATATTTTGCACTTTGAATGTAAACAGATTGCCCTTTGATGTTAGGACTAATTCCTTGCATGTTGATGGAGCAGAATATCAGAGATGAAATCAATCATATGGCTCTGAGACAAGAATCCATCTGTACCATCATGTTAATTTAAGAACATATTTGGAGCCAAGATAAAACATAACACTGCATGGAGCTAAACATCAAGCTGATCAGCAGAGACACAACTAAATGCCATTGAAGTCCAAAGAAAATAAAATCAGTGAGAAAACTGAATCAAGTTGTCCAGCGGTATTTCTTTATAGCACTACAAACATGTGTGTTGCATGCATAACTTCATATATTAGAAAAATAATAAACTGAGAAAAATTCACAGACACAGTTGAGTTTCAGCGCAAGTATTAAAGGTCATTAGATTTTGGCACTGTTTCTTTGGATATGACATGCAAGCAACTCACCAACCTCAGCATAAAATAATTCAAGCCTAAAAAGTTGCTCCTTCTGTCTATTGGAGTAGTGTACTTTGTTGACAAGAACTGTTGGCATATGAACTTTAGTTAATCCTGTAGGATAAGGGAGTAACTTAGTCCTAGAAATAGATGAGCACATTGAGTATAAAATACATGTCAAGTGTTGTGACCATGTCTTTGTGGAAAGCCTTTGAGATGGGCTGATTGTGAGCACCAGCATCAGAGACTTATTGGGTGCTGAGGAAGGTTGACCAAAACTTTCTCTACCCAGTGCTACAACTTTTGAGGTCCACAGCTTCTCAAGAATAGAAAGGGACCTCACAGCCCTGCTCCATGATCATGTACCCACAGCTAGAACCACTACTTTGACTCTCTCCTGGATCCTCTATTGCATTGACTTTCTCGTGGGGCAGGTGAGTCACATAATTTGTAAAATTACTTACATCTGTGATAAAAGTCATGTGGCATCTAATCCATTTAGTTTCTGAATAGTCATTTTGGTCTTAAATCACAATACTTCTTCATCAATTTTATCTATAGTCTCAGACAACACTTTAGGGAAAGGATTGTTACCACGTAAATGCCCTGATATGGAGATTATATGTCATGAGTGACCTAGAACACAGGTATCCAACTCTTCATGTTAATAAAGCTCTCATGAAGGTGTGGGACTCCTGTACACTATGGCTCATCCCTGTGCATCCCTGTGTGCACCCACCCTGTAATCAAACTGCAGGTGCCTGCCATCATCCCCATGTGCAAAGTCATGTGAACAGTGGACACTTTCATGTACCTCTTGTTTCTCTGCAAAAGCAGGAAACACTATCATGAAACAGACCTTCCCCCACTCATGTAACAGGGCATGCAAACAGCCTCGGGGCACCCAGCCTTACGTGTCTGAACATGCAGGAGAATGCCTTGTCAAGGACACAGCATAACATTCTGGCCATGTTATGGATACACAAGGGTGTAAAGTAGAAAGGACTGGTTACACAGGGAAAGATGACAACTCTCTGGAGGGAAAGGATTGGATGGAAGAGGCCAGGCAGAAACAAACTGCCTGGACTGGCACATATAGCCTGTGGTGCCCCATCCTGCTGTTATACACCCAACAGTCCTTCCTAATCCTGAATGAGCTTTGCTAAGTCCTTCCAGAGGCAGTTCTCACTGTCTAAAATACAGTAAAAATGCACCAACCCATTATGCTCAAATCTCCCCATTAATGTGAGGAATGTTGAGGATGAAAACACATTTCTACAATACCTGAATGGATGTGGCCTATCTGCTTCCTCATGCAACGGCATCATGTCTCCTCCATCAACAGCAGCACTGGGAACACAGTTTATGTTCCTTCTGCAAAGTCCTCTTATTTCTCTGCTGAAGAGAGGGCGGTTCAGACATCAATTGGTGGACCAGTGAGAGGACTCCCTTAGTCCCCTACTTGGATTAGGATGAGCCCAGACTAGGCAGAAAAGATGTGAGAAAAATCACAGCATGGTGAATCTTAACAGAAACTAACTTTTAATGAATTGTTCAAATCCATAAAAATGATGTCCTCCATCTGTTGTAAAAAATGTGTAATATTCTTCATGTCACTTAACTTGTTCCGAACACTGTGTGGGAGAACACAGAAGAAATATTAAACTAAGCTAGGAGTATTTCATAACATTTTGTGGCATCTCCTCTCAGAAAATTGTACTGCCTACTGTAGTTCTTCACATAGTTGCATTTTATGCTGCATTCCTAAAAAGCCACATGACACTTGCCTTTGGGTCAAATTCATAATCACTCAACAGTAGCACACATTCATTCAGCTACTAGCAGAAATGACAGAATGTTTTTCCAGTAGTATTCTAGTGGAAGTAATCAACAGAACTGGGGAAATAGGCATGGAGAGCTCTAACTCAAATACAGAGTCAATACAGACAGCTGAAAAAGACAGACCTATATATCTTTACTGAAGATTCATGAGTTCAGAAAGACAAACATAAATGTTAGCTGGTCATCATGATTCCTTGATTGTATTTAAGGAGCTACAGATAAAGAATCAGGTCATTGAAATGTGTTTCTTATTTCTCAGCAGTTTTGTTCTGCTTTGGGCACTAGAGCTGAACTATTCCTTTTCCTCTTGCACCACGTGTCCAAAGCTGTATTGCCTGGATCTTGTAGGCAGCTGAGAATATCACTTTGGGTACAGGTGAAGCCCACTTTGCAATTTTTTGCATGGCCTGCCTAAAGCCACAAGTGGGTAGAGCACTCTTCATCCTCTGGCATGCAGTCAGCTCAACTTGTCCAACATAAGAAATCATAAGAGTGGAAAAAAAGTGACATCTTCTGTTGGGATCCAGTCTACCTAAGCACAATTCCTGAAGTTATTCTAATAAGGTATATAAAGTTGCTTGATTTCATATAGTCATGAACTTGCATAATTGTATGGAAGCCTGGAGCTGAAGGAGAATCACACAAACGTAAAGATCAGAGATTAGGGCTCTCCCCTGCAGTGTGGGTGTAATGTGGAAAATGGGCACATTGGCAAGTATTTGAAGAAGAAAGAGATTCCATTATTCTACTGTGTCATTCTTCCATTTTTCAGAAAGTTATAAGAAAATGCTTCCTTTGCTTTTCCTCAGATGTGGGATGACTCAACAAAACCTGAAACTCTGCTATTTTCAGCATTGTTCAAAGATGTGATACAGAAGGAGCATGTCAGCATAAGGAAGACAATAGATGCAGAACATAAACTGAGCACAAAAGGACTAAAAATATTTTTCTATGCCTCTTTCCAAAAGTAAGCAAGGAAGTGTTTACAAGGTACCTATTATGGGGTGCCAGCAGGTCAAAGTATTATACCTAAAGGGAGGGTGAAAAGAAGACAGAACCAGGTTCTTTCCAGTGGTGCCCAATGACAGGATAAATTAATACACAGGAGATTCCCTCTGAACATCAGGAAACACTTTTTTACTGTGAGGGTGACTGAGCACTGAACAGATTGCCCAAAGAGCTTGTGGAGTCCCCAACCTTGCAGATACTCAAAAGCTGTCTGGATATGGTCCTAGGCAACTGTCTGTACGTGGCTCTGCTTGAGCAAGGGATGTGGACCAGATGACCCCCAGAGGTTCCTACCAAATTTAAGCATTCTATGACTCTGTGACAAATATGAAGCAAATCTTTTTTCTTAAACCTACATTTGAAAATCTTGGCTTGGTGGAGCAATTTAGAAATAATTTCCCTGCAGTCAATGAACTGCATGGGAAAAAAAGATCAAAACTAGGCTATATTTTGTTGTTCCATTGTATTAGACTGGTAGCCAAGTTTAAAAAAAATTGTAAAGCAATTGCTTGAATAAATGATCAATGCTATTTGCAAGAAATTTGCATGTTTTAAAGTCTACAGTTATCACTAATGCATTAAATTGGCTTCTTCCTCTAGTATTAATGGCAGTGTTGAAAGATGTGTTCTGGGAGACTACTCACCCCACCAAGAAAAATATAAAACTTTCTCTGGTGCTCTTTATCTCTTGTTATTCTTCTCTGGTGCTGTTTATCTCCTACGTTATTTCATAACAAAGGAACCTATTTCTATCCTAAGGAGCTGAATTCCACTAGAACTAGAAATGGCACACACCTCAGCTAACAGATCAACCTTTTCTGCACAGCAGCTGTGTAGTCACCACAGATTACTTCTGCACCACTCCAAGACTGATTGAGAAACGCAGCCCAGAGACCACTGACACCCCAAGAGGACAGGTGGGGTATTTAACCTCTGCACCGAGACAAAGATTCAGTCCCAAATACTGATTTCATTTACTTGACTTTTAACTAGGCTTGTTTGACCTTCTGTGTCTAAAGAATTAGAATAATTGTCTTTTCTGTAGGAGCTATATACCCCCTGCACATCTGACAGCACAGTTTTACTGCAAATGTTTCCATCTCCTTTTAAAAGCAGGTCATTTGTCTAGTTGAATCAGACTTATATAAGACACAGCTTACCGGGGTAGCAAATGTGCATTAGCACTCTTTTATTAATGAGTTCTACACAATGGTACTCAACAATTCTTTCTGCTGTTCTCCCAGAGAACTGAAAACAGGCAATGGGTTTAAAGCAACTTTCTAACTAAGTTGCACCTCAGTAATAGGTGCAACTTAATAGGTGCAATTAATAGGTATTTTTAGCTTTTGTAGTGAGACTGCTTAAAAGTACACTTTTATTAACTCCAGGTAATTTCTGCTTACTCTTCTCTTAATTTGATTTAGAAAAAAGATCATGTGAGCTGATGCTCACAAATCAGGAAGTTTCTTTTCTTGCAACTTTTAAAACAAATATACAAAAATAGATTCTATATTTTAAAAGAACCATGTCTTTCTAAAAATATTTTCATTATGCAGGAATTTACATAAACTATAAATATTTATATGTCTAATTATTTATACTCATTATATAATTATTATATAGTTATTATATAATTATTATATAATTATTATTTATAATTATAATACGGATATATTAGCCAGGCACACTTCAGTAATGAAATATTCTACAGTACACACCAGGACCTATCGACAGAAAAAGCAACCTAGGAAATGTAAATACTAGAAAATATTCTTAGCAGAAATAAAAAAATATGTAATTAGATGAATTTTTTTAAACATTTCAGACTTTGAGGGAGAAATTAAAACAGGTTTAGCTCTGTGGGTAAATTAAAGCAGCCTTAATAATGAATATTTTAATTACAGAATAGTTTTCTGCTGAAAAAAAAATCTAAGCAGGGGTTTAAGAAAGAAATATGGCAGACTAATGTGACAGAAATGGTTCATATAATAAAGGAAGATAGGAAAGGAGGATCCTATAGTAAAGTAAAAGGTCAAGCCGAGAACTGGCTGTACCTGAAAAAATGCCAATGGAAAGAAGATCACAGAAATCAGGGAGGTGGGAGAATGCCAAATAAGTTAAGGTAGACATAGCACAATCTGCCCAAGAGATTTGCACTAAATAAATAGCTTGTATGCAAACAACTAAAATCACAAGAATTAGTAGAAGAACGTGGCAGTTGACCAGGCTGTGGCTTTGGGCAGCCTGCACCTGATTACACAAGATGCCTCTCAACCTGAGCTCCTATTGATCTAGATGGGAATTTGTTAATGATGGTGTCCCAAACCCACAGTATTTGTAGAAAGATGACTTATAAATAAAGTTGTAATAGTTTTTATTGTATAGTCCCCTTCATCAATCTATTTGGTGATTAGCAGGATGAATTATGAAGAGATGGAACCTTGTATTCTCAAAAGTACAATTTGGAGCATAGTAAGATTTGGATTACTCAAGGCCTATCTCTGCTAAAAGCATTGGTTCCTTAGCACCCCTGATGCCCACACTCTTCTTGTGCTTTCTCCTTCCAACATCTCTGAGCTGTGCTATCTCCTGCTCATTCCACAGCTCTGAAATTCAGCCCCTACTCTTCAGAGGAAATGATATCGAAGCAGCAATTCACATTTGGGTGTGTTTACCTAATTTGTCACCCTTCCTTATCTACAGCTCTGCTGCAACGTAAAGACAAAATGAGTTCCTTTGAATTGCAAAACTGAAGTAAAAGACATATGAAACAATTATTCTAGCACAGAACTTTTCAAATGGTAGGTCTATAACTGTGTTAAGAGATCTAAAATTTATATTAGTCAGACATAGATACCTTTATTTGCTGGTAGCTGCTGAGGAAGGCTCATGATGAGTCTGTGCCACCAGTCACTTCTTTTCCTGAACAATGTGAGTTGAGATGCTTCTATCTTGTCTGTATTGAAGAATAGTAGGTGGAATGAGAGGTTTCAGGTGTTTACACAAAGACACAAGAGCCTAAAAAGGCAGCTGAATTTTAAAACTGCCATATCTTATCAAACACTGTCTAAGAGCAAACTACTTACTATTCATATACAAACAGCTATTTGAAAAGCCTATCTTACAATCGATGCAATATATCTTACCCCTCTCCCACTGAGGGAAAGAATCTGGAAGGAAGAAAATACAGAGGGAGATAAAAAAAAAATCTATTTTTTCTTTGAAATTTTTTTGTCCAAAAAAACCACTGAATTACTTGAATTAAAATGCATTTTCCCTCTTTTTCTATACTAATCATTAAACTGAGACATATTCAACAGAGAAGCAAGAACAAAAATGGCAGGGGAGGAAAAGACTTTTCAGGAGAAGCTGCAGTTTATTCTTTTAATAAATGCTTTTATATATTTTTTTTTTTTCTATTCAGTCATGTTAGATTTTGCTTTTAACTATGAAGTTGGGATCAACCTTCTTTTCTGTCACTGAAATAATTGAACTGGCTCATACAATAAGGCTTCTCTAGGAATGCAGGGGCATCCCCAAGGAGGATCCCAGGAACAGCTTTCTTATACAGCCAGTGCACAACCCAAGGGCACTACCACCTTAACAACCTTTACCGTATTGAAATTGGTCCCAATCAGAATCAGATCAATATCTGAATTAGGCCAGAAAAACCAAGTGTTGCCCTAAGCGACTGAGCATGAAGCAGTTGTGTGTTTGGATTCCTTTCCCGCACCATAAAGGAAGTCTGAATGGCACTAACCCTAAGCATATAATAAAAGCTCTTTCATCCATCCAGTGGGACTGCCCTTCAGCCAGGATAGCCCCATGAAAGGCATACTGCTACAGGCTTAGGCAGACAAGGGTCACTCCATCTTTGTGATGATTTTGATACTTCCAAACAAAGCTTCTACCAACTGCCAACTGCCAATTCAATATTTAACAATTCCAAGGGCTGGATTCCTGCCTAATGAAGACTCTAGCAACCAGGGAGCCAGGACAATATAAGGACCCCACCAGTGCAGCCAGCCCCCAGGATGCTGAGGACCTGGGGAAAACATAAATCCAAGAAACCAGGAAGGTCTAGGCAGAATTTCACAAATAACTATTTTTTTCAATCTCCAGCAAAACCAGTTGAAATACTCTAATTTGAGTACATGATTTGGGGCAGTACTTCAGCTGAATCTATCTAAAAAGTTTTCATCTGTACTTTAAGAAAGGCCCATAAAGAATTGGTGTCAGTCCTATCCCTCAGAAATCTGGATCCATCCCTGGAGAAGTCAAAGAACCAGACTCAGAAAGGTAGTGAGTTTCATTAAAGTTGTATTTTCTAGTAAACAGATAAAAGATTTCCTTTTCATTGTTTCTAACAAGCAAAATAGGGAATAAATGCTCTTCCCCTGTAGCTACAGAAATTTGAAACAAGTCCAAACAGCTTCTCTATTGAATTTACACAAGCAGCAGCTCTAAGCTCATAAAAATATATCACTGTGAAGCCTACAAATATGGCTTCATTTTATTACTCTTACAACGATAATTTGGAGCAATAAATATTTTACGCTGAACTTGTATTCTGTCTGCAGCATGGATCATCTAATTTCCTCGGACTTCACTCTGTATTTCAGGTTTCACAACCCAGTTGGTCTGTGCCTGGAAATCCTGATGGTGTTACTGGCAGTTACATGCAACAAAGGCTAACACAGACCAGCCCACATTACATGAGGGGCCTTTGATGAAAGCTAGGATTATACGTTCCTTTTCTCTGTTAAATGCACTTTGCTCTGCAAGGTCAGTTGATTTCCTCTGAATCACTTGCAAACGTAAGCAGCATTTTGAATCATAGTGCCACAGCTGAATGTTCAGGTTTAGAGTCCATCACAGGGAAAAAAAAAAAAAAAAAAACCAACAAACCATCAAATTCTTTTAAAAGCAACAGTGGCCTTCAAGGAACACAGTTATACTGGATATCATCTGTAGGTGAAAGCATTCAACCTTGAACTCTGTCTAATAAAGGTTACAAAGCATCTGTGTGTCTGGGTACGTTCTTTTCACTAAGGTAATCACACCCCTACTGGAGCTATCACAAGCAGCTTGAACATTTTTTTGGTGTTAAGAGCAATGACACCTTTTTTTAGGCTTCTAGTCCATTTAGTGATGTTACATTCTATTTGAAATAGGAAAAGACCCTGCAGTCAAAAGGCATTTTTCCTGTAGCATAAACCAAGAGGACAAACAACTGCACAGTGGGTCCCAGTCTTGGTCCTGAGCAGGTAAACACTTCACACTGTCCATGGGAAGGATGGCTTCAAAGTGTCCCATCACTTCCTACTGCTCCTGAAAATACATGGTATGATTCACCTCCTGCTGATTGTGTGAAAGAAAAGTGGGCCATGCCCTTACCTCTCTTGAATCCCTTTAAAGCCATCAGACCTCCCAGACAGCTGCAGTGCTAAGAGGCTCTGTCTAGCAGTGAACTGTGTACAGCACACATTTTGATTCCTGATTCCCTGCCCATGTCACACACTAAAGGCTGAGTAAAGACTAGCCCTAAACAATACACTGCAGTACTAGAAGAATGTTTGTGTTTACTACCTCATGCAGGTTTTCATTTGAGTTGCAGACTATAAATTCAACAGAAAGTTGTTTCGTCACCTAAGCAAGAATGTCAGTAGAGTATAATTCAAATAGAGCATGCAGATCGGTTCTGGCCTATTATTATTAAGTTCTCACAAACCATGTAACTTTGGCACTACAGGGATTTGCTTCTAAAGAAAGCAACAGATATACAAACACACACAAAAAGTATCAAACCCAATACAAACTAGACAAAAAAACCCAATCAAACAAACAAAACCAAAAAATCCATCTAGTATAATATATTCCATCAGGTAGCAGGCTCAGAAAAACAAAGAGGGATAGAATAAATGCAGAACGGTTCTTTCAATCACAGCAATGCCCCCTAAAAACTGAGAGAGAAACTGTCATTCTGAAGATCACAAATATCTATCATTAATATCTTTCTTTTAAAATAACCCAAGGCAAATCATTCCTAATTTAGAGTAGCCTGAAGACTGAGCAATGGACTAACTTTTCTTACAGAGACCTTCTGGCAATTCTTTACATTTGTACAAGGCTGTGAGTAGGAAAAAAAAATTCAGCTCTCAGGCTGAGGTTATAATAAACCCAAATAATACAAGAGGCTTTTTGACATTGAGAGATGTCTGAAATTGCAAGTCTGGAAGCATAATAATGGGAAGGTAACCCATTGTTTACACTGCCTCCTTCCACCATCTTTAGCATTTTTTCTGGATTTGAAACTGCACAGCAGGGCACAGAGGCATGGATTGCTGTCACCTGCTCTGAGCAAAAGGGTCTGTGTGCTGCTAGCAATTTCCAATGGATATAATAGCTTTTGACTTTTTCCTTCTGATTTCAAGTGGCAAAGTACCACTGAAAATATGGATCCTAACCTTTTCTCACCAGCTCCCAGCCACAAGGGAGTCTTCCCAGGGTAGCTTGCACAAAACCATCAAGAAAAGATTCTCTTTGCAGGTGGGTTTTCTCCTGCTTTAGCAAGCTCAGCTGCCTAACTGAGTCCAGCAGCAGCAAGGTGAGGATGAGGAAAGTCATGTACCTGCCTTTTCAGCACCTGCAAGCTCTGCTGCCTTTGCAAGGCTCTGCTAGACTGAGGATGTCACCCAGAACAGAAAGGTGGGAAATCCTGTGCAGCTGCAACTCTGCTGGACACACACAGCTGTTTGGGAAGATGACATTGCAAAAATTATAATTCTGTACCTACTCCCTTGTCTTTATATAGCAATACCTTGAAAGGGGCACCCTACATTCTCAAAGAAAGAGTCTTAATTGCTTGCAAAAAAAAAATTGCTAGCTATGACAATTCTGACATGGAACTGGAATTTAAATCTTATACATTTTCAACTTACTACTAATCTTTTTCTTCATTTACTTTGTTAAAACCAGCATTCTTTAGATCATGTAAAAGCCATGATTCAGAGTCCTGAGTCACCAAGTGATAATCTGTTTCTTATTGCAAACACTACAGTTAGGGAAAGGAAAAGTCTGAAAAGTTTATGCTGAACTACAGAATTTTGACAGGCCTCTTTCTTACAGCAGTATAAACCTCCATGCTCAATATTCAACTCCTGGAGCTTAAAGTACCAACCTGAGAATGTTTGACTAAAGAAAATGAATTAGAAGGCCATGGCACCACTGCATGCTTCACAGAGATCATTTTAAATAAAAGTCTAAACTGAGCTATGAAGCAGGGCTGTGAGGAATCTTCAGACTAAGCCTTTATTTATTTCTCTGGAAGTGTTCAATATTATGACTTAATTATCATTTATCCTCTCTTTTCACTCTAAGGTTCCTCTCTGCATGCTTCACTTCCACCTTGCTTTCATAAGCTCATCTATACTGCAAGCTCTCACTCATTCTCTGTAGTTAAATCATCCCTAAAATACTTTTAGGAGATTAGGCTTTTTAGATTTTCCTTGCACCTCCTTCAGTATTGTACCTAGACTAGTCTGGTCCTTCTCACACAGTTCCTTTCCATCTGCTACATCTTAGTTCTTTTCCCTGCATTTCATTGCTTGATCTAAGGTGTGAACCTAATTTTAAAATATACTGGACCATGGAGAGGTGTCGGAACTCAGAATGTCCCACAGACATTCTCGGACGTTCCAGACCCAGGTCAAAAGCATCTGAGACCCTGGCATGCAGCCAGAGACCCCTGTGGCTTTGAATCTGACCCATGGAACAGTTTACCAACTTTGCAGGAAGAACAAGAAGTCACAAAAGTTTAGATATTGTAGTAGAAGTAGTCACGAAGTAAAGGGTAGGATTTCTGAGTGCTGTACAGGGGGGTTTTAAGCCTTGTACGCAGGGGTCCAAGTTTTGTACATGGGGGTCAGGAGATCTAAGATGGAGGGATTTGGGTGTGCCCTGTCCTCTTTCTTTCTCCTTCCTAGCCTCCATGTCTTTGGTGATGTTGGCACTCACAGATTGGTTTAGAGTAGAAAGTCACCATTCAATATAGATAGTAGGTATTGGGGAAAAAGTATAAACATGTAGTACGTAATATATGATATAAAAGATGGCACCAGCCCCCTGGGAGGGCAGTGTGCCTTTGTCTGACCTGCTGAACGGGCCACAGCAGTTCAGGAGAAGAATCTTTTAGATAACCAACAATAAACTACCTTGAGAACAGACAACAGAAGACTACGGAGTCTTTCTTCGAAGGCACGGGTTGGAGGAGGGACTTTTCCATCTTTTGGGGTCACCCCAATCCAGGGGTGAAACTCCACATAGAGGATATATGGTAGTGGTGGCTCCCAGCCTGGACCACAATATTACATCTCCTCAATATTACCATTGCTAAATGCACCATCACTGCTTCTGAGAAGTAGAGCTGGCTATCAACACCACTGCACACCTGACAAGCAAACTCAGCTATCAAAAAGTTTACAGATTAGCCTTTTGCATTTTTGTTCAGATCTGCTACCCATTCAGAATTAGTCTCAATCTCACAGTTTGTTTCCCTATTTCAGCTGCGCCTTCTACTGTCAGCAACCAACCTGCTTTTTCCACCTCATGGACAGCTCTTCTCTTCAGAGGCACTTCACCTGTGCAAAGGCTGGCTTATAACCTCACACTCCCAACCACAAACCTTTTTCCATACTTCCCTAACCTTTTCACTTCCTTTGCTTTTCTAGTCAAAATGGTGCCTTATTCAAGTCCTTATAGTCTTGCCCTAAGTTAGACATATATTCTGTAAATTTTAGACCTGAAGTAACACACCTTTTATTTCCTGAGTTTAAAATAACATTACAATTTATACCTATTTTATTGTATTTTAAAATTCTACACCTGAATTCCATTATCTGACTGGATAACACCACTAATTCCTGCCTGATTTCCCTAGAGTATTTCCCCATGACAAAACAGAAATCTGTGAATCTGAATTCTTAAGTCATATCTGCATTACTTCAACCTGACAAATGTAAATTTTGTTGTGTGATAGACAGCTCCAACATAGACCGTACACAGAAAACTCTAACTATTTCTTCAATTAAAAATTTGTCATGTCTTTGCTCTTTCCACTTCTTTCCACCTCTGCATCTCCGAAACACCTATTGTGAGAAGCACAGTGTATGAAATAAAGTTTTCAGATCCCTCTGATGCTTAAGACAGCATGAATCCAATGCTCCCCAGGCTGTACTGGGAGCTGCTTCAGCCAGCTCCAGAGCTGAGCCTGCAGTAAAGCCACCTCCAGTGCTGGCTGAGAGATGCTGGGGTCTGTCCTGGGAGTCACATTGCTTCCAGTGAGTCACCACCTTCTCCTTCCCTGCTGTGCAGCCATCCCACCTCAGCTGTCCTCCTGTCTCTAACGCAGGCCCTGTCCTCAGCTCAATCCCCAAATTATTTGATCTTGGCTCTGAATAATTTGCCATCTAATCCAGCAGAGTTTTTCCTCTAAGCAGGCTCCCATTTAATTTAATCTTTGGGCAGAACAGCCTTCCTTTTGTCTGTATGGCACATGTCAGTCATTCAGGATATGCTAGAACTTAGGTAACCCCATTTTTCACATCTTCATTTTTGGACTATTGAGGGAAGCATAAATAAGTATTGGCAATGTTGCACTGATAATTTTCATTTCCTTTCTTATTCTTTTGGCTTTAAGAAGTCTCATTTCCTTTTTCTAAATTAGTCATTATTCAATTAGCAAAATAAAAATATGGCACTGTTGACTCAATGTCACTCTCTCTTACCACTTTACCCACAGCTGAAGAAAAATTACCACCATTGTGTCAAATAAATCTCCTTTGAGGAAATTACAAATTTGCTTCATAAAGAGAAGTGTGAAGGCAAAATACTCTCATAAGGCATCAGATTTAGTGGCTTGCAACATCTGAATTTAAAAAGTAAGGATTACATAACAATGAAAGGTATTTGAAATAGCTCAAGAACTGCATAACCAGTAAATCTTGAAACCTTATTGGCAATTGGGATTCATTATCAAAGCATTGTGAAAACGTCATTTGACAATGACAAAAGCATTGTCAATATTAAGCATCAGTATTGTACTCACTGATGAGACCTTGTGGAAAGTGAAGAAAAGTAATTAAATCTAAACTTTCTTAAGCCTTTCCGTGAGACGCTGCAAGAGATCACTTTGTTTAGCTTATTAAAAAGAGAAAAAGAATACTGAGAAATGACCTAATTAGAATAAGAAAGTATGTTTTTGGGCAAAACATATCTTTAATCTACCTGGGAAGGTGATAACATAAAGCAGTGGCTTGAAGTTATACTTAGATACCTTCAGATAAAAAGGTACACAGATGCTTTCTGTTATTATTTTGACACCAAAGACAGTACATGATTGGAACAATAAAGAAATGATGAATTTTTCATCTTTTGACTATTTTATATCAAGACTGGGTATTAAACATGAAATGAGTATTATGATATTTGATCTGTAGATCACATGGAAAAAACAGTGATCCCTTATGACTGAGCTATGCAGGTCTATAGCTGAACAACATTTAAGTTTTTTGGTTTTAACCTGTTTCCAAGACAATCAAAACCCACAGTCATGACATAAATATCAGGGTTAAACAGCAAGGCTAATCACAAATGAATGTATTTCTCTACTAGACTCTCAGACTTATAATAAAACATATGGAAAGGTATAAAAATACAAAGTAAAAATACGGTATTAATGTTTTGGATTTTTTCAGTAAACACTCTTGTGAAATGTTCTATTTTAAAAAATTTAAAGTAAAGTATTTGTACACATCTATTGGTGCTAAAGCAACTACACTGCAATGATATAGTACACTTAAATACAGAAAACATCTTAAATATGCTAAACCATAAAATAAAATACATTTATACTTGTACCGTCCTATTTTTCCTGAAGTACTTACATTTGTTTCTTGAAAACCTTTAACAAAATTCTACTTGGAGATACTCTTTTTAAAACATAATTGAGTACTCTTCACTCCTCAGATGTTCTGTTGCATATTTCAAGGCCGGAGGTAAATGGTTGTAAACAAAAAAACTCCACAAACACAGCTACTTCCTCTAATCCACTTGAAATTGCTGGTGATACTTTAATAAACATATCATCTTTGTTCTGCTTCCCCCAACAGAAGTCATGCTTAGAAAACAGAGTTCCATAATAGGTAGCTTTGCCTCCTGTTATATTATCAGTGCAGGCCAAGGCTGAAGGTAAAGGACATAAGAAAATTTACAACATGAATATTTGTGCATAACACTAGTGCACTACGTTGGTTTTTGGTGCAGTGAGTAAGTGTGACCCAACATTCCCACAGCCTGGCACTCGAGGAGTAAATGAGGTGTGAGCAGATCACAGCCCATGGTTAAAGAAGATATACCCCTGCTGAGGGGGTCAGGAAGGTGTAACCACCTGATAAACAGCACTGGTCAATGGATGACGAGATCAGGGTACCAAACCACCTCTTTGCCTCAGCCTTCAATGGCAACCACTCTTCCCACACTTCTGTCATGGATGGACAGCAGGATGGGGATTGGGTGAACAAAGTTTCTCCCACTGTAAGTACAGATCACATTTGTGACCACTTGAAGAACCTGAGCATGTGGAACCTGATGAGATACATCCCAGCATCCTGACAGAGTTGTCTGAACTACATCACTTCACTAAACCTAAGACCTGTGTACAACCAGTGCTAATAGACTTTCTTTGGGAACACCCTTCCTGTGTCAGATCTGTTAAACTACCAGGAAATGATCAAAATCAACTGAGATTTTTTTTTTTAAATTTGGTCCTATATTTTGCTTACAGTAAATTTCAAGGGTTTGGCTGTTGAAATAATGGATGCAGTATGTTACTGCCAGTTTAAACTCATTTTGTCTTAAAAAAAGACAATTCAAGTTTATAGTAAATAAAGATCTATTTCAATAAATTAACCCTAGGACTTAAATCCCCAGAAGGTCTTTTCCCCACTGCTCTTAAGGAACAGTATTTCAGTCATTCCAGACATCCATACTGCTTCAAATTAATCTGGCTGAACAGAAAGCATTTCAGAAGAAAAATAAATTTAAAAAAAAAAAAATCAGAGCCATTTTGTAAAGTCCCAAGTAAGTAAACAAGAAGTAGAAGAAATAAATACAAGTACTGTAAGTCTGTTATTTATGCAACCTCGCATGGGTGGTATTTTTATAAGTACAGGAAGGAGGCAATCGAAGGACTTGAACTCGATCCTTGAGCGTCCCTTCTGGACTCCCTGAACCTTGTGCGTCCCTTCCAATTCCAGATATTCTAGGGTTTTATAGAGGCGGCGGCAGGTGCGTTTGCTGCGCACAACCACTCCTTTCCCCGGACCTGTGGCATTATTCGGGCGAAGCCCGTTTACACACCGTCCTGCGTTCGCGGGCACGCACAGCCAGGCGGAGCGGCCGCCGCCGCGCTGCCCGCACCCGGCGCTGCCGCTCGGCGCCCGCGGCCCGGGCGGGGCTTGTCCGTGACGCGGCCCGGGCGGGGCCCTACAAACGAGCCGGCGCCAGGCTCGGGCTGCGGCGCTGCCGGCCGGGCGAGCCGGGCGACAGCGGGCGCTCGCTCGCAGCCCCCGCACGCCGCCGCCGCCGCCGCTCGCGGGCGCCCATGGAAGAGCGGGGCGAGCGCTGCCCCCCGGCTCCGCGCCCCGGCGGTGAGTGACGCGGGTGCCGCGGCGGGGAGCGGTGGCCGGGCGCTGCCCTGGCAGCCTGGGAGCTCAGGGGTGCGCGAGGGGGCCGGCGGTCGCGGATGGGCTCTGCCGCCCTCGGGGTGCGCTGGCGCTGCCGCCCGGCGCCGCCGCCCGGCCGGCACCTGCTGCCGGCAGGTGGGAGCCCCGCGGCCGGCGAGCGCCGCTGTGGGGCCGGGAGCGTCTGCCCGGCCGGGCGGTACCTGAGAGCTGTCCCCAGCCTCGGCAGGGACGCGCGGCGCTGCCGCAGCCCTCCGGACTCAGCGAGCAAGGCTCCGGGAGGCAGCGCCGTCGGGGGCGGGTAGGAGAGAGAGCGTGGCGGGGAAGCAAAGTGTTCGGCAGCACCTGGCCAGGTGCGGCTGCTGGGCACTTTCTTCATCTTCTTTCTCTTGTGGCAAAATGACAAGCACAAGTAAGGGCATAGTGTTGGGATCTGGAAGCGGGGCGCCTGCCTGACGGGAGAGCACTTGCAAAAGCTCTGCTGAGCATCTTCGATCCGCTCGCTCCCTCACATAATGCTGGAGCCGGCGGGATGCAGCGTGCTCAACTGGAACCTGGCGAGCTGCGTAGGGCTGGGGGCACAGTGGTCCTTGGGGCTTGGCAGGAAGGCACAAAGCCTTAATTCGAGCTCGTTTCTGTTTTGAAGGACTGACACCCTAGAGTAGTACGGCAGAGGCTTGGTTACTGCAGGTCTCGGTGTGCTTTCCCAGGATAAAGGTGTGTGCAGTTCAAGTCTTTTGGGGGTAAAAGGATGCTGAGGGAGGGGTGGTATCCTCAGATGGAAGAGTTTAGATTTGGTCTCATCTTCCAGCCAGACATTCAAAAGATCAGGAGGGGGAACGAAGCTGAGTACAGGCAGTTCAAGCATCTCAGCTGACTGGGAATTAAAGTACATTATTCCCCTTCCCTTCTCTGTCAGTTCAGTGGGTTAAGGGCTTTCCCAGTTTCAAGACTGTTCCTCTGTGGATTTTGGTGTGGAAAGAAAAAATACCTGTGAAGTTCTAGGAATATCATGCTTGAATGGCATGGGGATAGAATGTCTGCAGGGAGCATCTTTCTGGCATGAGAGATCCATGCAGTGCCCACTCCCACTGAGAGAGAGCCTCTGCAGAATGTATGGCAAATGGAACACAGTAGAACACATTCAGGTTGGTGAATGCCTATATATTCTCTGGCTATCAAGCTTAATTTGTAAGTATAAATATAATAACTGTTGTAATTTACATTTGCCAGATTTGTTACACTCTCAAATAAGTGTATTTCTCGCATTGCTCAGAAACTAGCTCCTCTCAGTAAGAGCACAGTCGCTGGCATCAACTTCAGCTCTCTTGCACATCTACCCTTTCAGGACCCACCCTGGTTTTTTTTCTCCTCTTTTGAAAATGCAGAGGGTTTTGATACTACATAACCAAAATAACCTCTGATAGGTCAGCAGGAAGGTTAAGAATCTGAAGCAAGGCCAGCTGTTTGTTGCAGTGGAGAGACCCTAATTGGACAGAGCAAATTCCAGCCTCAGGATTGCCAGGTTCCTCTCTGTGTCCCTCCCCTTGTCAGGATATTACCTTGGTTATTCTGAACTAGCCATAAGCTTACACAGGCATTACAGAAAAACAGAATGGGTGGAAAACACTTTCCAATACATGCATATATGTACAGATAACTACAACTCTTCTGATTTTCATTTGAGAAAATCAAAAATGTTTTTATTAGTCTCACCAACCTGGGATCTCTCCCTTCCCTCATCTATAAATGCCACTCACAATGCATAAGATATCAGAACCAAAAAATACATCAGAGCTGATGGATTTCCATGAAAACTTTTGATAATGAGAAAAGCAAAACTGCAGTATGCTAAGGCAGACCAAGATGGGAGATCCTGCTGGTCATCTCATTTGTCACTCCAGAACAGGAGGGTTCCCTCCAGGTCACTGTGTAGTGCTTTGCTTAGTAAATGGATTGGTTTAGCTAAGTCTAATACAGTGATGACCTCACCAGTATTCACCCTGCTCCAATGTTATTCTGAAGGCAGGAGAGTGGAAGACACAGAAGTCTACTTGGAATATGAACTAAATGACTATTTTGAGGTGTGGAGATTTTTTTCTTGTTTTTATTTTTGTTTTAAATACTGGTATTTGAAACAGGGCTAACATCCCTGTGTAAGAGGCAAGAAATTGCTTGGCAGAGGAAATAAGAATGGGATTGCTTAGTCTCCTGAGTTCCCTATTTTAATGCATCCAGTTTAGGTGAGCCTTTGTACTGAAAGGGGGCAAGACAGGACAGAGCCCTCTTTTCACACACGCTGTTTTCTTGGGGACAGCTTTGATGAATTAGGATTCCATATTGCTGTTCAGTACAAAAAATTTTGTGCATCCTGAGCTTTTCAAGCTATTTTTATTCTGGTGTAATGTCCCTTTTTTTTTTTACCTGCATGAGGTTCTCTGAAATCTAGGGTATTTTCTAACAATTTTATGATCTCTTGCCATGAAAGACTGGAATGGTCCTTTCTAGCCTTAAGAAAGAGAGCATGTTATATATAACCACAGTCTATTGTAAATTTGCTACCTTACTGCTCACACTGGAGCTGAACTCCTTTAGAAGTCATGAACTGGTGGCCTATCTAATTTGCATAAACTGTATTTATCACAGCAGGTGCAGAAATGCGGCAGATTTCAGCCAAAAATACTTCCTATGAAATCAGCCTTTCCCATTTTGTGAAGTTCTCCTTCCCAAAATTCAACAACCTTTTAAAGTCTATTTCTGAAGTTTTAGTGCTGATAGTCAGTATCTCATCTTAACAGCACTGAAATTATTATTAGATTTCTTAACATCTGACTATAAAAGTTAAAGCCATGGTTCAATCTTTGCTGGTTGTGCAGCAGTTTTAATATAATTTGGGAAATATACATATCATCTAGGCACTGTAAGACAGGTTTATACAATTGCATGTAGTTTCATGTCCCTTCTTAATGTGCAAATTACTTTTTTGATATATCATGGAGTGATCAATAGTTTATGGTTTTAGAGACCTTCAGTAGTATGTGGTTCTCTTTCCTTTATTACACTTACCTCTGTAGCACTCAATAATATAGGAGAGCATTTGTAGTTGATTACTGGAAACTAAAATTCAAGAATTTCATTGGCAAGTGTTGTTTAAAACTTTTGTTAAAATGGGATTAAAAACCACAAGTGTGTGCAGTGGGAAGTATAGGAAGAATTTCTTCATGGAGAGGGCACTGTGATACAGTGAAAATATATTTTCAAGAAAATATATTTCTTGAAATATATTTCTTGAAAATATATTTTCAAGAAAAATCACATTTCATAATTTGAATTAAATTAAAAAAAAAAAAAAAACCAACAACCTGCTCCCTTTCCTTTCCTGCTGTTGGCTGAGCTTTAAGTGATAGCTGTACTGGGAATTTTTATGTTATTGGGATACAAAGTGGCACTTAAGCTAATATAAACAACTAAGCAATACATCTTATGGTGGACAGAGTCTACTATTAGAGGATAGAAATATACTGTTCATATCAATGAGTTCTTGAAGGATTTCAAGTACACTGCAATTGCTCTAGTTCACTTTTTTAAAGTACATCACTGAATACAAATCTTCAGAACACTAAGTCTTTATCAGTTTAGGAAGTTGGTTATCTCAGTTAAGGGAATTTTTTTTTACCAAGAGAAGAAGCCAGCATAGCAGATGTGTGGGTTGTACTGCACGGCTTGGTTTAACCAGCAATGTTAGTCTTGTATTTTGCAGTACTGTGTGCCCAAATATGTGCAAGGGAAAATACAGTCCACAAACTGTCCTGAGATTCTATCACATCAGCAAAACTAAGTATTCTTTGTAAGAACAGAATGTCTCACTCAGATTTTCAGCTCTAATCTCCCTCTACAGACAAACTTCAGCAAGTGAAGTATAGTTCTCATTCAGTCCAGATTGTATTTTTAGATGGCTGTGAAGAAATCTCTCCAGTGAAGGGATTCAATTCTGCAAGGAAATAAAGTGAGGACATCTGAAACAACCTGTTTGTACACAGTCCCTAAAGAACCAGGAAAAAAACAACTTCTCTTTAATGAAGGTGAAGTCACTTGCATGCTTATGGAAAGGATGTTGTCTTATCTCTGCTAGTGACTGTCCTGCTAGTACCTGGGTCCCATTAGCTCTGCTGAACCTCTCAGTGTGTTGCTGTGGGCTTTTTTTGTGAAGTAGGTCCCTGTGAAATCTGCCAGCAGACTCTGCCTGATGCTTACTGACTGCCCTAGAGACACTCCTTATGATCTTCCTACCACTTGGGCAGCTAACTCAGAGATTCTTGTGAGAGTTCAGAGCTAAATCTGACCCTCTCCAATTCCCAGCAAAAATGAAGTTATCAGTCCAGGAATAAACTACATTATTTTGTTAATGCATATTAAACTAAGAAGTCTATATAATATAGATGGTTTAGGCAATGTCACTAATGACACACATACAGAGGCATTAAAATACCTTTGTAAAACAGTAAGAAATATCAGAAATTACAAAATAGCGATACATGTTTCAAAGAGTACTGAAACATGCTTAAAAGTCAATGACATATGCAGCCCTCTGGCCCTCATTCTGCATTTACTGATTAAATTTTCTATTTATTTTCAAGTTACTATTACTGTTGAAGAGGTTTTAATAATAATAAAGTCCACATTGAATCTGGTTAAATAAACAGGATGGCACATTTCACTAATTAATTGGAGAAAGCTGAAGAAAAGATTAAGCAAAAGCAATCAGAGTTTTTGAAAAGTCTTGGTATAATCTTCGAAGCACCATTTAACATAAACTGTGTTTCTTTTGCAACTTGCTCGTTTACTTGTAGCAAATACAAAAGTAATGGCTGTCAGTTAAATTTTTGAACTAATCTGGAATACAAAGTCATCAAGTGAAGTCATGTATGCTCTGCATGACTTGTGGATGCAGTAAATAGAATTCTTAAAGCAGAAAAGTAACTTGGCAAAGTGCCTGCTTTAAACTCCTCAGTGCATGCTTCTTATTGTTAAAAGAGTTTTTCAAACCCACAAATTATCAAGCTATGGAATAAATGTTTGCAGCATTTTAAATAAACCACTGTAATTCTAGACACCAAGCTACAGATCAACCTAAAGCATTAAAGAGAATGTAGTACATAAGAGCTGAATGACAACCAATTTACATGCTGCTTTATTCCTGAAGACCACTCTTATCACGCATTGTGTATTTTATGCTGAATTTGGAGGCACAGTTGTGTCCATTGTGCTGCATTAGTCTAACAAAACAAAATAATTGATCCAGATATCAGGCCTACACAGTTTGGGAGAAACAAAATAGAATGGAAAGAAAAGGCAGACAAAGCTTTTTTGCTTGCAAACAAAACAACAATTGCATATGGGTACTCTGAATGACATAGTTACTGATATGGTTTTTTGAAAGTGCATAAAATAAATGTTACCGATACAGTAAAGATGTTACTCAGGGGTGGATGTGCACCTGAGCAAACAGCTGAGGAGGAACAATGAAATTCTGTATGTCTGAAACAAAAGATATTCCTGCGTTATAATCAGATTTCATATTGGAATAGGAAACAGTTGCTTTTGTGTATTTAGAAAAAGCTGTGCCCCACAGAAGTCTTCAACAGTGGGAAGACACTGAGGCAGAGCTCCACTGAGGCTCAAAAACCTGCCTGAGGTGGGGCCCCTGGTACCACACCTGTAATACCCCACATATTCTGATTTCAAAGATGCTGGCTAAGACAAGAGTAGAGCTAGAATGAAGAGACACCTTGCTATGTCTTTTTCTCAAAAGTTCCTATGCTATGTTCAGCCACAGAAAAGCTTAAATAAAAAAGTTGGCAACTGACTAGTATGCAAACTATGAGTTACAAATTAAGAATCCCAATGAATTAATGTATAGCATTAATTTTCTTTTGCAAAGAGAAAACAAAACATCCTAAAAATCCCCCAGGGGAAGAAGGAAGAAAAAAAAATCAACCCCCCAGCAGGAAGAAAAAAAAAAAAATCAACACCCCCCCCCTCCAATCCAGCGGTGTGTTGTCAATATGTGACCAGCAGCTAAAATTTAATTTTTCCAGAGATAGTCTGTTACAGAACTTGGCTGTTAGCATAGCTTATTTCAACCTGACTATTAAGAAATAAGTGTTTCTACCAGAAGGCTTTAAATTCACTTCTTTCCACACAGTTCAACCTGTTCCTTGCTAGAATCCTATTATGCTTTTCCAATAAGGTGTTAAGACAACTGCTCCGGCTTAGTATTTATGGAGCCAGTGACTTAAAATATACTGTGAAGTAAGTGGCTATTCCTTTAATCTGTGGCCTTAAAATTCAACGGAGTTGATGCTTTGTTGTTCCTATGTACTGAGCTGCCCATCAGTCGCTGATCCAATCTGGCTGGTGTTGTATCCTGTGCTCCCATTGCCGCTGAATATTGTGGCAGCATAGCTCAGTCAATTTACCTATATAGAATTTTCTGTCACCCAGTGTCTTCCCCCATCAACATCCACTCTGTGGGGCTATTAATACTATTTCTTGTTAAAAGTGATATAGATTAACCTTAGAATGATTAGGAGGAATGGTGGGGACAGGGAAAGAGAGCAGAAGACTAATGATGACAGATGAAATGGAACTCTTCCAGACAGAAGAAAGCTTAACAGTGGCCAAAAATGGAAAAAAACCAAATTCCTCTGCAGAATTGCATCCCATCAGATATTGCAGAATAGCCTGAGACAAGGTATGCCCACAAGCTCAGAGCCTGTGGGCATACAAGGAGGCACTCTTTTAACTTCACATCTATTGTGACACTTCGCTTCTTTTTCTTTGCAGCCTCGATTTCTGCTTCCTAACAATATTGCTGCCTTGTAGCCCGTTAAAAATGGAAAAAGAGAAAGCAGCAAAGTGATAATCAGTAGAAAACATCAGGAAGCAGACCTGTTCCGTTCAGGATGGAGTCACGACCTCTGTAAATGCAAAGCTATCAAACAGAACTTTAGATTACTTAGAAACACATCATTAGTCCTTGTTGCACTGGGACTTAGGTTATTGTGGAAAAGTCATTAGTTTCTTTTCACATTCTCTGGAGAAATTCCAAAACCTAGCCCTTGCATTTCCTCAGGTTGTTCATATGTAATTTCATATTTCAGCCCTTGTTAGCTGGCACAGTGTGTGCTGTTCTAGGATTAAATTCATAATTACAGTAAGCTTACTAAGGCCAAGCAGTTAGGTACTGAGCTGTCATAGCTTCTACTTCTAAGTGGAGTTAGAGAATACTGAAATCCAGACCAGCCCTTCACTGAGGGTATAAAGTCTTTGGAAGACATTGTAATTCAGGGAGCTTGTGTACACAGCCTGCTCATACTGCAACAATCTAATAGCTGTACTATGTGTAAAACCATTACAATTTCACTTCAAACATTGCATTAAAAATACCCTGACCTTTAAAGGGTGTTCAGTGGTGGTATTTAGTAGTCTTTTGATAAAGCCTAAACTTAGTTCTTTACATCACAGTAGCTTGCTGGCTAACTCTTGAAATGACCTTCAGAAGTACCCATTGTGTATTTTCTTTCCTGAGTATGAAGATGGGAGCCACAGGTCTTCCAGTGTTTTGTTGATTCAGTCATACTATAGTCTATGGTTTCAATATCTTACCTCTTTGCAGGGCCAGCATGCAAGCCACCTATTTTATCCTTAGAAACAAGTAAGCACAGAACAAAAGTTAACTTCACTTAAAAATGACATAAAATTCAACTTTTCCTTGGTGTGCTGTTTACCTAGAGCTCTTCCTAATGCCTGCCTAGGAGAATGTTACCCTCTCGTCTTGGACAGCTCTATCTACATTGCATCAGCCTTTTCCCAGGAGGCTTGATTTCTAAGGTTGCTGTTACACGGTTCTTTGAGAGGCTGTAACTCCCAGACATCCTACAAGACCCTCAGATTTTGGCATGCTTTTTTGGTCCCCTCCACACCTTTTCCTTTTTATGTTTTGTTTCTAAGACAAACCTATTCTTGTAGACTAAAAAACCAATTATTTTGTGATTGTGTTTAAACTCCAAGGAAATAATATTTTTATAAAATAGTAACTAATAATACCCTGTGTGCAAATGAAAGATTCATAGCATTCATATCTTCTGATGACTGGAAATAATTTTCTTATGGCATTGTTGCATATGCCTGTCTTTTAAAACATTTAATTACTCTAAATTATCTGTGAGCCTGGAGTTGGGAAAGCTAAAGTTTGTTCCGTTTTGAAAAGAAAAAGATATTTGCAGTGTGACTGAATATAAGATAATGTGATTTTTCTTTTCCCTCTTTCAGCAAAGTTTTTGCTTGAGAAATACACATTTGCTCAGCAAAACAAAAACCACTTTTAAGGGTTGTTCTTGGTGGAAGTCGCCCTATGCCCTATCACCCGCTTGAGTGAAACCAGACTAAGAACTTCTGTCATGGCAGCTTTTCTGCTGGGAGCTGTGTTGCTTATTGTTCAACCTCAGATAGTGCCTTCCAGACCAGCTATAAATTCAAATGCTGAGACTTCTTCTCAGTCTGTGCAGAGAGAGCTTTTAAGGAAAACATCTCAGAAAAATGACTTCAAGGAAAACATTCATTCTAATGGATCATGTCAGCAGCTGCCACAGACTATTATTATTGGAGTGAGAAAAGGTGGAACAAGAGCTTTGTTAGAGATGTTGAGTCTCCATCCAGATATTGCAGCAGCAGAAAGTGAAGTTCACTTCTTTGACTGGGAAGATCATTACAGGAATGGATTGCAGTGGTATATTAATCAAATGCCATTCTCGTATCCCCATCAGATCACCGTGGAAAAAACTCCAGCATATTTCACATCACCTAAAGTGCCTGAAAGAGTTTATAACATGAACCAATCCATGAGACTACTCCTTATTTTAAGAGACCCAAGCGAGAGAGTACTGTCAGATTATACCCAAGTGTTCTACAACCACATGCAGAAGCACAAACCGTACCCATCAATTGAGCAATTCCTGATAAAAAATGGTGAACTCAATGTGGACTACAAGGCAATAAACAGAAGCTTATACTACATTCACATGCAGAACTGGCTGAAGTATTTTCCTCTTGACCATATCCACATTGTAGATGGGGATAAACTAATCAAAGATCCCTTTCCAGAAATAGAAAAGGTAGAGAGATTTCTGAAGTTATCACCGCAGATAAATGCTTCAAACTTTTATTTCAATAAAACCAAGGGGTTCTACTGCCTGAGGGACAGTGGTAGAGAGCGCTGTTTACATGAGTCCAAAGGACGAGCGCACCCACAAGTAGACACCCGGTTACTGGAGAAACTGCAGGAATATTTCCATGAACCCAACAAGAAGTTTTTTGAGCTTGTGGGTAGAACATTTGACTGGCACACATTTGTGGCAAGTTAGTGGTAAGCTTCAGAACCTATGTTCCAGTGTACAGTTAGAAGAAGATTTAAAAAGGGCATTTAAGCTATTATTTATTTGTAAAATCCATAAATACTTCTGTACAGTATTAGATTCACAATTGCCATATATACTAGTTATATTTTTCTACTTGTTAAATTTGAAAGCATTTTGTATTGTTTTTCATGGTTGTTAACATTGTGTATGATGTGTCTATATGAAGAAACTAAATTATTTCATTGCAGAAGGTGCTCTCTTGAGAATGTGTTGTCTTTTTAATAAATAAGAAATTCATTTCAACAGAACATTTCTGAATTATTTGAATACTTTAGCCTTCTTGGACTATTTTCTCTAATTGCTAATGAATATGATTAATTTTACCTTTCCATTTTTCTTAGTTTAAAGTGTGGATTAATAATTTCTTTTCCATTTGAAAATATATTGTAGTTAACAAACTGTTCAATCCTGCTTTATGAAATTATTTCCTGTCAAAGTGGTGGTACTTACACACATTGGGAAATGCACACCCAAAGGACAATGTAAGTCTCTGTGTAATTTGATATATTAACTGCTATACTTAACATTCATATTCACTGTTATAACAAGTGTTCCTCAATTCTTTGGCAGTACAGTGCAGGTTTCATGGCAGATTTTTAAAGATTCTGTGGGGACCAGCTCATAAAATACAGTTAGCTGTAGAAATATGGTCAACCTGAAAACTTCCAGTCTCTGAATGTATGCATACTTCATAAAGAGGTATGATTGAGAGAATTTAAGCAATATAGAGACTTTTTTCAAGGCTGCTTTTGACTGTTCCTACATTTCATAGCACATTTATGCTTTACCATCACTGAAAATAAACACACCAGAAAAATTAGTTGCCTACATTTCAGTAAGCAGCAACTTCATTCATATAAATATTACCACATTTGTCCCCTGCTTAAGGCTGCTTTCTATGAGTTTTCAGTTGCTTCATGCAACTGCAAATTGCCTATGGACTACTATTTGTTTAATCTCCTTCCAAGAACCACGACACCAGGTCTTGATTAGATGTGTGTTGTGGGATTAACCCAAATTCCAGGAACTTGCCTTGTTTTCCATCTGCTAAAAATGAGAGATGTTAGTACATTGGTAAAAACTACAGCTGTCCTTATCTACAGTGGTTATGATGTCTTGTTAACCATCAGTGTCTGGAGTTAGAGTTAATCCAGTTTCCACACAAGGCTTCTCAAAGTGCTTTCAATCCAAGCTACTGGTTTTTATTTCATGATCTTGAGTTTAGTTGTTGAATGTGCAATGGCAACACCCAGTAAATTTGAACTTGTAGCTGATTGTTACAATTCTTTATAAAATTTAAATGTAGATTCATTCATTTTTTTCTGGTGAGCAAGTGCAAACTTGGGCACTATAACAAGGTATCATTTGGATGCAGATATCCCATATTATGCCTTTTGCATGAAAATTTGCAAATGCTGTCCCTCTCTCTCCCGCTCCTTGTGCACCTGCCCAAGCTGTATTCAACCTCAGAGAGGTTGGCGGTGTTTTATAAAGCCTACAATGAAATGGTATTGTACTCAATAAAATATTTTCTGAATTGCATTTTTCCTTTCTGTTTTTTTTTTTTTTTCTTCAGTTTCTAGTTTGGAAGGCCAGAATTTAGGATTCAACTCCAGTTTAGATCTCAGCTAAATGTTACTTAAGAGCTTAGCTGCAGCCTGTTGCTATTGTTATGAAAGCTGTTGTTTGTGGCTGGGTTGTGCCTGAATGGTCCACTGCTGACCCAGAATTTACAACAAGGAGGGAAAGTTTCTGGTGGCAATAATGTCAAATCTTACATGAGGCAGATGCCAAAAATAACAGAATCATAGTACCATCACGTTTCTATTATAGTTTTAGAAAAGAGAAATTCAGGGGATTTTGTGTAAGGTGGGGCAGTATTTTTTCCTACACTTACCCCATTACCTTGGTAATGTTATCTCTGCAGGAGCCAGCTGAACCAAAGTGATTTTGGCCCAGACAAAAGGCTTCCATTAGTGCCTTCCTGCAGTCTCAGATTAAGCTCACCAAATTCATCAACGTTTTGCTGTGAATGGAAAAATTCTAGCAGGCATTTGACCAGGAATTGGAGGAGTACATGAAGGCAGGGCTGCAACGAGTCCACCTGCAGCAAGATGAACAGGGCAGTGTTGGGCATCAGTGTTGAATTGGAAATGCCTGTGCAATACCGACAGCTGATGTTGGTACTGAGGATACTTTTAGTGCCTTGTGCTGCTTGATTACCAGTATTTTGCCTGTCTCCAAGCACATTTCCCCACACACAATATAGCTTGTCTCATACAAAGAGAAGTGCAGCATGAAGCATTAGGTCACTATTCCTGTTATAGTGCTAGGAACCTCATAGAGCATTGTCTGCAGGATCCAGAGGTGAAGTGACACTTCCGGGGACATTCTGAAGCAGGATATCACATGACTCACATCGACACCAAGTCCAGAGGGTCTCACAGAAAGTATATCATACCCAATGCTTACGCCTTGCGCAGGGATGGCATGACTGTACAATACCTTATCCTGAAGGTAGCTTTCTGTTAGCTGTGATGGTGATGAACAATAAATCACACCCACACTAATAATAACAGTAATGTTTACCTGCCATAGGTTCAACAGTTCAAGAGTTTCAATTCTGAAAACTATTCCAAGTATGAATGTTCTGTTCAATCAGAGTAACATTCATTTTCCACATTAGTTACTGTACTTAAATATATTTACTAGGCTGTTTCTAAAGTGTTAGACAATAACAAAAGCCATCAGGAAGTGAAGAGAGAGGGAAAGGAGAAGGCCGAAGCACATTCCATTTAGGACTCTAGAAAAATTAATAATGACTTGTGAAGGTGTGTCATATCTGTTCATAAAATAAAAAAATCCCCAAAATACCTTTCCAGTGTTATGCAACACAGGTATTTATTTCTGTAAAGCTCTACTAGCTCAGGTTTAAAGTACAACCACTTGGGTGTTGCTCCAGAGACCTGTTTCCTCAGGGCACCTAGCCAAGCCTGTGATCGCTCTTGAAAACCAAAATAAATACAAAACTTTATGAGAATTCAAAGTCGGGCACTCCCCTTGAGTACTAAAAGAAATGCCAACCAAATAATTATTCAGGGTGGCACTGCAGGACTAGGTCTTGCCCTTTGCGTCACAACATAGATTAGTGTGAGACTTTGAAAGGCAGATATTGTACCTGCAGAGGACAAAGATTAGACTATAATGATTATCCCAGGAACACTGCTGGAAGATTATGGAAAGGGAAAAGAACACCAAAGTATTATTTCATCAAGAGTATTTCTACATGTACTGCTGATGCTGTATGATCTTGTTACATGTGCTTTGCTCTTCCTTGTATAATTTTCCTGCTGTTACAGGTGAGAAAACATCTACTGTGCTTGAACAAATCAACATTTCTTTGGAACGGATCAGAAAAAAATCTATCAATTTTTAAGTCTTGCTGCATTCATTGATAAGTGTGTGAAACTTAACATTATAGAATATTTTAGATGAAAACTTTTTTAGTTTGGTTCTCAAAGCTGATAATTTTATGTTTCCTTGTCTACTGCCATTTTCAGAGTCTGCAGAAAGCCAGGATTTAATTCCCTGTTGTCATTCAAACAGATTTCAAATGCCAAAGAGAAATATGGGTTGTGGAATATGGCATATGGCATATTTCCATGTATCTTCTGTTTTATCTAGAATGGCTGACCATATATTTAAAAACTATCACACATGTACTCTATAAGTAAGAGACTGTACATCAAAACTATTTCTCATCAGAATATTCCTTCTCCATTGTTTTTTCTGAAGCCTGTGACTTGAAAGTCCTAATTAAGACTACATTGTGAATGAAATTTTGCAGGAGTATATTATTAGATGTTTTCTAATACAGTAACAAAGTAATAAAACTAAAATAAGGCAAAAGCATTAAATTAAGCTAAACTAAGTCAACAAAATGTGTTGAACTTGGTACTAGGTATATACCTGCTGAAACAGTTGCAAGTATGTGCCTCTACAGCTGTAACAATATTTTCCAGCAACTTTTATTTTTACTTATATTTATACTTTATTTATACTTTATATATTTATATATATTTATATTTAGACTCTGTCTAATGCCCAGTTATGCTCAAAATATTGTATTTTCAATATTAATTCCTTCATTTTTCAAGTGATTGGAGAGGCCAGTTATGGGTGGAAGCCATGCAAATATCATGTGAATAGAAAAAAAAATCATTAATAATTTCCTTACAAAAAATAAATGAGATTGCATTTATGTCTTCTAGAATTTTAGCAGAGAACAGTACACTTTTCCTGCAACAATAACCCATCCACAGTAAATTTTCTACTTAAATACCACACAACAGTTGATGCAATTTTTAAGTTAATAGTGCAATAAACTCAACAGTGATGCTGCAGATTTTAAATGCCTTCTGGGAAGTATAAAATATGCAAGTCAGGATGGAGAGCAGCTGGATGCATAGAAACATCTGATCTCATTGGTCTGAGAAAAGTTGTTGTTTTTTTTTAATGGTAAGGAACATGAAATTTTTGGCTTGGCTATAACTTTATGTTGTCTATGAAAGCAATGTCTTCATTTAACTTCCAAGTCAATAATCCTATCATAATTACATCACAATTATACTCAGTATTTATATTTTTCTGTGCCAAAATATATTTTAAGAGCCAAACCCCAGATAGCAGGTGCATCCCCTAGTACAACAAAAAAAAAATGTAATACAACTCTGACACATGGCTTCAATTACAAAGGCACATTGCCTTGCACAAAGGGGCATTCTGAAACTGATGGCAAAATTCTTCTTTTCTTAATTTGGATAAAGATTACAGAAACAGGGGTGTTTATACTTTCACAGAAAACAGAACAACTAACATGCCCTCCCCTCCTTGGTCAGGCCAGTTTTCAGGATCCAACACAGTTCAGTCCAGATAACTCTCAAAAGAAAGAGTTCTGGCAGTAATTCTTAACTGCAAGATTATATTACTCCCCACTTTTCAGTGTATCTCCAGTTACTGAAAGTTGTGTAATTCTTCTTTCCTCCCCTGTATGCTGCTGTCCTGTCACATCTGTTCTATTAACTATTATATTATCACCCTATCAGAAATAGATTCATTATCTGATGGTGTTTTTATAGAATACTATTCAAATGAATGTGAAATCACATCATTATGGAGCTCAAAAAATACTTTATATATGTTTGCTCTGATATGTGAGCAAACTTTATTTGAATAAAATTCAGCTTATTTGGTCTGTGTCATTGCATTACAGGAGGAGCTATTGTCACACCATCATCACATCTACGTGGTTATCTAATGGTAAATGATATGTCATAAATGTATAATCAAAGTAACAAAACTTTCTTGTTGCTACAGTAGCAACAGTGTTATTTGCCATATTATAAGACTTTCCCCCATATAACAAATGGTATCACTGGTTCTTTGGAAGTGACAAAAGCACATTGAGAACCATTCTCTTAATACATGCAGGAATAGGGCCTTTGTTCCTTCTGTGACCTTACGTAAAACACAAAGTGCAGGAATGCAAATTATGTTCCATAGTCAATTAACTGTTGGTGAAGTTTAGCTAAACCTAAGGTATCAAAAGTCAGCATGTTCTGAAAGAAAAGGAATTGGAACCATACCAGGTGTTTTTTGTTTTGATGTCTTATAATTTTCTTGCCAAAATATATGTGTTCCTGTGCAGAGGGAATAATAGAGGGAAAAAAAGGTCCCATGCTACAGAAACAGAGCCCCTGCTGTATTTTACAGTGACACTGGCTGGACCTGCAGCTAGGCAGTTGCATGAAAAAAGGACACTGGAAGTGGATAGAAAGGGAGCACTGGATACAGGTGAACACCTTGTCATAGCCTCATTACTTCTGTTCATATCCTTACATATGATGAACAAGCACTCTCAACTCTCAATTCTCAAAACAACTTCTTTTCCAGTTCTTGTCTGTGCCAGAGAAAAGGCATCCAAATTCATCTGGGTGTCCGTTGATTCCCATGCCTTCAGGCATTTTTTACAAGTTAGCACACTTTAATGCAATTAGAGTTATTCACCTCAGTTTCTAATCTTCCCCTTTTTTGTTTTTAAATTTGTACTGAGTTTTCCATCTGCTACAAATAAAAAGGTTTGATGAATAAATTATTTACAGCCTGCAGGAGGAGAGGAGTTCATATGAAATGTTTTGCAGACAAGAGACTTGTAAAAGAGGATATTTTCTGATAGAAAAAAAGAGCATCTGTGGACCAGTTGGTTTCTTGCTGACTAAGCCAACTGGATATGATACTATTTTGGCAGCTTCCTTACTCTTGTGTGGGCTTCAGTTGTATGAATTCCATAAGATATTTATTATTGAATGTAACTATGTGTTGAATATCGTGCATATGATGGTTTATGATGTTGGCATTCATTTTCTAACTTAATTATTTAACATCAAATGATATTAAAATCCTACTTCCATTTTTTGATAATAAACTTGCATTATTTAATTCTCAGATATTCATAAACTGGAAAAAAAGTAAAAGTTGAACTGCCTCTAATGCTCCTTTTTGTGACTCACAGAAAAAACTTTTTTCTACAGCCTTATGCAAGAAAGTTAAATTTCAAGCATGGTAAGTAAAGGAAAGGATTTACTCTCCCTTAAAAAGATGGCAATGCATGAAAAATGAATCTTAGCAAGCAAATTAACTGGTCATGTCATTGTACAGAGATTGACAGCTCGTGAAAACGAAAAGGAAAACCTTTCTTGTTCTCACGGTAAGGGTAAAATGGTGTCAGAGCCTCTGTGGGGACTTGCAGAGTTCTGGTGTGTTTCTTCCACCTTAGCAGAAGCATGAGAGTTTTACTGCCTCTTATCTGTCACCTCAAAAAATTCCTTTTCTTCTCCCGTGCTCCAGATTACCAGCCTTAAATTGGTCTGTTTAGCTGTGAGTATACTGGAAATAACAGTGTAAACGTAAAGGAGAAAGTGGCTTAGTAGAAGCAGCTCTCTACTCCACCCACATAACTGCTTGCCTTATAAACAGTTAGCTGAACCAGCTGGGAGGACAATGTGCCCAGTGCAGACAGAAGGAATACATTTCACTGGTATTGCTGCTAAACTTCATTGCCTTATTCAGGAGACAGCTTTGTTGTTGTTCCTACTAAGAGAAGGACCTCAGCTTTTAAAATTGCATCCATTTCTTTGGCACACAGGCCATTATGCCTTGTGTTTGATTGTCTAGTAATAAATACTTGCTGGGAATGATGCCCCTGAATTTCCTATTCCCCAAACCAGTAATTCAGAATGTGATTTCAGCAGATACAAGCCATGGTTGAACACTCAGAGATATTGCTTATTCTGGCCAAAGCTGTTCAGAGCTGTGCCAGTACAGGAGTGAATTCAGCTGAAAAGGAACCCAAACAAAACTTGTTTTTTCAGCTGCATCAGGTTCCTGGTTCGGGTTATCACAGTTCTGCAAACAGAAGCATCCCTGAGCAGACCTGAATGTGAGACAGCCTTTCATTCCAACAGTGCCACCAAAAACTACCCCATTAAACTACAAAAGTCTTCAGGTATTGCAGAACCTTGAGATATTCCTGCCCTCTATTTTTACTGACTTAGGATGGTAGAACTTTGTGGGCAGTTATCCTTTGAATTGGATCAGTGTCTTTTTATAAATTTGCTTTAAAGCACTGGTCATGCAAAGAGGACTAGAGAAGTGGCACACAGTGGCCATTGTGGAGGTTGCTATGAATTGTTCCATGGAACACTTTGTGCTGTGACACCAGTGCCTTTGTATGTACATTTCACCACGACCTATCTGCACACACTGACTCCTCCAGTTCAGACCAATCCATGAACTGACAAATGTTTTTGATGAAAACATTTAAACTGAATGAATGCCCAGGGCTCATTTTTTCTACTTGACTGATGTTAGACATAATAGTGTTCAAACACTCTTGGGGAAGAGGAGGTGATGGTAAATGACCCCCAAACCTGTCTGTGAGGACACTGCAACTGTGGAAGTGCAGAATTCCCCACACCTCTCAAAATGTTCATCTTTCAGTGGGTTGTGTTTTCCATTCAATTTTTGCCTTTCACTTCAATCCTTAACGTTTTGTCTGTCTGCCAACAAAGGGTAGAGGGTCTAAGATAATTCCTGCTTTTGAAGGAGACACTTTTAGTACCACCCTTAGCCAATTTCACAAGGGAATTGTGCCACAATTTTGTATATTTATAACTGGAGTATTTGATGGGTGCAACAAACCAGAAAAATAATGACAACAAAAAGTCTTTCCTTTTCTAAAGGAATATAAAATTATTGATCAATTTTAAACAAAACATCAGCAATTGGAAAAACCTTTATTCTAATCAGCAGGACTGTGATCTTGCTGTGCTCTCAGATGCACTGATTAAATGTGCTGTCCTCCATACAATCATCTGTGGAAAGGGAGACAATTCTTTGGGTCCATAGACATAAACTACAGTTTATTCAGAAAATGCAGAAAAGTAACCTCTGGCATTTTGAAAAGCAATTTCCAGAAGTACTGGATTCTTTTATAGTGGCTCTGATAGCCTCCTGAAGGCTTTGTGAATATTGTCACAGGGAAATAGCCTCCACCTTCTAAAAATACCCCACCAAGTCAAAACCACACACACACAAAAACCAAAGCCCAATACAAGGAGTCCACAACTGAAGAAAAAACATTACATTTTAAATATCTACAAACAGAAGTGATGAAAATAAAATCTCATCTTTAAAAACACTGTAAACCATCTCAGTTAAGTAGTTTCATTTTTCTGTTTAGGCTATCTCCAGTGATAGGCCCCCCTTAGCTTAGCTAACCTTTTCTGAAGTTTTGCTTTCTCCATAGGCAAAAGTTAAAAAGAGCCAACCAGAAGGCAAGGGAGACCTACCTCAGCTCTGCTTTCTATGGAACAGTTGTAAATGTATCACAGGAATTTAGCATTATAGCAAGTTAAATAATGGAAGAAACCCAAATAATCAAATAAAATACCCAAACATTAGACATGCACTAGAATTTTACAGCTGGTAAGTCAAACTTTCATATTGCTTAAATTAACATAGGTTCATTAAACCCTTCACACTTAGATATCATAAAATTTTTACCATTGGAAAAAATGTTAAGAAAACAGATGTTAAGAAAAAATATTTGTAGTGGTTCCATAGTGCCTCTTCATTTCTGAAATGGTACAAAGGACTTAATTAAAATTAAAGTGAATTCCTCCCTTTCTGGCCCCAGAATAGAATACCAAGGTTATATAGCTATCCTTCTTGAACTAGCCAAACACCACGAGAGAAAAAAGATATCTTTAAAATTACAAGCAGAGTTGTATAGAGCCAGATATCTTTCAAAGAACAAGAAATCATGTAGAAATTATCTATAATCAAAGTGTTCATGGAAACAACCCATGTCTAATAAAATCCCCTCCACCCAAATAAGTTCAATTTATTTCTGAGTTACTGCCTATCAGTCCAATGCTTGCTATGTACAGACATATGCTTTCTTGTCTTGTACAGACAGACTTGTTCTCTCTTTTGCGGAGTTAATTTGAAAACATGCCTGCTCTACATATTTTCCAGCAGGACAGTCAATAAGCCGCTAACTTGATATGTTGCTTTACAATTTATCTTAAAACAGACAATTAAGTTAAATGCAGCAGAAGGATGAAGTCCCAGCAGTTATGGTTCATTGATAGTATATTCTGCAGCTCAAACTAAAGTCTTATGGTGGATCAAGCTATTTTCCTTTTATACCCCTAGAAAATTCTACTCAATTACCCATATTTTGACACCTGTAACTCAAGTATAAGGGAGAGAATGAAAACAGATTTTTCTTCTGGCTTTCTTGGAGCTTGTATAGCAGTAAAGAAATTACCAGGCTTCTTTGCCTTTTCTACTATATTTAGTGAATGCTTCCGGAAAAGGAAATGCCAGTTTCCTTCTCTCCATTTAATACTTCAAAATAAAACAAAAAGACTGGAGAAGTGGTTACCGAGGCAGATTCCAACTTGCTCATGCAGGCAAGATAAGCAGACAAGATAAAGCAGGCAAGAGCAGATTGTTTTATGAGATGTGAACCATAAAGACGTTTCCCTTGAAATCATTAATAATTATTCATCTCCTAACAATTTCTTAGCCTCTACAGACAATCAAGGAAAAGCTATACCTTGCAATCTGAGTTTGCAGGCTAAAACGCTGGTTTGAAAAGCAGTAGAAGCCACCACCACTGCCACAACCACAACCACTTTCATTCATTTCATTGCATGAAATGTCTGCAGGATCGTGCTGATCTGGTAAGAGAGGTCTCTCACACAATGGCCATGGTGAACAAAGACTTTCACAAACTGCAAAGCAGAGTCATGACTGTGCTCAGATGTCAGCTGTAATTTAGATAAGAGGTCAGAGAAATGTGAAGTTGCTAAGCATTTTTCTTCCTTTTTTTAAATTATATAATTCATGTACATGTTCACAGGAGGACAACCAGCTCTGCCTACAACACACCTAGAGGAATACTGTGGAATCGTTAACTATTTTCTCTCAATTTGGTCCAGACCAAGAGGTGGCCTCAAAAGAGCACATGATGTTACCATCAATTGGAGATTAGCTTGGGGGGAAAAAGTGAAAGCATGAGCTTCAGAATTGGTCATTAGTAGCTCTCCCACAACAAACTGACATTTTAATTGATTCTTTTCTTGAGATGACTTTATTGACTGCATACCTCAATAGATGTTTTGCCTCAAAATTATTAGAATATAGAGACACAGTGGTGATGTTTGTACTGTGTATGCTAAGGTCACTTGTCTTGATTGTCATCTGGGAAAAAAACAAGATTCATGAAAGAAAGTGTAGGTTTAGGTAAACTCTGGTGTCACTGGAAAAGGGTTATATTGCCCTGCTTTGTAGAAATTATGAAAAGGAGAAGAAAATAGCAGGCAGGAAGAAAAAGCTGCTGCAGCAATGAGGTCAATGGCTATTAGATTTATAGACTTACCTAAGTTAAACTAAATATAGGACTACATTCTCTTCTAATAAACACAACAAAGAAAGCAAAAAATACATAAAACATAACACATTTTTAAATTATTGCTAAAAAAAATAAACTGCCAATAGAATCAAGCTTTTCAATATTTCTGAAGTGCCCATATAGCTATTTTATTTGCAGGAGGCAACAATGTTTCCTTAAATCATTGAGATTAATTGGATATATCTGGCTGTAGAATGCTGTTCTGCAGACTAAAACAAGAAATGTAAATTGCCATTCTTTAGTTAATAGTCCTATAAAATAAGCAAAGCCTTTTTCTGATTGACTTTTGTAGGTGAATATCAGAATGGAAGGTAATTTATCACCTAAATAAACTGGCAGCAAATTGTTTAAATATTTATACACCTGGTAGTAAGATGTACTTCATGTCTTCTTTCAAAAAGTGTGCAATGCAATGTGTTGTACCATTTACAGAACTGTTTGCAAAAATTATGTTCTATTGTTGTTCTGCCTGATTGGCTGTAAAAATCATGAACAGGATTTAAACAACATCTGAATGTTTGTGACAACATTACCTCAGATATCCAGATGATGTACAATAAAAACCTTTACAGCTTCACTTGCAAAATCAGACACATAAAGCTGATTTTTTTCTGCTATGTTTTTTGCTAAGTGTAATTTAGAACATCCTTGCATGGATGTTGTCAGGCCAGATTCCAAAACACAATTTAAAAACCTACAGGTACCTACACCTACACCATCATCCTTTAAAATTGTGTGAGTACTTAAATATGAAATAAGATTGTGGTTCTGGAAAGGGAACAATAGAATTTCCCCTAAGTATTCCTATGGAGATATTTTTGGAAACAAACAGCTTTTCTTCAGATCTTGTAAATTATATCCCTTAAATAACATAATTCTAACGTTTATCATTACTGTAATTTGCCCCTGACTCCCAGTGCCTTTCAAATCACTGATACTTGAAGGGATGTAACTGAAGTTAAAGACTTCAGATGAACTACTTGCTAGAGGTATAACTGAGACTCCACTCGAATGCTAAAATTTGTATTTAATGATTTATTTATTCAGAATTCCTCAAATGTTATACAGTTTTCATATAATCCCTATATTTTCAAGGACACAATAATAGTTTTGAAAAACAAAGAGATCAGGCTAGCACATTTTAAGCAAAACCAATATTTTCTTATTAGAATTCATGTAATGGAATCCTAGAATCACAGAATATACTGAGTTGGAAGGGATCCATCAAGACCATTGAGTCCAGCTCCTGGACCTGCACAGGACACCCAAAAAAATCCCATGATGGGCCTGAGAGGATTGTCCAAATGCTTCTGGAACTCTGTCAGGCTTGCTGCTGTGGCCACTTCCCTGAGGAGCCTGTTCCAGTTCCCAACCACCCTCTGGTGAAAAATGTTTTTCTTTTATCCAACCCTAAAGCTCTACTGACACAACTTCAGCCATTTCCTAAAGTCCTGTCACTGGTCACAAAATTGAAGAGATCTGTACCTGCCCCTCCTCCTCCCTTCACAAGGAAGTTGTAACTGCAGTGAGGCTTCCTCTCAGTCTCTTCTTCCCCTGGCTGAACTGACCAAGTGACCTCAGCTGCTCCTCATAAAGCTTTCCTTCCAGACCCTGCTACTCTTACTATACTTCCCTGAATGTAGCAACCTGGTTCAACATTTATTGCCCCTTTAAATCATCTTCAACTAAAAACTACAGGAATTAAAAAAAAAAAATCCACAAGAAAACACCTAAAGGCATTTGCACCAGCTAGAAGCTGATCAGTGATATATATAATGAAATTCTATTAACACAATGTAAAAGGAGTTAAAAGTTAATTCCTTATGCATCTGTGAATATAAAGCAGCAAATGATGCAGAAGAATAGTTTTGCAGGAAACATTTTTACTTAATAGAGAAGAGAGAAAAAAATAAAATGACCAGAGTAGATGATAGTAGATAACAAAGGTTAAATGATATAACATTTTCATTTTCTGTATTACCAACACAGATAACTTCTGTACAAGGTCACTCTGGACAATACAGACTCAATCTTACTAGTCTGTGATGATCTTGACTGTCCTCAGTCTGCCGTTATTGAGGGAAAGAGTCAGATTTATACAGTTAATTTTATTATTTTTAATGTAATTTTAGAGAAACAATTATAAACATCACTGTCACAGCTAACACATATAGGAGAATCTCTTTCTTTTGGATCTTCACTAATGTAAATCAGAGATGCTAGACCTTTACTTCACCTCTCTTTGGTGGGATTTGCAGCTTAACCTCTCCCAGGATTTATCTGAGTACAAGAAAACAATGGACATAATTGTTTCATAAGCATATGTACAGAGTCACAGCTATATGATTGCACCTGGGAAACAAGAACTGAAACATGAATTCTGGAACACACAGAACTGTGGGAAACTTTTATTTTCTCATGAGCTGAACTAACCTCATTTCCAGAAGTAAAGCAAAACGAAACAAAGCAAAATACCCCAACATCCCACTCAGCTCACCACACTTGGTATTTTCCCATATCTCTTGCAATCTGACTGTCAGCTCGCCATTGATTCATCCCTCATAGCCTTTCCTAATCTATTAATGCCCCCTCCCCTTTCCTAAAGCCTTTGAAGTTTCAGATCTCTGCTGAACCCAGGCATAGCCCTAGGAAGAGTACCCCACTGCAGCATACATGGAGACAGTTTGTATCCCAATAGCCCAGAAGCCACTCATATCTAAAATTCTTTGAAGTTATATACCTTAGGCTGCCTTATCTGTGTCATTGTTCTGCCTTCTAAGGCACTCCTTTAACAACCTTGTTGCCATTTCCCAGGGTTTAACTCTTTTCATTCAGATTGGCAACCAAACAAAATTGAACATTGAAAGAGTCAGAAATAGTCAATACTAAATTCATAATAAATTCTGAAAGTATGTATTCCAAGCTTTATAGCTTGAATAGAAGAAAATGCATTCTGTAAATGCCATTTTTTTAATTCTAAGTTGTTACTTAAATTGTAATAAAATTTAAAAGAACAGATTTATTTTAAGTACAAGTTGTTTCCTGACTAAGCTTTACTGACACTTTCAGCCCTCACAATATTTTCTGGAAGTTGTGAAAAACCAGGCCTCCTTTGGATGAAAAATGTTTTGCTTCATGGAACTCACACCAGAATTTTGTGCCTTACCTTCCCTAAGCAGTGCACAATGAGATTTATCCCACAGAAGGGCTGCCCTGCACTGCTAAGAGAACGTTGCTCTGAGTACCTATCAGAAAACACTGCACTACAGAGTGCTCACTTCTGTTACTCTGGGGATGGTCCTTGCAGCTCTCCTGGAAGCAGGGTCCAGGATCTCCTCCCAGGGACAAGAGTATACCTTTCACACAACTGAGGAGCACTTGTTTTCTTTTAGAAATCAGCTGTGCTGTGTCAGGTTTCCTATGAATACAAAACATTCTTTTCATAAACTTCAAATGGCTGGGTCTATTCCTTTCCAGTTAATAGAAAGAGGAAAACATGGAGTTTTTTTTCAGAAGAGAGGAAAACATTGGAGGGTTGGCTGACATGATATTGCAGACATTTATTGTTATTTTATTAATCACATCCTGAAGGTACTGCTTAGGTAGTTGAGGTAGTTTCCACCTCAAAAGCAGGCACCCCTCACCTTCTCCCAGTAACTTGAGCACTTCTCCACACTGAGTGGGCTCAACAGCATGCATTGCTTCCCCAGATGTAGAACCCATCAGAAGTTTTAAAAGCCCGATTAACTATAAAATCACAGTCTGTACATCCTTTAGGGCACTTTTTCTAGTACGTCTCTTCAGACCAATGTTCTAGATTGATTCACACAAAATAGTTGCATGACAATAGTGGGGCTTGATGTGAATCAATCAAATTATTAAACAGGAATATTTTCACCTCTTTGTTTTATTAGTATTTTGATTATAGGATTTCAATTTGAGGTAAAAGTTACCTGTAATAACCTTGGTAAAACTAGAATTTGGAACATATTTTCAACAAACTTATTAAAGTGCAAGCAACAGGGAAATTCGGGTCATGATGTAAGTTTTGGCAGGAAAATATTCAGAAGTTTACTGCATGATTTCAATACAGCAAAAGATGCTACTAAGACTCTAAGATTAATTTGCTATTTAGCCCAACCAAATTTGGTGACCAAAAAAAGGCTCAATATACATCAAGCCCAATTTCTGATCTCTAGAGGAAAAAAAAACAGTCAGGAATTGCCTAAGATGTTATCTGGCATAATTGGTTTCAATTTAGTTTTGATCCAAAATGAAAAAAAACTGCACAGAATTTGTTTATATTGGCCACACTTCACAAATAAATGAGGCTGGTGAAAATCTTATGCCTGCCAAGAAAGAACCCCCCTTTGATTATTGGCATTTCAATGCAATTACAGAATTCAGGTTTAAAAATTAGACTGACTGATAAAAAGCACATTCTTCATAAATATTTAACCTTCTTCAGTATGACAGTAATTATAGTGTGGAGCTCAGTAGCTGCATATTCCATTTAAAAGATCTGTCATGCCTTCCATTTGAAATGCTTCTTTTCAGAGGTTTGCAATGCCAAGATAAAAAGAAAACCCCCCCAAGGTGGAAACTTGGACTAAAATCTCATCTTCTTAAAATTATTATTAATGGTAGATTCTAAGGATGAGAGGCTGTTTGAAATATAGTGAGATTTTTACAACCACTGCTTTATTTTCCTGACCAAAATATTTGATAACATTGGGTAGTCATTCAAATTTTACACTCTAAAAATGTCTGGAAAAAACCTGCAAAACAATTTCAAAATGAAATCACTGGTTTTCATGTTTTTCTATTGTAACATCCTTTGATCCTGCTGATACCATTTCCTCATTTAAAAAATACTTGAAATAAAGTATTTGCTGTTCAATACTGTTTTATACTAAATGAAATGTTTATTTTCCATGGATTCTAGATAACCAAAGAAAACTGTTACTCATCTTTGGATAGGTATTAATACATTTTGGATAGATATAGATACATTTTTATGAATAAAACCATATTTTCATGTCATGGAAAGCTAGGGAATATCTTTGAAGACAATTTTGATAATTCTTACCTCAAAATTGTGAGTTTCTTAACTTGGGGAAGCTAATTCAGCCATCTGAAGTCTGACAGTCTGGGTGTGGGGTGAAGAGAGAAGAGAAAGTGCTAAACCTCAGCTATATTCATTAGCTAAGTAAAGACAACAGGTCTTGTCAGGAGAGGCTGATATTTGTGGCTACGCAGGCACCCAGACTTTTGACCCAGGTTTTCACTTGCGATAGAAGTGGGATGTGTAATGCTCCTGCCAGGGCAGAGTCTTGGTTTGTTACTGAGCAGCTGCAGCCAGAGCACCTGAGGAGCAACCTAGACTTCCCTCTTTCTTGCAAGGAGAGAGCAGGAGCATCTCCCAGGAGCTATTTTTCCATCCTCTGCCCACATGGTGTGGATAAGAAACTAGGCTAGTTTGTGTGTAGGTGGTTACAGGGAGGAGATAAATAAAGACACATATGTTTATATGGCACTTCATCTCTGGTGGAAGTCAGTGAATTTGGAGTCCAGCTTCTGCTTATGCAGCTTTGAAAAGCTTCTCGTCTGTCCTTGGAGTTGCACTCTTATTAAAGAGAAAACTTCTCTCCAGCTTCATGACCATATAGGTGAAGAGTAACTGGATTAGCCAAAAAAATGCAGTCAAAATTTGAGTTTCACTGGAGATTCTCTGAAGCACTGGAAGTTTTAATGAGACATCTGTGCTTCACTTCACCCCTCTTCTAGGCTTTTTTAAAAATATGAAGAACTTTTGTCTTTCTTTTCATTCATTATAGCTCTGGCCATAGTTACCTGGATACTACCAGGGACTATTATCATTCATTTACATTGCTTTGCATCTATGACAGTTACTGTCACTGCATTTTTGCCACTGTAGCATTTAGTTCGCATGAGAATTTTCTGTAACTTTTGACAGCCACCCTAAATATTTCTGGTTTAAATATGATATCATAAAAATCATATACAAACTCTCTTATTTCTCTATTATACTCGTTCCAGATTTTTTTTAAATTATGCTACATAGCACTTGGATCTCAGTTCTGTCTTCTATTGTCACAACCAAGTATATACACTACCTTCTATTTCATACCTTTTAAACAGTTTCTGACCTATAAAGGGACTTTTTTTTATTTCCCTTGACAGCTTCATTTCTCTAGCAATATTAGTTTTATCATCCCTACTCATATGCTGTTGACTTCAGAAGACCCCCTAGCAGATGTGTGGATTAGGAGTTCTCCCTATAGAGCAACTCTTCCCTCAGATAACCTCTCACCATTTCTCCATTAACTCCAGTACACAGGATGCTCATCACTCCCTATCAAGTGTGTTTACCTGGTTCAGTGATGATTTCATATTGCTACATTTTCTCTGAGACAATGCTTAACATATATTTAATATGCAAAAGGAAATTGTCATTTAGAGGGTTATTAAGCTAATTAGACAAAAAGGCTGCATGAATCTACACATCTGTCTAGTAAAAAAAAAACCAGGTTAATTGACCCTTGGTTTCTTCAGATCCTTTTTGTTTCTTCAGAGAGTTTAATATCACATTGGTCACCTTCTATTACTTCTGTATTAAACAATGTATGACATACCACAGTCACTGACCAAATTCACTTCATTAGAACCTATTTCCCTTCCTACTACTCTAAATGTACTGAGGGAAATAACAGCAAAAACAAGGAGTGAACAATAAAAAATAGTAAAGAAAGGAGAAAAGACGTCTAGCCACCACTCAGACCCAAAAAGACACATGAAATTTAAAAAAAAAAGGGGGGGTGGTTAAATGAAGCAGGAGTGTAGCTTTTTCAAAAATAAATTATTTTTTCTACTGTGAAAGACTGTGCCATTCTCAACATTGTGCAGCAGATAGAACTAACTTTCTAGAAACTCACTGCTCTACTTGCCAGTCCATCTCCTTTCCAGGATTACAAAAGGGGAGTTCAAATTACAAATTCACCTCTCCTCCAGTTGGGGAACCAGGACAAATTCTATTGATGTGCAGCTTTCCTGGATCAAAACCTACGAAAAAATAAAACCTGGAAAAATAATTAAACTCCATTCACTGTTAAAAGACCAGTTTCCCTCTAAAATTAGAATATAAATGACAAGGAAATACTTGGAGCAGGAATCTGGGTGACAATTACTTGGAAATAAACAAACCAGCGGGTCATACATTCATAAATTTGAAAATATGAGGGGAAAACAAGCATGCTGTCCTTAGTAAGAGATGCTTGTCTGAGGATGAGGCTGTCATTACTGGGACTGGGCTACCTCTCTTCCATGCACTGTGCTATTTCTTCACTGGGATCTGTCACATTTTGACCTCTTCATGTAACCATGGCTGTCAAGGACCAAAGACAGTTCCCTCACATTTGCTTCCAAAAGTATGTTTGCATTCGCCTGCATGCTTTCCAAATTCTTTGTACAGCTTAAGGAGAGACACACAAATAAAAAGATTATGGACTAGTACTTTCTTTGAAAAAATCCTAGTTATTAGGAACAGATAATTTTTATGGTTTGATTTCTAGGCAGTGATAATTTTTTGATGTTTAGTTGGTCTGGGTCAGCTATTATTTAAACATTGTTAAAATGCAAGAAGTCACAATAAATGAAATTTATTTCACTGATGTTACTCAAGTTTATGCGATCATAATCATGTAAGTATCAGCATATACAAGTCCATAATTTAAATTTTCTTGCAGTTTTATAGTCCGAACTCCTCCATAAGCTTGCAGTGATCTGTATCTCTGAGTGTCCATTCGCGGAAGGTATTGGAAGACAATAAGCACTTGATTGTCTTTGTCCTTCAATAGTGAACACATCGTCAAAGGTGGATGTTACACAACAGCTGAGGCTTAAACACCATACAGAGCTGAAAAGCTGTGTGTGTGTGTGAATGCTGGCCCTCACTGCTGCCATGCAGTCTGGAAATGCAGTATGGTGTCCCAAGCTACCAGAGTGCTTGGGCACACCAAGCACCACATGCTCTAGAGGGTACAGACATGCTGGGAGGAGATTTACATGTTCAAGACGTGTTTATTTTTTGTGTTGAAAATTATGTGATCTTCAGGAATTTCCATGCCTATGCTGCCCTGTGCCACTTAGGTCTCTTGTCCCTACCTCTGCACTGAAGTTTACTCTCCCTTCAGGGACCTTCTCCTTTATCCTTACATGTTATGTGCCAATATGTATGTTGCAGATCATTTCTATGAATTAGATCACTAAAATTATCTAAATTTTTTATGTCCCCTTGGAAATATTTTTTCTATAATTTTTTTTCTATTTCTATCAAATATCTGGGTATTTTAAACCCAGAATATTTTCATGAAGCAGTTTGCCCTGATAAGAATGCCCTAACCAAACTCTTACCGAAATCCTGCTTTAGAAAACTGCTAGTATTAAGGCCATTATTATAATTAGACATTATTAATCTTCAAAGAAGATTCAAAGAACTTACAAGAATTTGGCAGACAAAATTGAATTTCAAGTAAACCTCAGTTTTAAAGGCAGAAAAAATCCATGTAAATGCCAAACAGAATAATGCATTCTTAATTAATTTATTGTCATATAATAAGTGAAAAATATAACTTCACTAATCAGTGAAATTCTTGACGTATATAAAGCAAATAACAGAGTGTGTAAAAGTACAAGAAAAATTTAGTTCTTGTCAACAAATATTTCAGAGTCTTTATGACAAGGCCTGGACAGAGAGAGGGTAGAAGGGAAGACACATAAATAGAAATATTTTAAATTACTAGATGCAATTCCAGATGATAGATATTTTCAGAAAATTCACATAGCAAGATAATAACTAGAAATAAAACTATAATCATTGAGCAGCAAAGCAGAGAATGTGGTTGCTGTTAAGGGTCTAGAAACAGAATCAAAGAGGAAAATAAAGAAGATGGAAAATTCAAATAGGAGTATAAAAGATTGCACACTAGAAATAGAGTTGTGATGAGGAAAATTACATGTGAAGGATGGGGACAAAAGATGAGGGAAAGAGACGCCCTCTCCTTTCTAAAATCCTTGTTGATTTTTTTTCAAAAAACTGTGTGAGGCTGTAATAGAAATAGGAGTTTATACTTTGCACTGAAAGCCACAGAAAAGGATACAAGATAAGATCTCTAGTGTTAGAATACAAAGCATCTTAGCCCAGGTCTATAAAACTTCACAAATGAGATTTCCACTAAGCAAAACCAATGCTTGTGTGTCAAAAGAAGAATGAAAGGTTGAATCCTCTGTTATCAAAAAATAATTCAGTGCCATTGACTTCAAATAGAGATGGAGCAATTAACATCAGTACTGAACCTGGCCTGACCCATTAGTTCCCATACTAACAAGGGGTTACAAAATTCTCTGCTAATTTGTGACAAGCTTAAAATAGCTCTGACTGTTGCAGCTCAGAAAGTGTAAGATGAAACAAGAGCAGTTAAAGAAAGTTCCTTTTTATGAGAAACAGCTCTTCATTCTCCTTGCAAAAGCAACACCAGTGTTAATAACTTCACTAGAGTTTTCACTCGTGTACGGTGAGTATAAATACACTGAAAGGACCTGTCCTGTCTGCAAATCTGAGGAACACAAACATATTCAGGAAGGAAAATTTTTTTTAAGATCTTATCACAACAATTACATAAATTTCTCCAGTCTCATCTAACTCCCACTGGCTGAACTCATGGTGACTGATGCTGTGTGTCCTGGTACCTTGAAACTCCAGGTGTGAGAGGTTTAAGCTCTGTTTAAACTTGAAAGGGGATGGATGGCCCTTCTGTCCAGAAGATTTGCTTCTTTGCTTCTGGTTTGGCCAAAAGTGAGGGACCCTGACTTAGTGTCTATCCCTGCATATTGCTGGAAGGGTGAGCTGGGCTGAAGCACTGACAAAACAGCTTTTAGTGATCTTCCCATTCCTGGTGGAGCTAGGAAGCTAGTCACTGGACTGCTACATCAGTGTAGAAGTCTTCTAGAGGAACAGGGTGTGGACAGAAGCAGGTAGGTTTCCTACAGAGGAGAGCACATTTGCTGGCAGGTCACCCAGTTTCTCAGCAGCGTGTCAGAAAAGCTAAACATAGCCACAATTCTGGCAACTGCAGAATAACAACTGAAGAAGCCACAAGCAGCAGCTGTTTACAGCTCCCTGCAAGGGAGTTGGAAACATTTTGGTCATGGAAATTGAGTGAAGCCAAGATGGCTGTGCTGGCTGGATGTGCCCAAGGATTTGTAAATCACCACTTCTGTGGTGTGCAGAGAGCTTAAGGAGGTTCATCAATATTTTGCTTTTGAGAAATCCATATGTGATTCTTTGTGGTTTTATTTCATCAAAAAGACAATAGCACAATAAATTTCTTTCTAAGAGAAATGGGTTTCATTTATTCAAATACTGAAAGATTTTTAAAATCTTCTGTCTCCTACTGAAGGTAATTATGTATTGCAATGAGCCTCAGCATATGTGTAGCCAACCATAACATTAAATATCCTGAGAATCTGTGAAGTTTCAATGTCTTTGCTAGTTTGGGCCTGGAAATGGCTTCAGAAAACTAAACTTTTATTGGAGAAAGGTCTGTAGAAAACACAGAAAGTGCAAGCAGGCAAATTATTAACCTGTAGAATTTCATACATATTTTCAACTTTTCTGTTTCAATAGGAAATTTTGTACAACAAAGGCAAAGTTCTAGGACTGGATCAAGCTGTTGGGACTGCACATGAGGCAGAACATCAACCTCTCTTATTAACATCTGTGTTTCTTGCAGTCTATAATTAGCTAGGAGCAGCAAGCCCTGGAAAAAATCTAGAAAAAAGGAGAGAAACCCCAAACCTCAAAATGAAATTGAACAAGAGGTTTTTAGAATTGCTTAGACTATTAAAGCCAAGAACAGAAAATATTTCATTCCAAATGTATGATCTGCTTATTCCTCCTGTCATACATGGAACTTCTGTCTCCTTCCAGCTCTCTGGGAACTGGAATTTCAAGAGGTGCTATTTCTTTTTACCTCCATTTGAAGGTCTTCCACTTTATAAAAATAATGAAATATTTATTGTACATTGGACTAAATAATCAGCATGTAGGTCACACACCTGAGAGTACAGAAGAGAACATATATGACTTTTTAATACATAATTTTATCGTGGAGAATAAAAATATTTCTGGGGAATGGAGAGGGGGGAGGAAGGAAGTTGCTGAAGACTGTACACTTCCTTCAAGAACTGGAGTTCTTTCAAGTAAATTGTCATTTTCCTGGAGAAAAAGCTTGCTGCAGATGTTCAAGTCATTCCGCTACTAAGAACTCCATCTCGCATCATTCCAGCTAGCAGACAGCTCAGGAATTTGCACTGCTGTAATGTCACTTCCCTATTCCTTTGACAACCTACCAAAAAACAGAGCTCTCCTTAACTATTGTTTTACCCTTAACTGTGCTGCCAGGCTTCCCTGCTATGCCTCCCGTGCTTCCAGTGGGAGCTGCCTGCACACACCGGCCGTGCTACAGAGAAACCCACAGCAAGGCTGACAGAGAGTGCTCATAAATGTTTTAAGAGCTCCATGTGGGAGTTTCCTAAGGTACAGTATTTCAAATACTTCCACTGTACAGGAAATCTCATATTTCTTATTTTCTGCTCAAGTTAGGAAGAACATCAAAAAAGAGAAAGGTCCTGGGGAGTAGACATACAATCTCCTTCACTGATTTTCTTTTAAACTTCATTTTCAACTCTGAAACAGATAAAATTAGCCAGCCCAACAAACACATACTCAAGCTCTGCCATTACCTAAATTGGCCAAAAAATTGATTCACTAATGTTTTCCATGATACAAAAAATAAATACATATTTAGAAAGTGCTTATGCCTCACAGCTTACTTTCTGTTATAGAATTCCCCTGGAGGCCTAGTTGGTGCCAATCTAAAATGACAATTCCTAGAATGTGTTTGGTGAATGTATCAGTGACATTTTAAAAGAAATTTTACCTCATTTGTTATCTTCTGTCAACAATTAAAAAAAAGAAAAAAAAAAAGCATGCTGCAAACCATAGGCTTTTGGAATCCAGAAACTCTAAGGAGAAGTTACCACATAAACTACATGACAGTAACAGACACTGAGCACAGCAAAAGTATTGACAACTAGGCAAGCTGAGACAACCCAAAACCACCAAACAAAATGAGAAATCTTCACCAAAGTAAGAAGATGAAATGAGATTTAACATCCATGTGGAATAGCATGCATAGTTTGCCTCTGATAATGATGCTGCATGGAGGGTTTGGATTTGGTTGGAAGTTTGAAGGCATAAACCCATTTCTCTTTACATTTTGACAATTCCAAGTACTAAAACAATTACAGTTTCATTCAAATTATGGATAATTTATAAATAATTGCTCAGGAACTATGAAGTCATGAGACATCCTTGGCCGGAAAAGGAAGACAGTCTTCAGTACTGATAGAAGTTTTCTAAAATAGATGAAGGAAAAAAGTTCAGTAAAACAAGTGGCTGTTCCTGGTTAATTAGATAAAAGCATTCAGAAATCTTCTAGATCCAGCACTCTGCATGCTGCCATATTTCCTGAATTTAAATTCAATATGATCTCTGTGCATGGTGTAAACACAACATGCACATAATAGTGATAAAAAGGGGCATTATATTCAGCAGCATCACTGGGTTCCCTTACAACAGCAACATTTGAATTAGAAGGCCTCCAAACCAACCACAGCACTCTCACTGTGCAATGATTCTAAATTCAATGTGCACATACTCAGTGCCTTTGTAACTTACCCTCAATTCCATCACTATATTTCCTGCTTGTCTCTTTTGAATATTTACAGCTGCCTGGCAAATAATCTCACAGGGGAAAAATCCATAAGCAAGGAAGAAACTGGGCATATGTAAAACATTTAACATCCTTAGGATAAAAAATATTCACTTATGAAACTCCTCTCTGTAGCAAAAGATGTCCCCTTAAAAAAGAAAAAATGGAGAAGTGGTGTTTGGAACTTCTCCTTCCCCACAATTTCAGAAGAAAATTCCACATATTTTGCCCCATGCATCATATGACCTTCTAAACTTCTGCTGTAATCTGGTGTGGTGCTTCAGGTAACTGTTGATCCCAGCTGATCCTCAACTAGAGTTCAGTAACCACAACAAAATAAATATCCCAGTAATAACAACAGCAAGGCAGGTTTGGCTTACTGATTCAATGCCATGATGAAATCTCAGCTCACGCCTTCTGACTGATAATGAAAAGTCCCTTCTCTTCGTACCATTTCCTCTGCTTTGAATGAAACCTTCCTTTACCAATACAAGGGATCTGACATAATATTTGTAACAAGATATTAACTGTAGCATAATGGAAAAAGAACTTCAGAACTTTACAAAACTGCCCACGATTTTTAATGATCGTACATCAAAGAATATCAGGGTAGGGAGTGCAAATAATTGAGTAAATATGTGAAAAAAAGACAGAAGAATAAAGAAATAAAGAAAAAAAGAGGCAACAACACCAACAGAATTGTTAGACCATTAGCAGAAAAATATCACTTGTAATTTGTCAAGCAATTAAGCTCAGATAATATTCATTAGGGCTACTACAGCATTCTGAACAGTAACATTTGCATTGGCAACAAGTTAAAGTGTATTTTCCATGAAAAGTTAGCATCAAGAATGAAGATGTGTCCTTTAAGGTTCAGTAAATAAAACCCAAACTTCAGCACCTGTGTAACTGAACATGGATTGTCCTTTTTAGTGTCAATGAAAATATTTAAAGTTTCAAAGTTTAGCACATAGTGAGCTTTTGACAAGCTTGTTCAAGTTTTATACTAAAATATTGATATCAGAAATCGTGCTTTATATACAGGTATGAATTTATTGTCCATCCAATTATATTTTAGTGAGTAATCAAAATACTGCATTCAGTTATACATATTACAGGATAATACTACTGGAAATTAGATATTGTCTTCCTAGTACCTATCCTTTTTCTCTAATGTTACTTGCACTTTTATAATGCTCCTCTAGGTCCTAAGGCCAACAGTTTGAGGGTTCTCTAAGAAGTGGGGCAATATGAGAGCCTTATTCAAAGGAGCTTGAAATAAATTTTATTTCTTTTTACCAATTAATAGAAAAGGGTGATGTTTGTTACCAAATACATCTACATGCTTCTAAAACAAGCTAAAATCAGATCAGGCTAAGACAAGCCCAGACAAGTTCTAAGATGCCACCTTCCTTGACTTTTTACTAGTAATGAAAAAAATTATTTTTAACAGGCTGCATCTGTGATAAAGACATGTAGATACTTGTGTACAGCACAAGAGAAGGGTAGGTACACAGCCACTGTGCCTGGCTACAGACAGTGGACAACCTATTGGCTGTCACTGGGAGTATATGAACCCTGAATGTAATAGAATTAAATGATACACACAAACCTACTATCAGAGATGTTTTGAACATCTGTAACCACATCAGCGTGCCAAAGCATAAGTACAATCCCATTTCTCTTACTTCTGACATGTGGCTGATGTCCAGAATAACAGAACTGTGTCTGTTACTTCAGTGTTGTATAAAATTTTTAAATCATGTTTCTGAGTATGAAATATGTAGAATAAGATAACTTCTCCTGAAGTCAGATGGCTTTGCTAGTGGAAACTCATGTCTCTCTTAATTATTTAGAACTTTTGAAGAATTATCAGTTGAAAGAACAAAAAGGAATGGAAAAAATCTACTTGAATATTTTAAAAGCTTAGGAGAAGATACTCAGAAAATTAAACTGATGGAATCATTTATCCCATGGGATTTAATGAAAAATTATATGCAGAAAGGGTTAGTTTTTATCACAGTAAGTATTAACAGTTTGGGAAAGATTCAATGATGCAGTTTATTTCAAGATAGTGTTAAAAAGGAATAAATAACAAAGCTTGCAGAGGACAAAAATTTGCATTAATTTGATTTAGACAAGTTATAATTGAAGAAAATTTCAGCATACAAAAAGACAATAGGTATGTTGAGCCAAATTACCTCAAAATTTTGTTGTATTTATATAATCTATGACACCATAAAAACTTTCTCTTAGCCACCTTCCCAGATTTAGGATAAATATTTGACCAGAACAATATCCTATATGATTTATTTTTACACCTCTCAGTGCAGTATGTAGTCAAGCAGAGAAAATATACTTGATGAAATGGTCCCGTTTTCTGGTCCAGTTTTTCATTCCAGTGTACACACTGCTAAGAAGTATAGAAATATTTAGGGAAATTTTGAAGTTTCTTACTCGAATAAATTTAATAACATTTTGGGGCTTGTATGGTTAGGTTTTGTATGGTTAGGTTTGTAGGTTAGGTTTTGGTAGCAGGAGGGCTACAGGAGGGACTTCTGTGAGGGGCTGACAGAAGTTTCCCCTGTGTCTGACAGAGCCAGCTGCCTCTGGGATGGAGCCACCAGTGGTCAAGGCTGAGCCTGTTGGAGATGTTGGCGGCTCCCCTGGGATAGCATAGCTAAGAAGGGAGAAAAGCTGCACAACTGACACTCTAGAGGAGTGAGAATATGTGAGAGGAACAGCCCTGCCGAGATCCTGGTCAGTGAAGAGGGAGGGGCAGGAGGTGCTCTGAACGCTGGAGCAGAGGTGTTCCTTCAGCCCATGATGAAGACCATGGTGGGGCCCTGCAGCCCCTGGAGCCTGCGCTGGAGCAGGTGGGTGCCTGAAGGAGGCTGTGACCCCATGGAAAGCCTGTGCTGGGGGAAGCTCCTGACATGACCTTAGGACACATGGAAAGAGGAGCCCGTGCTGGAGCAGGTTTTGCAGCTGGACTTGTGACCATGTGGGGTCCCCCCTGGAGCAGCCTGTTCCTGAAGGACTGCACCCCATGGAACTGACCCATGCTGCAGCAGTTCCTCAAGAACTGTAGCCCATGGAAAGGACTCATGTTGGAGGAGTCCATGGTGGACTGTCTCCTGTGGAAAGGACCCCATGTGGAGAACGGGAAGAGAGTGATAAGTTCTGTCCCTGTGGAGGAAGGAGCAGCACAGATAGCAGATGATGAAATGACCACAGCCTCTATTTCCCATCCACCTGCACCACTGAGGGGATAAGGCAGAGAATTCAGGAGCTCAGCTGAGCCCAGGAATTATTCCATTCTGATTTGATTAGAAAAAAATTAAATCATTTTTTTCCCCCAAGTCAAGCCTATTTTGCCCATGACAGCACCTGGTGAGTGAAAACTCTCTGTCTTTTTCTTGACCCAAGTGGTTTTTTGTTGGATTTTCTCTCCTCTGTCCTGTTGATGAAGGCAGTGATGGAGGTGGGCTTTGGTGAACAACTGGAGCCCAGCCAAGAACAACCTAACACATTGTTATTGGGAAAATAAATGGGAAGTTGCCAAACAAGAACAGGGAAAATTATAGAGTAGTACTGTCTCTTGCACAATTTTTAAATAATAAGCAAAAATAGGGCAAGAATAGAGTCAGAGAGATATTAAAGAGTAAACTAGAGTTGCCATGTGAATCAGGCCTCTGTGATAAAAAAGCTTGTGAGTTATGCTAAATGTTACTTGTACTGGAAGTTGAGCAATAAATTCTAAGGTCATTAAAATACTGAATTTAAATATATTAAGTACAGTTTGGCATTCTATAAACTGAATTTATTGCTGGTTGACAAATTTCTTGAGTTATGTCAAGACCAACTCTCAACTTCAGGCTTGACTTAAAAATTGACATTTTCATGTCATAAATGCTTGAGCAGTTCTGTAAAATCCAGGGCTAAAAATATTTGTGTGGTGTTGTTGCATCTCAGGTTTTCTGTTTCAGTTTGCATCTCAGGATTGAACTTGTTAGTGCTGTGGTCAGGAATAGAATAACATGTTGGACTGACTAACCCAGAGATCCTGATTCAGTTATTCTTGAGTAGCTGACATGAACAAACAGATGAGATTTTATCTTGAGATTACCGATACATGAATCGTGAAACACAACCTCTCAGTTACCTCAAATTTCATCTGCTGTTTTTAAAACACATCATCTACTTCCTATTTGTCTCAAAAGGTCTGCAAATAGCAAGATAACCTAATCCCTACACAGTAGCCACCCTGCCATCTAGAGTTTATCAAAGATTATTGGGGGGGAGGGGAGGGGAGTTTGTCAGGGAGTTGGTTTTGTTGGTTTTTTTCATGCTGAAATAAATCTGCAATTCATGTGAGCTTGGCTCATTAAATTTCAGTTCTGTAACAAACAACATGAACACAAAAATGGAACAAAATTTGCCCTTGCAGAGAAGACACTCAATTGCATACCAGATTGTGTTATCAAGAGTGTGGACAACAGGTGCTGGGAATCAACAATTCTCGTTGAGCTGACACTTGTGAGACTGCATCTGTAGTACTGCAATCGAGTTTTGGGTTACTTGAGATAAGAAAGATGTTGTTGTGCTGCAACTAGCACAGGAGATAAGGCACTAAAATAGACAGGGAGTTGGAAAATGTGATTTATGAGAAGCTGGAAGAGCTGTGTTTGTTCAGCATTAGAGAGAGAAAGCTTAGGGGACATCTCCTTGCTATGCACAGCTACTGCCTAATGCAAGGATTTAGAGAAGGTGGAGACACAATTCCTTTGCAAAGGTATGCAAAGAGTCAAGAAACACTTTCTACCTCAGTGAGAATCTTGTATTCTCAGACTGTTGAGGCAGGGCCAAAAAAGAAGATCTCTGAAATCCTGAGTTGTTTTTTAATACAAAAAAAAAGTATTATGAACTAGCTTATTTTACTGGCATTGTTACTATATTCTTCTAGAATTCTCATTTTCATGCTGAGAGATGAACATCATGTTTTATCATGAAAAAATATTTATGTGGAGATGAGAGGTTTTAAGTTACAAGTGATTAATGATTGTTGAAGAGCATCAATTTTCAAATACCAATTGGACCAACAAGATCCAAAAGTGGAGAAGTTGCAAAGCCTCACTTTGAAGCAATATGCCTGTCCTAGGAGGGAAGAATTTCCCTGCTGAAAGCTACTCAAATTGAGATTTGGAAAATCAGATGCCAAATAAGAACCGCCTTGGTCTAATGTTAATAACCAATTTGTATTGTTGGGATCTTGGGGAGGATGAAATCCCCCAATCCTTTAAAAGTACCTTCTTACTGAGTGATCATTTTACCATGTTGGGCTTGATTAAAAAAAAAATAAAAAATAAAAAATAAAAACTTTAAAATGCATGCAAAGATTCAATAAAAATACTAAGCCTCATGCATAGCTTACTTCCTCACATGTGTCCAGAGTACTTTAAGTACTGTACAAGATAAACATTATTATTTCCCTCTTTGAAACAAAAGAAACTGAGCCAATGATGCTAAATGACTCTAAAAGACACCAATTTATCTTGGACTTAGACCTGGATTCTCTGAATATCAGTCCACTGGCCAAGCCACTGATCAACATTGATTCCTGGCAGTATGTTCCAAGCAGGCCAGTATAACTTCATAGACTTTGGGTGTAAAGTAATGAGCCTTATGGGTTTTTTCGCTTGGGGCAAAAAAACCCAACAAGTGTGATCAGTTTGTGTTCTAAGGTGAAGGCAAATTGGCTGATCATGACTTTATTTAATGTCCACTAGCATTTACACAATCCTTTTCTATTTATATAAGCAGCTACTGCATTTCAGTTTGTCCTGTCAGCTTCCTTCAGTCCTGCTACATATCTTGGCAAGAGCTGCTGTATCTCTAAAGGAATCAGTGATTACTTGTTCAAATGGAGCTGCTGTTATATTGGAGAGAGTCTTCACAACAATGGGCTACTTTTCCTGTAGTTGGACTCCTTTGTTCCCCTTTATAATTAATTTGAAACTAGAACATTTCACAAAACTGTAAATGCAGAGTATTTCAGTTTCAATGGGAAGGCATCTGCAGTAAGTGTACTCCATATGGAATTAGTTTCTCTATTCAGAATGTGAATGCAGTACATGATGCCATTCAAGTAGGATTCAGATTCAGTATCATCTGCAAAAATAAAATACATTGTATTAGCACTCAGTTTTGAAAACTTTTTTTGAAAAATATAATATTTTGTAACCACAGTTAAATAATTGTATGTAGTTTAAAAGGACGCTATCATATGAAAGAAGTTTTGTGATTCAGCTCACTACTGTTTTATGTCTTGCCATTGACTGATGACATCAGCGCTGACTGAAGTTACCAGAAGAGTAAAGAGCAAAACAGAGTAGACTTACAGGTCTTACATTTTACTTCTGTTCGTAGAATTGTGCTTCAAGACCAGATCTATTAAAAAGTAAACTTAATTAGTAAAGTGCCTTGCATGGCTGGAATCACTCTAATACCAGAATATGCTGAATTTGGTGGATTTTTGTGGGAATCAAAGTATCTGAGACATATCTTCAAATTTCTTTTCTACAGGAAAAGAGAGACAAGATGCAGAAGATGTAAAACTATTATCTACCTACTGTAGATAGCATTATTATTAGCAACAATAATGAAGCAATGTACAGTAGATCAAATAGCATCCCCTGTATGCACCCTAAAAGGATTAAATTCATCTTGCTGCAGAGGATAAGAGCAAAGTTAATGTACTGTATAATTCCCATATAGGTCCAGAAAGCTGTGTTATTTCAGTTGCTTTTCAGACAGGAAGGCAAAAGCAAGGATACTGCTTTTGGAAGAAATAATTTATCTCTTTGAATTGATTTAGCATGCATGCTTAGAGTCAGGGTAAGCACACAGCACTCACCCCAAAAATTGCTTTGCAATGCATAACACACCCAGATATGACATCAAAGACCCCTTAAAGGGTCAACTTCTTCCACTGACAGTGTTTTTTAAGTCTAAATAAACAAAGAACATTTAGTCAGTTATGTAAGTACTTTGCATGGTAAACAATGTGCATGTTTAAGATCTTGACTGTTTAAAATCATTCATGAGTAAGCTTTAGCTATCAATATTGTATAATTTTGCCAGTTAGTTATGCTTTACTCTGTGGTCATACATTGATCTTTTTCAGTAACTGGCTGAGAGAAATACAACAAATTCTTTCATTTTCTTTTTCCTTTTATTATTTTTAAATATAGTGAGAAAAGATGTGATAAACTGTTATCTGGTATCTTTACTTCAGATCGTATATTGATTGAATAAATGACCCAAGATAAGTGCAAAATTGGTGTTGATAGAGGTGCCATCTTTTAAATAAAAAACAGAAATGGGGACTAAAGCACATTAGTTGCTAAATTTTCATAAATATAAGTGCAACAGAGGTGAAGAGAACTATAAGGCAGGTGCATACACACAAAGAGATGCACAATTGCACAGTTAGTCTATGCAAGCCATTATTATGATTGCAGATGCAAATGGTAAGTCAGCTGTTTAACTGTTCATTTACTCATGTAAGTACTGTTTTCCTAAGCAATGACATTGTATATATGTAAATTGAGAAGCAATCTGATTTGTTAGTGTTGTACTCACTTTGCACAGGGGTAAATAGCTACCAAAGATGAAAGAAAATAGAAAATCATGGCTGTAAAGTTGAATGGCATTAATTATTGGTGGCGCTGCAGCTCATTCTATTGCAAAACCTCTTCCTGGTTAGATGTACATTCAATAGGAGAGATGATTATAAAGGAAAAAATGCGGGGGGAAAAAAACATGACTGCAACAAGAAATATTTCAAAGCTTCTGCAAAGATAAAAAATGTCTATTGCCGTGCTCTAGAATTTCTCAGACAGAACACCTCTTCTGGGATATAAACTACTTCCATTACATTGACTATTTTTCTTTCAGGAGCATATGTATTGATATACACCCTGTTTGTTTCATTATGAGACTCCTAGTGAGACAGGAATATCTACCAGTCAAAAACCACATAAGCAGGAATGCCTCTTAATTTAAGATGCATTTTTCAGTCAAAAAATATTATGCATGTTCAGTTACACAAAAGGTCTTGCTAAACCCAAAAGCAAGCTCAAATGCCTGGGGTACAAATAACTATAAAGACTTCAATAAAACTTCCATCTCCATGTTTTTTATACAGTTTCTGACTCCCTCCATGTGCTTATTCCCTGCAAGTTCCTTCATACTGTCATTTGATGTAGCTCTGGGCTTTCCTTCTCTCCAAATGCCAATCCTAATCCAAACCCTAACTTTAGCATGAATCCTAAACTTAAGCCTAGTGCAGGGGCTGAGGCTTGGCCTTAGCTTAAGACACAATGCATGGCAAGAAGAAAAGGTTCTCAGGAGACCCCTGAAATCCAGTACTTGCTGTGGCAGTCACTTCCCAGCCCCATTCAAGTTACAGCTCTAGGCTTTTTCCTTCACCCAGCAATAAACACACAAGTTACCTTAACTTCATCTCAGGAGGTGCAATAGAGACAGAACCCAGGGGTGCAGCTGCAGTGATAGAGGGATTTGTGACATGGGCTCAAAATAAAACAGCATCCTAGGTATAGTGTTCATGTGTAGTGCTAAAGTTGGGAATGAGAAAAGGAGCACAACTGCAGCTGGAGCAGGGAAAAATTGAAAGAAGCACTGGACTATAAAGCAATTCTTAACTGAGAATTTCTTCCTCTGTGCGGCTGACAGCCTTATTCTCAGAGTCCTCATGGCACTAGGGTAAGGGTTGGGAGAAAGGTAAGGGTTGGGAGAAACTCAAGGTAAGGGTTGGGAGAAACCCTCAGTATAAAGCAGCAGCTGGCATGGGGCTGATAAGTTTCTCTGATAAGAAAGAGCAGGCTCCAAAACACCTCTTTCCTGACAACTGTTCATATCAGACATTGTGCTGGCTTTTTGGAAAGGCTCTGCTCCTTTACCCATTGGTTAAGTGCTTTTGATCCCTCTTGGTGTTGTGTTAAGTAGACTTTGGGGGAGGCAGAATAGCATTATTATAATTTTTAATGACACAATCCCCATTTTCAGTGTAGTTTAGGAAAGCATTTCAATATGAAAAGTATGTAATGAGGATGAACAGGAATTATTTAGCATAATAACACAGGAAATATGTAAAGTGATGGGCTCTGGGACATGAAAAGAGAGAGGAAACAGTAAAAAGAAAGTTTAGCTGGAGTCTCAAGAAAAACTCTCTCCCTGTAAGATTCATTAATAAACTACATAGGTGAATGTGTTCCTGTTTATGATATTGAGTAAAGGATGGGATGCTAAGGATTAGGCATTTGACAAGATATATTAGACATGGTTTAATAACTCTTTCCAAAAAATATATCCCTTTAAAAAATGAAGTTTTTACACTCCATTTAACATTCTAAAAACAGTACCTTTGAATGCTTAGACTAAAAACAAAGGTACCATTTTGTATGGAATAAAATTCTTTGTTTTCCAGTGTTTTCCACTGCCTCTAATAGGTGATATAAACTACTTGCCCTGTTTAATAATTCAATATTATATTTTTCTCTGAGTCTCTATCCACATTTTTGAGGCTTTTACAGTAGTAAGGATTTTATTTCCCACTAGTTGAACAAATTTAAAGCTTAAAACATCAGGGACCAAAGCGTTCTAATCAAATTTGGTTCTGAGAAGAGAAGGGACCAGCCTCAAGGGAAATTTAAGTAGAAGGTTAATGTCATCAGGACTATTGAAAGCATTACTTTCACAATCAATTTATAAAGAAAATAAATAGTTCCTGCTTAATTTATCACTATTTTGGGTACATCTCTGGGTGCCTTTCTTTGCATTCATGTGGCTTAATGCTTGCATGTACCTTGTCCACCCACTGCTTATTTAGGCTCATGTGGAAAGGTTTCAGTACTATTTCTGCAAAAAGAAGCCTTGCATGGCATGCATGAAATAAGTTAATTTAACAAGGCCAAAAGACCCTGATTCCTTTAGATACTCCTAAATAGCAGCTTTGTTTATGCTCCAGTGACTCTTGGAGACAAATTTTCTACTACAGAACCTTGCAGGTTTCTGGAGTCAGTGCAGCCAGCAAGCTCGACCCATTGATCTCTGGGCCTGGATCAATGGCTGAGATTCACCTCTTCTTCCTCACACTTTTCCTACTGTTTTGTTACAGCTTTTGGTTCACATTACACTGCCTGCACAGCCTGAGCTATCAAGCAGGGTGCATGCAGCAGGTGCCCTTATTGGAGCAGGCACTGCTGAAAGGGAGTCTATATGTTTAGTGACAGCTACGTAACCACTATGGGGAAAGCACTGTGGAGGGCCCCTGGTGCACTGTGAAAGACCCAGAAAAGGATGCATATCTAGGAACAGATCTCTTTCCTTCTTTGTCTCATTCTATATGGCCTGAGAATGGATGGGAAGCTTGATTACCTCTCAGCCCTCTTTTGTTTTGTTTTGGGTTTTTTGTTTCATTTCACCGTTTCAGTTAACGCTACGGATTCCACGAACAAATCCTGGTGCAAGTGAATCTATTTCAACATCCTTGGTGCAAAGGATTATTTTCTTGGCCAGGGCCAAGCGCAGATTTATGAGTCCAAACATGCCAAGAACAATGCTATATGTCAGCCACACAGTATGGTATTAAGAGTACCTTTCTTAAGTGTACTCCACTTCCTCAGCACCTCAGAGCTGAGCTTCTCCTGACCTTCATCTCTAACCTCAACAAAGCTTGCTGCTTGGAGGATTGCTGGAGTGCCAGTTCAGGTACCCTGAATTTGAGGCAAATTCACAAAACACCATTATTCCAAAGACTCACTTTGTTCCTTTTGAACTCCTAATGTTCTTAGTAACTGATGACACAGGTTAGGATCCATCCTCCCTATAGAGCCTCCTTTTTAGATGTTGCATAGGCACTCTGATACTTCACTCAGCCAAGACACTGGGATACTGTAGACATCATCAGATGTTTAAATGCCTGCAGTGGGTTATGCACAGGGAAGGAAGAGGGTTTTTCTTAAAGAGGTTTTTTCTTATGTACAGCGAAGGAAGACACAATTTTTCCTAAACTGTTCAAAAGAACTTGTGCCTCTTACCCCTGCAAATAAATTGGGACAGTCCTTTTTTTTCATTCAAAATTTATTTATTTTAGCATTTTAAATTTTGCTAGAAGGCTTTTTCCTTCACTGCAGTGACTTATTGAGTGGTATCCTACTGGAAGACAGAGCAAGGGTCTTCTAAAAGCTATTGTACTAGGAATAGTAACAATAATTTACATGATCACCTAGTTCTTAAGGCTCATCATCTTCACAGGAATGCATTTGTGTATTACTGATTCTGAAAAGACTCAGTTTCAAAACTCTAGAAATTTGGTTTTGTGGATTACACTGTTAAAAAAATACTTTAAAGACACTGTAGATCCCACAAACTCAGTTATTAAGTAATTCAGGAATTGCATTTTCTAGGTTGGACTACTCTGATTTTTCTTCTCTTCCATCATCATGGCAGAATTATATCACTGAAAGTACACAAGAGAAGAGGTTATTTCTTTTGTTGCTTTGAAACAATGAATGGGAAAGGGAGCTGAAAATTGAAGCAGCTGCTGCCGAAGTTGTGCATAAGTCTGCAGAGAATCCTTCTGCCAATTACTTTTTTTATCCTGTCTATAAGACTTAAGTTCCCAAAGTGTCCTGTTGCAGACTGTATCCTCCATTAGGGAGTCACTAACATGATAGGGACTAGTAAACATCACAAAAATATTTACATTAATTTTCATTTCATTTGAGAAAATAATTTCTTTTGGCTGTGTTTTACTTTCCAGTTGCAATTTATGCAAATTCTATATGGAGGCTAAGTTGAAGAAGGCTCTTAGGTGTGTGAGGGCAGCAAATTTCCTGTTAAGCCAAAAAGGTGGCATATTTGTACCAGAAATAGCTGGAATTTTTTCAGTTACAGGACCAAAAAATATCATCTGCATGACATGACTAATCCAAATAAAGGCCCCTGATTTATAAGGCAGAATTGGAGGTTACATTTGTCATTGAAGTCTAAGGGATGTGTAAGCAGCACATTTTGTTTGTAACTCAGGTAAGTCAGCTTCATAATTCAGTCCCACTGGCAGCCCTGTAGCTATGTTAGGTTGATTTCCATCACCAAATACTTCCCAGGGCTCCAAACATGCCACCTATGCTGTCACCACACATCTTTGCTGCCAACAGGGCTGTTTGTTCCACTTCTGACACATCTATACAAGCTGCTGTCATGTTCCCCAGCACAGCAAAACCTTTAAACATATTTTGAATATTACCAATGTTTAAAATTATGTATGCTCATTTACAAGGAGAAAAATGAACAAAAGTCACTAATTAACTTATGTGGTATCACATACAGACGATCATAGAAAAAGATTTTAAAGCTCTGGTCTCATAAACTGAATTGTTTCATGCCACAAAAATGGCATGAGTTAGTGAGGGCAGTAACTTCTACAATGCTGATGAAGAATAAGAAGAATCATGAACCAAGTAGCCCAGCAGCTATGCTGTTTCTTTCGATATTATGTAAGGTACATCATACAAATGAACTAATTCTTTTCAGAAAATCCTTTTAGAACTTAGAGATTTTGTTGTTTTCTCTTGATGCAGCTTTTTGCTCTGAGTGCTGGCAGCAAAGTGAAATTTACTCACATCCCCATGGCCATGTGGAGCTGGTGCTTCAGTGAGCAGAATTTGAGTAAAGTCTTCTTTGCTGCCAGCAGTCAAAGCAGAACATACAGTATTTCCAGGGAGAATGCCACATTTGGGAATGCAAGAAAATACAGATGGCCAAAGGCAACTTAAAAGCTGGGTTATGCAGAGGAAGAAAAGAAGCAAGAAGAAAATTTGAGCCCAGAGAAAGAAAGGAGAGGCCAAACCAGACAGGACATAGAAGTGAAGTGAACTTCAGTTGCTGTAAATAAGCACAGTTCTGCATATTACAGTCCAGTTACCTTTTCTATTGACTCTAGATGAACAAATAACTTCCAAACAAAAAATGGAAAAGATATTTATCTTCATAAGTGAAGAATCAATTTTCATATTGATGCCTTAGGTGATCACTGCATCTTATTTCAATTCTATTTCTCTTTGTAAATCTACTTGTTGCTTTTTCTCAAGCTGATGATGTCTGAAAAACACTCAGCAGAAGAGCGGCCCCTCCTTTAAAGCACATTCTTGAAGTCTCCTTGGAAAATCCATGTAGAAAAGGTACATTTAACTAAACACCTACATAGTAGAGCTGCTAGAGCATTTTAGGAATATGGAAAGCTGACAAATCTGTTTCAACAAAGTTGTGAGCTGCAAGTTTCTGTGATTCAAGTTCTGAGGGAACATGACAAAACCTGACCTGCCTTACTCTAAAAAAAGCATTAAATGCCATTTTAAGTGCCATTTCCTTCTAAAAAAAAAAAAAAAAAGCTTTTTAATTCTAACACAGAATAAAAACAAATTTTGAAATCCAAGAAACTTCTATAAAACTATAAAACAGCACTGCTATTCCCCAGCCACTTCTCAAATTTTTTTGACTAGCTGAAAAACCATTTTCACTTTAGCAGGTTCACTGTATAATTTTTCCCCAGTATATTGAGAGGGTAGACCCTTTCTAGTTTCTTTAGTACAGAGAGGTTTTCAGTTATAAAATTAATTTAGTGCTTGCCAACATGCATCTAAATCCAAATATTTGTGCAATTCAACATAAATTCACCACCGCATCTAGCTGTGTGTCACTGAGCTCTGTAGTCCCATTTTAATGGAATACTTGATGAAGCTGATGTGCATGTTTTCATCCCACATATACAAATTCATCATAAGAATGATTGCCTTCAGCAAACAAAATAACACATGCAACATTACAAACATAGATATACCTTCCTGAAAATATAGAAAGAACAAAATGAAAGACATAATGGCCAGTGAAAAAACTGCCTGAAATTCAAGGTTCTGAAAAGTGTCTCATCTCTATCAAAAGCAGAATGGAGAGTGAAGGGGGAAAAAATAAAATAATCATTATTAGAATTATACAAAAAATAACTCAATCTGACAATCTGAAAGCAAATAAAACCCTTATAGCAATCAAGACATTATAGTTTTTTGATCCTTGGAGAACTAAGGAGGGGGGTCAGGAGAACTGCCACCTTGGACTTCCAGAGGGCAGATTTTGGCCTGTTGACTGATTGAGAGGCTCTGTTAGGAGGGAATGCTGTGGGTGGAAGGGATCTAGGAATTCTGGACAGTCTTCAAGAAGGAAATATTAAAGTTGCAGGATCAGCCCATCCCCTTGCGCCAAAAGATGTGCTTTGGGGAAGAAGATCAGCTGGAAGAAGATCTGCTTGACCTTTTGAATCAGAAGAAGCTCTGGTTGAACAGAGCTTTGGCTTGAACTCAGAGAAAAAAAATAGTGTCTGAACTTTGGAAGAAGGGACAGAAAAGTCAGGAGAACTACAGGGATGTTGTGAGGTTATACGGGGAGAAAATTACAAAGACTGAAGCCCAAAGAGAACTAAATCCAGCAACTGCTTTAAAAGATAATACAAAGGTTCCTATAAATACATTGGCAACAAAAGGATGGCCAAGGACAATCTCCATCTTTACTGGATGCAAGGGGAAATATAATGACAAAGAATGAGGAAAATTGTGAGGTGCCTAATGCTTTCTTTGCCTCTGCTCTTAATAGCAAGGCCATTTGTTGTACCATATCCAGCCCTCTGAGCTGGAAGACTGGGACAGGGAGCAGAATTTCCCCATAATCCAAGGGGAAATGGTCAGTGACCTGCTTTGCCACTTAGGTGACACTTTCCATCATTTACCAGCACTCCTGGTTAACTGTGACAGTCCAAGATGACTGAAGGTCTGTAAAAGTGACAAGAGCAGAAGGAGGATCTGAGGATTTACAGCCCTGTCATCCTGACCTCAATGCCAGGGAAGGGCCAGGAAGAGATCAGCTTGAGTGCCATAACAGGGCAAAAGAGATCAGGCCCAGCCATCACTGGTTTATGAAAGGCATGTCCTTCTTGGCCAACTTCATCTCCTTCTATGACCAGGTGACCCATTTAGTGGATGAGGGAAGGGGTGTGAATGTGTCTACCTGGAAAGTCTTTGACTCAGTTTTCCTCAACATTCTCATGGAACAACAGGCTAGTTGTGACTTGGACAGCCACACTGTTTGCTGGTACTAAATTGGCTGGATGGCCAAGCTCAGAGAATGGTCATGGATGGAATTACATCCAGCTGGTGGCCAGTCACCAGTGTTGCTCCCCAGGGCTAAGTATTGAGGCCAGGCCTGTTTAATATTGACAATCTGGGCAAGCAGATTGAGTGCACCCTCTGTCAATTTGCAGATGACACTAAGCTGGGAAGAAGTGTTGATCTGCTGAAGAGTGTAAAGACTCTGCAAAGTGATCTGGACAGGCTGGATTGATGGGCCAAGGCCAAGTTTATGAGGGTCAAACCGTCCAAATGCTGGGCCCTGCCCTTGGCTCACAATAATCCCAGGCAGTGCTACAGGCTGGGGCAGAGTGGCTGGAAAGCAGCCCAGTGGAAAAGAACCTGGGGATGCTGGTTGACAGCGACTGAACATGAGCCAGAGTGTGTCCAGGTGGCCAAGAAGGCCAGTGGCAACCTGGTTTATATCTGGAATAGTGTGCCCAGCAGGAGCAGGCCAGTGATTGTCCCTCTCTACTTGGCATGGGTGAGGCCACATCTTGAATCCTGTGTCCAGTTCTGGGCCACTCAATTCAGGAAGAACACTGAGGTGCTGGAGCATGTCCAGAGAAGGGAACAGAGCTGGTGGAGGATCTGGAGCACAAGTCCCGTGAGGAGCAGCTGAGGGAGCTGGGGGTACTCAGCCTGGAAAAAAGTAGGCTCAGGGAGACCTTGTCCCTACCTGAAACTTGCAGTGAGGTGGGGGTTGGTCTCCCAGGTGTAGCAAGTAACTGGATGAGAGAATATAGCAGGGGAGGTTTATATTGGATATTAGGAAAAATATCTTCACAGAAAGGGTTGTCAAGCATTGGAATAGTCTGCACAGAGAAGTGGTGAAATCACCATCCCTGTAAGTGTTCAAAAAGTGTGTAAATGTGATGCTTTGGAACATGGCTTAGTGGTGGGCTTGACAGGGCTGGGTTAATCGTTAGACTTAATGGTCTTAAAGGTCCTTTTCAACCTAAGTAAGACTATGATTCTACAAGCCATTTGAAAAGTCGAATCTAATTGGCAAGCCATTCCTTTTTCAAGTCGGTTGAAGATCTTTATTGTTTTTCAATACACTTTCTCTAACTAAACATATTCCCATGTGTTCCTGAAAGTTTCAGGCAACAGTGTCCTGGATGAATGTTATTCTAGAAAGACTACTGCTACTTTGTGGTCTTTCTCCTATTGATTTTAATTTATTCCCTGGGTGTTTCATTAAGAGCCTGCAAGTTCTGAAAATATTAATAGAGGTTTAAATAAGACTAGTTTCCTTCCATTGGTCTCTCCTATCTCAGCCATTCAATCTTTTCACTTAATTTGATACGCAGCTGCAAATGTACTTTTCATACATGTTGCTTTTCCAATTTTTTTTCCTAGTAAGACTGCACATCACAGAAGCAAACATTCACAGATAAAAAGGACAATTCCTCATCTGTGGTAAGTCAGCAAAACTTACTCAGGTGACAGATTTCCAACATCTAGTAATTTTGTATACACCAAAACATCATTTTTGATGCAAGAGAAGACTGACTCTAGTCTCTGTTTCACCTCTGTCTTAATACTTTCCCTCTCTACCAGCTTTCAGGGCTAAGCAGTAGTATTTGGGATAAGAAGCCACGCTCTTCCTTTGACTTTTATCCTAGAAAGTGAATGAACATGCAAAGGGTTCCAGTTTGGTACTCAGCACAGGCTACACAGCACATTACCACAGCCAGCCCAGCACTGCAGAGGAGCAAGTCCAGTCTCTTGTGCCAGCAAAGCAGCAGCAGTTGTACTCAATTCCCAACCCAGCGCTCTCAGCTGGGATATGAGCAGGCCCAACAAAAATTCCTGTCACAGGAAATAGTCCATTCTAGGAACAGGGCTGGATTTGGGGACAGGGAGTGGGGTAAGGGGGACATCTTCCTTCATTTTGAGGTGTTTCTAGTGCATTCGTGGATGTGTAAGAACATCTGTTAAGAACAGATCCTGTCTTAATAGGACATAAATGATGGAGAAAATTAAACTGTTCAGTGATTTATTATTCAGCCGGTTAAAAAAAAAAAAGTCACATCATGCTCACAGTTTGAATTTATCTCACTTCAGAGTCCAACAACTTTCTTTGTCTGCTAAATTTAAAAAAGCATCTGCTTCAGACTTCTTTATGTATGTATTTTATAGCAAAACTGCTCTTAACCCCTTATTCCCAAGTCAGACTGAGTTTAAATCTGTTGGGATAAGCAGAATACTTCAGACTTTGACTAATTTGTATAGCTCTTTCCTGAACCTTTTCAGGTATGATAACCTCCCTTTAAAGGTGCAAATATTAACTTTGAAGACAGTGTTTCATTAATTAGTGGTAGCTGGCAATGTTCTGGATCAATGGTTTTCCTTTGGAGAATGTTAATTTGCTGAAACCAAGCAACTGTATTAATGCATTTGGTGTGTCAAATCTTTCAAAAAATCTGATTTTCCCTGTGAGGTTGTTTGCTGGCTGCTGCAGAATCAGAACCTAAGGGCTTCTAATACCACCACCTCAAACATTCATATTTTTTAGCAGCAAAATGAACTGTAGCCTCAAATTCAGTCAAAACTTCCTGCTCAGTGATAACAAATGAGACAGCTCAGTCTTATTTCCTCAAAGGAAATGAGGCTTTTCATTTTTTCAGGGTATTAGTTTCCAGCTGGACCTAAATAAGTGCCAGAAGTTGGTTGGGATGTGTACCTTGTTTTATTTACCTGCATAATCAGATTTGATATCTCTCTTGCACTGGTTATGGGTTATTAGTGAAAGATACTTCATTCTTTTCTAGCATCTGTGATACCAGCTTTTAATACTGTACATACAATTTCTTATGCATCCTGATTTCTCCTGAGGACAAACTGAACCAATGTGCTGAGGAGATGAGAAGTTTGTTCAGTAGTTGAAATTCCTTTTATTGATCTGAATCTATCTAATCAGAGGCTACACTTACCTCAGACTTAAACAGGAGATATTTTTTAATGTCCCCCTTTTAAGTAAGGACTGTATCAACCCTCTGGATGGGAAAAGTGATATACCCAGTACTTCACCAGCTGGTAAATACTCCTGATGATTTTGATGACAAAAGGCAGTGTTCCACAGGAGTTTATCCGGATAACATCTGCTCCACAGCAGAGCATTCCTCCTCCCCCCTTGCATGACTGCACCATGAGCCACCAGAATAAACTCATGCCACAAGCTGAGCTACACTTCTTCTCTGTTAAAAAAACATTAAAACCAAGCAAGCTCTGCTTCAGATTGCTTTAAACTGCCATTGAACCACATTTTCAGGCTGTCATTTAACCAGATTTTTTTTTTTTTTCTGTAACAGTATCTCTGCTTCAATAGCTTCACCTTTTCCCCCTGATGACATGTTCATACCTTATCTCAGCACTGCCCACTCAGTCATACCAGTATCTGTGCAGCTGAGCAGTGAGTCAGAGAACTGGCCAGGTTAAGAACAGCTGAGGAAAAAGGTTGTAACTGATCATCATCTGATACAGTTCACTCCAGCTGCAGAAATTGTGCTGGGTAAAAAAGTAGGAAGAGAAGGAAGAGTGCCAGGAATAATTAACCTGAAGAAGGAAAGTGGACTGTGACACCACTGAATGAAGTGCTGTCAGCCTACAGCCTCTGCGACAACTTTGTGGGACACTCCTCCAGACACCGAACTCTGTGTTTTATTTATTCCTGCAATCAATAAATATTACTAATTGAAATTACTATTTTTGACATATATACTAACCAGACTATTTTGTATAGGTTTTCTGTGGTTCAGCTTTGTGCTAGTTTCAGCTGGGGTAGAATTAATTTTCTTCATGGGGGCTGGTATGGGGCTGTGTGAGGATTTGTGCTGAGCACAGGGTTGATAACACAGAGATGTTTTTCTTATTGCTGAGCAGGCCTTACACAGAGCCAAGGCCTTCCCTGCTTTTTGCACTGCCACGCTGGTGAGGAAGCTGGGGGGGCATGGGAAGGTGGGAGGAGACACAGCCAGGACAGGTGACCCAAACTGAAACATGAATTCTCTTAAAGGTTCCACTGTTCCTATCTTTCATTTGCTTGAGTCCTGCTCAGCTTGAAAGAGTTTTCTGGTGGAAAAAAAATGGACATTAAAATAATGCTAAAGAAAGATTTATTTGCTTCTCTTCAAGGCACACTTTCCTGGTATTACCCAATTCAAATTCAATTTCACTCAACTCCCACATGCTCCAGTTCACTACCCTCTTTCAATGCCTTTTCAGCAGAGATGTCTTACACTGGAAGCTACCTTCAATTGCTGTAGCAGTGTCAAGTCTAGAATTACAGCTCCATCCATAAATTGTTTGTGTGTGGGACCATTCTCTAGCCCTGTGGCCAGCTGGCATAGAAGACCCCTTGTTCCTGTCAAACACTATTCCAAGATGCGCCATGATGTCTTGACTGGCTATTGATAATGGTTCCTGACCCAGGCTATCTTCTGAACAGCTGGTTCGTGGCAAATATTTGAGAGCATAAAGGCTGATCTGGGCCCAAAGCTTTCTAGGGAATGTTCTGGCAATATAACAGTACGTACATTTCAGTTGTGGTTCCGGGGACAGACCTCGGGCATGTCTGTATAATTAACTTAAACAGCGACAAGGAAATGTCATAACAGCAAGGAAAAGAGTGGAGGAATAGACTACTGTTCATGTCCCTGTTTACTTCTTTTGAGCTTTGGCTGGAAATTGACTCTGCTACACTTAGGAAAAGTTGAACTCAGGACAAACCTGGCAGTTTGGTCTGTAGTGCACTCGATCTTTGTCACACCTTATCTGTCCAAACTTCCTGAACCTAGACAAAGACCTGCAATAATTATGAGGCGAGGCCAAGAGAACTGGGTTTGTTTAGCCTTGAGAAAGATAAAGGGAGCTCTTAACCACCAATAAATATTGAATATAAGGATACAGAAAGGACAGAGGCAAAATCTTTTTGAAGTACCCAGTGATAGGAAAAGGCACAAAGGAAACAGGCTGGAAATTCTATTTACATGTAAGGAAAAACTTTTACAGCAGAAGTGTGGTCAAATACTAGACCAGGTTGTCCACAAAGTACTCATAATTTGCATCCTTGAAGATACTACTCAGAAAATGGATGGACAAGTCTAGAGAAGTCTGACCTAGATTAACCTGTCTCCAAAAAATCTAGGTGATTGCAAGGGATCCTTTCCAGCCTGAATTGTCCAATTATGTTACAGTTCTAAGAAAAGAAACAGAACTTTCTAGGTTCACTCTTACGGAAGACCTGGAGCTTTGGAGAAAGTAGCTTTTAGTATATGCCTGAGGGTTTAAAATACAAGAACAGATATGTTGTTTTGAGAGTGGGGAAGCACAGTCCTGCAACTTAAATGGATTGGCTGGTAGGCCATTTTAGGGGGTTTAGTGTGGTCTTTTTCCTCCATGAAGACACAATGAAGACAACAGCAAATTAAACTTCAAAACTACTCACTAGCTGTGATACAGCCTAAGCACAAAAAAAATATTCTTTTATCTCTAGTTCTCTTGTACAATAAGATTGCATTTATGTGTACACAAGCTTACTCCTCTCTATTGTTTGGACTTAGAACTGTCTGATATCTCTTTTAGAATTAGAGCTCTATAGTGTATATCACATTTCTAAGATAACCTTCATATTTTCCCATCCCACCAGCTCTTCAGCTATTTCTAAATTTATTTAGAATCTTCCACCTTTCCTTCTTTAAATCTTCATTTTTCTCCCTGATGACATGTACATATATTTAGGATACAGGTTTTTGTTTGCTTATTTGTTCCCCATGATAGCTTTCAACATAAATGTTGGATCCTGTGATTTCTGAAATTGTCACAATGATAGTCCAGTAGGGCTCTATCTCCCTAAACCAAAGATCTACAGAGTGAACAGCACTGTACACAATCCAATTCCCAGCCTTCCTCCAAATTTCCCTCAAAAATTCCTGATTTGGAATTCATTACTTTTAGTAATTTTTTACTCATTAAATTCCTTAGTCCCACTGCCATGAAAGTGACATCAAAATTGAAAGTAGTTTTTGAGACAGGAAGACAGATGAACACCAACTCTGGACTCTTTTTTTTCATAGGCATTCATTAAAAACATTTTTAAGATGCCAGTACTGAAATTACTCTCCACTTGCAGATACTGCAGTAATGAAGCAGCACTCTGGTGCGAGTACACACAAGACAGGCCCTCCCCCAGGTCTGTGTTTTGTGCCAGTTACCCATGCATATTTCATTATCATTTATTTTTATTACCAAGTCTATCTCTGACTGCCAGTCAGTCAGCCTGCATGTAGACAGTGTGCTACTCCCACAGACAAGAAAGTCAGAAGAATTTTAAATAAGCACTTTTTAAAGTGTTTACCATCTAAACTGAATTCCCAAAGTGCTACTGTGGATAGCTAGAGTGCATCCACCTACCCAATTTTGTACCCAGGAGGGAATTTCCATCAGGACAAGTGTGTCTCCATGGATGGTAAACAGCCTTGCCATGTGTTTCCATGTGTGTTTATTCATTCATATGTGTTTATTGATTCAGGTCCACAGAACTGATTTTTTGTCTCCAGTTGTGAACGTGGTTTGGCTGAAAAAGCTTAGTTCACACAAATCTCTAAACATCTGTTCAAGTTTTTCTTATTCCCAGCCCTCATCTATTACAAATTCTAGGTACACACTATGGAAAGTTTACTGTATCTTTATCAAATAAGAAAGAGAAAAAACCCACAAATAAACAAACAAAAACAACAAAGGGAATCTCACAACTAAAAAAAAATCCTACCAGCTTTCTTCGCATCAAAAAAACTCAGCTCCATATAAAAGAATCAAGTTCAGGCACCAGCAATTGAATAAAATACTATTTAAGTCTGGAAAGACAGAATTTAAGATGGATACAGGTGGTGTTCAGGCCTCAGTGCAAAAGTGAACATCATTTATTATGAAAATTTGTCTTGAATCATTCTGAAGTTTGTGTATTAGTAGGCAGATCTAGGTCAAATGTTCCCAAGAGCTAGGCTGCTAATGAAACAGGTTGAAATCTAGTTGTATTTTCATTATAATTTCCATACATTTTTTATGAAAGCTTGTTCATGACCAGTAGAAAATCCACCAAATCTTTTTAATAGAAGTAGGTATCAAAATGAGATTAGAATATAGGATTAAGTTTGTTTTGATTTACTGTATCAATAAAGTTTTTGGGGTTTATTTTTTCCCCATTAAAATAAAGCTTACAGCATGACAATGTATTGCATTATGTCCATTATATCTTTATTGAGGTCAGTTCTCTGTTCCACCACATCTTTCAGGTGCTTCAGAGACAAATGTCTCTCTTACTTGCTGGCATCTTCTACTGCAGGATATTCCATCTCAAGGCATTGCAGAACTGTACTCCAAGAAACTAAAAAGATCTCAGCCTCTTGTTTTGTCAAGGAAAAAAAAACCCAAAAAAACAAACCAAAACCAACAAACCAGCCAACCAGCCATTTGTTTTTCATACAGCACTGTTTGAGTGCCTCTAATGTATTTGTACAACAGATCAATAAGGAGGCAGGTGTGCTACTGCTATCTAAGCTGGGAGCTGAAGTACAGACTTGTTTTTGGGTGATGAGAAACTTATCAGAAGAAAAAAAAGAAAGTAGTCAAAAAGAATTGTTTTACCAGAGAATTCTACTACCATTCCCCTGAAATTGTCAACATCATGATGATGTTTTATATGGTACCTCATGTAACAGGAACCATCTGGTCTCAATACAATTATGATAGCTGTTACATTCTGGAAAATATTAAAATATCTTTATCCTGAAAGGATGCAACACATCCTAGTTGCCCCATAATTTTCACTTTGCTCCTACTACCTTAGGTAATAAAAAAGAGAGAACAGTTCTCAAACTGTCAACATGTTGCATGGAACAATGGCAACAGGGTGAAAGAGGCTGCCGTTCTAAGGACACCTGCACATCTGGCATAAACTAGGTATCTAATTACTGGGAGAAGAACTCAGCTAAGAGAAACTGCTGAACTTGCTCTTGGCATCTCACCAAGGACCCCCTGCTACGACATCTTCCGATTTCACAGTGGAGCTTGGATAGAAGTCAGGAGCTGTTACCATGTTCTTCCCTCTGTTTTCCAAAGTGTATAGTATCTATTTTATGGTTTAACAAAATAATGATTTTGATATTCATCTGTTGCTGCTGTTTCAATTATCACTGTTCCTGTTTATGTATGGGATAGAGTTTTTTATAAACTGACTGCTTTAAAAGAGAACAATGCAGCAACAGCAAAGTGACAGCCCACAATGCAACAGCAAAACCTACTGGTGAAAGAAATCCAGTAAACAGCCTCTTGCAAAAAGCATCCATGGTATGACATGTCAGAAAAAGGGGAAGTGTAGTAAGCACAGTCAGTCTACATGTGAAATCTGGTAGGATACCACAGTACAGGACAAGATCAGCTACTGAAAACAGGTCACTAAGGTGAGACCTCACAAAAGCAAAGAAGTGAAGATGCATTCTGCTACTGCTCCCTCATACTGATTTACTAAGTCTGGCCACTGAAGATCTCTTTCATATTTCATGAGAGCTTTTCTACATGCAGGTGAAAAAAAAAGAAATTGAGAGACAATTCATTCTTTATGACACCTGACACTTCTTCAAAAATCATGGAATTCTCTCATGGATGAAATTAACACTAACTTCAAAGTCACCCCACCCCAAAAAAAATTAAATTACAGAATCCAGTCCTACAGAATGGTTCATTGAGTATGGGGTGCTTGCTTCTTATTGAGCAAGGAATCACGTGAAAGAATGTGAAACACTCAAGAGGAAAGTTGCAAACATATTTTCAGTGTATCAAAAATGTTGTCTGCCTGGTCCCCATAAATTATAAAATGTTCTAGACTACTTTCAGGGGTATGAGAAAAAGTCATCAAACACAGAAACAAAGTCACCAGAAAACCCCTACAGAATAATAACCCAAATGTCATTTCTTTATTTTTTTATTGACTGTAATTAGGCTAGCTTTTTTACTTTTTTCACCCATTAAACATGTTAGAAGACTGGACTGCAAATCCCCTTTTCTTTTAAAGAAGGCACAATAGCTTTTGATCATACAGTTTTGACCTTATCCAATTTTTTACTGCCTATTTGCTATTTCTAAAGTATTATTCATTGCTCATTATTACACTAATAAACTTTATTATCTTTTATTAAGCCACCAATGGTTACATGCTTGAATGGCTCTCACAAAAGAAAGCTATAATAACATAACAAGGTAAACCTAATAAAACATTCTTTGTTCTCAAAGCGTATTTGTGATAATGGACCATTACCTTTTATTTATTATTCACATAAATGTATGATGGGATTTGTACTCTCTCCAGTATTAACTGTCTCAACTTGCAGAAACAATCAAAAAAAATTTTGTTGAATATTTGGTCTCTAGTAAAAAGATAAAGAATATATGGGGAAAAAATATTCAAATTTGTCCAATATTAGAATTTTTATAGTTTCAGCCACTGCTTGTAAGTACAGTCATCTAAGTGCTTAAGTCACCTTTTCTAGTTTCATACTGAGCTAATACTACCAACTTAAGTCACTTAAATATGTAATAAACAAGAAAAAATTTTAGATGGTGAAAAATGATGTTGCTTGGACCCTTCAAATTCTGTTGAAATATAGTGGAATGTCACTACGCCTGTAGTTTTATATCAGAAACCATTATTAGACCCTGTACAAGTGGAACACAGGTAAAACAAAGAGCATAACTAAGTAATTTACAATAAACATCGATAGTGTATGTAGGTCTCATTTCATTATGTCAAGTGCTGTCTTGACACATGCCTGTATACCTCTTAGTAACTCCATACAGATGTTTTTCCTACAACCTCTTTCTTTGTCTTATAACATCTTAAATTTGTTTATTTTAATTGAGTTCAAAATCCTTTTCCACTTAGGTCTGTTAAGTATTGCTGTACTAGAAAGATTTCACTCTGAGGTGCCTCAGTTGTGTCAAACAGATATGAAATACTGCACTGGAGGTCCATCCAAACCACAAGACCATACTGCACTGGAGGTCCATCCAAACCACTGTCATGCAAGACCACTGGAGGAAGAAACAAAATCAAAACCAAACTAAAAAACCCAAACCAGTACCACAACAAAATCAACAAAACCAAACATACAGCTCAAAATACACTATTTCACAAAAGCCTCTTTCTCTGAGGTTCAAAAAATCAGAAATTGGATTTTTAACCAGAACTGTAGGTGAAACCTGTAAAAAACACCTGGGAAAAAGGTCAGATTTAGCAGACTAGACCTTGCCTGGGCTGCACCTCTGCTCACCATGATACTCTATAACTTTAACACAGGCAGGACAGACATTTCAACAGACACCAGGAAACTTCCCAAATGCAATAAAACTGTGCTCCAAGGTGTACATAATCACACTCCTGACCTCCTTTTGTCCTACACCTCATCATGCTTTCTCTGTCAAAATAGTGGTGTGGCATGAGCTTGTAAACAAGAAAGTAATGGCTCAGAACGACTCAGTATTAAGGACAATTTTCCATTGAGCTCACCATAGCCAGTTTCATTTTTCTGACATGAGTGCCAGCATAACATTTCCATCAGTGTCCTACTGAGAACCAGTAGGATAAGGGATAGGACACATCCTGATTCCAACCAACACTTTTCAGTTGTATTGTGTACAACATAGATCCAGTGCTTAAGACATCTGATGCAAATTTAAGTGGAACACTCATGAAATGCAAGACAACCACTTCCTGCAATCTGATATACTGATAGAGCAGGAGTAAGCTCAGATCATAGTTTCATATAATATACATCAGTCAGGCAAGCAACACATTGTAAATTATTTTTGGCCTAAGCTTATAAAAGTCTTCCTAATGTTCAGGCTGTCTTCCTTTTGAAAAGCACATGGTATTTTTCTGGCTAGCATCTATTAACTGGATAGAACTTGGTGGGTATTATGAGGTTCCTATAATATATTCTTATTCATTTTAACTCAATGTGTGCTGGTTCTCCCTTTAGAGGTAGCCATAGGAAATACCAAACTGTACAATTAATTTCTATCGAACATTGTAGTAGTACATTTATTTTACATAAGTATTTCGCTGCACAGTACAAAGGATAGAAAGGAATAAGTTTTCTGTCTGATCAGGCAGCATGACATCCTGCAGAATCTCAGCCATTCTCTACTTGGACCATTTTTAATGCATTCTACTGAACAACATTTTCCAGAAGGTATTTTTATTTTGTAAGTCTTGGGATAAGAGACAATCATTCTTCATACTTATGTAAGTTGTTCTATTATGTAAGTACCCTAGCTATTAAAAGTTCAGCTACCAGACATACAGATCACAGTCAAATTCTCTCCTGAGTGGGTAGAGAACCTAAGTTAAATAAACACTTTGTCTGTCACTATTATTTTTCTTTTAGATTCACATCAGTGTTTCTCCTAATTATTATAAGTTATTCTTCTATATGCTAAGTAGCCTCTAATAGGATCTGAGATGCAGATATGTATGTTTATTATTATAGAAAAGTAGCATTATTTTTAAATTATTCAGGCTAATAAGTACACAAAGAACTTTTCACTCTTCTGGTCCAGGGAACACAACATAGCACTGAATATTATCAAATCAATATTCTTTGAAATTTCTGCTACTCACTCAATTCTAATCACAGGTAGACAGCACAGAACTCATAGCTGCTCTGCCGTTCATGTCAGCAACTGTTCACCAAATGATGGTACAGTGTCATAATCTGTGTGTGAATTATTTAGTTTTCTGTTATTAAGCTCATTCTTAAAATATTCAGAAAGGGCTTCCAACTGGCAGTATTCTCATAGATGTTCTGTCTTTGTCATAGGCCAAAAACTTGCCCACGTTTATTAACAGAAATAATCATTTAAAGGCATATATTTGTCCCCATGTTAAAATTATTTGACATTAACTTCTTAGTCATCATAATCAATCCCAGCTACAACACAATTTTTAAAAAAACAAGTGAGGCACTTACAAAAGCTATAAGTTGAGTGTTGGACTAGGGCTGACTGTGTCTCCAGCTCCTTAGGAAATCTGTCAGGAAATCACACTAAGTACCAGTTTCTCAGGCTGAAGATGTCATTCTTTATCATCCTGAGAAGCAACTGCGAAGAACTGAACTCACACTGAACTGTGTGAGATAATCTGCTCATGACACTGCTGGCTTCCCTTCATAGGGTTATAATCAACATCCTTTGGGGAAAATGCCATTGGCATCCCAGAATCATTCAGGTGGCAGAGGACCTTGGGATGCCCCGGTCAAAGCAAGAAAATAATTGAATTCAGAACATACATGGGGCTTTGTCTGGTCTGGTTCTGAAAGTCAATTGGGCCCTCAAGCTTATGAACTACACCTTCTGTTTCAGTGTCATCTGCAAATTTGATGGGGCTCCATTCTATTTCCAACTAGTTTGTAAAGATATTAAACAAACAAGGTCCCAGAACAGACCCTTGGGGACCTCACCTCTAACCAGCCTTCAGGCAGAGTAGAAACTATTGACTACTAACTTGTGAGCCCAGACTCTTTTTAACTTATTAATTCCTTGTAGCCATTTTGCAGAATGCTAACCAAGGTCAAATTTAGTATTATTTAGCTCAAGAGAACTGTAGGGCTGTCAATGGAGAGTTTATTTCCTCCAAGTGACCATATGCTGTGAAACTGTTCTAATTTACAATGCAGACTGAACTGATGCCTGCTGCTCTGAGGGCTGAATAAGCATGAAAATGGCCCTAAGAAGAACTAAATTCATTCAATTAAATGTTTAGGAAAATGAAGAGTTTTGATCTTCTAGCAGCTTAATAGTTCAGGATATTTTTCCAGTGTCTTCTGGTGGTCTACACAGTATGATCATGGTCCATAAGACCAGGAAGGAGTTAAGTGTAGAAACTGACTCAGATTCTAATAGCTGTGTGGAGCTGGTTCTCAGTGAGCAAATTTGGAGTAAATTCTTCTTTACTGCCAACAGCCAGAGCAGAGCACACTGATCATCCACAGAGACATTTGGGAAAGCAAGAAAATATTATTGTCTGACAGTAAACTTAGAAGATAGCTTATGAGATGAAAGAAGGCAAGTGGAAAGTAAATCAAAGAATTAGGATACAGAGAAAGAAGGGAGAGATAGAACAACCATAGAATATGCTGAGTTAGAAGGGACCAAGCAGGATCATTGAGTCTGACTCCCGGGCCTGCACAAGACTCTCCAAAAATCCCATGATGGGCCTAAGAGCATTGTCTAAATGCTTCTGGAACTCAGACAGGCTGGTGTTGTGACCACTTCCCTGAGGAGTCTGTTCCAGTGCCCAAACACCCTCGGATGAAAAACATTTTCCTGATATCCAACCTAAATCTCCCCTGACTCAGCTTCATGACATTTTCTTGTGTCCTGTTACTGGTCACGAGAGTGGTGAGATCCGTACCTGCCCCTCCAGTTCCCTTCACAGGGAAGTTGTAACTGCAGTGAGGTCTCCCCTCAGTCTCCTCTGCTCCAGGCTGAACTGATCAAGTGACCTCAGCTGCTCCTCATACACCTTCCCCTCCTGACCCTTCACCATCCTCATGGCTCTCCTTTGGACATCCTCTAATAGTTTAATGTCTTTTTGATATGGTGGCACCCAAAACTGCCCCCAGCACTTGAGGTGAGGCTGACCCAGTGCAGAGCAGAGCAGGACAATCCCCTTCCCTTGCCCAGCTGGCCATTCTGTGCTTGATGCCCCCCAGGACAGGTTTGGCACTCACAGCAGCGAGGGCACTGCTGACTCACATTCAATTTTCTCTTCATCAGGACCCCCAGGTGCCTTTCCACAGTGCTACTTTCCAGCCTCTCATTCCCCAGTCTGCAAATACAACCAGGGTTGCCCCATCCCATGTGCAGAACCCAGCATTTGCTTTTAAACTTTATGCTGTTGGTTAGACAGACTCAAAGATTCAGGGAGGGCAAAGTGTGGTGAATTTCAGGCTCTTTCACAGTCTTTTTCTTCTATCTGTAAGTGTATTGCACAAATTTTTGTAGTTTCTTGCTGCGGAAATACCTTTATTTTAGCTTTTATTGCCAGTTTGTAATTTCCAGTTTCTCTTGAGAATCAACACAGATCCCAGTGATGGGTTGGATCCAGGGCATGGTTGACAAAGATTACTTTGCAGGGCCGAAACATGTCCTGTTATTTGCAGTATTTCACTTTTCATTGTCTTGGAGGGTAGATCCAGGAAGACTTTTCCATCAGCTTTATGCCCAGGACTTCCGCACAGCAAAGTAATCAAGCTTTTGGAATAACAGTAGAGAAATTCTCTTCTGCCCAGATTAGCAGAGCTATTTGGTTTCTTTATCTAGGTTCACATGCTAAATGCCCAGCAGATCCATTGAATAAACATTTGCTTTTTCCTCCCATCAATACAGGCAGAATAATCAAAAAAGGGATAACAGTGAGGGATTGAAGGCCCTAAACATATCTCCACTCTTGGAGACGATGCAACATTCCATCTCACCTTTAACAACCTACTAAAGAAAAGAAAAAAAAAACCCTTTTTAATAGCTCATCAGCAAATCCAATAAATCCTATCCCAAATCTGAGAAATACCAGAAACTCCACATGCTTCTTAGGAGTTCCCTTGTGTGGAAAGCAATGCCAATGCCTGATCAAAAGAACAGTTTTCAGAGGGGCATCCAAGTGTACTCTTGTCCTCACTTGTCCCAGTGGTGTGGTGTTATCCAGCCCGTTTGAATGCTGTAGAGCTGTTTGGTTCTTTACTCCTCAAAGCATAGTTTGGAATCATTGGCAAGAGGTCTACTGGCCAGGATGACTGCAAGAAAGCTGTAGAGAGACATATAAAATCCGTATTTTTTACTAACACTCCACAACCAAAATCCACTGAGTTTCACATTGACCCAAACATACATCTTCCCTGGTACCTGCCAGAACTTCAGCACAGCTTTATTCAAAGCAGGACAGGGATGAGCTTCTCTGTTTCTGCACAAGCCCAAGGACCTGCTTCCAGATAAAAATTCTAAGTTTCAGAGACAGTATAAATCTTGACACATACATGCAGAATATCTGCCTTCTGTTCAACAGGTTTTTCACCAGAAGATGTGTAATATAAGCTTATCACTAAAACAGTGAGAGAGCAGGAATCTTGTCTATCTTCCACATGGGTTGCAGGATGAAGTACAGCCAAGTAGAGAAATTGTGCTTTAGGCTTTCTTTTCTCTGCAGTTCTTGTCTCAGCAGGACCATACCTGCTCCTACACACCACATCTGGAGCAGTGGAGCAGCAACAATGAAACAGCATGGAAATGCATGCAATTCTTTCAGTGCCATCCAAAACCAGAAGAAACTACTCAAATCCTTACATACAGGAAAGGCTCACCTGCCTATCAATACTAACAGATTAACATTCTCCAGCTTTCTATTAAAATAGGGAAAAGTCATACTTCAGTCTTTATTTATCTTTTCTTGTTATCCTACTATAAGATGTCTTCAAGGAACATGTACTATTCCATATGCACAGTGTGTCTCCTCATTTTCTTTTAGTGCACTTATTATGGAAGAAAATAGGTTTTATTATTCCTTTTATTTTTCTACGCTACATGAAATGAAGATGACACAGAAGTCAGCTTCTAAATATTTATGCAAACTTCTGAGTAAACTCAAGAGCAAGAACTCAGTAAGCTGGCAAAGGGTGACCCTTCCCAAACAAGTAGATGTAAAATTAATGGTGGTCAAGGGAATAATATAAATTAATAATTTATATGTCTCCAAAATCTTTACCTTTTTGAAACATTCATTGTGTTTTTCAGCTAATATTGAAGAAATATATAACTTGCTGGAAGTGGAGGGTGAGTACCCCTTATGCCCTAAGTACCATGACACCACATCCTCTCTCAGCTACCCTCTCTTCCTACAGTTTCAATCATCTGTGAGGTGATTCTCAGCTCTGTGCAATCTCCTTGGCCCTTCCTTAATTCTCTGGTGAGCTCCATCCTTCTCCTGTTACCATATTTCATTGAGCATAACCACTTAATGCATTTAAGCAGCATAAAGCACCCAACAAAAGAGAGCTTTTAGATAGACAATGTCTTTGAAAGTCAGTTCAGAGAGAAGCATGACAGACAAGCATCTAAGCTTACTCTTTTCTGCTTTCCAAGGGACTTGTTTGACCTTAGGAAGTTTTCCAATACTTTGGTAGACATCACAAGCACAACACAGCAGCACAAAGAAACGTCGGCTAGGCAGGCTCAGCAGCCGCACGTATTCCAGCACATATTTCACACACAGCCAAGTGGACAGGTCTTCTCCTCTGAGAAGTATTTTTTACTTGGCTACAAGGGAATTCTGTCTTAAAGTCCAGCCAAGTGAGACAACTGGTTTAATAATGTAGCACACATTGATGCTTGTGTCAGCAAGACATAAAAGAGCAAGATGAATTATTTCTGCAACATGAAAATTGCACATGACAAAGGCCTTGTAATGCCAGGATGCAAGAAGAGAGGTGAGGAGATTGGAGTTTTTACTACCTTTTTTTTTTTTTTTAATTTTAATGATACAGAAAAATAAAAAGAAAATGCAATGGACATTTTCTGAGTCTAGCTGGTTCTTGTTATGTTGTTTGCCTAGAGTGATAGTATTAAACAGCTATTCACAGCTGCTTCACATTCACACTGTGCTGTCATTTAGCACTGTTACTGGGCTTCTGGGAACTCTTGGAGATAATGACACATGCTTTCATTTTAGGTAGTATTATCTGCATGTTCTTAAAATCCACTAGAGAATACATCAATTAACATATCCCAGATATTAATCCATAAAGCTTCCGTGTATTTTTGGTGATTTATTGCTTTTAAGCAGTCCAATTCTTCCTGCTTTTGTTAAATAGTTGTTTATTTAATCAGAGATCTGCTGGTTCATCTAAAATTAAAAAAAAATAATTTAAAACCCCAAACAAATGGAGAAATTTCAAAAGTCCTGAGGAACTGAGGAATTTTTATTGGGCAGAGACAGGAAAAGTAGAGGTTTTTTATAGCTGCTATTTAAATATATTATAAAGCATAGAGCTACAACAAATTTTTTTCTTTAATCATCAGATATTAAATACTTTGATATTAAATTTGTCAGAGATTAATTAATGTGTTGGGTTTCCTTGGGTTGGATTCTGTGACAAGCTGTCAGGAAATTCCCCATGTGTGAGAGATCCAGTGGCAGCCAGCTCTGGGACAGACCTGCCATGGCCAAGGCTGAACCCGTCAGAGACAGTGGTGGCACCTGTGGGGTAAGGGCAGGGTGGAGGGCAGTAATCTACACCTGCAGCTGAAGGGAGTACAGAGAATAGGTGAGAGAAACATCTCACCTAATGTGAGGAGACATTGCCCAAGGAGAGGTGCTTCAGGTGCAGGAGCAGAGGTTCCCCTGCAGCCTGTGGCAGACCATGGTCCGGCAGCTCTGCCCCTGCAGCTCATGGAGGTCCAGAGTGGGGCTCTGTATGATTAATAGTGAAAAAATTTCTGCAGTTAGGAGAAAATCTTTTTGGCTATTGAACAGATGTTGAATAGTGTAGAAGTTTAGCTCATAAGTTTGAACCTGTTGTTTTGGGTTTTTTTCCTCCAAGGTCAATATAATATTGTAAGTATAATGACTGGCTTTAAAAATGCTCAGCAAGCATCTTAAAAAACAAAATTGTGGTATTTCAATTATGTCATAAGTTTGCATAAAAATCTCTTGTGAGAAGTCTGGGAAATTTATGTACACTACCAATTTAGAAATAATTTAAGAAAAAAACAACAATAATGAATAACTAACAAAAGTCCTTCTGCATTTCCTGGCAGCTGTTTGTCAGGTGTCTTATCTTCAGCATAATTAAGAGGGCTTTAAAAAGAAAGGATTGTTCACACAAGGGCAGGTTGTCAGCACGTGAAGTCTTGATTTTTATTCAGGGTCATTGAAATGCAAGGTTCACTCAGATGAAAAATCTGAATAAAAACGTTCAAAACATCTCCATTCAACTCTTCTTTGTAACCATATCACAGGATTGTAAAGACTCTAGCTGAACATTCATAGAAGTTCTGTGAAATGTACTAGATAATCACAAGATAAGGGCCAAACAATCTCAGGACATTATTTTTCAATAGCTGTGTGTTCAGTGCCTTTTTTGTAGGATTTTAGTCTGATTCTGCAGTTCCTGTGAGCCAAAGCAATGCAAATACTGCAGGCAGAGGTCTTCCAGTTTGTGTGCCTCTGAGAAGCATTAATGAAAAAAAAAGCAGCACTAAGGGTGTTTCTTGGCCTGCCAAAAACATCCTCCACCATCTGGGTAAACACAAATAGTCCTTCTATAAGAAATGCTTTTACATATACAGTTTGTTATTGTAATTTTGACACAGAAAAGCATTTTTATCTTAAATAATCCTACCATTTCTATATGAAGGTGTCTGAATGAATGTGCAAAATGAGTTTATATGAGCAATAGTCATGTAAAGTGTAATAGTACTGATGTAATGAATGTTTCCAGGAAATAAATCAAAGAAGAAACTTGCCTAAGTCATACTTATGGCAAATTGTGATGCAGGGAGGAGAATTTTGATCCTCAAAGTCATAGGATTTATGATTCTCCTACCAGAAAGATTTCTCTCATTGAAACAAGAACACCCAAAATAAAGAAAAAGCAGAGAAAAGTCCATGTATTGAAAATGCTAATCAGAAGTTAATCTAAAAGTATACAGGATTTAATAAAAGGCAATAATTATGCCATTATTTTTGAAACTGTGGCATGGAATTCTACTCAAGATATTAAAGTCTCTTAAAATTTAAATTATTACCCCTGCCCCAAACAGTCGGTGTGCTCCAGAAAGTACAAGGACAGCAGCACAGCACTGGCTCTTGGAGAGACTTTGTTGAACTAGACCTGTGGGTCACATTCTTACAACATTTATGTGCATTCACATTAAAAAATACCACGATATGGAAACAGGCCTAAAGCTCAACTTGTACTACATTTTATTACCTTATTATTATATTGTAGTTCACTATGCATAAAATGGGCTATATACCTTAAATAACTAATTTAATCATTCTGGATTTATTGTGACAACCACCCGTGAGACAGAGATGTCCAGATATGGCACCTAGGCTGACCATAGCATTGCTTGAAATCAGAGGCAATAAGGCAATAATTTGTAATTCAACCAACCATATCAAGCAGTGAAATGGATTTATGATGGTGTTCCATGAGAGAAATGAAGGTCAGTTTTCAGCAGTGAAGGTGCTGTTGACTGCAGAAGTATGTGATGAAATTATATATAAGTTTCTGTCACCCTTAAGAAAGAGAAAAGGAACTGAATGAGCTTCCATTCTGTGGTTTAAATGATTCTCTGTCCTTTCCCACAAAACAAAATGGAAGATCATAGCAAAAAAATGATACATCATTATTTATCTTCATCAGCTGAAAATAAAAATACCATTATGTCTGCCCGAGTCTAGTGGTAGGAAGACATTTCATAACTTGGATTTTTTTAGTATTTCACCAATAACATTGATAATAATAATTAAAAAACCAAAGCTAATATTGCCATTGATTTCTTCTGCACAGATGGACAGAATCTTTCCAACAGTTGTTTTTCAGAGTATTGCAAAAATTGGGATGTTTGGGAACTAAATGCTATCGAAGTTCTGTGGGAGAGAGGAGATCCTGGTGTCTAATATCTGACAAACTTTTATACTCTACATTATTTATTACTGTGTTAAAAGTGTAACTCTGACACCAGCATCTCACCACCTCGTTTCACCTCGCAGTTGCCTGCTGGGATCTTATCTACAGATGCTCACCTGTGTAAATATCTCTAAAGCTGTCAGTATAAATTTAGGCAAATCTACAACAGATGCACCAGTGCACCTTGGGAAGGATTCTTCATGGACTTTCAACCAACAATTCTCCCTTTGCCACCATATTTTTTCTTTTTGATCTTGAGGCGCACATCTGTGCCATCTTTACTGTAACACTGTGCTTCACCTTTATGCAAACGGTCTTATTCTATCTGATCCCTCCCTTGTAGTCCTAACTGTGAAAATTCTTTTGTACAGTGTTTAAACTGTGCTTCTTTTTAAAATGTAAGTGAAAAAAATCCAAACTTATATGAAATTCTAAGAGGAGGGGGGAAGCAAAAATGTATATCTATGAGTCAGTCAGCCAGATTATCATGAAACACCTTTTTTTTTTTTTAATTCTTGTGACTAGGATGATAAGTAAAAACTGAAATTCTCACCAATGCAGAAAAAAATTTCAATTCCACAGAAACTCTGCTGGCAACTGAGCATTTGATATAGCAAGACTTGAGTATTACAATGACACTGAAGTTTGCCAAGATGATGTCCAAACACTAACTGTGAATTTAATCTGTTGTCCTACCAAGTCAGCCTTTAAAGCACAAGCTGTAATGAAGGCTGAGACCCGAGGCCTTTAAAGACTCAAGGATCAATTGTTGTCAGAACAAGAGAAGGTGCTTAGCAATTTGGAGGATTATCAGAAAGAAGTATGACATGTATTCATTTGATTATGGTACACAAAGGATGCAGGATGAACCAAATAAATAGTGACTTTGTATTTGGTCCTTGATTGACTACATTCCAAATATGCTGAAAGCATAAATTAATCAAAACTAGATCTACAATGGAAAGGAAAAAGGTCTAATCCTTTCGCTAATCCCCAACAAAGGAATAGAGTACTGCATGATGCAGTAGCTATTTTAATGTCTACTTGCATAATTGTGCTGCATTCTACAACAAACATCATGCATTATATACACTCTCTTCTTCTCTTTGGACAGATGTCTGTAGTTCAGGAAATATTTTGCAAGACAGACATTGGAATACCAGTTTGTGTTATATAAAAATAAATGAGGAAGAAATCACATTGATTAAAATCTTACCAAACCTTAGAGACCTGGATAGCCCACTAGTATAAATGTTTTCTGGGCATGCTTCTCCCAGAGAGGCTACAGGAGTGGCTTCAGTGAGCAGTTGCCAAAAGCTTCCCCTGTGTCCAGTTGAGCCAATGCAGACACCAAACCCTACAGACACCAAGGTCAGTGCAGAAGGAAGGGCAGGAGCTGTTCCAGGAGCCAAAGCTGAGATTCCCCTGCAGCCTGTGTTGAAGACCGTGGTGAGCCAGCTGTTCTATCCGTGAAATTCCGTGGTGGAAGGGAGATCCAACTACAGCCCGTGGAGGACCCTGTGCCAGAGCAGGTACATGCCCAAAGGAGGCTGTGATGCTATGAGAAGACCATGCTGGAACAGGATCCTGGCAGAATCTGTGGCCTCATGGACTTGTGACCCCATGAGGGACACATGTTCTGGCTGCTTGTTCCTGAAGGACTACACCCTCTGGAAATGCACCCATGCTGGAGCAGTTCATAAAGAACTGCAGCTTCTGGAAGTACTCAGTCAGACAAATTGTCTCATGTGGGAGGGACTCCCTCACTGGAGCAGGGGAAAGGTGTGAGGAGTCCTCCCCCTAAGGAGGAAGGAGTGGAAGAGACAACATGTGATAAACCGACTACAGAATCCACTCCCTGTCTTCCTGCATCACTGGGGGGAAGAAGGCAGAGAATTCAAGAGTAAAGATGGGCCCAGGAAGAAGGAAGAGTTGGGGGCCTAAGATTTGGGTTTATTTCTCATTGTCCTACAACTGATTTCAGGACTGTCTGATGCTTGCAAAGCCCTAATTGCAGCTGTGGGTCAGCAGTTGCCAGCAAAGTACTCTCATCCTCTCTGCTGTGGTACAAAAGATTCCTTGTGGAAAGCTGTTTGCTGAGAGTCAGCTAAAGGGATCATCACCTAGTGCCATAGTTTCTCTCTCCTCCTGGGATCAGGAGAGCAATCAGTTTCTCCTTGCCCAAGGTATATAAATAGATACCAGTATAAATAGGGATACAATCCTGACTACTGCAGATTCATAATGCACTCATGTAGTTATGGCTAGAAATGTATAAAGTGGAGCCTTGACTATAGTCCCAGTGAGATGCATTGCTAGTTTACATCATTTGTTTGAAGAAATATGCATTAAAATAACTAAGTTATTGTGGTAGAAGAGCTAATTACTGAAACCTTTTCCCAGTCTCCAGCAGAAGAAGAAAGATGCAGGGGATAGGATATTGGGCCACAGGGTGCTGAGGAAGCCACCCATCTGTTTTCTTTTCCTTCTGATCAAACTGGAGTGGCAGTGGTTTCAGGGAAAATGCACAAAAATCTTTTTATTTCTTAATGTAATTCAGAAAATTCCTTCAGGTGAGAGTATTCAGAATATTGTTAGGAAAGAGCAGAGGTCTCTATATAAGTAGACTAGTTATGCTGACCTTGATAAATTGATTAAACAATACATCATTATGATCCACAGTAATCTTCTGTTTAGTTCAAAACAGAGTTTGAGAAAAACTCTAGAAAAATGTGCAAAATGCCAAAGAAGGAGTGAGATTTGAGCATGACTGAAAGTTACTTTTAAGCCTATATTCTTCCTTTGATCCAGGCTTATAAATCCAATTAACATTAATGAGAAATGTGTTGTGCCCATATGCAAACCATGAGCTGAGATTCCCTACTGCCCCTCCAAGATTCTTTTGTATAATTCAAATATTGAAGCGTTACATTTAAAGCATATTTTGACTTGAAACTTTCAAAGTTTAATGTTTATTCTGCCATAATAAAAATTAATAGCAACAAAGTATAATTGCTTCAGTAATGTTTTGCAAGAACATCAAAGTCTTTTATGTTTCTGCACTTGGAAAGAAACCTCAAAAGTAATGTTGATGTATTTTGCACAAATCATATAGTCTACAATGCATAAATCACAAAGTTTGACAGTTCTGTAAATATTGCATTTTAAGGTGTTCAAGTCAGCTTTCTAAACAGACAAATAATAAATCAAATAAGAGGAGGCAGGGTCCCTGATTTGGAGGAAAAATAATTAATCAGAGCTTAGAACTGCAAAAAAACTATTCTTGGTTTCAAGACAACATTCTTCAAAGAAAAAAAAGGCTCTTTAAAATAGAATGAAACACTTCAATTGTTCCCTGAAACAGATTTTAAAAAGTAAAAGTAAGGAAAGTAAGTCATCTGCATTATTAATTAGAAAAAATACATCCTATGAATTTTAACACTGTATTTGTAATTTTCTACTGAACACAGTGTTCCTCATGACCTGAAAAGGTGATGATCTCAAAATCAAAACAGATGGTCTTCAAAAGATCTACAGATCCTCCCTTCTAATGAATCTCAAGAATCCAATATGATTTATAATAAAGCTACCCATACATGTAAAAAGAACTGTGATTCTTCAGTAGCTTGCTTAACAATACTTCCATGAAATCAATTACCTATGTTTGGTGGATTTTATGGCTAAGAGTCATCTCCTTGCTGTTCCACAGCTGGTGCTATAATGCTATATTCTAAATTATTCTTCTTCCCTTCTGGACTGGGGGGTGTGCCTATGATCTTTCTTATTCCCAATTTTGTTCTCCCAGCTACTTCAAATTCAGTCACTTTTCCCATTCTACCCTCTTGGCATGGAAAAAGACCAGCATCAACTTCCTAAGCTGGATTCTTTCACAATCCTTGTCATGAGTCAACAGTTCTCCTGTTTTGTATTAGACAACTGCTGACCTGTGTCTTCTGCATTTCTGCCAAATCTCCATCTTTTTAAATGATCTCCTCATCCCAAACTGCTTCAAATTTTTTCTACCTTTCTACCTTTTACACACTGGCAACCAATTATATCCTATTCCCTGGAAAGAGATGTTTGTGGGTTTTTTATATGGTTGTAGAATGTATCCTTGAGTGTCTCTCCTTCTGTCAGCCAGAGCAGTACAAGTTATGATGCAGTTACTACTTCAGTGGAAAAGGGAAGAGATACATAGATCATGTGTCTGGACTCAGTGCCCCATAACATCCTTCTCTCTAAATTGGAAGAGTATGGATTCGATGGGTGGACCATTCAGGGGACAGGAAATCTGTTGCACAATCACATCTAGAAATTAGTGCTCATGTCTCAATGTCCAGATGAAGATCAGTGATGAGTGGTAGCCCCCAGGAGCCCATAGTGGGACCAGTACTGTTTAATATCCTGATCAAAGACACAGACAGCAGAAATGAGAGCACCCTCAGTAAATTGCAGATTACGCCAAGCTGAGTGGCGGGGCTGACACACATGAGGGATGAGATGCCATCCAGAGGGATCTGGACAAGCTTGAGAAGTGGGACCATGTGAACTTCATGAGAGACAACAAAGCCAGGCTCAAGGTCCTGAACCAGGGTCAGGGCAGCCCCCAGTATCAATACAAGCTGGAGGCTGAAGGGACTGAGAGTAGATCAGTGAAAAGCTGGACGTGAGCTGGCAGTGTGTGTCTGCAGCCCAGAAAGACAAACACATCCTGAGATACATCCAAAGAGGTGAACAGCAAGGCAAGGGAGGGGATTCTGCCCCTCTGCTCTGCTCTAGCAAGACTCCATCTGCAGAGCTGCATCCAGCCCTGGGCTCCCAGCACAGGAAGGACATGGACCTGCTAGAGTGTTCTTGTCCTCCCCCAGAGGAGGGACAAGAAGATTATTGGAGGGATGGAGCACCTGTGCTATGAAGAGAGGCTGGGAGAATTTGGGATGTTAATCCTGAAGAAGACTCCAAGGAAACCTTATTTTTGCCTTTCAGTACTTAGAGGGGCTTCTAAAAGAGATGGGAATGGATTTTGTACAAGAGTCTGCTGCAATGGGTCAAGGAGTAATGGATTTAAATGAAAATGGGGTAGGTAAATTTAGACTGGACATAGGAAAAAAAAAAAATGTGTGATGAGGGTGGTGAAACACTGGAAGAGGGTGCCTGGAGAGGTGGTGGATGCCCCATCCCTGGAGACATTCAAGACTAGGTTGGATGGGGCTCTGAGCAGCCTGACCTCATTGAAGGTGCCCCTGGTCACTGCAGGGGAGTTTAACTAGATGACCTTAAGGGATCCTTTCCAATCCAAACCATTTTATAATATTAGGCACACTTAAGGACAAATATTTGTGTATTTTATAGACAATGAAAGGAAGTCTTTAAAAATACCATACAAATTATCCTACGTATTTATTTATAACACTTAATCAATGATTTAACAGATTTCTACCAGTTAACTGGTTCCTGAGGACAGCTGCAGACAGCTCAAACCTCCTGTGAAGTGTTCCTTCAAGAGTTAAGCACTCCCTGTCTTGGAGAGTTACTGCACTGGAACAATGAGACTTTTAATTGCTTCTGATTCTTTTGACTGACCAGGAAGGAAAACAAGATGAAAAATGTACATTGTATTTCGCAGAATTTACCCAAACATCCCCATGCTGTTATCATTAGAGTTTATTATTTAAATCCAAACACAGCCAAAAAAAAAAAAAACCCAGAAAAAATCTTAATTGCAAATTTCAGCTGGGTTCCATTGAAGTAATATGAGACTTCAAGACTACAAAACAACTCAAATTCTGCGAGAGTTCATAGCTCAATGGAAATCAATTGTGGAATAGATTTATTAAATCATATAACCTAGTCTGCTGACATATGCTATCTATCCCTACTATTTTTTGTGCTTTGTTGAGGTTTTTTTTCAAAGTCCTACATAACAACTGGGAAAACATTTCACTATTTCTTAAAAATTACTGAATAAAATATAATTATGAGTAGAAAAACAGATGTTTCCTGAATTTTTTGCAGAGTATACAGCTCATTAGAGGCATTGTAGTGAATCTTTTTCTGTTAAAAAGTTTGCTGCTTGAAAAAAATGACCTTTGAATTTTTGAACTCCATTTGGGTGGTGTTGAGGGGTTTGTTTTATTTTATCTAACTGTTATAACATGTACTTCCACCCGTATTACACAGAAATAATTTTCTACTCCTGAAGCCTTCATATAAATGTAGAGAACAATCATGTGATCCTGCAATCTCATTTTACTGAAATCTCATGTATTGGGCTCTTTCAATCTTCCTTTAATCCTTCGTCTTTAACCCCTATTGTTTGTTTCTGGTTTTCACTGTACTCCATCTTCCTTGTGATAATGTGATAGTGTTTTGTAATTTTCCATAGGAATCTCTACCAAGAATGAGATTTTAAATAAAATTTTACAACAGCGTACTCTATATGGTTTGAGGCATTAAGGACATGATCTGGAGCTCTAGAGTATGCCTTCTAGTAGCCCTCAGCCAGTAAAAATTCTCTTGTTTAAGTGGAAGAGGCCTATGATTTCAGAGAAGAAAGTTGTAATTTCCTCTACATTCATCCATTCAGTTAGCTGGTAAATGTGATTTCTGAGTACACAAGCATCCGTGAATGGCTTTATAATGATCCTGCAGTAAATTAATGTGATTTAATCTGAAGAGACTTGAAGGCAGCAGCTGCATCAGATGATGTTGCCCCACTCCTGAAACACAAAGGCAGTTTTAGTGGTGTATCAGACAAGCTGTGTTTTGCAGAGGGGCAAACAGGACAAACCAAATGAAATCTAAGGCTACCATTTCAGCTACCTTACTAACAGTAGAATTGCTGATGAGAGAGCAGAGTTTCCAGAAGAAAATAAGTGGCCATGTAGTGAAGGGAGATGAAATGCAGCCAGGAGGAAAATAAAGGTGCTGAGTTACCGCTTACACTGTGAAACATTAAAAAGCTGTGAGCCCTTGCAAAATGTAGTTGAACGAAACCTGTTGGTCATAGAGATCATAAGGAGCCTAAAAACTGGTCAATCCATTTGCTTATAAACACTGCAGATTTTCTTGAATATTGGGGAAAAAAAGGAGAAAGAAATAAAAATTCAGACATAATGACCTACAAGTAATGCACCCTGAGAAAAACACAAATATGTGTAGCATTTTCTCTCTGGGAAGATAGGAAACTATACACAAAACCAGTCAGATATTCCCTCAATTTCATTTTATGGACTATCTTATTTTACTTGGTCTTCCTCAGGGATTGGCTTCCTTGGTCTCCTGCCTTGACACAGATGACACAGCTCTTCGTGACTCTTAGCTCACTGATCAGGCCTCTGAACATGCAGTCTGGAAATAAACCATTGTTCCAAACACTATAAAAGAAATGAGGAAATTTGTTGCATCACTTCCCATACCAGGTAGCAAGAAGAGAAGATAATTATTCATTTCTCATTGCCATTAGCCATCAGAGTAGGTGGGGATTCTGTTAAAGAGCTCAGGCTTCTGACTCAGCCTCCATGTGACCCCTGCTAAGGGGTTAAGCACTCAAATTTCTGGGAGATCATCTGTGTGAACCCATTTGACCAGAGCCCTCTTGTGCATGTACAGATTTTGCTTTCCAAGCTAAGACTCATAAACACCCACACATTTCTAAAAACTTAGCAGTGTATAGCAATGTCATCTATTACTGAGTTTCTACACACAGAAATCAATACCTAGTGAAACCAACTATTAGAAAAATGAAGAGTGGGAGAGAGTTAAGAATAGTATCCAATTAAAGCTGATGCAGCTTTAAGCAACAGATGTTTTTAGCAACATCTGTGAAAATGAATACACTTGTTTTTCATTCATTTTAGAGAAAAGTTTTCTTTCACAGTTCACTGTCTCCATTAGAATATATTAAACCACTTAAAGCACTTAGCACCTTTTGTGAAATTCATGTCTTCAGACATACATAGCATTTTGAAAAGTAGAGAATGCTTATTTTTTTAACCCTTCCAAAGAATTTGGCTATTACTTCTATGCCATGGTTGTTTCCACATTCAGACCATTCATCTTCTCTTAATAAACAGTGTTAATGAATTGTTTTCCTGCATTTATTAGCATGCAGACTAAATAAGGAATATCTATTTTCCTGGTAAAAGTTTAATTTGATTAATTATCTCTGTGCTCTGGCATTGTACTGCTATGTAGTTTCTGACTTAATGTGTGGCATTTGAGAGAACTTCCATGAAAAAAATTATGAAGATAACTCCCTATTTATTTACTTGTAATCAGAAAGATAAACAAACTCATTTTTCCTCACCATGAAATCATAAGAAGCTCTAAATCTAAATAAACTCACTCTAAACAACTATATAGTAAGCCATGCCAGTATTATTTGCACATACTTTTTGTATGAGATCAGTTAAGAAATAAGCTTATCTCGTGGATAATGGAGCTACACCAGTCAGGATGTTTTTAATTTGAAAGGATATTCTGTTAAAACAAAGATAGCAAATTTGGAAGATCATATATTATTGAATTTATTTTGCTCTGCTCAAGCATTCTTAATGAACAGATAGTGAGTATGAAAAAAAAAAAAGCCAACAGAAAGTACAACAATATGAAGAAATAGAAGAGACTGGCATCAGCCACATTTTCATCAGCCACATTTTCAAGGAAAAACATTGCAACTGGATTGGAACCTCTCCCACTTCTTTTATATCATCAAATACATTTATGCTTCAGAAGTCATAAGAGCTGGGACATAAATGTTTCAAGGGTTCTTTGTCTAGCAATTCAAATTAGAAAAACAAGAGGAGTTAAAAAAGCCCAACAAAGTAAAGGAAAAGTTTGCTATCTAGGAATCATCATGTTTATTCTGTCATTTTCTATCTATTTGGCTAAGCACTGTTTTATTTATAAAAATATACTGGAAGATCAAGTGGAACTCAGGGTTATAACAAAGGAGATGGATAATGGGAAGATTTGTGAGACTAGGGGAAACATAATTTCAGAAGTCAAAGGCAGAAAGTTCTACCAAAATGAAAATGAATGAGATAAAACTAGCCTGCAGAAGCAAAACCATTCAGGGCAAATATGGGATGAGACAAAGTGGGATGGAGTGGGTTGGGATGAGATGGGAAAAGATGGAAAATAATTATCAGAAAAGAATAATTAAAGCAAAATCACCAAATTGGTTATTTATGTTTTAAGGAATAGCAGTTATGACCACTGAGAAAGCTTAAACCCTTACCTGTGTCATGAGCCACTTGAAGAAACACAACATTCTGGAGAATTCCAGTAGCATGTATAATTTTCGAGTTGCAGGCACAATTTTCAGGTAGCATATGCTTGTGAGTGGCATATGCATATTTTAAGGTATGACAGTAAAAAAGGGGTATGAATTGATGCATTATGTTTACATGACAAGTAAACATAATGGGAGTTGGATAGGCACTCCAGGGTTGGCTTTTGTGAGAAGAGGCTTGGGGTCACCCTCATATTGGACAGATTCTGTGCCAGCCAGCTCTGAAATGGAGCCACTGGCCAAAGCTGAGCCCACACAGCAATACATTTAAAAAAGAGAGAAAAAATGCCGTGCAGCAGCTGTGGGAAAGTGGAGTAAGAAAAGAATTCAGAGAAAAGCTCTGCAATCACCAAGGTCAGTGCAGAAGGAAGGGGAGGAGGTGCTGCAGGTGCCGGAACAGAGATTCCCCTGGTGCAGCCCATGTGAGGGCTGTGCCCCTGAAACCTGTGGAGGTCCAGGGTGGAGCAGAGATCTTCAAGCAGCCAGACCATGGGGGAATTCATGCCACAGTGAGTGGGTATGTCCTGAAGGGAGCTGCAGCCCATGCAGAGGAGTCCCTGCATGAGCAGGTTTGCTGGCAGGATCTGTGATCCGTGGGGGACTCATGCTGGAGCAGGCCATTCCTGAAGAAGCGTGCTCCGTGGAGGGGACTCTTGATGGAGCAGTTTGTGAAGGACTGTATTCCATGGGAGGGATGCCAGGCTGCAGCAGCAGGGGAGTAGGAGAAGGAAGGAGAGGCAGAGACAAGGTGTTATGAACTGGCAGCAACCCCTACTCCATATCCCCTCCGTCCCTTCAAGAGGGGGATGTGGAGGATTTGAGAGTGAAGAAGACAAGGAGCCTGAGCAGGATGGGGAGAAGTGGTATAAGGAAAGTAGTTTCAGTTTGTTTTGGTTTTTTCCTCACCATACTACTCCACTTTAATTGTTAATAAATTAAATTAATCTTCTTGAAGTCAAGTCTGTTTTGCCCATGATGGTAACTGGTGAGTAATTGCCCTAGCCTAATCTCACCCCATGAGTTTTTTTTTCTTATTTTAGCTTTCTGTCCTTCTGAGTGAGGGGTGTGAGAGACCAGTTTAAGTGGCACCTGGCAGTCAGTTACAGCTAATCTCCTACTGTTGAACAATCATGTTTAGATTTATACCCATAAATTACATTCAAGGTTTAAGGTAGAATAAAGTTTGCCATTAACATATGTACATTAAACATATGTACATTAAAGTGCTAAACTGCAGGAAGTGGATTTCCTACAAGAAGAAAAATATGTCCAAATGAACTGTCATCCCCCACTGCCTTCATAAGTAATGTTTCCACCAACAGTAAGAGGTTAATGTGCAAATAAAGAAAATTTGAAGGATTTGAAAATAGATGGATTTAAAAAACAAAACAACAACAAAAACAAAACAAAACAAAAACAAAAACAAAAACAAAAACAAAAACAAAAAAAACAACAAAAAGAAAACCAAACAAAAAACAAAACAAAACAAAACCAAAAAACCAAAACCAACAACTTTTTTGCTGGCTCCATGCTAGGTATCAGGAAATCTCAGAGAATGCGCCCTTCAGGACTCTTCCTGAAAGGAAAATAAGTTTGGGTGGAGCTTGGTAATGCAGAAAGCAGAAATTCCAGGCATATCCGTGAAAGGGCAGAGTGCTTGGATTAAAAGCAAAATTTCTCCCTCCAGGAAGTGAGTATAACATCAGCAGCTCTGTGATTTGGCTCACAAATCAATAAACGGACAGAACAGAATGTTACCCAGTAACCCAAAGAAATTATTTCTTGTTAGGAACCAAGCTGAGAGGAAATGTATACACATTGACATAGTGCAAATACATTTATCTACTGCAGTAAAACTAACATTTTGGGAAAAAAAAACTTCAGGAACATCAAAACCAGATTACTTTTCTCAAATCCTCACAATGTGCCTAGATGAGTGCTACTCAGGACCAAGCTCTTGCTATTTTTTGTTGCAGTGGAATATGATCCTCATTGAATATGAACACTAAGAAGTAGCCAGAAGGGATGGAGCAGAAAGTATTTACAGGGAGTAATTTGGGTCTCAGATATCTTCATAATGCTCAGAAAGTAGAACATCAAAATGTGTGCAGAAGCATGTTGGCATAAAACAGACAAAATTTCTATGTGCAAAAAAATCTACGTGAAATTTTCTCTTACTGCAAGAACACCTTAAACTTACTCTTATGAATTTTAGAAAAATCTTTCTGATTTTAAAGACTTAACAGAGGGTTAAAAAGCAACAAGAGTAACATTTTCTATCTTCAACTGTAAAGACTTTAGGAAATTTTAACTAAGCTAACACCATTTTAAAATCGTGTCACAAAAGTGCTTCTGCATAAAGGAGATGACAGTAAGTGGGCTGAAATATATGATCCAGGGCTCCACCCTGTCTTTGATTTCATGGATACACAACCTGAATAAAGCCTATAGGATAGACATTTAAAACTCAGTAATATTTGCCAGGCAGGTAGTGAATTACAAGAATTAACAACTTCCTTTATTTAATAGAACCTATAAAGTTTAATCCAACTTTCATAGAAGCCAAAGACAACCTACTTGTTGCCTTCTGGTCTTTTGCCATTGATCCTCTTGTAAGGAATACAAAGGTTTGTTTCTTTGATGTAAATGATACATTCAAAATAAACCCTCATTGTAAGACTAATTGCACTTATGTGATAACATAAATGCCAAGCTTATTTTCGAATGTGCATTTTTCCAATGATAATCTGAATGCAGTGTGCTAATGTTTTGCATGTGGGCAGACTGAATTACTGAAGGTCAATTCAGTCAAGTTATTTGGAAATTAGAGTATATAATGGCATTCACAAGGAACAAGAGGGTGAGTAATTTTCTTTTTAGGTGAAGAAGAGCGGAGTACATTTTCATATACATGTATATTATTCAGTACATTGCAAGACTAAAGGACAGGAAGGTATGTCCCAGATGTCGTTCAGTTCCTTGATAGTAGTGAAGTCTGAAAGCAGTAGTAGTGACACCTCCATTGTCTTCCTTAGCAAGATGGTACTTTGAACACTTGAGAATCTTAAACTTAACAGGAATTTTCTGCCAGACTCATCTGAACTAAATTTTGGGGACTTGTTTTTTCACATGAAGCTTAACTGTTGAGATTGTTTTTGACCTCTTAATTTTCATAGTGCATTTCTTCTCATTATCTGTCTTTTCAGTGCTTAACTAATAAATGCAGAAGCAAAAGAAAACCTGCCATAAATTTGCTACTACTTTTAGACCAAAGACAAAGGTTTTCTACAATGATGTTGGGGATAAAACCCAGAGACAAAAGAAAATAAAGAGGATTTTGCAAGACCAGTTTTATGGGGAATCTAGAGGGCCAGCAGATGAAGGTTCTCCAATTCAGCTGCTTTTAATATAGACAAATCAGAAATAAACATCAAAAAAATCTTATTGTCGCAAATGATGAACAAAGCTTTACAGGAGAGTCAGCTGTGGATTTCTGCATTTAGGAAAAAAGAACTACTTCCATGTAAGTCTATTTGGTTTTGTTTTGTTGAGCTTTTTTTTTTCCCCCAAATAGATGAGTGCAATGTGTGATATATTCCCTGGCATCCCAAAAAAATTGTGCAGGACAATGCAAAGCTGTACTGATTAGCATGGATCACAAGCAGTCAATTCTGCAGCCGCAAGAGACCGCTCTGCCCATGGGGCTCATGATAACATACTGGAGAGTTCTGCTCTCACTCCCAAACTCCTGCATCACACTGGCTACCTTCCTATTGAGCAAGAAAACATATCCATCTCTTCAAGCTCCATTTTGATAAAGTTTGCATATGCTGATAAATCCACATCTTTCCTTGACTGATTGTACTAGAAACTGCATAAATGTTAAAGGAGGTGGACTTTAGTTTGTGCTGAATTTGTTTAGTCTTATTTCAACACAAACCTAACAGGAACAATGACTTTTGAAAACATTTCTGTTTCATAATTTTTCCACTTCAAGTCTCTCCAGAAAGACAGACTTTGCTTTAGCAGTGCTGATAAGCAGCATTGATAATTATCCTGGATTATAAAAAGGCCTATCAAAAAAAAGCCTTGAGTGTGAGGGAGCCTTTTCCACTCTCTCTGTTAAAAATAAAGACAAACACCTTAAACTAAACTATAGATTAAGAAAACTCTAGCGTATAGAACTAATATAAAATACATGTATTTTCTTTTCAATAATTAAAATCTTTATTTTTTGTTTGTTTCTCGGTAGGGATCATCACAAACAATAAATTGAAATACAAGCCTCTGCAAATTCCAATCCAGGATATTAAAATTTTATTTAATCCTACACCATAAATTTTTGGAGATTATGTCCCAAATTAGATCTTAATTTCAGCTCCAATTCAGAAGGAGTAGAAGTCTCACATCACAAGAAACATCACTAAATATTTCAGTGTAACATGGCCTCTCTCTCATGACAACTTTAAGAGAAATCAAGACTGTGTGGAGCTAGTTCATAATGAAAAACATATCTAGGACTTTGTGTAGCATGAGGAAGTTATTTGCTTCATTTTCACAAAGTATTATATTAAACATAGACATTGGTATTTTTTGAAAATCTGGTAACATTAATCTCACCTGATTTTATTTATTTTCTGATTTTCTGAGGGTTTCTACTGCAAGATTGGAAATATGTTTGATACCCTCTAGTGGACAAAGTAATACATAAGTTCTTATGTTATCAAAAATGGCTTCAAGTTCAGAAAAAAAATACATTTTCTCAGGCAGCTCTGATCCACAAATATATAATATAAATATATGTATATTTTATATTTCACTTTTCTTCTAGATTAAATCATGTGGCAAAGCCATATAACAGATTTCTCTCTCACTGTCTGGAATGACCTAGTGCAATTTCATATCATTGATCTGACTGTTTAGTCCCAAAGTAATGGGTTTGGGTTTTCAGAGTTCTATCAGAAAAAGAACCTAAGTCCCTTTAAAATGCAAGATAAGTAGAAAAAAAATCTCAGTCTAGGAAACTGACATTTACTTTTTGTAATAAATTTCATAAAGAACTACAAAGTGAGGTTGCTGTTTTAAAATCCTATGGTTTTTTTCTTCAACTTGTGCTGAGCTCAGATTTATACATAGATTTTTTTATATCACTTCAGTTACTCACTACCCATTCAATATAATCAGATACAGACCAGACATTGTAGATTTTATTGGATTTCTATAAGGAGGAGCAGTGAAATCTTCACAGGTCGAATTGAGGTTATCATGGTACATAGATGTTGCAAATATGTTTTTCTTAGACATTAAAAGGCTTTGCTAGGTGAACCATTACTGGCTACCTGGAACAGTAAATCAGATATGGTATATTTCCTTTTTTTTTTTTTCAGCTTGTTCCTATGTCTTATCTGTCAGGTTCTTTACAGAAAGTGCAATTGCTTTTGGCATGTTTTGATGGTCACTACGCAATTTACACTGACTAATTTCTCTTCTTCCATGCAACTGACTGACATTACTGGCTTGACATATCAATTAACACTTTGTCAGTCTTTCCTTCCCACATTATTCATTAGTAGGTCACCTTCACTTATATACCATCATTATATTATTTGATTGCATAGCTATTTCCATCACTGATTTGACACATATATTATTAGTGCTTCTGTTTTCTTGATGCAAATGAGATAAAATGTAATTTGACTTGGAATCCACGAATGTTTCTCTCCTCACATATTAGAAAATTTCATAGTCCATATTTAATATTCTCTTTGTCTCAGTACTTCCATTTTTGTCACCAGACACTTAGATCTGAAGACAATAAAGGATTTATGAGTTTAAAACCAGCAGCAACAAAGTTACATTCATGAAAAACGAACTGAATTTCCAAAGACATAGAATTGGGTATCCCAGAACCCAATTTTGGGATCCAAAACAGCCAGCACACAGAATAAAGACAAACCGGTTAGCCCCTACAGATTCCTAGACAAGAAACTCCTAGACAGGAACCAAAATCATCCCTTTTGAGAACACAGATCCAGGGACTCTCTCTGTTCACAGAGTGAGTCATGGACTAAAATCCTCCTGTCCTTTTTTCCATGTAATTATTTTCTTTCAGAGACATGAGCCAGGCTCACTTCTGGAGCCAGAAGAGAGCCTGGCTGGACACAGTTGTAGTGCTGCCCAGTTAAGCAGCATGGCAGACAGTTCTTATCTAGGACATGAAAAGACAGAGTTTCAACTTTTTCTTTTTTTTCAGATTCAGATGTTTAAAATTGTATTTTTTTGCCTCCTGGGAGATTGCCCTAACCAAAAAGCAAATATGCTTATCAGAGTGGAGCAAATGCCTTTCTTTGAAGTTACACCAGCACTCACCAAAGGACACACAAGGATGGAGAGCAGAGCAGGATGCTGCAGCTCACCCTGAGGACCTGCCTTCCCTGCCTCGGTGCAGCTACTGTTCCTGCATGGGGCTTGGATTTAACAGTTGCTGGGTACAATGAACAGACTAGCACAGGATATGCTGTTACTATGCTTAATATAATTGTCTTTGATTTTAGAAAAAATAAACAATTCTGTTTATCTGGAGGAAGGAGTAAACTTATCCACATATCACATTAAAATATTCCAGGGAGCAGTCTGCTTTATTTCTTATTGCCTTCCCCTTTCTGGTCCATACAGACAGCTTTCATGTGAGAGCAGAGAAAAACAACTTCCATCACCTTAAAAAGAAAAGTCCTTGTAAGGGGGCAGGGAAGTTTTAGGACAATTATCTCTGAGCCACAAACAGATGATTGTAACCTGCTAGATTGGATTAAAAAAAAAAACCACTTTTCAAGGTTTATGAAACCTCCATGTTTCCAGCAAGATCTTTTGCTCATTTTTCTATTTGAAGGAAAAATAAATAAAACTTCCCTACCTCTGGTAGCTTTTTTCTCAGATGTTATGATATTCATATTTATAGCAGAGTTTACATGTATAGTATACACCCGGGAGTTCCTCTCCAGTCTAAAAGACTGATTAGTATTTCTTTCATGCCTGAATAGAGTTCAAAATGATCTCAACTGGAAGCAAGGGAGGGGAATCCAAATCTTTTTCTCTAACAAATCCCTTGAGCTTTACAAGGGCTCAGAAGGTAAGGCGAAGTAAGGACTGCCATGTAGAGAAATTGTGTCACTATTTTTCTAGAAGAAATAACACCAACTGTTCTTTAAATCAAAATCAAATGTACTAACCCAGAGAAATAATTACATTTTTAAATCCAGTTTAATTTTTTTATTTCTATGGCTAATCCTTTAGCATAATGTGGTTTATAACTATCCCATCTCCATATAGTAAGTCAGTTTTTCTTTCTATATGGATATTTTTAACATATGTTTAGGAGATTGGAGTAAATGAAGGTGGCTTTCTTATTGTAGAAGGTCAGTGATGAATGCGTTTTTGTGAAGAGATTAAAAAACTTGGTTTAAATTTTAATCTAAATATTTTGTAAAATTAGCAGATGGCTGCTGGCACTGTAGCATTATCCAACTGAAACAAGTGGTAGAAACTCTAAACACTTGTATAAGAAATGAAAATACGACTGAATTTACATCATTAAAACAACAAGTTCTCAAAATTTACCCATTCTTTGGTGACAGCAAAGGCATACATATATAGCAAGGGAGGAAGACTGCTTATTTTCAGGAGATACATACAGAAATGATAATGGCTTAATAGTGCTAAAAAGAAGGAATTGTGAGTTCTGGTCCTTTGCTAAAAGTGTTGTAATTTAGTCATTACTGAATTGATCACAGCAAAGAGACCATTTCCAGTATCTTTAAGCAAAGTGCTTGCCATAGTCTCTGATCACGTTTCTAGTGAGTTTTGTAGTTTATCTCACAAAGCCACACACAGGAATAAAGTTTCTTTCACACAGGATCCCTGGAACTGCCTGCACTATATCCCTGGAAAAGGATTAAAGCAGGAAGGAAGCTGATTAATAAAGGGCAGAGCTCTGACACCACCCTCCTTTCCCCCTGCAAAGGCATGTGAACACTCATATCAGACTCACTTCCTGCTGCCACTGTCAAACACAAGTAGTTGCTGCCAAAGAAGCAAGTTTCTGAGCTGGGCTGTCTTGTAGCAGTGACCCTGGCAAGGTGGCAGTACCTCTCCTAAACACTTCCCCTCTCAAGATAACCCCTGTGAACCTTCATCAAATGTAGGCTCAGAATGAGTACCTTCCCTTGGCTGTTGGTAAACTCTTCACATCTCTGCAAGGAATCCATAACCTCCTGCAGTGCTCACCTGCAGTTCCCCACTGTGATACCCTGCTTTCTCTCTAGGCTGCACTTCATGATCTTGCCACCTTCTACATTCCCCTGGAGGCTGAGAGTTTCTGACACTCAGGACTGGGGAATGTCTCAGACTGTGGGGCAACGAGGTCAGACTGTGAGGCCTGGGAAGTGTGTGAGTACAGGTCCATCAGTCCACCATTTCCAACCCTTCCTGCAGGCTTTCCTGAGCCAAAGGAAAGGCTAGGGAAAGCTTTCCCTGCACTTTTCCACCCCTCCTGCACTTTCATAATGATCTCCCTGAGTTTTTTGCTCTGCTCCCAAAAGTTCTCTCATCTCAGATGATTTTATTGTCTTGAAAGCAGTCAATGTACTTTTTTTTTTAATTTATGACACTATGCATGCATTAATCTGGATGTAAATATTCCTGCTTTCCTCCTGTGATAGGTGAAAACAATAAGCTCCCCAGACATAATTTTCTTTTGTCATCTTCCTCAGCAAATTCTGTGACAATCTTTGTCCTCTGACCAGGAAAGCTGTCACTGTGCTGTCACCCTACAGGCAATGCCAAAGAAATTTGCATCCTTCACAGATCAGTCCTCTGAAATTAAAACATCTGGCTAATGCCAGCCTCGGGGGCTGTAGGGTGTTGGGGTTTTTTAGGTTGTATTCCTTCTTTCTTCTTTCTTCTTTCTTTTTTTTTATTTTCTTTCCTTTCTGTAATAATAAAACACTTTGCCTGGGAAACTGGTGCATAATTTCCTCCAGACCCATATTACAAGGAAGCATAATCTTACAATCATGCACTGAATAAAGAAGAGTCCCCTCTTGCTGCATATGCCAAGGACTGAATAAGCAGTGGTGCTTTTTTACTTTGTGTGTATTCAGGGAACCTTTGCTCCTGCAGACAGAATTCACACAGACTATCATGCCCATCTTTTGTACAGTCCCTCTTTGGATTCAGGTGGATGACTTGGCAAGGTGCTGTGGGACTGCTCGATGTACAGATGCTCTGAAGTGTAATGGATTTGATTAGAACAGTAGGCAGCTTGATTTTTTTGTACGAGATTATCTCATGGTTTCCCCATCATGTGCAACAGCAATAAATAAATGACAGGTCTGAAGCTAACTGGGTGCAATGTAACTTAGGTCGTGCTTGCTTTCAAGTCAGAAGGAACATGGACACAAATACAGGGAAAAGAATCTGCACAACATTGTGTGCCTCTCTGACCCAGGTACTGATCTTGAGCAACCTAAGGCAGCTATAAAAATCAGCTAGATCCTATTTTAAATACTCTGAAAGATTCTTTCTCCTATTCCTCAGCCTTTAAATCTTGCTTTCCAATCCTGCGCAGACATTTTCACTTCAGCAGATGTTTCCCCTTTGAGCTTTTCCTATTTAATATATTTCAAACTGAAGTCTCAAGCTGCTTGCTCACCTCTCTACTTCAACGGAGCAGTTGAGATGCAAGGAGAAAAATAGCTCAAGCAGATGTTCCAGAAGTTAAAAATGTTAGAAAAATTAAAAAATGGAAATTGCTAATGTGGATTTTATATTTGTCTGTAGCATTAACAGATGCTCACAGACTAATAACTACTTCTATCATTTTTGAAGACAACTGATACTAAATTTGAATTTTAAAAAGCTGCTTTGAAAAGCATACATGGAGTAGTAGTATGATTTATTACATGCAGTGAAAGACAATAAAATTTTGCCAGATAAACACTTATTACATTGGAAACAATGAAAATTATATGCCATGCCCCAAGGAATTTAATAGGTTGTTGCTTCCCCTGTGGTAGTGTACAAAATGTTGAGAAGGAGAAATTATCCTCTCTGCACTGAGCTTCACAAGATCCAGTCAGTCACAGGCCTTTGTTCCTTTTGTCTCTTTTACTACAAGAAAAGTAATACAACTATACATTTGTGCATCTTGGCTGCAGTGACTATTCCTCTTCAATATGAACAAGCCAGCTTAATGCATGTATTTGTGCACAGTCTCTTGATTTGAGTGGCTAATGCATTTTCGAGAATGCAGAACACCTCCAGCAGCACCTTATATAAGGTTTTTATATGAGGTATAAACAAGGTTTATGACCTCTTAAAGGTTATCCAGACCTTTCTATGAGTGATATCCTGCTGGTGTTTAAAAAAAAAAATCTATATCTATTCTTGAAGTCTAAAGAGGGAGTACAAAAGATGTGAAAAGCCAAGGCTGTTGATGCACTTGTTAATAATTATCCTCCCATTTTATTTTTGGACTTATATTTCCAGGGCCACTGAGGATCAGAGTTCAGCTCTACGGACAAACAGGAGATTGCTTACTGGAAAGGATTATCTCTGACAAAGGTGAGCTACAAGAAACAGAAGGAATTAGAAGAATTAGAAGCACTGGTTTAGGATCTTTTACAGTAAAAGATGGCTGGTGATTAATGGTGAGAGTTAGCATAGGATACAACAGCATGAACATGTTCAAGTTTGGTACCTGATGCATTAGCTACTGCACACAAAATGGTGTGGAAACTGTTAAAATTTACAAATATGTTCAATAAGACAGTGAAACTAGCTGATGTGTCCAAGGCCAGATAGCACAGAACCACAGCATTATAGAATGTGCTGAGTTTAAAGGATCCATTAGGATCATCGAGTCCAACTCCTGGCCCTCACAGGACACACCATGCGCCTAAGAGCATTGTCCAAATGCTTCTGGAACTCAGACAGGCTGGTGTTGTGACCACTTCCCTGAGGAACCTGTTCCAGTGCCCAAACACCCTTGGATGAAAAACATTTTCCTGTATCCAACCTAAATCTCCCCTGACTCAGCTTCATGACATTTTCTTGTGTCCTGTTACTGGTCACGAGAGTGGTGAGATCCGTACCTGCTCCTTCAGTTCCCCTCACAGGGAAGTTGTAACTGCAGTGAGGTCTCCCCTCAGTCTCCTCTGCTCCAGGCTGAACAGACCAAGTGACCTCAGCTGCTCCTCATACACCTTCCCCTCCTGACCTTTCACCATCCTCATGGCTCTCCTTTGGACATCCTCTAATAGTTTAATGTCTTTTTGATATGGTGGCACCCAAAACTGCCCCCAGCACTTGAGGTGAGGCTGACTCACATTCAGCTCTGTATCAAGCAGGACCCCCAGGTCCCGTTCTGCAGTGCTGGTCTCCAACATCTCACTCCCCAGTCTGTCTGTACAGCCAGGGTTGCCCCATCCCAGGTGCAACATCTGGCACTTACCTTGTTAAACTTCACACAATTGTGGCAGACTTGAAAACAATGAACCCTCACTCCTCTCACATACTGTTCTGTCCTATTCAGAGACTGAGCCATGGACTTTCACTGTGGGAGAGCTCTACCTTGAAACAAAACCTGCCAGAAACCTACTGAAAACCTGAATCCATTTCCCCTTGACATCAATGGCTGTTCAAAAATCCTTTGATTTCAACAGGACTTGAAGTGAACCCTTTATGAATGAAAAAATAAGAAACTAGACTTTTTTTCTTCAACTTTCTGTGATAGACACTTTCACACCACATACTGGTGTAAAAATGTTAGCCAAACGATAAAAGCAGCATATACCAAACTATGTTGTTTTTTGGGGTTTTTTTTAATGCGCTCAGAACATGCTTTATGTTTTCTATACTGAGAGATGGAAGAATCTCCAAACACCTGAGAGAATAAGAAATACACAAAGCTACAGGGAATACACTTCAGAGAACAGTCATTATGTAAGCAACAGCAATTATATTTTAACATCAGACTAGTTACTTGTGAACCAAAAACTATATTTTGAGTTTTGTTTGTAGAGTATAAATAAATTTTTACACAGGAGAAATACAGATTGTTATGGAAGCTGAAAATTTTGATGGTCTAGAAAAAAATGTGCTACATATATTTAAATTCATATACATTGTTAGCTCTGTGTGAGATTTGCATTATTTTCCTCCATTTTTGAATGATACAGTGTTTGAAGCATTGTTAACATGGGATGTAAATATTTATTCTCTTTCTCCCTTGTTTACCTTCCTTCTCTTCCACTTATTCTCTGGCCCAGAATTTCAGATTCAGCTGAACTTAACTGCACATAATTCAGTAACTTCATCCATGCAGGATGGGGGAATTTCATAGCATTTCTCCACAGAATTCCCTTTTCAGCCAGTTTTCTCAGAAGTGAAAAGGAAGTAACGCTGCCTGCAAGATTCAGCAAAGATACCTGAGCACCCTGTGATCTTTTTTCCATAATGGTCTTTTGAGCCATAATTTCAAATAAAATGCAAAAAAGTTTTCTTAAGTGAAATTGTGAATTCCTAAGCAAAGTCTGTAGAAAAGCTCTTCTATCTTTTCTTTTGTATGCTTTACTGAAAGGGTAACACTTCACAAAAAAAAGAAGATGTATACACACTGTTGTTTAGGTTAAACTTAGGCTTTCAATTCTGAAGATACATTTAGACTGTTGAACTTTGATACAGTGTCATTTGACCTGCAGTTGTTTGTTTTTTTTTTCAGCCAAGTGTTTGGGAACAGGTGATGCAAAATAAAAGTATAAATCTACATTTGTAACTGTGGGCATACCTTGAAGGAGCCGGTGTAGAACTACTTGCACTATCCTTTCTAGACACTTGCCTAAGCAATGAACTCTTCAATCCTATGTTCTTGAGATCCTATTCTTCCATGAAAAAAAATTAAATCAGAAAATGAATGTTGGGTGTTTACTTAGAGAATAACAATATTCATATTTTCAGAAGCAAGTTCTTGTCATTTCCCTGGAAATAACATTTTCTAGTGCATGTGCTGTTAGTATTAATTCCTTCAGTATTTAATTCTCTTTCATTAAAATAGTATTAAAATAATATAAAGGCAATGTTCTTGAAACAAAAGCTTGGAAATTCTTAATTGAGTGATATTTATATAGAGCTGTGCTTGAGTGTGTAATGGTTTTCCTCTAAAACACAAAGACTGTTCTTAATATACCATTTGGCCTTCAAAATAAATACTTTGAAAAGATGTCATTGTAATTAAACAATACAATTTGTGAAATTTGTTATGTTTATGCTTTAAATATTTAACACAATAATCTAGGAATAAATTAGTAAAATAGTAAACAAACCAATAAGTCCTTGTCACCAAGAATGATTGTATATTACAAAAAGGAATAGTTCACTTTGTATTGTATATTAGTCTATTTTTTTGATGCAATAAAAATTCAGTAATGATAAACTTTTAGTGAGCTAATTACTTACACAAGTACTGATTCACAACACTTCCAGACTACTTACCATAGTCACAAACCAAGGGAAAGTAGGTGTCTAACTCCTCTACCTCAGCCAAGTTTCTCTTTGTTCAGAAGGCCTTGCCTTTCCTCCTCCTGGTCATTCTTCTGTTCCTGACAGGTATTGCTGAGAGGGACCAGGCACTCCCTGCCTCTCAGGGGTGAATTCTGCCTCCTGCCTGCCTGCACTCCTGTGAATGGGTTACAGGAAAGAAGGCTGTTCAGCAACCACCCAGAGACAGAGCACCTGTCGTGGTGTCACTGAACAGTTTAGATGAGTTTAGGGATCTCTGTGATTAAGTCATCCAACATCCTGAACAAAGGGTTGACTTTGAACTTAGATGAGGTTATTCAGAGTCAAATCCAGATGAAGTTCAGGAGACCCCCAAAGATAAAGATTCTACAGTTTCTCTGTGCAAGCTCCTCTGATCCTTCATCACCCTCACCGTGACAATTTTTCCCTTAGATTCTATTGGAATTGCTCTTTTTGAAGCTTTTTGCTGTTGTATTTTGTCCTTTCATCATGCACTTCTGAGAATAGTGGCTCCCTCTTCTCTACAACTACTCATTAAAGGAAAATAAGAAAGCATTTGTCTCCCATGTGATTGCTTATGTATCCTGATTTTACATAATTTGATTTTACTCATGTGCTGCACCACTGAGGAAGTGATGGCACTACTGTGGCACTTGGCAAAGTAACCTGTAAGCAGACCATGCCAAGAAAAACTCCGTGAGAAGTGCCTTGTTCATCCAGTCTTGCCACTCACCACACTTGCTTGACTTCCTGCGTGTTGGAATGGACAATTCTTGTGCTTTGAGGAGCTTCATCTGGAGTTTTCCTTCTCTGAACTCAGTGTTCCCTTTGCTGTTGCTCACTCTTTGCCACCATCCCCCCTCACTTCTCTCTGACTGATGATTTCTCTTTCTTAAACATACTTTCCCAGAGACACCACCAATTTCAGCAATGCACTCAGCAGAGGATCTGTTCTGGAGCCAACTTGTGTCCAGCTTGGGGCAGTCCCACAGGCCACAACTTCAGTCCTCCCCCTACCAAAACCTCGCCACCTACACCAATGCAAAGTTATACTTCTGTGTATTTCTGAAAGTGTGTGATAAACGTCATGCTTACACACAAAGATACCCTGAGGCTTTGGGGCAGGACATACCTGCATCTTTCTGAATTATGATAAATACTTTAAAATCCCTCACAGCTTACAGTGGTGTCACTGTAGATACCTGGCTTTAATAAGCGGACTCAAATCACAATTCGCAGCCTGTGACTGACCCAAAAGTGATTTATGCTGTGCAAAATGAAGGTAGTGACTATATCTGTTATGTTCTAAATTTGCAATCTGTAACCTAAGAGCTTAGTCATTGCTCACTTTCATCCAAGTGAATTGTTTTAATTTGATTTACTTAAGCATAATTGCTTGCAATTTATAATAATTTAGTATCAGCTTCAGTTTACTTCCAATTCTATACATCTGTTTCATTCAAATCTGTAAAGATCATCACTTAAACTGGTAAGGACATTTCCACTCAAAAAAATAAATTTCTTTTAAACATATTAACTTAGGATTCTCTAAAGTAAAAGATGTATGAAATTTAACATAGAGGTTGAAATTGTATATTATTTATTCGGTGTAAAAAATATGCCATACATGTTGATAAAGGGAAACTACTGGCGTGTGAGTGAGTGGGTAAGTTCAGCCTTTTTTCACTTGCCCTCCAAAGCACAATAAAGGTAAACTAAAGGCAGCTACAGAAAAACATTTTCTTTTGCATAAGAAGCATTCTGGTTTTGTGAGTATTTACAATGCATAACTGGTAATTTTGATTTCTTTGTGTCCTGCTGTGGCATAAAATTATAGTAGCTGAAGAACAACAAAGGTTTCCTACATTTTTATTTCCTATTAAACGATTGTTCCATTGTGTTTTCCTTTTTTTAATTTATGTTCTATTTCTCTAAGTATAAGCTACTGTTTAGACCGACTAAACTAGTTTAGGTTGTGTAACAATGTTGAATGTGTTAAGTACTTTAGCCTTCAAAATAATCCTAAAATACTTCTTTCGTGTTGTAAAACGTTGGTACACTTTACTTGTTATTAGCTCTCCAGGGCCAAGCAGCCAGGTCTGCAAATCCTGGCTCCTCTGTGCTGCAAAACTACTGCAATCCAGCTGTAAATGGAAGCTGGTGAGTGTGAGATTCCATCTCCAGAGCAGTCTGGATACAGCCTGGTTATGAGAATCTGATCCAGAGCACATTTCCTTTGATCTACTTTTTTCCTACATAAATGCCTGCACTTATTTTTTCTACAACATCTGTATTCATATCCCCAAGTCACATTTTGTGGTATCTGCTTTATCCTTTCAATCTCAAAAATGTATTAATTTGTTTGTAAGCCTTTGAGTTTTTACCCTGCCTTGCTCACAGTTCTTATGAACACAATCCACAATCTCATTTCTGACACATTATTTTCATTTCCCTTTCCCCACCTTACCCAAACAACAGACTACACGTAGCATAGCTCAGAAGATATATTTGATTGTCCTCGCCATCACAAAATGTTGACATATAAAGAAGCTAACACATTGCATATTGCATTTTTATCTTCATTCCTCTTACAATGCAATATCTGCTTCACTTAAGCAGTGCAAAATGGAGGAGGATTCTTGCTATGAAAGCAAGGCTTAAGCAACAAACAGTGTTCACCCTGTGCCTTAATAGGAAAAGCAACAAATGAAATGACAGGGCGGCTACTCCACCTCAGGAAAGGTTTCTTAAAACTTTACTCCCTGAGTCTCCTTTTGTGGCTCTAGGCGCAAAAAGGAAGCAGCAGTGGGCACAGATGCAAGAAAATAGGTCACTCCTTGTTTAAAAGTTCATGCTGCACAGCAGTTCCTGTCCTCAAAAGCTGTTTCCTTTCAGAAAAGCAGCAGGCTGAATGCAACACATTGTGCAAAAGTTATGAACTACAGTCTTTTCAGGGTTAAAAAAACCTAAAAAAGGTTACAACCCAAACCACAAAACACCAGAACACAGAATACTTGCCATAGTAAAAAAAAAAAAAAAAAAGAATCAGTGTTTTCCTAAAACAAAGCCAACTGCGCATTGTGCTGGTCTGATAAATTCTTTTTTTTTTTCTATATGGGGGTTTATTCGCAAGGGAAAGATTTAAATTATTTACATAGATTCATAGATTCTATCCTGATTTGACTTAGACATACTTTCTGGGAGAAGCAGATCTCCACAGAAGGAGGAGGCGTGCACAATATCTTCTGTCTTCTATTTGTTACCTGCTCACAGATTCTGCTGACAAATATTGAACATTCCTCGTTGTCCATGACATTTATACAGTAAAGGCATGGCTGACATTAGCAATTAAAAGAATAATATATATTTTAAGTAATTTTCTGGGGTACTTCTCAATTATTTTTATGGTGATTAACTTCCCCTTACAATACACTGAAACAAATTATATTAAGTTGTTTAGCAGGTTGCAATGACTCCCCAGACTAAGGTCTAAAGTACTGGCTCTGTCTGCACTGCAGCTTCTTCCTTGGAAAATTGGTGGTTAACCAGTCTCTTTCTTAAATGCAATACCTGAGTTCTACCAATCTTCTCTCTTTGACCTTTTGGGTTCATGCTCAGATAGATGAGACCTAGCTCCCTGATGAAACTTCCATTCACTGATAGCTGTATTTAACCCCAGGGTTCACCAATCTTCTCAGTAATTCACCTCTTGTTATTCATGTTTCAGCAGTGAAGTTACCTGATAAACGCAGACTGATTCAAGAGGCTTTTGTCTAGTGAAGAGAACATGCAGAGGAGTGAAGTTAATGTGGCCATGAAAATCAAATCATGCACATTGAAAGGGACAGGACAGGGAGAAAAGAAAAATATCAATAGACATGTAATATGAACCTAAAAGATTAATGCACTGCTATGGATTTGTATCATTTCCAAAGTAAGCAGAAGTAATGGCTACACAAAGTGTACAAGGCCCATCCAAGCGTAGCTCTGAGATCATCATGATATGAATATAGTCTCCTTCCTGCTGATTGAACACCCCATGACCTGTGCTGCATGTGGTGTTCACACAGAGTCGTAGATGTGCAGTGACTGTTGCCCTTCTCTTACCAAACAAGATCTCGCTATATTTTAAGTAATCAAATGCCAAGACCTGTTAGCAGTTCTACCTCATCCCTGCACATTAAGAATCACACACATGAATTGCACTGTATAAAAAGACACAGACTGAGGCAAATATCAGAGAGATGAAAATATGCAGCCAGAATAAAAGGTGGTGGATGCAGATACCAATATTACCGTATCTTGTTAAGTATTTTTAGTTCAGCACTCAACATCAGTGTGGATTATTTTTGAACACCAAGGACAAGTAGCAAGAGTAATATGGGGAAACAGACTAATACAGGGAAATAGAGCAGATGCTACAAGTAGCAACCTACACTGAGGGGAAAAAAATCCTGCATCTTATCCTTTGGTGTCAAAAATGTGTGAGATTTCTAGTCACATTTCTGTACTGTCTTTGGTGATCTTACTGTAATGGCAGAGAAGAAAAATTGGTCTTTTCTATTTGCAGTATTTTCAACTTAGGGGTCAGACAATTTGCAAAAAAAGTTAGATTGAAAAACAGCTCCTAGAGTAAAATCTCATAGAGAATTTTTAATACTCTGTGGAGTAACAAGTCTGAAAATGCCCTCCAGACTAACAGTCCTTTTTGTTCTCAGGATATTCTTCAGCTCTACATTTTTCACAATGCAAATCAAGACACAGATCTAATTTTTGGATATCACGTCTCCATTCTTTTGCATTCCTCCACATAAAACTCATGGTCTGTTAACTTCATTAGTCAGTTTTTCTTTTGTTCTGCTCTTCCCTTTACATGATCCCATTTTCTTTCTCACTACTATGCCAAAAATTGGAGCACCTTTTCAACCATTTTAACCACTTCAAATTTTCTACTTAACGAAATTCAGCACCAATCCATCAATCCTTCCCTTCTATTGGATGTTCCAATCAAAATAGCAAGGCAGAGAGAACACAAAAGAATCTCAGAAATGCACATGTAGATTAATACTATAATGACATGGTAATAAATTGAGACTGAAATTGAAACTTTCATCCATTACAGGAGAAGAAAAATTATAAAGATTTGGGGGAAAATGAAAATAGTCTCATATAGACAGAGAGCAAGTTCCTTAAAAGTAAAAAAAAGAAAGTTGTAAAACAAATCCCATGTAAACCAGAATGAGGAGAATCAACACCTCAAAAAAATTATTACAGAGGTAAAAGTGCAAGTTTTACCAAAGACTGTACAACTCTGCTTTGAAATTCCAGACTGACAATTAAGACAAAGGCAATTTCAAGGATCAAGGAAAACATAATTATCCTAGAGTTTGATGAATATGATGATTAAAAGTCTCTTAAGTTAATTAATTTGAGATAATGATTGAATCAAAACTTGTATCTCAATGGAAGATGACAATCTAATTGCAAAACTGCTCCAGATGTGAGTATACCAGAGGGAGATACCAAGGAGTGTCAGAGTTCAGGTTTATTTTGCTGCAAGAAGGAACATAAGGATTTTCTATGAGTAACACAAGAGTAAATACATTCAGCTTATGAGTTGAAGTGCAAAGCTCCCCATTACATTGCTATTAGAAAAATCCAGACCCTAATAATACCAAAAAAAAAAATTATGGGAGAAAGGTACCTCTCCACACATTTCCTAAAATCCCTGCCCATGCCACACAAAAGCTTTCTTCTCCCCTCCATTATCCCAAATATTTTACATTATTGGAAAACCCTTACTCCCTTAGGACCAATTCAGATTTGTTATGTACATCCTCTGCTGCATATAGGAGAGAGGATCTTTTGGCTTGCATTCCATCAGAGAACAAATAAAAATTAGTGCAACAAAATAAAACTGTGTTTCCATACAAGTCATCCTTCTATACAACTGAGCTCAAGTATCAAATTCTCATCAGATTATTGACATGAATAAGTAGCATGAGTTCTGCACAACTTTTGTCTTTCTAAGCCATTTAATAAAGTATTTCACTGCAAATTTTTCCTCAGAGACTTATCTTCAAAAGGAAGTAAGACTGATAAGAATAGTAAGACTCTTATAAGAAAGAAAAATTATATGATTGTCTGATTTCATGGTCACAAGTTTTCAGGTTCCCCAGCACTCCGTGTTTTTCTCCCTCAGGAGTTAGTGGAGCCCTGGGCAGTGTCCTGGCAGGACCTTGCAGGGAGAAGCCCACCCTGGGGCAGGCTGGCTGGCAGGACTCCATGAGGTCTAATAATCTACACTGGACAATGAGATTTGTCCAGTAGATTAAATTATTTTAATCTAATAATCTAGAGATACTGCTCTGGATCAGAGCAGCTTGCTCCTGAGAGACTGAGCTGCAGGGGAGGGACCTCACTGCAGCAGTGCAGGAGGAGCTGCAGCCCATGGGAAGGACTCATGTTGGAGCAGCTCACAGAGGATTGTCTCCTGTGGAAGTGACCCCCCCTCTGGATCAGGGGAACAGTGTGAGCAGTCCTCCCCTGCAGAGGAAGGAGCAGCAGAGACAAGGTAGCTGAATGCAGCCTCTGCTCCCTGTCCCCCTGTGCCACTGCAGGGGAAGAAATAAAGAGGAGCTTCAGGAGTGAAGCTGGGCCTTGGAAAAAGGGGAGGGATGGAGGTAATGCAGTTTTTAGGTTTGCTTTTTTTTTATATCCCATTATCCAACTCTAATTTCTTTGCTAGTTTTTTCCAGAGTGAAATCTGTTTGGTTCATAACAATGATTAGTGAAAGGTCTCTTTTGTTATCTCAACTCATGAGCTTTTTATTATCTTTTCTGTCCCCTGTCCAGCTGAGATGGGCAGTGATAAAGGGGCTAGTGCACGAGTGGTGTCCAGCCAGAGTCAATCCACCAAGTATTTTACCTCTGTTTTAAATGTGTATCCTGTTTTATCAGCTCATTATTTTTTTTTTAAACAGATAATAATTTATTTTAAATATTGAACTTTTTATATATTGAGGTAGTCATAAAGTTTTATTTTGTAAAATATTTGGATTTCTCAAACCTTTCCCTTTTACTTTCACCTTGAAACATAGGGTTTGCCTGCACATGTTTACTAAGTTGTATTTTTTTAGTTTGATTTTAGCACATTTCTGATGAAAACAAAAGTATTTTCCCACTTCCTTTCTAGCATAAAAGAACAGGACTGTGGAATGAGAAAAAAAAAAACGAACAGCTTTTTTCCTACTGTTTTGAAATATAAAACATTCGAAAAAAGTTTTCAGAGAAAATCTTTCTCCACAATGAAATTGCCATTGGAATTTTTTTGAGGGAACGAAACAGGATGCTAACAGATCTTCTACAGACATCCAACTGCCTTTCCAGTCTGAGTCAGATTGTTTAGACTGTGCATATAGCAAGAAAACGCTCCAAATGCTCTGTGTAAGCCACCTCCCTGAGCTACTGGAAGGACAGTAATGCCCTTCAAAAACCAATGCAAATACCTAATTATTTTTTTTCCCTAGGAGTTTGATTATTAATGTTAGAAAAAGAAGCTCAGTCCCATCTGATTAACATTTTTCAAGAAGGGACACAGTAGGGCAACATAAACTGTTTTTCTATATTGGAAGATGTTACAAAGAGCAATTAAAACCCAAAGAGAACTCGTAAGCAAACTATAACAAATAAGAATTTATCTACAGAGTAAAGTCTCATTTTTTTCCAAGACTCTCACTCACTTTTATATCTGTAATTTTTTTTTTTACTTCGGTGAATAATACTATATATAAGCCTTCCCAGAGTAAAGATCTACTTTGTGAACTGGAGAAAGTAATAGTTAAAATACAAATTACAAGATATCTAAACTTTATTTTGAATTCTGTTTCCAGCAAAAAGATTTCAGAGTGTAACAGCAGAAACGTAATTGAAAATATTTTCTTTATTCTGTTTGGTTTAGTATTTGGAGTGATTAAAAAACCATAATAGAAAAGTTTATCAGGATATGCAAGTATATCACAGAAATAAATCTGCATTACAAACCAGAATTTGCACTACAACACTATTTTCCATCACAATTCACAAAGATCAGTTCCAGGTGTTCTCTAATTAACAGAGTGCCAGGCTTTGCCATTGCCATTCGCATTATCTGTACTCACAGATTCACATTGCATTCAGCAGCTCCTTAATCCCTCAAAGGGATTTTATAAAACGTAAAGAAAAAGCAGATTATGAACTCGGAGTGATCACTGTAACCTGTGTCAACTCAGCCTTTCTTACAGAAGCTTTTTTCTTTTCTGCCTTAGAAACATCAAAACGCACTTGGTTTTAGCAGTGCACAAAAATTCCTGTCTAAAAAGTTTTTGTCACACACATCTGTTTCTCCTGCCAGAAGCTTTCACCACTTCCTTTCCCTGTGCAAACCATTAACATGTCAGATCAATTTTGACATATTCCAAAAATAACAAGTAATTTATTTCCTCATGATTCCTTTTTTCATCCAAGGATTCAGCAAACTCAGGTAAATAATAATGAGTTAAATTAAAGGTGATAAATCACAGGGAACAAAAATTATTTCTGTGATAGCAAGAGATAATATAATACTAATAACAGTCTCTTTCCAATGTATTTACTCACATGTGTATGGTGGTAAGCTCTTCTGTCACAGTCAGGCATGTTACTCTTGTATAGATTCAGTCTGCTGGGTTTTTTGACCTCTGCTACATCAAATTAGCTACTCCTCTCACAGTGGCACTCATCTGGAATTGGACCACAACTGGTAAAATAAAGCCATCATTAATTTACTATGAAAATATTTCCACTCTATATATTTCATTTACTTACGTCATTTTCAAAAAAAAAGAGCTGTAATGACAAAATAATAATATTACACCAATTTTGATATAGTGTTTTCATCTGCTGTTGTCAAGACAGTCTTTAAAATAAATTAGCTGTAATTGCCATCATTTTTGCTCTAGACATTCTATTAAATATAGTTTTTATGAGCTGTTTACCAGTGAATATATGTGAGTTTTCTAAACATGAGCATGTACCTAAATACTGCTAACAGGGCAACACTTGTGATAGAAAATCAGAGGTGTAATTATGCAAATTTACTATGCCTTTTCTATAGGCTGGTTACTCAGGAAATACTGATGAGGAAGGTGAGGTGCAATATAATTTTCTTCCTCTTATTGACTCAGTGTTAGAACCCCAAATCAGTACACTTATCATTTTGGTATTTCCTTTCCCATGGATTAACTCAGAATTTAGTCTTCATAAGCGAAAGAAGAGGACTGTTAAGGCCAATACAGTTACATTGCTATGAAATCTGGATTGGTTATCAGTTTTAAATATTTCTAGATCATTAGCCCTGGGGAGGTTGACTTTTCACAAAGCTGAGAATGCATCATGCAAATGGCCTTTGGTGTGATACACAACAGCCTATACTGACTCCCTAACATTTTTGCCAAATGTTACCTTTTCTTCCACTATGAAGAAAAATTATTTTCTTCTTATGCAGGTGTCACTGATTTACTGAGATATTCTCTAGAGCTACGATTCATCAAAGTGAAAGCCAAATAAATACCACGCTGGCATATATATAATAATAAATGTTACCTAGCTGAGCTCGTGTCACTACAAATCACCTCAGCAGACACTGGCATTATCCTTTTTCTTAGGCTCAGTGGGTCATTTGTACCTGAAGGTGAACACATGTTTGCAGGTGATGTTTGCACCAGTTGGCTGATTTGGAGTTGTTGCACAGTGTGAAGACCAGAGTTCACAGTGCAGCTGTGTCCTTTCATGAGGACAAAGGGAGCTGTGGGGAAAGACGAGGGGTGCCTGTGAGTTAGTAGGGTGTTACAGGGACTCAGAAAGCTAAAATCCTTACAAGGAAAACAGGATTGTTTTCATCATCTTATTCTTACTTCTCATTCACACATGAAAATGACCAAGATGACCAATGAGAGTAGATGTGCATCCAGTTAAGGACAGGTAGTGGCATAAAAGAATAAAGGGGTAAACACTAAACTCAACTCTTTTCTCTCTAATCCTTTTCTGCATAATGCTTTAAAGAAGCATAAATAACAAGAGCATGTAGCATGAATTGAAATTTGAGATAATAGTGAAAGAACCAAATATCCATTTCAGGGTAAAAGAGGTCTAGGAGACAATTATAAGAATTTATTTACTGTATTGCACTAATAATTAAACCTGTCAAGGAAATGACTGAGTAAATTAAATTTGCTTTTCAGTAGTACTTACTAGCCAAAATACTTATGGAATTGAAGATACTATAAACATATTTAGTGAGGTAAAAAAATATTCAGAAAATGTAGGAGTTTGTAGATTGTTGACTATACTTCCAACAAAGCTAGTTCCATTCTGAAATCTATCTACCATCTATCCATTGCTACATCTTCTAAAAAAAAACTGGATCCAAGATCTGTGATATGCAAAAGAAATCGTATATTGTAAAATATATTCTCTGTTCTGGAACTTTTCATAGGACAGAACTACAAGGAACATAATCAGTATTGTAAAGTAAAAAAGAGGATTCTTCTTAATTTAACTATTCAGATTCAGCAGTTTGTACAAAACTAGTTTCAGCATTTGTACAAAATTCTGGAGCCTCGATATATTGTCTGGTTTCAAGCCTGAATTCCAAATTATTTCAATCTTTAAATATTTTAAATCATAGTAAAATTCTGGAAATATTCAGGATAGTATGGAATTCTCAGGTGAATCTGAAATAGATTTGTGTGGTTGCATGCCATGGGCTCTTACAGATGCTACAGAGCTGTAGAAAAGCATGCTAATATATCTTTGTTCTATAAAACCTAAATTACCAGATCATCAAAACTACTTATTGCAGTTGCTGTGCTTTACGATTCCTTTGCTGATGTTATTTGCCTTTAAGAAACTAAAAAATTTAAACCACTTTGTTGTTTAGGGATTTTTTTGTAAGTCAGAAGCTGTCCAAGGAAAAAGTTCAGCTACCTCAGATGGGAAAAGAAACCTGGTCTTGGTCACGTCCAGATTAAAAAATAGATCATCTTTGGTGCTATGAAACAAGCCTCAAAGGAGCACTGAAGTCTTTTACAAAATTCTATGTGTGTTTGACCCTGTTAATACTTTGCTGTGAGGATATAATGATATTTGATGCTATAATTATTAACATGGCTATATATTTCAGATGATTGATAAGGTTAGGACAGTTTATTAGAAGGCTAATAAGGTTTAATCTTATTCAAACAGGTGCAGAGTGTACATTCTCCTGAAGAAAAAAGTATTTACAGCTGCTGTGAGGCCAAAATAATTAATCATTAATCAGAGCCAGATGAACAAACTGTTTAAATTACATGAAAATACGGGCTCTCAGCTTTAAAAAAATATATGTTTTCTTTGCTTCTCTCACACTTTCCTTGCTATTGTCTCTTCTTTTAAATTCTTAATCCTTTTATATTCCTTTATTTTTTCAGGCAGAGAGAGATATTTATCATTCAGCTTATTTCTACTAAGTAGAACATCTGTGTATGTTTATTTAAGCAGTTTCAAGGTTGGACCCACAGTTTCATTCTTTTGGTGGTTCTTTCTACTCCCTCCAGTGGGGATGTTCCCATAAGAATTTGCAGGTGTTATGTCCAAAGCCTTTCCTTACTCAAGAGTTCACAGAATTCAGAACATGTGTTTAGGTACAAAGATTAAGTCTTGTGAAACAAAATAATTCTTTGCATTAGGACAGCATGGATTAGAGGTATAGAAAATATGTGAAATATTGGAGTCCTTATCCTAAACACCTATTTTGCCAAGTAGCTTAACTTCCTTGCCTATTTCAAATAGACCTAAAAAAAGGAAAGCTAATGAACGTGACATGAAGTTCCACTGATAATACACTGGGGATAGTCAGATTTCTATTCCTGGCCTCACTCTTGCTTTCTGTGTTAGCAGCCATTGGCTAACTGCAGGAATAGTCAACAAAGAGGAACTATGAACATTAAAACCTTTGCCACCCAACAGCCTGATTCCAGAGCCAGAGGTGGTGTGGTCCTTGCCTTATGGCTGGTTGAAGGGTGTTCTTGTGGAGCATAAGGGTCTGAGCTTCAAAGGAGGCAGTAAATCCAAGGTTCTTGTTTTATCTCATTAAGGCTAGGAAGCATCAATTTTAGCAGGATTGTTTTAATGGAATCTGCCCTCTCAGGATTATGTGTATTCCAAGCAGAACTTTCCATTTTAGGCCTTTCAAAGAATTTGGTCTCAGGGACCTTTGGTTTCAGAAGGATGCAGGATAGACTCAGTAAGTCAGTAAGTAAGTAAGAAGCCACAGCTGTTGTGAGGGGAGCAGCTGTTTGCTTGCAAAGAAGAAATGAAGCACCTAAGAATTTGGTTTTGTAAAACTGGGTCTGCACTACAGTTTGACATGCATAAATAGACAGGAGTTTTTAGGATTTGTTAGGCACTTAAATTTGGCTGGTGATACACAGTACTGCCTCTATTATGGTCCTTAGTAGCCACATTGATGAATTAAGGGTATATAGATAAAACTAATATAATGTTTTGGTCTACAGTAATTAGCTCCCTTACACAAACTTCCTGAACGGTTACATAATTGAGTAGTAATTCCCAAAATACAGTACTTCACATGGTTTTCCAGTTTTATCACAGGAGCTCAAACTGAAAATAAAAAAAAGAAATAAATAAATGCAAATCTGTCATATGAACAGATAAAAAAACCGCAATTTCTCTCTCAGTCACAGAAAGCTCAACCTTTTCTCTGATCCTAATTCATTTTTTGTTGAGGCTTAATCCCATAAAATCGTCTTGAGAATAATTTGTGCAAATAAATTAAGGAATACATTAGTTTACATGTAGCATCTCTGAAAAAAAAAAAACTTCCAGGCAAAATATCTATACACTCTATATTTTTCCTAAGTCTCTTCAGTCATTTTCAAGACAGTAATCAACTGTGGAATTACTGTGGAACTGTGGAATTGGGTGCATATCATGATTCTGCTCCCTCATTATCCTAAATCCTCTTTTCCACTAAACATAGACCTATGTATGAGTAGGTAACTGGGTGGGCAATGTTAGTGTCATGCAAGCATTTTCCTAAATGAAGATAATATTAGCGTAGTTCTTAGGAACAACCTTTCTAGAAGAGAAACAGTGTTAAAAATATAAACTTGGCATTAAAAAAAGCATCTATTTTGCTTTTTCCTTGAATTTTGTATTTATTTAACAAATAAAACTGGATTTCTTGTTGGCAGTTATCAAATGCAAATTGTTAACTAAATTAATGACACTACAATTAGCTAGATTCTTTCCTACCTATGGTAAGTGTTCCCAAAAATGAAACTGATACCTGCATTTTTTTTTTGTAAGATGCTCATAATGTAAATCATCATAGAATTTAAACCTGCATTTTATAAAAACAAAAGAATAGAAATTCAAATGAAAATATATAAGTATTTATCTCATCTCCAATAATGACAAAAAACAAACACTTAGGAAAAGAGCAGAAGACCAGAATTGCTATCCAGATAATACTCTGCATATAATCCACTGAAATAGTTTCCAACATAATATCCTCATAATTTTTGATTCATTAAGGAAGATTAAGTGTCCTTTTGGGGCAAATATCTTTCTCTGGATCTTCATTATGTTTGCTGGACCCAAGATCTGACTAGCTGACATTAGAAAGATAATTTATCTATCAGGTCTGATAATCCATAAGCTCATCTATTCCTTCTTCAAGTATATTCCCTGTAGTGATATGGAATAAGAATATATTCATTCTTCTTTCTTGAGTATAGAAGGCTTCATACCTTCACTACTTGAACTTATAACATATCCTAACACAGCCTTTTAGAGTTTACACACTTCAAGCTCAAAACTTTATGTGGATCAGTCTCTTTGATGAAGGTTTGAAAGTCAAAAGTTTCATTTTCAAATGCAGAGTCTCATGAAATTTTGAACCTCTTCTGTTTCCCCTTTAAATTCTATTTTAAAGTGATAAATATTGTACAAATTTAATTGGATGTGTTAAAATGTGTTACAGACCTCTTAAACCACTGTAAAGATAGAAAAGGAAGACTAACATGCCAGCAGTTGGATTCTCAGTAAATACCCAGAATATATCAGCATACAGGAAAAATCAATATTTTTACAGAAAATAGAATATAAGATGAAAAATGATGAATCACATGGAAGCTCATAATCTTATGAGCTTCAGCCTAGCAGGCATTCATTTTGGATAAGTAATCTTAATATCACAGGATAAAGATTATAGAAAGGAATTGCCAATATTTTGTTATGGAAATGAGAAAATTCAGGGTTAAAATAGAGACGAGCGATTTCTTTTCATCATCAAGTGAAAAGATCAGCAAAAACTCACATGGAGCATCTTTCTGTATCTCTGTGGGAATTCTGCTTCTTGTGATCTGCTGCTGCCAGATTTAATGTGCTGAATTTATTATACACAAAGTTGTCTGACTCACAAGTTGTTTTTATTTCCTCAGTACAGATACTGCTTTATGTTGTTGCTCAACAGCATAAAATGGTTAAATAAAGTTTGTTTTTGCACTATATACTCTATATTTTAACAAAAAAAGGACATGGGTTATCACATATATTAAATACATACTAACAATAAGTGGGTTTGCCAACTTCATGTTACTTGTAAAACAGCCTCTAATTTCTTCTTCAGATTCCTCTTTCAAACATTCATCATATACAATGATTCTTGTTCACCTCTGACCTCGTCTCCTGTCATCCCTGAGGAAGTAATAATCTGGTCAGGACAAGAAATATTTTTTTTTTCTAGTTTGTTCCATTTTCTTATTTGAGACACAATAAAGCAGAGCTAAAAAATGAGAGGAGGATCCCTTGTTTATTTGGATTGGCAGCGTCACTGCAGCACTCAGTATTGTCAGTGAGGAAACAAGGGTGGGAATGTGCAGAGAGTACTTTTATTTGAGCATCTTTTATCTTGCACACCTAACGTGCACAATTTAAGATTTCTCAGATATCATTTCTTGGCCAACAGTAAATAACAAGGACTAGATATACAAGTAGCATCATCATTAATCTCTTTACCAATCCCATGGTGGGGACAATTGATGAGCCTCTCCCAGTCAGGGAATTGTCAGGTCAGTGGGGAAGGGTTGGATCTGTTATGTTTTGAAAGTGACTTGATGTTGCTGAAATCTTGTTTTCTGATGTTCTGCTGTGTCTTGTTTGTTTTATCCCTTTTCATGTCGGTATTTTTCCTCTTGTGTCCTTCAACTGCTGAAGACAACTATCTCAGTTACTATGCACTTCTTCTTGTTTTTGTCTTTCTTATCTTGCATAGCTCTAGTTCCTATACTTTTTTATTTCTTAGTAACAGTTTTCTTAGTAAAACCAAGTCTTAGTCACAGAGCTATCATGCATAAAACTCGGCCTGGATCACACTCAGCTGAATCCTTAGACAGTGGGTTACAACAACAGCATTCAGAGCTGAGCAGATTTACCCAGTTTGTGGTGAGCCTGGATTATAGCCTGGCCATCCCTGCCAAGCTCAGTGCCTTATCTACTAGGCCACAATGCCTGCCATCAGTAGCAGCACAAATATACCAGCATTGCCCTAACCCTGTAATAACCATTAAGACTGCAAAGTCATTATTCAAACTCAGTATTCATTTGCAGATGCTGTAGTGGAGTTACTCATACCACCCAATTCACTGCTTTTTTCTATTTCTATAATCTGTGATAGACTAATCATATGACCACTTACTCTTTTAAATAGAAGTCCTGCACTATTTAGCCATCATTTGGAAAGGAGTTATTCTGTTGCCTTCCATTTTCAACACCTTATTCGTTGCACCTTATTAAAGACAATTATTAATTCCTCATGGCCTTCCTATAAAGCTCACCTCTGCAGTTACCTATAAAGTTTAACCAGAAATTTCGGCTGTGCCATTCAGGGTAGCTAGGATCACACTTCTAGACAAAAGACTTTTACATAACTCTTCATTGTTGTTTCCACTCATGCCACGAAAATACAAAGCTCTAGCATCAAACAATCTTCAAAATTGCCATGGTTTATTCTTGTACTAATAGTAGCTAGTAGTCCAGTGTTTAAAATCTGCTACCCCTTTTCCTTTAATTTGGGGTTGTCATGAAAAGTAAAGGTAGTCAAGGTCAGGAGTACTTCAGGGCTGTGGGAAGCCTTTCAGAACAGGCCTACAGAAACAGGGCCTGACTATTGGTGCCAAGGTTGAACTGTTGTACAAAATTCCTGTTTGCAGGATTTCTTGATCTCCCTCGGCAACTGTCCTAGGGTCCTGGAGGAAAGAAAGACTAATTAAGAAATACTGAGGAAAAGCTATCTGCAAACAATGTCATTGTCTGGGAATAAAAGTCACAGATTTTTAGATAACAGCTATTTCCATGACTGACTAATCTTGAGATTTCTCTTGAGAACTATTTTAGGTCCTCATTCTTTTTTTTCTATATCTACAAGCAGGTTCAGCCCCAATTCCAATCTACATTATTTAAAAGTGAACTAAAGCACTGAATATATATTTTGTACATCAAGGGATGTTTACCAAATAGATGACCACCTGTTCCTCACTAGTTTGAGAATAAAGTCTTTACTGTGCAGATAATTAAGGCAAGTAATGTAGGCTGAAGAGGAAAACCTTGTGTTGTGTCTGAATCAATGCAATGAAGAGGCAATAAAATCTCACAAGTGACTACAGTTATAATAGGTGTAATTGGTGTCCATCAGCACTCACTTCCTAATGTCTTTGTTTTCTACTGCTCTCCACCACAGATCTGGAATTCCAGGAAACAAAATTCTCATTTTATAACATGAGACTGAATAGGTATCAGTTATCTGCAGAAGGTTTATTCTTGCTCTATACCTTTGGCCAAAATCATGTTTCCTTGAATATAATTTCTGCTGTATATGTGATTGGCATACCATTTGCCTAGTAGTCTTGATTAGTATTTTTCTTTGATTTTAGTAGTTCCAAAATCCTAACTCTTATCCCTGTCAGCCTACACAAATAATAATTTCATAAACCACCAATGTGACTATATCCATAAAAACCTAAGAACAAATACTGTTCTAGCAAAATAAATGACATGTACATTTTAGTTTCTTTCCCATATATGAAGATCTACACTGATAAAAATAAGCTCACAGAGTGGAGGGCCCTACTATTTTGGTAGATAATCAAACTCTTCACTAGCTCACAATTTCACTAAGTCTGACTTTCTCATTTATACAAAATTTCCTTTCTCTTATTTATTCGAGAATTTGGAAAATAAGCTTTTTGGAGTAGAGACTCTCAATTTGTTGGAATTAATAATGGTGTAATTTGGGAATCTGTTAACTAGTAATGAGAGATTATACTTTCCACAAATACACTAAAAAATTTTTATTGTAAAGGTTATAGGGTTTTCACATTTACAACCATTTTTTTCAGCAAAAGTGACATGAGATATTCCTTTCTGCTTGAAGAAATTCCCTATAGTTGCATATGACTTACAGAATCAGTGTGCCCAATGTTTCTTACAGCAATGACTATAGCTTGTTTTTCCCCCTAGTGCCACTGAAGTTCAGTGTCATTCATCTACTGTGTTGCACACATGAGGTTTTTTTTTTGATACAGGATCCTGACTTCTTTAATACGAATTTTGCATTTTGGCAGTCAGTGAGATTTTCTCAGATAATAAATGAACATCCTTGCTCACAAATTAAACTTAATCAGTTCTGGAGAAATCCAGAACAACTTTTTGTGTGTCACAGTATAGTACATTTTTTTCCATGATAAAGTGATACTCTCCTAACCCCTCATCTTTCTGTAGATATTAAGCACTGACAATCTTCACTTTGCTGAAAAGGACCTCTCTGATTTATAATACTCGTGCTTACTAATTTATCTGTAAAGGCCAATTAGCTGACTGAAGTGCTCAAATGAGTCTGTAGTAAAATGGCCGTTGCAGCAAGGACTCAGCCACTATCAGAGTAAATCATTTCTCCCTTTTAATAAGACTCAAAAAAATTATTTCAGCTGTCCCTTGTCTATGCCTCCTTCACAGATTCAGATTCAGTTTTCTATAGGCCAATTAAAGTTATGTTTGCTGAAATATATTTCAACACAATTTAGCAGGATGCAGTAAGTGGAGAAAATGAAAAAAACAATGCAGACGTTTGGATTAACTGAGTACAACCTTTGCAGTGGACTCAGATCTTAGTAACAAACAAATTATTTTTATCTAGAAAGCCAGAAAAAGACAAAATACAAACATAATTTCATAAAAAAATAAACACAGAAATTAAGATTACACTTCTGATTTTCCCAGCATTAACACTGTTAAGCTATGAGCTCTCATATAGCAAGGTTTTTTGGGGTTTTTACACACTATTTTAGCCTATGTCTTGTTTAGTAGGTGAGGGACTTTGCAGATTTGTAGAGTTCACCAACAACAGTACTGGTTGTGTTACCATTTGTCATTGAAGCAATTCTCTGCCTAAAAGACCCTTCATGTCCTAAAGTCTGTTCCTTCCTGTGCCCTCTGCAGTTCTAGCAATCTAAATAAATCAAGGCCCCTTTACAGCAATGCATTAATGGGGAAGTAACCCAGAGCTTCTACTCAGCTCATCAGAGTTTACATCTTCTTATGTATTTTTACCTTGCAGTTATACAGTGAGTTTGAAGGAGATGAGGGTATTATCTGAAAATTGAATACATATATTTTGTCAGGTAGCAAAATTTATATAGACCTATTATTTGTCTGAGTCCTTCCACATCCATCCTGAGAATATATGCCCTCTTTAAAGTGCTGTAAATCTAGATGTCCCCTAAATCACCTTGGAGACTTCTGTCAAAATGAATAGGATTAAAGCTATCAAGAGTTTTCCAAAGTACTTGTCTTTCTAGAAATCATAATACTGGTTTTATTTTATATTTATGACAATGTAAAATAATTATTGATTTATCCAAAGGCAGCAAAGAGTCTTTCTTAAAGTGTTGGAAGGCATTCAGGGTTGGAATGATGAAGTGCCTAACAGCCAATATTCTACAGCAAAAAGCAGATCTCTGTCATTAAAATATATGCAACAGTCAGGCTTTTGCTAAAAATGTGTTTGGTTTTTGAATGTATTATTTATTAAATAAACTTGGTTTTCATTGCCTCTTTTATTATCTTCTTTCTTTTCTATTGTTCCAGGATTATAGCCATTTGTATTCAAAACAGAATGTTAAGATTGTAGTGTTTCCTGCTAGATGAGAGATTTAAGAAGACCAAAGAAATTTATAGCAAATGGCAGAATATAACTGATGAAGGCTTACTGTTGCTTTATTTACCAAAGTTGTATTGTATTGTAAGCCTGGTACTTCATTAAGTAAATGTCTTCAATTTTAAGATGCTGTTGCCTCCTCTTTAATTTGGAAAGGTCTAGTGTTGCAGTAACTGAAAATAGCTTAGCTATTTATTCTCTGAATCTTTATTTTAATACACTGAAGTATAACCATAATAGAATCACTTAATCCTTCTGTTAAAATCCTGAGATGAAGCTGAAAGAAAGCAACAGGATCATCCAGGATCATTAATAATGGTAAATAGTGACCAGACTGAGAGCAGGATGGAAAAGTGTCTCAGGATACAACTGCAGAAGGAAATGATAAGACAAAACAAAAGAAAACACCATGGAGCACTAGGAAAGTTGATCTCTAGGCAAAAGTTTTATAATGGAGGCCCCTATTCTATTTCCAACAACACCCCTAAACAGCATACTTAATCTGGCTGGAACAAAAGTCTTTGCCGTTGAGCTAGTGACACTCAAATACACAAATATTGGCTTGACACCTTGAAAGCCAGCTAGAGTATTTATCTGTCCAACTCCAGTAGCTGATTACATAGGTAGGGCTGTTTCTTTCCTCTGAGAGGCTGGATTTTGAGGTATGAGTTGGGGGTGAAGGGGGGGTGGACAGAACTTTAAACAGTTTAAACACGTTCTTGTCTCAGTCCTACTTAAAGCCACAGCAAAACATCAAAACCATTCCTACTCATTCTTCACAGGTTTAAAATGTAATTAAGTACTTTTCCTTCGGTATCTTCAGCTTGATGAGTGCCACTTGACTTAAAGAGGAAGGAAACAGTCTAATAATATACACACTGAAGTGTACTTAGCTATTCATAGCTCATAATATCTTTCAGGAAAGAGAAGTTTAGTGGCTCAAAATCCTAGGCCAAATTCAAAATCTCTTCCTTTCCTCCCATGCACTAAAGAACAACACACGTGCAGGCATGCACTCTCACATGTGGCAGCTGGGAAGAGTGTCCTTCATGCTGGAAAAAAAACTGTATTAACTGTTAGACAGAAAATTAGAAAATAATTGCCCAAGGAATGAGTATGGCTACCTGATTTCAAGAGGAGAATCAGGTGAATGCCTTTATGAGCAAAGAAATTCATCTATCACATGGCCTTCCACTTACTGAGGGTAAGATGGGAAAATTACCTGAATGGACGCACAGCTGCACTAATACACAAAAAAAAAGGTAGTTTTCTGCTCCAAAGACTTAACTCAGCATGTATTCAATCAAGATTGTATTCTTCTATCTTGGTAATTAGATGGAAGATAAAATATACTGCCTTCTCACATTTCTTTTCTTTTTGTACAAATAAAAATGCTCTGTTACACTTCATCTGCAGTTCATAGTTAGTTTTGAAAGTTTAATAAACGAATTTTTCTAGAATAAATTACTCAGATGCATTTCATAGAAAAAAGTTAGCATGGAAGCTGAATGCTATTGTATTATTTTGCAGGCTTTATTTTTTTCCAAATAAGGAAATTGCGACAAATTAAATTAGTTGTAACAAAACATGTCAAAAGAATCGATTTAAAAAACCACACGAAACCAACCCCAAAAGTACAGAAGTTGTTTGGAAGTAGAACTTTATCTTACAGACCAAATGAGGACTTCCTTACAAAAGATGCCACTGCTATCACTTTTAAATGATCACAGTCCCTCACTGGTACATGCAACGCAGATTCATAGCAGCTACAAGAGTCATACTGAAATCTGCTGATATAAAGCATAAGATAAAAAAATATAGCCAGCAGTTTGAAACACCTTATCTACAGGGCACTAGTGATGCACTTAGGAAAAATTACTACAAGGGACCTAGCACCTAACTCTTTACAAGTCATCTGCACTACATATTAAAAAAGGGAAAAAAGAGTCAGCATAAAATACCATGAATCTATTTTGCATATGATAAAAGACTGTTTTTAACTTGTGGTTTCAGTGGGGCAGGTAACAAAATCAACATGTCTTGAGGTACAAAGACTAATTTCAGCAATATCTGAGGATCACAGAAATACTCCTGAGGCTGTTAGGCTTCAATCAACAGACCACTGGGAGTCAACAAATCATTTTCAAGAGAGTAATGAATTTATTTCTAAAAACCACTGCAGTTTCGGTAGGTTTTAGTGAACTTTAGACTTTGTGACAAACAGACTGGAAAATCTTAATAGAAATTATTATCTTCATAGAAAATCTTAATAGAAATGATGATGAAGTCTTAATAGAAATGATTAGCCAGTCTGTAGCCAGTCTGCAGCCATAGAAGACCCAGTTCATCAAGATGTTGTTCTGGTTTTGACTGGGTCAGAGTTCATTTTCCTCTCAGTAGCTGGTACAATGCAGTGTTTTGGATTCAGTGGGAGAATAATGTTGATAGCACACTGATGTTTTGGCTGCTGCTCAGTAGTAATTACCCTGAGGCAAGGAGTTTTCAGTGTCTCATGCTCTGCTAGGAAGAAGGTACACAAAAAGCTGGGAGAGATCATGACCAGAAAAGATGACCCAAACTGTCCAAATGGATGTTCCGTACTATAATACATCATGTGCAGTATATTAACTGTGGGGAGTTAATTTGAAGGGAGAGAATCACTGCTGAGGGAGAGGCTGGGCCTCCATCAGGGGGCAATGAGCGATGGTAGTGTGCATCACTTGTTTCTCTTGAGTTTTTGTCTCCCTTCCCTCTCCATTTTATTGAAATTATTAATGCTAGAAGTATCATTATTCTACTTCAATTTGCCACAATCATTAAACTCGAGTTTTATTTTCTTTTCTTTCCTGACTGTCCCCCCCATCCCACCATGGGGGCAGAAGGGAAGTGAGTGAGCAGCTGTGTGGTGCTTGGCTGCCAGCTGGGGTTAAATCATGACAGATGCACAACTTGGAGATAAGCAAGTTGCATCTTTTTTGACTGATATAAGCTCCAGTTCTCAAGTGATAGAAACAACAGTTAAGGTTTCAGGGAGGTGTAACACATTAAGATCCTCATCTTAAATCATATTGCAAGTGCAATGAGAAAGAATATTCTGTTGGAATGAGCATGTTTGCTGAAGGGTGATATGCTTCACCAACGGATGCGTTACAGGAGATGATTTCAAACAAGGAGAGAAATTAGGACTGACAAGCCAAATAGTTCTGATATTTCTGTGTGTGGGCAGGATCTATTCTGGTACAGGTTTTACCACTGGAACTCTGCAACAGCCCTGGTTGCCAGCCAATATTCAAAACCCCTTGAAATAGAAGCAGTAGGCAACAGACCCATTTCTTGGGCCATTTCCATGTTGGGGAATTTTTTTGGCTAATAGTTGAATTTGCACTTTAGCCAGCTGGATGGGATCTTGAAAACTCTTATAATTTGCATAGAAATTCAGCATAACTAAAAGGTATCTGAGATCAAAAAGCCTACCAATGTCATTTATTCAAAATCAAGGTTCACCCCACCCATCCATCTGCATTTCTTGCTATGTCCATTATGTTAATTTCAAATGCTTTCAACAAAGATATAATTTTAAGCCTAGTGAAAGCCATTCCCTGTGAAACAATGAAAGCATCACATCTATCCAATAGCTGAGTTTAGTTGTAAAGGACTATGTTATTGAATTGGAGGAAGCTTCATCTCTTATTCCCATAAAACTGGATAAAAGGGATAATTTGAAGTGTATTGTTGTATAACACTGAGCTTTTGACTTCGTGGGCATTCTTTGTTTTTCCTCTGTAACATATTTCAGATAACTGTATTAGCATAAGAAAGCTATCTCAGCAATACAAAGATATCTGTCATTTTTCTAAAGTACAGAGCTGATGACAGTGTTTACCAAAAATGTGTCCAAATTTCCCTAGTAAAGACCAATTTTTGCTTGCTCACACCATCATGAACTTTGAAGTCATTTAGGCTTAAATGTTCTGTCCTCCAAATGCCTCTGCCAAGTGATCTGTGTGTGCATGAAGAAAAGCTTCAGACCAATTGGTATCAAAGAGCTTGAAAAACTGACCGAAAGCAAAGAATTGTCTCTGTAAGTCTTCCATACTTTGCTTTGTTACTAAGATAAATTTGCATATATTTTCCTCTCATTCTCAGAGCGGTGAATCCAATTTAATTGAATCTTTCTTAACCGCAAATTACCACTTCACAATCTATCATAGGTTTGGGTAGGAAGAAACCTTTAAGGTGATTTTGTTCCGACCCACCTGCCATGGACAGAGACACCTTTCATTAGACCAGGTTGCTCAAAGCCCCATCCCACCTGGCATTGAAGACTATTGCAAATAGAGTCAGAAATTCCATCTACTAGTTGTAGCTGTTACCAGGGTGAGGGAAAGAGTGAAAAGAAAGAAACAAAGCCACACACAAAACTTGAATATCATTGGGATCCTGCTGGATTTTGGTAGCTTAGTTGTGTGCAAATTGTGGCTGCATCTGTCAAATAATTTCTATGGATTTTCATTTTCTTATGATTCTAGACTTTGCTGTGTGCAGGATTTGACAGGTATTTGTCATGCCAGTGCCTTAAATCCAAAACCAGACAGCTACCTCCATTATCTGTAAAGAAACATAGCATGGCAAAGGGGAAAAAATGGGACAAGGATCCTGGGAGAGAGGTCAGGACTGAGGCTGTGCAAAGCACTATTGAGGGAGAAGATCTGTTACACACTATTGTTGTTGTCAGGAGTCTGGGGGTGCACAGGGAGTTGGGCGGGGACACATGGGACAGTTAAACCCACCTGACCACAGGGATAGTTAAAATCATATGGCATCATGCTTAGCAAGAAAACCAGGAAAATAATCACAGAATAAATTTGGTTGGAAAAGACCTCTGAGATCATTGACTCCAACCTATGAAGAAACACAACCATGCCAGTTAGATTATGTCACTAAGTTCCACATCCATTCTTTCCTAAAAACCCCCAATGACAGTGAATCCACCACCTCTCTGGGCAGTCCATTCCAATGTCTAAACATGTCTTCCATGAGGAATTTTCTCCTCAAGTACAACCTGAACCTCCCCTGGTACAGCTTGAGGCCATTTCCTCTCTGGCTGGTTGCCTGGGAGAAAACCCCAGCCCCACCTGGCTGCAATCTCCTTTCAGGCAGTTGAAGAGTGTGCTAAGGTCTGCCCTGAGCCTCCTCCTCTCCAGGCTAAACATGCCTTCAGCTGCCCCACAAAAAATTGTGCTTCAGATCATTCATTAGCTTCATTGCCTTTCTCTGGATGTATTCCAACATCTCCATGTCCTTCCTGAATTGAAGCAGGAAGGAGAGGACATTTAGAATGATGATATTTGTCTTCCAAGTAACTGTTAGGCATGCTAGAGCCCTGCTTTCCTGGGGATGGCTGAACACCTGCCTACCCTTGGGAAGTCCAGAGTGAATTCCTTGCTCTGCTTGCACAGGTCCTTTTTGCATTACCCATTAAACTGTCTTTATCTCAACCCCTGATTTTTCTCCTTTTTACCTCTCCAATTCTCTTCCCCATCCCACCAGGGGTAAAGTGGTGTTTTGTTAGTGGCTGGGGTTAAAAAAATGGTGTCTTCAATTTTAGTATCATCTGTTTCTCTCTTTTCTAACCCAGGAATATTATGTGTATGTCCATCTTCCTACATGGAAAAGACTTAAATGAGTAACTGTGACATTTGGTATGACTGAGGTATGCTCTCTACTCAAAGCAGTGATTCAGCCCTTTTGTTAGTCTTTCTCCAAAAAATACTCAGCTTTCATTTTCAGGACCAGAATGAGTTGGTGAAATTAATTAGTAGCTGTACCTTTTGACTAATTTTGGAAAAAAGCCCTCTCTCAGTTTCATCTTTTCTTCCAGTGATATTATTAATAATCAGAGATTTAACTCTTATTGGAAAACTTATAATCAGGTTTAATTAAGGTGTTAGCAATTATTTGCTTATATTATTATAACACTATGAATAGTCTCACAATCATTTTTGAAAGGACACACAGGCACTCATCTTTCTTCTACTCATGATTTGCACCAGGAAGTTTTTGTTGTGATAATTCAGTAATAAGGCAGAGAGTGACACGTGTCAGGAGTTTTTATCAATCCTTGGCTTCTCCCGTTTGCCATGCCAGGCTTTGGCTGCATGTTACCATGAAAACTGTTGTTCAGAGCTGGTAATTATGTTTCTATAGCTGATGCAATTCAAACAGCAGCACTAGGAAAAAAATAAGGGCTTTGGAAGATATATTTAATCCTAAAATAAAAAAGGTTGTTTGTTTGCTTTTGAGAAAGATTTAAGAATATTCTTTCATTAAAAATAGCTCAGTATTTCCTTGGGATTTAATTCACAATTAGTGTTTATTTATGAAGTCCACTACTTTGTAGGAAGTATAATTTCCAAAAAATAGTATTATATTTGCATGGAATTAAAGCTGATAGAATATAAGAAAAAAAAATGAAAATAATAATTTTCTCCAAGTCAAGTTACTTTATACCTGGGAAATCAGACTTTTAAAATGTAAAGAAACCATGAACTCCAGAAAAAAAAATCTTCATCAAATGCTATGTACAAAAATATAGAAATTAATGGGTTTTGCATATCCTAATATCTAAATCTACACTAAGATTTTTTTCCATCCATCCCTCACATGGCTTCAGTTATTGCAACAATAAAAGTATCCCTAAAATGAAAATATAAACTGGGAAGAACTAACATATTCAACCATTATATTTTCTTTTATTAATTCTAATATGGGTTGAGCTAAACTAGAATGTTTTTAACTCAAAATAGATAGCATGATTTGACTTTAATTTAGGATCATAATTTTTTAAATAATTTGTAAATCCTAGTTGTTCCAATAGAAATAAGAAAAAAGTCTTAAATTTAAAAATACATTTTTACAATCTCACAAGCAGACACATTAAGTGAAGATTCATCAAGAAAGCATTACACATGAAAAAAATTTACATAATTTGGTAAAAGCAACATTTTATGCACATCTTAGCATTTAAGATTTTTTTTCAGTTCTTTATTTTCAGCCTATTTGGAACAGTCCATCTTATTTTCTGTTAGACATAGTTTTAAACACCTTAACAAAATATTGCAACATCTGATAATATAGGATTAAAAAATATATAGATTTCAGTTTGAAGTTGACAACCATTCAGAGTAAAGACAATTCTGCTCATCCTAGGAGCATTCACAGCATTAATTAGGAAACACCTACTCTTTGATATCAGTATGATTAATATTTTATTGTTAAATTATTATCACAGGTAAATTTTTTACACCAAGATTATTTATACTGTAAGTAGGAGTATTATTTAACATTGGCTCTCCCTATACTAGTTGCAGAACTGTCAGAGGAACTGAACTATTCTGTGTGAAAAGGAGAAAAAACCCAAAATCTGTCAAAAATCAAATGTCACAACGAGAAAGAAAAGATAAAATTCTTCAATTAGAAAAATTCAGTAATTACTAGGCAGACAAAAATTAGCAGAGCCACAGATTTTCATCAGTTTATAAGAGCTAGAGATGCAGCCTTCAAACAGCAACAAGCTTAACATACTGTACATCATAAACTTCAACAGACCACACACAGAGCCCCCAAAAGCCCTTCAATGTTAGTTTTATTCTTCATGTGTCAAGATCTGCCATCTGTCTTCAACTGCATGCATTCTCTCATTTGGTAAAATCAAAACTGAGTGGCAAAGTGTTAGTGCAGAGCCCTCCTCCTCACTGCTCTCTACAGCCGCCCCCAAAGGACCCTTAAACTCAATAGAAACCTACAAGCCCAGATAAATGAAAGAACTACCATGGTTTGACAGTGCCTAGTCACACATGTAAAGAAGCACTATCCTTTTCAGCTATAAGGAAAAAGAGCCAAATAAACCCTCTTCATCTCATCCACCATGCAAGGGCAGAGCCTCTATCTAGTCTTTCCTCTTAATCTGAACTAATTGATTCCAGGTGCCCCTCTGCAGGAGTGGTGCTGGGAAGAATCACTGATTTCAGGGTTTTGACAGGTGCTGTACAGCAGCACAGTATTCAAATATTTCTGTGTCTTAGTGGGTCTTTCTTCAGAATGTTTTTGCTTTCCGAGGCACTGAAAGACACTATTTTCACTTTTGAGACAAAAAATGGGGTAACTATTTTCTTAGAGAAAAAAAATAAGATGAATCAGGTTAAATTTCAACACAAATGATCTTGTGGAATCTTAAGAATGTTTGCATGGGAAAACTACCAGGGTGTTAGAAGAAACAGCAAGGCGCAGGAAATAAATCCCTCTAGAGGTATCCAATGAATTCACACTTCTGGTTACTACGTAGATGTTCCACCACATATATGAGCTTTATGCTCCTCCAGGAGGAGTGCAGGTTGATTTCTGTTATGACAATGCAAGTTTCAGTGTTTGAAAGTGACTCAGTGATTTAGGATTTATTTTCCACATTGTCCCTCAGAAGTTCAAGTTTTTTGAAAAGCCTTTTTGAATGTATAAAAAAGAATGGCTAGTATAAATAATATATATATATATAAAATTTTATATATTAAAACTTAAATCATATTGAATCAGCCACATAATTATAAAAGCTGATCCTGCATTTTTTTAACTTCCATTCAAAAAAGAGTATCCAACCTTAATCCAGATACACTTTTAAATTGAGATATTAATAAAACTAAAAATCAACCTTGAGACTGTCTAGACCATACATATAAACATTTTAAGTTTGGCCACTATCTGTAGTTTCAGACTGCAGTTTTGCTGATAGTCCAGAGCTCTAGGGACTCATGTCTGTCAAGGATCCTCCTTCTGTACAGAATTTACTCCACTTAATTTTTAGCAGCCGGAGATTAGAAAAAAGCAATTATCACTCACAGCCATGGCTGGCAGAGAACAGATTGGGGTGACATGGCCAGATGATTATGTTACTTAGAGACAAGGACAATTTTTTTTCCTGACAGCATTTCAAGAACTTGTTCAGACTCAAAGAAGTGAGAAAATTATGGAAGTCAAACAAGTGCAAGCATCTCTCCAGAACCCTCAGAGCTCTGGTCTATTGTTCCGGCATTTCATCTAACTATAGCACAGCCAAAAAATCAGGAGAAAAAAAGGAATCAGACTGTATCTTGACAATGTGTAGGTTCTAAAGTTGTCCAAACCAAGGCATGTGATAAATTCCCTAATAATTTATTTTGCATGCTCTAAGGTGATGCATCTCAGTCTGTTTTTCAGCAAAAGGTCTCCCAAAGACAATGAAAACAAAGTGCCCAATACAAACAAAATACAGAGGTATGGTCATTTCTTAGCCCTTAAGCTCTCATCCAACCTACAATCACTTTCTACATCTTTGAATAACTATTCTGAAATCTCGTATATTGAATCATAGTAATAAAGAAATAATGAAGAAAAACTTTTTAACTTTGAATATTGACTTGAGAAAATACCTAAGGAAAATTTCAAACTGATAATACTCAAAATGCATTGTGAAAAGCCAAGAATACATCACTGTATGAGGAGTTTCAGGAGAAAAGATTCTGTATAAAGAGAGTCTGACAATAGAAAGCTGGAAAGCTAGCCTTTAAAAAAATTACCGATTTTCCCAAGTAACAATGCCATGCTCCAATACATAAAGTAATAGAATAGTAAAACAATCCCAGTCTCAATTAAACAGATCTCAAAATCTTTCAGTTACAAACCCCTGACTAAGCCAAATAGAACAATTTGTTATTTAAAAGGATAAGTAATAAATTGGATTTTATGTCCAGAGACCAACTAATCAAGGTGATGTTGGATGATGACAATGAGACTTTACCAGGAAAACTGGAGATTAGTTTATTACTTTCCTACATGTTATTTGAGTTCAGATCCTATTTATAAATGCAGGCACATTGTCTGCTAGGTCATTCCAATTACTTGGTATATAATGCAGCACCTGAATCAATTCTATCAAGTTGAAGATGATGCTCTTGTCGAGATCCTATTTGCTGAACAATGGTGGATAGAAGCTTCCTTAATGAAAGAAATAGAAAAAAACTGTGAGCAAGTAAGACAAAGTGGAAAGTCGTTCTAGAAATGCAGACCTGTTTCCTGTGGCACAATGAGTCCCAGCCCAGCATTTGCATGGTGGAGCATTACTTACAGATGGGACTGTCAAAATCTGGTTTTCATTGTGCAGTATGACAAATGTAGTCCTTATGGGAGAAACTTCTCAGCATAATGAAATCTAATCTCTCTGGAAGGTAAAAGATTCATTCCCTGTTCATTTCATTTCTCCTCAACTTTCCCCTAACTACTACATGTTTTATAAGGGTTTCCTACCTTTGCCAGCCATGACCAAATAGCAAGGGGATAGAGGGGGAAGAGGCAGAATTGCCTATAATTTAAAACTTTTCTCGCTCCTATGCACAACTGATTTCTTCTATTTCTGCTCTGTACCACAGTGATGCCCAACTGGTGGAACACAACAGGGAGTACAAACAAGGTCTGCCAGATCTATACCAGCTGGACCCAGCTCAGTTCTCTGATTTTTTTGTCTACGGTGAGTTCATGCACATCTTCAGATATTCCCATGCATTTAAAATGTGTGACTAAAGGCATTGTATTGCAGTTACCTTTTCTTCAGTTCTTTGAGCATTTGCTATGGAATCAGCTTTCTCCATGATGCTTTGCTTTACCTTGGTCTCATCCCTTAAAATTACTGATGGCTTGGAACATCTTCCTAGCTGCAATTTTAAAATGGATAAAATGCATAAAAAACATATATATAGCTCACAAACTCCAGACAGATAGGTAGCCACCCTCTTTGTGGGTTTCCTTTCACAAACATGAATTTTACGTCTGCTGATGGATCTCCACATCTAGATGTCCTGCTGCCAGAGGCCTCAGAGCACCATACAGCCAAAGCACCACATTTCTTAGCTTGTTCACCCTCCAATTTCCACACCATAATATTTCTGCTCTTGGGCATCCTAGCAACATCTGCGATGGGGAGAAATGATCATAACATGCAAGGTAACTAAAAAGATGACAGCCATTGTAATCATACTGAAATTATTCAAAATTAAGAAGATGGAGTACAGACTCACTTTTGTATCTGTAAGCAAAGATGAAGATTACACAGTGACCAGTACTTAACGCTGCCTTATTTGCTCTTGTTCAGCATGAGTTTACTTTTCAGAGAGCCCCTCTGTGTCTGTGGGAGTGTGTGCAAACTTCAGTACTGGTATTTGTAGAAACAAACAGGTGTTGGCTTGTCAAGTCAGTTATAATATCCATAATAACTGGTTTGCACAAACCAACATGCTGGTGTGAGGTAAACAGATGGCATCATATTTTCCCTCCTGATGCAAGCACTTTGTAAAAGCTTTTGCAAATATTGCTTAAGGATAGTTAACAGTGTCAAATGTGTAAATATGTAAACATATTTAGCACCTCTCTTCAGTCCTACATCACGGTATGGATGCATTTGGTATTTCTCTATCCATATCCATATGCCTCAAGACATACATTATCCTTCTGATATTATGCTTGATTGTAATTGGGCAGTCTTTAATTCAGAGGGACTTTTGTCATTAATGGAAAGAAGACTGCCTCTCCATTTAAGCTTTTTGTTTTAATCTTGAGCTTTCTCCATATTTAAAAATTCTGCCACTGCAGCTTGGATCTTCCAGGAACACTGCAGGCAATGCTTCCACCTTGATACAGGTCATGTTTCTAGAATACTGTGAACAAAGCCTCAGAGTTTTGCCAACATTGTGCAAATTCCATGCACTTTAATTTTTCCTACCAGTCTCAGATCAAATTTGGACATCAAAAATCTAATTGATTAATAATTTCTCTGGACAGGAAATTATTTCATTTAATTACCTAAATGACAGCTGATTATTTCCTGACTTATTTACTGACTTTTTCTCAGGACACAAGTCATAGTCATTTCTATTCCTTCTGCTCAGAACGGACAAGTATTCTGTTTAATCAGCTGCAGAAGCCTCTGTCAGAACCAGCAGTGCAATATGCAAGGCCAATGTACAACACCACAAAAAATAACCAGCTGACAGACTTGGTAGGATTTACCTCACTTAATTCCAACTTCCTTCATGTAAGCTAGCTTGCTAACCTTGCTTCACCCCAATAAGAAGAGAGATTGCTGGATACACAGCTCATGTTCCTTTATTCAGATTTACTTTCATCTGAAAAGACAGGATACTGATTACATTGACAATAAAGAGTGACTAGGACAATTAACTCCTGATGTAGGCACTAGTTCTTTGATCCAGAAGAGCTTACTATTTAATTTGGAAGTGAGATTTAAGCCGTTGCTGCCAATCCATAGGCTGCCAAATTAACAGAGAGAGACACTACAGTGCTGATTCATGATTTTACAGACAATGTATTTGGAAATTGTGTTTGGAAATATAAAAAATTACCAGAACAATTTTTATCTGAGACCACATTAAGAAATACAGAGCAGGACTAAAGAAGTACCATCAGGAAACAATGTTTTTGCAATACTGTATTTTCACAATGCCTTTGATGGACGGAAAGACTTTGAAGAACAGCCAGATTCATCCTTCCATCCACTTCTCTCCCAGCTCCATGAAGAAAAGCAGTACAGTCAAGGAATAGTATGAATCAAAACAGCAGAAGAATAAGCAGCTGAGGGCTCTGCAGCTGATGGCACGTTCTGGCACAGTGCTCATCTGCAAAGCACAATGCTCTATTCACACGGTCACTTCCCCTGCCTTCCTTTAACAATAAAATACAAAGGCAGGACAATTCAAGGTGGAGGTGGGAAATTATCTGCAAGCAGAAATTACACATTTAAAGGAACACAGGATCTCTATGTAGAATTCAAAATGCTCAGAGTTCAACAGATATTGAGATTCAGTGTCAAATGAAGAGTGTAAAACAAACAGCGTCATAAAAAAAAAGCAAACACCTAGACTACTGATCAATCAATCTCTTTTTAAAAATATGATTCAGATTTAATCTCTCTTACATTGTGGCAGAAAACAAAAATGAAAAATAAAGACATTTATATAGCAGTTTAAAAAAAACCTGTGAAAATATTGTCTGAAAGCACTATTTACTCTCTTCTTTAGTAAATTTATAACTGAGCAGCCATTTACAATAGTGCTATGAGCACATACTGCAGTGCTGCTTAATTTTGATAAACCCTGTTGAGTAGTCAAAGTTTTAGACACTTCATTCTCATAGCATTAGCATTCAGGACAGTAATAAAAGGGAAGTCAGGAAGAAAAACAGGGAAATAATGAATATTAGCAGAGAGTTACTGTGAAGGACAGGAGGACAATGTTACTATAGAAGGAAACCTGCTGGCAGTTTCTGTACCTAATTCAGTGTTCAGGTACAAGTCATACTGAAGGGTCTTGGCATTGAGTCCTGTGGAACTGAACCCAGTATGAAACTGTACCATGAATGTTTTGTTATTCTATGTTTATTGATGGACTACTGACAAAGGGAAAGAAAGAAAGAAAGAAAGAAAGAAAGAAAGAAAGAAAGAAAGAAAGAAAGAAAGAAAGAAAGAAAGAAAGAAAGAAAGAAAGAAAGAAAGAAAGAAAGAAAGAAAGAAAGAAAGAAAGAAAGAAAGAAAGAAAGAAAGAAAGAAAGAAAGAGAAAGAAAGAAAGAAAGAAAGAAAGAAAGAAAGAAAGAAAGAAAGAAAGAAAGAAAGAAAGAAAGAAAGAAGAAAGAAAGAAAGAAAGAAAGAAAGAAAGAAAGAAAGAAAGAAAGAAAGAAAGAAAGAAAGAAAGAAAGAAAGAAAGAAAGAAAGAAAGAAAGAAAGAAAGAAAGAAAGAAAGAAAGAAAGAAAGAAAGAAAGAAAGAAAGAAAGAAAGACAACCTTAACAGTTTCCACTTTCAAATTAAACCTATAGACTTGCACATTTCTATAGAAACTGTATTTTGTGACATATTATTAATATAAACTTACATTACATTGAAGATCAATGTCTCCTTTTCCAAATACAGATCCTTTAGATATTCCTGAAATACAGGATATTTTCATTTAGATTAAATCTACTCTTATTTAGTTTTAGGCACCCAAGTATAAAAGTAGATCAGTATCTCACTTGGAATATATGTTCCCAGGTCACATCAGAAAGCCTGACTGTACTGAAAAGCTCTCCACTAGCTGATGACTGGTTATCTTAATTCAGGAAGCCACGAGTCCCACATGCCAAGTCCCATGAGCCTTAGGACACTGAAATAGATCATCTGTTCTACTGCACCACAGTTCACATTTAGATGACTGACTTCTATATGGTTCCAAGCAAGTGGGAAACCTATTTCAGATAAATCAACAGGCACAAATACCCTAAACCTCTTATCTTTTATCCAAATTTTTACAACTTGACTTCTTGCTCAATTTTTTCCAAAGTTATATATTTCTCTTACTTTTTATTTTGTCATATAGCATTTAAACCTCTCATGTTCTCATCCCCACCAGTGGTTATCACTGCCATTCAGTTTGGGGATACTCTGCTTAGCTTGTCCCACTTGTATGATCAGATAAAGGAACAAATTCCTTCACGCTTTTTCATTCTGGATACTGACCCATGTGTCATGATAACAAGAACATGAGTGAACAATTTCAATATATGTAATAACCAACAAATTATCATAACTTTTCTTTCTCTCTTTTTTTTTTGTTTGTTTGTTTTTTGATAAAAATAGGAGTAAAAATTACAATTGTAAGGCCACACTGATATCAAAGAATGCAGTAAGGCTGTGCTGCAGGAGCAGTAGCTGTCAGCATAGTCAAGGCACCTTGTGAAAAAGAGGAAATCAAGCAACTCACAGCAACAACAATCTGTGGACAATCTGGGGGAATATTCATCAAAGTATGTTGAATGGATAATCTGAAGTGAGTATGCACAAGGTAAAAATAGGCAACAAAGCTGTTCAAACATTACCTGACTTCTCCTTTTACAGTTTCCTCACATAATATTTATTTTCTCATCTTTCTGCTCTGGGTTTCTTCCACAACTGAAATGAGCAGACATACATATTGAGGCTCACCATATGCGCTCTGGCACTTTTCTATGACTATGTTGGATGCTATTCTGCTGAAACAGGGACATACGATGCCTGCAAGCCCAGATCTGCTTGCTTTAATTTCTCAGCATAATTCCAGATGTGCCCACAAGCCACCCTCTGGATCCTCAGAGTACCTGTTCTTTATTTTGGCCTTCATACCCCATCACAGAGTGCTGACAGACCCACACAGAGGTTTTACACAAATGCTGTCCCTGGGCCACCATCCACTGGAGACAACCTACCATTCGCCCTGACATTCCACGGATTAGATTTTGTGAGTAGTATTGAAATAGCATGAAGATCTCAAAATTCAGTCTCTTCTGCTGTATACTGCTTGCAGTGTCCATGGAGATCCAGCCTGTGTGGTTTTCCCAACCCTAAATCTAGTCACAACCCTAATACTAAGCAGAGAAGTATAAGAAGTCATTTGTCAGGCTGAGATTGCCAGCTCCTGTGGTTGTGCCAAGGAGAAATGTGGAGGGAACAATGTTGTGGCAGTGCCATGGTCTCATTGACATGCCTTTTGTAATTGCAGTGTCCCTGGCACTGAGGGCACTCTGGTTTTCTCAACCCTAACCCCAAGTATAACCCTAACACTAGGTGGAGCATTAAAAGCAGATGTTTGTGAGGCTGAAGATCCCAGGACATGAGTGGTGCCAAGGAGAAAGCTGTGGAAGGAATAATATTGCTGTGCTGTGCACCCCTTGGCATGCCTTTTGTAATTGCAGTGTCCCTGGAACTCTGGGCTTGGTGGTTTTTGGTTTTTTCAACCCTAATCCTAAGTGTGATACTAACCCTGAGCAGAGCGTTAAAGCAGCCACCTGTGAGGCAGTGGTGCCAAGGGCAGCACGCCACTGTCCCAACATTTCTCCCTCCTCAGATTTGTCCTTGGCACCATCCATGTCCTGGGAACCTCAGCCTCAAAAATGCCTGCTTTTAACTGCTGAGCTCTCAGCACAACACGTTCTCCATGCTTCTCCTCTACTCCAGGGCAAAGTTTAGAAGTTCAAAGGCACTGCCATGGGAAGTCTCACACATTTTGCACTATATGAGGTAAAAGCTAAGGAACAAATCTTCTCAAGACGCATAAAAATCTAAAGTGAACTTCTTTACTATTTTTAGTTCATTAATTTCTTTTCCTCTCACAATTTAAAATTGATATAAGGTCATTCTTTTCATATTGGGATTAGAGTTTAGGGAGGATAAATACAAGTATCAGTGTAAATTACATAAATCAGTTCACTGATTTTTGTTTTGCTTCATACCTATTGAAGAGCAATGTTAATATTTTGCTTTCTCTCCCATCTACAATAATTTTAAATACTTTCAGTTACAACTTTCAGTTACAAGTCTTCCCATACTTTTCTTTCTTTTCTGTCATATATCCACAACACAATTCTTTCACTCCTCTCTGAAAAATTTTGCAAACAGCAAAAATATACTCTCAAGCAGCTCATCCACCAAGCACCTCACTTTGATGTTGCTGCAATTTTCCATCTCATATGTTTGTTTATTTTCTCACTCGCTGGAATTTTGAATTTCTCAACCAGACACATTGGCACAATTATTTTTACCCTATTTTATGCACCCTGCTGAGTATGTCTACAGGCTCACAGTCAAACGTCTGCTTCCTCAGCAGCTGATAATCTTCTAAGCTCTGTGGGACTTGTTTGCTAGTCTGTGCCAAAGGGGCACAGTGTTCTTTGAGTGGCTCTCATAGAGAGCTGTTGAATTTTTTACCAAGAGGAAAATCAGCAATGAGCAGAAACAAGGATAAATTTTCTTTCATTTAATTAACTCAGAATACTACATTTTCAGAAGTGTCCCATTTATTCAAGTTTGCTATAGTAAACACATAAACTTCATAATTATTTGGGATAGTGTTTTAACTAAGTGTAAACATCCAATCAGAACCCCAAGAAAATTAAAAAGGTATTTTGGTTCTTTCCTAAAATATCCCAGCTAAAATACTGCCAGATTGCAGCAGATGCACAGAATAAGTGCATAAACCCCCATAACAAAGTAAGTGCTTAATCATGCCAAGCTTGTAGTCACTCTATATCTACATTTGAAGCAAAACTCTGTATCTATATATTTGCTGTTGAATCAGACCATGGCTTCTTTTTTCTTAAGCGATTATCTACCCCATGGCATAATTAAGACGAAACATTTAGGATTTTCCCCTCTGCACTCTTTTGTGCACAGGAGACATCTTCTCCCATAAGACAACCAAACCTAATTTTATTTGATGCATTTACCTGTCCATTTCTGATTCAGCCCCTGTATGCTGGACAAGTCACATCATTTCTACTTTTGCTGGGAAACAGTAATAATAATACTGACTTCCACTGCAAATTGCTTTGAAATTTAATGATAGAAACAAAATAGAGAAGACAGGAATTATCACAATAAGATGATAATCACTCCATTGTTCACCCATCAACAAAACTTAAAAGGCAGTGCAATAAGCTTAGAACTGTATGAAAATTCAGCTTTAGAAGACTGTTCTGCTGTGCATTTGCTAAACAATACACAGTGGTTTCCAACACTCATTTTTCAAGACGAAATTATTACTTGTCACCTGGAGGTGTAGCAATTATCAGCAATGTCACTGATAAGCAATAACTTCCAATAGATAATTGAAGTCCCTTTTCTGTTAAAATTGAGCATTTGTTTTCATGTACTTGATTATTTTCAGCATGCTCAGATTTTCCTTTTCTGACAAGTAGAATAGCTATAAACTACTTCTGTTAAGCTATCAAGGGATTGGATAAGCTCCATGCAAAATTTAACACAACCAAATTTCAGTGAAAGGTAGAGCTCTAACAGCATCCCTCTGAGCTGCATTGTCTCATGGGGGCAAATGGAGGAATGACCCATTTCAAATTTATCACCTCAAAGTTCCTGGTGCCACAAGATTTTTTTAGTCTTGCTATGAAATTCTTACTAAACATAATCCATAGAAAACCCTTCTGGTATTGGCATCATCTCTTCAGCAGCTTGCATTAATTGAGACAGAAAGATTTAAAAATATGTGTGTTGAATCACAGGAGTCAGCATCAGATTCTTCCTAATGCCAAAGCAGTCAACTAGGACACTCTCACCACATACCAGGGTATCCTTCCCCCCACAGCCCCCCAAAATAAACAGGCCCCTCACTGATATTCACCTATTCAGTCTGGTTCCTTTGGTCAATGTAGTTTCAGGAGCAAGGTGTAAATTAGGTATTTGGTAGAAATGCATGCATTTTCTGATGAAGAGAAACATTTTCACTGTAATTTTGGATGTTGTTATGTGCCTTACTAGTCCAATGCTGAAATATAAAAATAACAGCCGTGTGACATGTAACTGTATGTAACATGTAACTGGATGTGACATGTAACTGTATGTTTATCTTGACAGAGTTACAGCACAGAACAAATTGATACTGATTTATGTTTATCTGGGGAACAAATAGAATGGGTTTTTTCTTTTATTTAACCATTATCTTCCATGTAGCAGAAGTCTGGGAAAATTAAAAAAGATATGTTCAAGAGAAATTTTGTGACTGCTTTTTTCCTAGGGCCCTCTCCTGGAGCCCTCACAGTAACAAAGGAGGGATACCAGGAGGTAAACAGTCAGCCAGAATTTGACATGAAAAATACAATACATGCATCAGCTTCAAGAAGGATGAAAAGAGTTATGCCTTGAGTACTAGGCCAAATTTGAGGTATCTTGCTGAGTTGATTGTCAAATTTCCTCTGTCAGATGTTACAGATTCACCAGATGAAGCAAATTGTTAAATAAGATTTGGAAAAAACCTTCTGATATTCAATGATGATTGCTTTTTCATCTTTACATAACATGCAGCTCAAGTATTAGAATGAAGAGTGTAATATAGGAAGCTACAGCAGAAGTGATAGATGCAGTCATTAGATTAGAAATGGGGAAAGTTGTCTTCCAGATTGAATATCTAAGAGTTCAAGGAAATAGGCAAAGTAAAACAAGCATCTATAATGGAACAAAGATAAAATGAAGCAATAAGGATTTATTAATTAATTTTTTAAAATATTGATGTTGCTTTCCATTTGACATATTCACTGGCTCTTTAAATTATTATTCCTGCCATTAGATAGTATTAGTAAAAAGCTGCATACTTTGGTTTGATCTGAATATATTGTCATTAAGATTTAGCAGCCTAATGAAGTAAGAATAAATAAATAAAATTTTCATTGTTAAACCATATCTCATATGTAATATTGCTATATCACAATATGTTTTTTAGGCTGTCTTTGTATCTACATAAAGTACTATTCTTATACAGAATGCAGATAAACTCATTTAATAATGAAAATTACTAATTGTTCCATAGATTCATAAACTGGGCCATATGGGAGATATTCAAATGTTTCCTGTAGGGAACGCGTATTTCATAAGGAAAATAGAAATACATTTGGGGGCACATTCTAATCCAGTGTACAATACCAGAGATACAGACATACGATTCAGAAATCCCATATTTTAAGCAGCATATATTAAAAATTTGTTCAGAAAATTTATTTTTATTGGTGAACTTTTAGCATCCCTAAACTATCATGAAGCTCTATACAGCAAGAATAGAAATTTTTCACAACAACAATTGAGAGCAATCAATGCTAGAATGATCAGTGGTTTAACACAATTTTTCCTTTCTTTGTTCTTCAAGTCCAGATTCACTTTGGGAAAATAAAATCTCCAATACCACATTTAAAAATTGCAAGCAAAATACTTTCCTGTGTAGTATTTTCTTTCTAGATATGTTTTCTGTAAAATGTTAATATATTTTTGCATTTCTACTACAAATATCTAAATTACAGCGAGAAAAAAAATTAAACTAAAATTTTGTGCCAAGACAGCACATTCAGGTCTCTAAAAAGCCAAATGAGTTTAAGTAAATTCTTTTCCTCTCTAAACTGGAACCTTTTCCTACTGTGTTTGAATCAAATGCATTAATGCACTAAGGCCCAAAAAATCAACTGTATGTCTGTGTCTGTAAACTTCTGTTACATCCATTTTAATGGATCTTTGAGGGTGGGATGACAATTGCAACTGCACCTTCTGTGGAGCAAGAGATGTAGCTTAGAAAAAGTTCCCTTCCTGATGTGAGTGGATTTCACTTTTGTCTCTGGTGTGCTCATAAGTTAAAAAGATGGGTAAATCTCAAAATTGTTAACTCTCTCAGATTTAACTTCTATAGATTGAAGATCCAAACAAGGCTCCACACTCCTTCTCATTTCAGATGCAAGGGTGTGAATTGAAAATAAAGCACATTAGAAATGTTTGTCTCAAGATCAAAAATGTTCTGCACATTATGTTATTAAACCCAAAGATTTCCTTTAACAGAAGAAAAGAAACAAAACAAAAGCCCCATATTGTTTATTGGATGTTATGACCAATCCCTGATCTTTACAGTATCGGGCATGGAAAAGCCTGCAGGCAGAATACCAAGTGTTCCCATTCCAATGAGGATAAGCACAACCCAGTCAGCGTTTCCAGTCTGATTTTCCAGAGCCATGGTCTCAAACTCTGACCATGGATGGGAGTCCTTTATCAGCTCATAAAACTCTGCAGTGAACTTTCTTTAGATCCTGTAATCAATGCCTACACAGCCTGAGCCCACACTCACATTTGCATGGTCTTCATCAAAGTATCAAGTCGCCTTTTAGTAGTTATTGCTTGGCTTTCTAAATTCCTCGTTATGGCTTCCTTTAGACAATAGACTAAAAAAACAAGGGAGCACAGATTTAGCCATGCTAAGCCAGGATTAACCAAGGAATATGCTGCATCCTTGTCTTTTAAAAGCATTGCGGGATTGGGGTGATAATCTGTTCTCTGGAGAAAAGCAGTCCTTTCTTTCTTCTGCCCAGGCAAGCTGAATGTTTACAGCAGCTCCAACTACTGCTGAGGAGGCAATCCACTGTTAGGAGGCCCTGGACCAGCAGTTCTGAGGCAGTAAATGATGGTCCTTAACTGCTCTGTCATCTTTGCCACTCACAAGCCTTCCAGAGCCTGTCATAAACCTTCTGTGGAATACATCATAGCTGGTTTGCCTGGTCAAGCTTAGACACACACAGAGACTTATCACAAATAAAAACAAATGTGTCACAGCCACCTTCCAGCATTCCACCTTCAGGTTAGAAATAAAACTGAGCTGCTGATCATTAACAGTCCCTGACATTACCATGATATTTTACTATCTCCAGTATTTTATCACTGGTATCTAAGCCTGATTCTTGACAGGTTATTCCTGTATTCTACCTTCTCATTCTCCTCATTATCTTTAAACTGAACTGGATGTTTTCTCTCACATCCCATTCTAAACTGATAAATATTTCTAAGCAATTTCCCATCTCCCTACTTTTAACTAACCAAAGTAACTGCTGCAATTATTTGACCTGCTTGAAATTTTTATACTAAAACTGGTGAAGTTAGTGCTACCGTTCTTTCCTATATATTCATTCTGTCTATAACATCTAGCAAACTCAAATGAACGTATCTCATATCCACACTTACTATAACTAAAGAAACAGCTTTCTAAAAAATCTGCCCTAGATGAAAATGTATTAAATGAATAATGCAAAGGAAAGGCATGTGCTACCAATTGGATAATGTAATCTTAATCTTACTTATCTCATAGCAATCATGGCATTGATGATTTACAATAGGGGACACAGCATAAGGTACTTTTATAAAACTGTAAAGATTTTAGCTGAACATAAACAAAACAATCCATGAAACTGGAAATAGCTTTAAGATCATCTTTTTTCCATAAATATGTATGAATTTATCAAAGAAAGAAAAGGCTCCGTTATTTTATCTCATTGGCTTCTTATCACTTGTCACAAATGATAACTACTTTACACTCTCTCAATATATTACCCCTTCACTCTCAATCTGTGATTTTTCAATGTGAGGAGATTCTGCTTTCAGCAAAACACTCAAACTATGCAGTGGAAGGATACAGTTTATTTGGGCACCAACTTGGACATTTTGGCCAGCCTCCAAAAATATAACAGTGACACCTGTCCAAGTTCCATAGCCTGCTTTCTCACCTGATTTTTTCCTAAGAGTTGGTTACATAGTTCAGAAAATCTGTGGATAAAATAATTCATCTCTAGTCCAGACAGATCTTCTGAGACTATTGGATTTTTTACCAGAAATAAAGGAACATCAGTGATAGAACTAAAATGATGCCATTTGCATAACTCTCTATGAACACAGATTTTTATCATAAATAGAAAAAAAAGCCAACTTTTTTTAATGGCTCCTGGACCCTCAAGGCTTTGACTGTAAAAATTCTCATTTTCCTTCTACAACTCTGTCTCCTCAAATCCCTGAACTTTTTCCTTCAAAAGTGTCCATCTTTACAATGTTTTTCTTCTAAGATTACAGGTATTGAGCCTTATGTCTTTTAATAAGTGGCCACACTCTACAAGGCAACTTCTTTGAGACATCAAGGAGGATTCACAGTTCCTTTACAATCTTTCTATTCTGGAGGATTCAGTGGGCTTTAATCCCTTAGTTCACGTTGTAAGAATAAAAATCTAGTGTAAATTTATTGCCTACAGAAACTTTCACCAGATCAGCACCCTCATGATTTAAAACACTGTATCTGGGAGTCCTTCCTTAAATTTCATCAAGAGGGAATTAAAATGATGGAGTATCTTTCAGCTACAGCCATATAATCAAAACAAAAATGGTTATCCACTAAATCTATTTGCTGATGTGACTAATGGGAATCATTGATCTAGTAAGTTAATAACATCTTTGATTTAACCATATTTTTGTTCTTTTTTGTAATAGATGTAATAGTAAAAACTCAATAATAAATTATACATATAAATAACCTTGATTTCATTAGAAAGTTGAACAAGCAATGTAAGAAAAAAAAATACACCAATGGAAGAGGGAGTGGATCCTCAGTCATCTGCATCATGTCACTGTTAGACAGCATTCCCTTTGCTTCAGCTCACTCCAGCCAGCTCTTTTCGAGACAGCTCTTCAACAGTGGGGACAAGTCCTATGATATTCAGACATGATCCAGTCATTTGTATTTATACTGAGTACTGATGGCCCTTTCTTGGCCCTCCTTTGCTGAGTAGCACAGACACAGGATGCACAACACCTGACAGCTCCAGAGATTTCAGGAAAGCAGCCTACACACCACAAAACTCTACTTCCAAATAAAAACCAGTCTGTTCATATAACTGTATAGGACTATATCAGATTCTTACAGAATAATATGACAATTAAAAAGCTGCAAATATATTCAGCTCAGCATCTCAATAAGTTTTTATAACCAGACTTCTAAATATTTTTGAGAACATGGTCTGAGTGCAGTCCTGCAACATGCAAGGTTTGACAGCCATCAAAAGCCAGTTAGATCTGAGATCCTTTCACTTAAAGTAACAACTGAAATTATGAAGAGACATGATATAAATTGTATGGAATATACAGTGCTCAGTAATATAAATAGTGACCTTTTAAAATTGACTTAGTGAATCTGAGAATCCACAGCATTATTATTTCCCTAAAAGTGTAAGTTTTACGTGAAGGAAATGAATTAATAGAATATGCCATCACCTTAACCCAACAGCATTCTTATCCAACAGGTAAACATCAGGTCTCTTCCTGGATTGAAAGAACCCGTGGGTCTCGGGCTGTAAATCCCCCCGGCTAGCTTGGGATTTAAGCCCGCACGGATCCTACATGGATGAAGTAAAGGACGAGAAGCGCTCTTTCTCCACGTGGTTCTGATGTCCTGTTTATTAGCTAGAAGGGGACATCTGGATTGTAGGGTTTCCAGGTGAATAAAGAGGAAGTGCTCCAACCTCAAGGGACGTTTATACCCGCGGAATGGGAGGCAGGGACGGAAGGCCGCAGCCAAGGGGACACCAGTGAGGAGGGGCAAAGGGAGGGGCTACAAGGGACAAACCACCTTACCAAGGGAACAGCCATCTGAGGAAAGGGGGGAAACATTTGTATAACACTGTTGTAGTGTGTCATTTTTGTTGCAGATGATGTAAAGTTGGTATGTTCTGTTCACCCCTGTTCACTCCTGTTACATGGTTCTGCCCTGGTTCTCCCCTCCCCATCAGTTCATGCCAATCCCCTTATCTCCACCCCAATTGTCCTTATTTGTGATAATTCATTACTGTAACCCCTCCCCAGACCCCTATCCATCACTCAGCGTCCCCTCCCGTTGTTCCAGAATCTTCTGCTGTTCCCGTCGAGTGATTGGATTAGGAGCTGAGGTCCCGCCCCCAGTTCAAATGCATTTGTTACCCCTACAGTCACTCCTTTGTAGCCCCCCACCCCCCTGTTTCCTGATTTGACCTGGGTCCAGTTCCACCCCTGTTCTCCGCCCCCTTTATAACCCCGTGTAGCCGGCTGCCCGGGGTCCCCGGTCGGCTGGTTCCCCTGGTGTCCAATAAAACCGGATTTCTACCCCCGGACGGAGACCCTCTTTTCTTCAGTTTGCTGCAGCTGCCTCTAAATATCCCAGCTAGGCGCTCTCTGGACACGGCAGTGCCTCCGGAGAGTGCCCCCCGGTGCTGGCTGTGTCGGAGCTAGCCGCCGTCGATCCTGCTCCCCCAGCCGGGAGCAGAGGGACACAGTGCAGCAGCCGCAGCCAAGGGGACACCAGTGAGGAGGGGCAAAGGGAGGGGCTACAAGGGACAGACCACCGTACCAAGGGAACAGCCATCTGAGGAAAGGGGGGAAACATTTGTATAACACAACACCCAGTGCAGCATCCAAATAACAATCTAGTGCATCACAACACTGGATTTTACCTTTCTTATGCTGCACTTGTTCAAAGATCCAAGGTTGTCAAGAACAGATACCATTAGTGATAGGAATCCGATTCCTATAATCCAAATACTGATGTCCAGCACCGGAGCTGAAGAGCCATTCAACGCCTGTTAGCCTGAGACTTGTAGCACTTGGCCAAACTCACTGGTAGATCTAGCACAGCTTAAAAAACAAGATTTCCTTAAAATTTACATTGTTACTCCTTTTTCTTCTATATCCATCTCTCTCTCTCTTATGGATGTCTTTCATGACATCATTTATTCTAATGAGTGAGCCATACCAGCTTTGTTTCAGTATGTAAGGAATCATGCCATTTCTAGTGGCTCAGTAGCTGCACCAGGTATGGGACTATGAGACAAATCCTACAAATTTACTGACACAGTAGTTGCACTGGCTGCATTAGTTACTAATGTGGGTAACATTGCTGTGAGCTGTGACGTGCTCGGTACAGCTACACCAGCTGTGTACTAACACATATAAGTTCTGAAAACTATCAGGGCTATGCACTGGTATTTTACCCAGTGAGTGTCCCTGAGGGATAACAGGAGGCCTTTAAAAAACATGAGTTCCATTCCTTCATTCTCTTTTTGAGTATCCCATAACTTTTGTGCTATACTTAGTTCAGACAAGGCTGAATAGTTCAGTTCCTATTTCACACAAAAGTCTTACACATATTGACAATTCTTGCCCTTCTTTCCTCATTTTGAAATAGTCACTGGTTTCCACTGCTTCTTTTTCAGTCCATGAGGGGACTGATTATGTACATTCCTCCTATTTCTACTTTTCCTATTGCACAACACCAAATGTCACCATTACGACTTTTTTCCTCTGTGCAAGAGAATGAAGCTTTTTAAATACAGATTTTGCTAGGTGGGAGGGTTTGTCCCAACAGTAGTTTTCCTGACACGGTTCTGAATCTGTAATTTAAATGCTTACATATATTTTATATATAAAGTGTGAATTGCATGGATAGATTAGACAATGTACAGACAAACCAAGAAAGGGACATACAAACCAAGAAAGGAACACCATAATCAAGTGGTACTGCAACATACCTGTGATTACTGGGTGCATTTTCCATCTTCATTTTACTGGAGGTCATGAAACGTGAATGCTAGCAAATAGGTATTGCACACATTGAAGATTTTTCTGGGTGTGTTTCAGCGTTTTGTGATAAGCGTTGTCCCCTCCAAGAATATCTGAAGAAATTATGCCCTTTGACAAATATTATCTCCCAATTAAAGGCAGAATTTTATGCTGAAAACAGCATAAAATAGATTTGTTTTCACAGTACTCCCTAAAAAAATAATTTTTAAATTATTTTAACAGGTGTAATGCAGATAAGAGCTTTGAAGGAAGAGAAAAAAATAAGCAACAAATAAAATGGGTAAATGGAATTAATAAAATCACATAAATGAACATAAAATAAAACTTATTTATAGAATAAATAAAAAAGGAATAATTCCAGATTAAAAACTAGCTCTTAAAACTCTGAGTTTCTAAACCCAGAGCTCCCCAAGGAGAAATATAAAGCCACTTGAGGTCATTCAAATTACAAGTAAAGTAATGAGCTTGTTGGAAATTCTATTGCAAAAGTGGTCTTGCAATTCAACCTGGAAACCAAGAGCTGTCAAAGAAGCCTGGTTCTTGGACTAACAAAGAGCTTCACTTAAAATCATAATCTCAAATACAGTGATAAATAAATAGTGCCCTGCAGATAAAACAGACAGGGTTTTTTTATCAGCAGTATAAAATCAGAGTGCCTGGATAACAAACAAAAAAAGAAATGTTTGTACTTAAAACTTCAAATATTACCTTGAATATCACTAATGAGTCACCATTTCACTGGAAAGGCAGCTAACTTCAGCTTAGAGACACAGTTTCAAAGACCCAGGGGACAGAACTCAATGGAAACCAGCACCTGTTCCTGAACATAAATTTAGTGCAAGGTAAACACCACTTTAAAGCACAGTATCTCTTTATAGTGGTGTCTGCAATGCAGAATCACTTTCTTATTCTGAATGGGTTAAGTGAATATTATTATGTGATTTTCAACCACATCAATAAATACACATATTTTAATTATTTTAAATTATTTCACATTTTAAAAGAAACCTGTTAGTATATTTTGAATTAAAATGCCTTTCAAAGTTTGCCTCTGAAAAGCCCTGAATAGTTTTTTATTTCTGATTCTCCTTCCTGACAACAGTTTTCAGTCATCTTATTTCCCATTCATACAACTGAAGTCAAACTAGATGTGTATTATCTGTGACTTTCACTTATGCTTTGCTAAGCTTTTACCTTTATTTATTAAAGCCTATTTAAGGACTTTAAAATGAATTAATGCTTGATGACAGACCTCAGAAATAAGGTCAAGAGACTGGAAATAAGGTCACCTGGGAATATGTTCAAAACTGCTGCTGTGGAGAAAGAAGAGCTCTTTAGATTGACAAGAAGTGTAAAGAGCATCCTCAAAGCTGCTTTGTGTATATGAGTTATTTAACTCAGATTCTTACAGAAACTCCATAATGAAGGAACCTTCTATCCCTGTCTAGATGAATAAAGAGAAGGACAGCTTCACTGGCACAAGATTTCTACTTAGATATCTTTTAAAGACACTTTCTGAGCCACAATAACTTAGCATGAACTCAGTACTAATTAGCAGTTAAAGTCACTTAGACAAGAAAAACTTCCATTTTAAGCCCAGAAATTTAGCTTTGACGATGAAAATTTTGCTTAATGGTCTCAGATACATTAGTTCTCTGCTTGAGTGTCATATTGAATACAATATGGTTCAGCACAGGTACTAATAGCAGAGGAAGACACAGAGATGATTTTCTGGAAGAATGCAATGCAAAGAAAATCTTTGCTGAAGTCCAGAGGACAACAGCACAAACTAGCTTTCCTAGTCTGTCGTTATGTAATTTTGAAATCATTAAATCTAAATGAGATGCAGGAAATATGAGTCTTGGGCCTGACATCTCCTGCTGAGGCAATATTCCTCATGGACTGTAACTGTAGAGTTCCTCATAAATGAAGAGTTGTAATACTTGTTGAAACCAAACTATAAGTGGGTTTTGTAGGAGAAGATAGGGGAAAGGATAATGGAAAGAATAGTTTTTCTCTCATAGATGCATGTGTCTCTGTGAAGAATCATCTAGCATCTTCCTGACAACTCTGTTATGCTTCCTTTTTCATTTGTTACACAACTGTCACACTCCAAACTCAATTTGTATGTTATTTCTTTTCCTTCTCTCCCCTCTTCCTCCCCACAACATCAATTCTCTCTACCTCAATTTTCAACTTGCACAATCAGCAATCCAAGCAGTCAGAGTAAGAAGTTCCATGCTGGATCAAAAAAAAATATGTGCTGTCTCTGCCAGTCCCCCAGCTGTCAATACTAACAGAACAACTTAAGCCCTGAAGCATAATGTTGGACATCTTTACAAAATAAGTGCTGTAATACTGGTTCAGAGAGATTGGTATTCCTTCTGTCTGCCAATATATTCCTTCCTTTAAAAAAATTGCTAGTACATTGATGTGTGATACTGAATTTGAGTCTTATGTACATGAAAAAGGATGGGAGGGGGAAGAATTTAATCATTTTACTCAGAAAATCTTTTGATTTATTTCAGTCTCAGTTTGCTCTTGTGTTGCTCTGTTTGCCCTATCAGCACAGTATGCCAGATTTAATAAAGTCCATTTGTGCTTCACTGTCATTTTTATTTAAAGATTATTAAAGCACTGATATTTATAAATTTCAGTTTAACTAAAGGTGAAGGTTTGAGTTTCTTAACTATCATCAGATGCTTAAGCAGAAATGTTGAGGTATCAAAGGGTGGCTAAATCTCAGGTTTTGGATTGCTGGTCTTAATCTGAACTTTTGACATCTGGCATTTCACTCAACTCGCTAAAAAAAGTGCTTCAGAAGTGATATTGTTGTGCAGATCATGACACAAGCTAATTAGCACCAACAGATGAAGTGTTGATTTCTCACCACAAGTGAAGCCTGATATAAAAAAAAAATAAAATAACTGATAAATGTTAGTGTTTAGCATTTGTAATCTTTGTTTTCATGGTACACACAAAAAATATGGAAGGAGGTTTGCACTGACAGCCTGTATGAAAATAACTGCACCTGGGAGGGAGGAAACATGAGGTAGCAGATGGAGGAGCCACATGGACTCTTCACTTTCTTTGCTTTCCACTAAGTGCTTTCTGTCACCTGTTCCATAGCCCAAATCACAAGGCGTTGCAGGGACAGGCTATACGACGGTCCAGATGAACATATGGATTTGTAATCACAAGAACCCAGTCAATCTCTGGAGGGGAAGGCATTTGACTGTGTTTTCATCTGTTGGACTAGCAGCCACAAAGTTACACAGTTACCAGGTAAGCCCTGCTGATGGATGCCTTAGTGATCTCCGGAGACACTAACCATGAAATCCTCACTGGGTTGCCTCCTAGAGTCAAAAAAATTTAAAAGTCTTCAATTGTTGTAGCCCAATCCTTACTCTAAACATCTATACTTCAGACAACAAAGGACGGGAGAAATAAATAGTGTTCTTAGTCTAAATTAACCATCTACACTCCTCTGTGTTCAATGAAGAGAGATGGACAATGAAGAGAAGGTAATTCATCTCATCCATGTTAGGAGAATGAATAGCTCTCTGGAGATCACTCTTTCTCTCCACTGACTATAGAGTGAGCCTGGATGACTTCTTTGGATTAGAGCTGTATCTTTTTTGATGGCTGAACTAAAGTAAGATGAATCTAGGCAAAAATTACTATAACTTCTAGAAGCCCATTTATTTTTCTTTCATCTCAGGTTACTTAGAATCACTGTGAACCATACAGATGAGTACATTTTCTTTGCTCATTAAATTTAATTCAGTTACATTCCTTACAAAGCATAATATAAATTTCTTCCAAAATGCCATATGCTGCTCAACACTAATAAATTCCTACTAACCCTTCAACTCTGTTTAATTTTTGAAATCGATTATTTTAACCCCACATCATAAATTATGCAGTATTTCAGTTTATTTTAATAGTCTGAACAGTGGTCTGTGGGATCTTAAATTCTGTTCATTAATTCTCTGTCACTTTTCCATTTTATCTTTTTACTCTTAATGGCTATTTAAAGACAAATCTATAGGAGCTATCATATTTTAATTCATTAATTAGTAAAAAAATATTATTTTAATTCAACAGAAAGACTTTAGCAGATTTAGATTTGCTTTTTTGTTAGTTAGTTTATATATATATATTTATATTTATAGTTTTGTATATATATATTTACTATATATAGTATATTTAGTATATTTTTATATATTTAGTATATATGTTAGTTTAGTATATATCCTACCTGGGCCTGTGCGTCTTTCTTTTACATAAAATGATGTAGAAATCTCCAGCTTACAGAGGATAATTTGCATTCAAAGACACATGGACGGCAATCATTCCACATTCTTTCTGCTTAATTATCTTTCTTTCCCTCTCGAGAGCAAATGCAGAGGAGAGGTGAAGAATGAGTTGGACTTTGGTTGCGCCTGTTACAGAGCACTCTGCGCTACTGAACTGATGCCAGCCAGAAGCTAGCAGACCCTGGGGTCCCTGAAGCTGGACAGAATTTGGATCAGCAGTATTTCAGGAGAACACTTTTGTAGAAGTCAACACAGAACAAGTGATAAGATAAAGAAATTCAGGAATATTCTGCAGTCCTGCTTATTTATGGCGGTATTTGGAAATTCCAAATTCTTAATTAATTTTAGCACAGGATATCCTTCTCCAGAAGAAAAAATATATATACATATATTAAAGAGGGAAAAAAATTAATGTTCCATTCATCAAATCCAGAATTATCAGCAGCATCCTTCTTCTTAGGGAACACACATTGCTACCTAGGTGATGACACACACAGTGGTAATAAATAGCATAAAAGAAGGAAGGTGGAAAGAACTTCTTGACCAGAGCAGGACAACAAAGCTGGTGAAGGGGCTGGAGCTCTTCTTATGAGAAGTGGCTGAGGGAGCTGTGGGTGTTTAGCCTGAAGAAAAAGAGTTTTAGGGAGGATGTTACCACTCTCTGTAACTCCCTGAAAGGAGGTGGTAGCCAGGTGGAGGTTGATCTCTTCTCCCAGGTAAATAGTGACAGAACAAGAAAAAATGGCCTCAGGTTGCAGCAGGGGAGGTTTAGATTGGATATTAGGAAAAAATTTCTATACCAAAAGGGTGTTCAAGCACCAGAGCAGGCTGCCCACAGAAGTGATGGAGTCACCATTCCTGGAAGGGTTTGAAAAACATGCAGTTGTGCCACCTGGGGACATGGTTTAGTGGTGAACACTACAGCTTTGGGTTAAAGTTTGTACTTTATGATATTAGAGGTCTTTCCTAACATTAAAAAATTCTATGATTCTATGAACAGTTTGCCACGTCTTGAAAATAGCCTGTTTAACCTTCTCTTTGAGCACAAAGGAAAGGTCAACAAACCACACTTGTGGCTCTCTCAAGCACAGTCAGTGGCAACTGCAGGGCACAGAGGAAGGCTGAGCATTAACTAGGTTGCCTAATTATCTCCATTATCTTCCCACCCCATCCTACGTTAGTCAGGACCAGATTTAGTCGGGACCAGATTTAGTCAGGACTGCTTTCACGCCTGCTTTACCACATGGATGCTGGCTGACCCGCACCCTGAGGGCTGAGGTGGAATCCTCTCTCTGCAGGGTGGCCTGAGGTGGGGGAAATTTAGGGCTGCTCCTGGGGGTCATGAAAATAGGGTGGTCACAGGCAGGGCAGGGTGTCCAGCTGCTGTTTGTGGCCAGCACACACAGTGTGCAGGACTGACCTGGACATGGCTCAGAGCAGCATGGTCACTCCAGGTCCAGCTGAGTGTGGGGCAGGTTAAGGTGGCCTCAGGGGGTCCCTTTTCACCCAAATTATGATTCAATGACATTATTGTCACTGAATGTTGATAAACAGTCTGCTCAACTGCAGGGACACTGCTCAACAGCAAAGCAGAGAAGGTGGAGCCACAGTGTTAGAGTAGTCCTTGGACACGAGCTCAGGCTAAGCTTGTGGCCTGAGCTGAAGCAGTGGGACAGAGTGTAATAACTCATACTTGACAAATGTTAGTAGTTAGATGCAAGCCTAAGGGAACATAATTCACATGTTAAGCTGCTTGGAATAGTCTTCTTAAGTTATACCTGAGTGCAGACCACAACAGAGAGCTGAGCAGGCTGGAGTGAGTCACTGTCTTGGCTTGCTGTTCACTGTGCTTGTCAGCACTCAGTGACTCTTCTACAAGGGCAGGGAATTGGGCAAAAAAGTACATGAGAGACAGTGTGAATGGGAAAAGAAAAGGACTTGTAAAATAAAAAAATCTTTGATACTTGAAAGTAAAATTCAATGCTTTATCATTAGTTTTATAATATATTCAAGCATAAATCTATTATTAATTTGATTATCAGTGGAACTTCTGTAAATATTAATCATTACTTCACAAGTTAATATTTGAAAGACATTTCATTGAATTGAAATTATTGGTTTGGTTTTTTTTTACTGTTGAGAATTTGTCAAAGATATTAGAAAGAAGTGGTATTTGGAGTAAGGCTCCTGCTGCTTACTGTGTGCAAGACCTGCCAGAACCTCTCAGAAGGGTCATCATACCCACTAGGCAACTCCCATCTTTGGGGAGTTTCCCAGTCTGAGTGCAGAAAGTTACAAGACCTTTCACATTAAACTTAGTTTTTTTAACTGAACCCTATAAAAAAGGTCAGACCCACTCAGGTGCATACATATAAGGTGCATGAGAGGACAGAGAAGGTTTCTGACTTCCTGTGGGCCACTTCAGCAGTTAAAATGTGTTTATACTGGTGGTTTGGGTGGTTAACATCTACCCCATTATTCTGGCAAATGCTGCACTAACAGCCTCACTACCTCAAGCCCACTGGTTTCTTTTCCTTTGTGTTCTTCCTGATAGAAAGAGAGCAATTGCTCATAAGTTTTGTACTATTATGGCTGGTTCTGCAGGAGTCTTTATCTAGAAATCACCCAATCCAGGGCTCAGCTGACATCAGTGATGAAGCAGGTGCACTACATGAGCAAATATGCTTTGGCAAGATAAAGTGACATTTTAGCTAAAATTGTGATTCTGCAATAAAACCAGTTTCACTGCGGGGGAAATCAACAAGGTCTGTAAAGGCAGTGATAATTTTCAGCCATCTTAAAGAGTGTTACAGATGAAAAAAAAAATCTTACTTTAATGTCTATTCTGGTTTTACTTAACCTGTAGAATGGATTTTAGGACTGAAGAGGCCCTAGCACTCCAATCTGCATACATTGCTGGACTGTATTACAGTTTTATGATTTCTGTGCAATACTTGGCTTCACCTTTAAGTTTGGTAACTTCTCAACAGAAGAAAGAGATGAATTCTATAATGCTAATTATTTTATGGATAGCTCCTAAGAAGAGAATGTATTGTTCACAAAGGAGATTTGACAATGATAGCTACATAACCTAGTGAATGCAAAATTGTTTAATCCTGACTTCAGACTGGAAGAGTTTTTAACTATTCCTTCCATCCTACTTGTCAACCGTTGGCACAAATTTCACAGATTTCCATTTGCACTAATTAGAATTAATTCGTTTTGTAGTACGAGACAATTTTGTCACTTCTTTAAATTTTTCAGAGTTTTGCAGAGTTATCAGATTAGACAATTTGGAAATATGTGACCTCAAAAGTTCAATAACTATTTGATGCCAGCAAATGTCTGTTCCTAGTGGCATCTGCTTCCCTTTGATATTAAAAAGTATGTATTTTTATTTACATTTCCCATTCCATTTTAGCATATAAGTCTAAAGAAAACCTATTATAACATAGAATTAAAGCAGATGAAATTTAGATGCACCTGTGCTTCCATAGTTATATAAAAATGTATGTGTGTTTTTCAGTTCATACAATTTCAGAGACCCCCACAAACATACTGCAAGAAGGAACAAGGGCTCCTTTGCCCCTCACCTCCCACCCCTGGTTGCCTTGACAAGCAGGTTGATGTAAATTCAGGTCTAGTATTGATACACAGACCTTACTGAATATGTTTCCTACTTAACCATTTGGCAGTTTTGCCACAAGCTGTGTTGGGAACATGCTGTCACTTACTTGAAGAAGGTCTATAATTTTGCTTTGAAAATGAGCTTGCACTGCTTTATTTTTAAACTCAAATATGAACCACTCTCAGATCAAGCATTAATAGGATAGAATAATTTAGGAACTACGTGGCCAAACATGGCATTGATCACTGTATTGCTACCAACCTTGTTCAAAAAACTGTCAGGGTATTCTTGGAAAAATTCCTTCCTTATGAACCTTTTAAGGTATTTTAGAAGGCGTTATAAGTCAATGTGTTGCATACAAACCTTTCAGTACTTTGAAATGTCTACCAGCCATGAATTTGAGGCATGGATTTTTAAGGGAGAGAGTTAAGTCTGTGCCCCCCAAAAAATCAGTATCAAATGCCATATGATAACCTGACCCTAGGCTAATCTGTGCATTCCCTTATCCTTCTAACATAGGTCTAGCCTATACCTACACCTGGATCCAGACCAGTTTCTTTTTATCCATCATTAAAACTGGTATTTCCAGTTTATTACAGTAAACTGTAATAACAGTTTACTCTGTCAATGTTTGTTTTCCACTACCACCTGCTCTCTAATGGAAATAATTTAAGCTTTAAGCTTTTTGCCAGTCTGGTTTTCAGCACATGAAAGCACTGTCAGCTGTCAGTTTTCTTAAGATAGGTTTTTAAATAGAAAATAGCCAATATCAATATTTCTTTGTAAAGAATAAGTTCATATTTAGATCTGCCTTGCTTCTTCTTCAAGTCCAGTGCATCTGCTTTGGCAAATATCACTGAAAATGAGGCAGCAGGATCAAAGAGTCCTGCACAGGTGGAGTCAGAGATGTGTGCTCTAAGAACACAGTCTTCTACCACTAAAGTCAGTGATTAAGCAGCAAATAGAGTTTCTGAAAAATTGGAATCAGCTTCCACTACTGTAAGGTAGGTTTTCTGCAAAAAGTGATGGTAGGAAGGAATGTCTTCATGAGAACGTTGTGTCACTAGGGAGTAAGAAGCATAAAAGTACTTTTTTCTCCCAGATAGGAAAGCCAAAGTGAAAAAACAACCTTTAAGAATCTCCTATTTACTCTGATCAAGAGTTTTCCTCCTGGATTAAAATTTCCAGATGTTTCAGGATTGTAATGCCAGCCTAAATTCTGATTTGACATCAAAAGAAGAGAAAAAGAATTAATAACAAGATTCAAAGTGAAGTAAAGGACAAACATGTTCATTGGAGAGTTCTTCATACATTTTTATAAACTATTATTGCTTTTAAATGTCACACAGATGTCCCTGCACAAGTCACTTCTTCCAAAGCATTGATACTTCACACCCCCAGACTAGACCCTGAGTGAAATCACTCAACAATTTTATGTCTTCATTTAGGCAGCTACAAGGCTCAGGAGGACAGGAGGTTTTCCAACCTCACACCCCTTTGGTTACAGAATGTGCAGTTGTTTAATTGGTTTGCTCACAATGATTGCAAGTTTACGTGGTTCTGATCCTTTACAAAGTTATCTGAGCAAGTAGGAAAGTTGCTTCATTATCTTTGGCCCAGCACGTGCACTGAGTCAAGGACCCCTGGAAAAGGGGGAAAGATACTTCTTTCTCAAGGGGAGCTGAGGGGAAGCCACTGGGAAGAAAGACATACTCAGCACTGTAGTGGTATCAGATTCCAGAGTGATTTCTTGAAAGAAAAACAATTAATCAATGTTTACCCAACATATACTAACTTTTAAGGACATATATTAACTTTTAAGACAAATATATATATATATATATATATATATATGTATAAAATTTAACATAACACTTTCATAAATAACAAATTTCAGATCACTTAATTCAGTATTATCTTCTTTTATTTTTATAAGTAGCTAGGTAGTACCTTGGATTTTGACAAAAAGAATAGAATTTGGGATCTTTAATACAAACAAGTTTTTTACTAAGCCTAGCAGGGATAAAGCAACAATGATGTCTCACAGCTACCAGGCCCTTTTAGTCAGTACTCTACCACAAATTCTCTCAAGGCTTCTGTTTTTGTAGTCACAGCAAGCTTTGGCATCTCCATTTTTTCCTTCTGTGCTCTGCCTTGACTTTGCCTCTCTCCAAATAAAAATAAAAAAAAAACATTCCACCTAAATAGTTCCAACCTTTAAGTGATTATACATGTGGCTTTTTTCCTATTTGGAAAATTTTATCTCAAAACTTCTGCAATCATAAGTTCAGGGCAGGGCCACATCCTCACTCAGCTAAGCCTTTTCAAGATTTATTAGCTTTGTACTAATAAGCATTGCATTTATTTTTTAAAGTAGACTATTCTTTTACTCACTTTGAGCTTTCTATAAAGAAACTAGATGTTTAAACACCTTTTTTACCTCAGCATATCAGATGATCTCTAAGGTCCCTTCCAAGCCAAACCATTCTGTGATTCTAGGACACTAAAATAAATAAATAAAGAAAGAAAGAAATAAAGAAATAAAGCTAGTATATTTCAAAATTACTTAATATTATGGCTAATATGAAATATGCAATTTTTAAGCTATTTATCAGAGTTTTTTGTTGGTATGAAGACAAATTTATTGCAGTGCCAAAAATACCCTCATTTTTCCCTGTGAAAAAGTCTTTTATTCCTCTGCTTCTAGCTGGTGTCCAGGTAAGCTTAAAAACTAAAAAAATGGTAAAGATTGGTAGCCTCCCTCCTATTAAGTCCAATATATGGCTTTGCTTCTTCTGCCTTAGAGGGCAAAATTGGGTGTCCAACATCTGTGTGGCCCCAGCTCCTAAGCACTTCATAGGACTCCTCCCCTCTGTATTCCACTCAGAAGCAGGTAACTGATTCTTGTGAAAGAGGATTTTTTTCTCCCAATTTAAAAGGAGACAGCTTCTCTCTCCAGCTGCTTTCTTCTTTGAAACTGTTACACAAATTCTTTTCATTGATTTATATAATCTTTCTTCTAACTTTAAACTTTATATAACCTTCTAACTTTAACATTGGACTAAATTTAGTCAGATATATGTTCTCATACACACTTGTTCCTGTGACAATTTTGTTTTGTTTAAATAACTCTTCTCTCCCTGTTACTTTCACTCCTAGTATGGAGAATCTCCTCCAAGACTTTGTTATACAAGCTGTTTGTGTTTATTTTTATCAAATATACATTTTGTTTACCTTCTCCTTACACTCTGCATTTCAATTTCTTATTTTCAGGTAAAATTCTAGAAAACATTTTTGCTCCCCGCTAACCAGCAACAAAATTTACATAAGGACCTTTTTTGGGAAATAATTTAATGAGAAAGAAGAAGTTGAGCATTGTAAATCTCTTTTGAATTTCTGAAGAAAACCAGCCTTGATCACTCAAAAAGCAAGTAGATAACAATGGCAACAGAAACACACCCACATCCACCTTGGGCTGTATTTTGGCAAAGAACTGTTAATGATGGAGAAAAGTTATGAAAAGTTAATCTTGGGGAAATTGTGATTAAAAATTCACAGTAAAACTGAGGATTCTCTAGAATGATAAAGTAATAATACTCTGTTTTCTATAGAAAGGTGAGATTTTTTTTAATCTTCTAGCCATAACCATGTAATCTCTTGTAAAGAAACCTTCCAGATTTTTCTTGCAAACAATGAAGACAAATGGACCTCTCCTAACAGACTGATTTATGCCCAGTTTCCCATTTGTCTTCCTGTTTCACAAGCAACTAGTTATCTACTTCACATTAGTAGTTAAACAGGTACTTAAATTTTCTGCTGAATAAGCAGCTATGAGGAAAAAAAATTGCAATCATATAGCCCACAGTTTGGAGGATAATATAATGTGCCTGAAACCTTTTAGTCATGGTGCAGCATTGCACTCAAAGTCAGTGAAACTTCATGCAAACACAAAGACGTGTCTGTGTTAAGAGTGATCTGAGACCACGACCACAAACTCCAGGGCTCTGGATCTATTATAGAATAATGTTTATTAAAAAGTTAATTTTCCCTGTGATATTCAAATGGACTGAATGTGCAAGTGATTCTTGCTCAGCCTGAGTCCCACTCATGTAAAACTAAGTTGAAAATGTTTGTTTCTGTATAATGTTTCCAGATACTTCTGTCTCTCCTGAGTGGGGAATATAGGTTGCTTCTGTCCTTACTATTCATTTCATATAAATTTGAGCCATTTGGCAGCTTTTTGGGTGAAGGCATACCATGGAATTTAAAGTATTAGCTTTTTTAATCTACAGCTCTTTGAATTTGTTCTCCATCAAATTTTCAATTAGTTGTCTCCCTTAAGTCAGGTTGCCAACAAGAAATTATTCATTCTAACACAGAAGCTCCTCAGCCACAGGAATGCATGACTATAAGGCTGGCTCAAAAGATCCTCATTATTTTCTGACAACTCCTTAGGAACAGTTGTTTGAAAACACTGTGAAATAGGTTGCATTTGAATAATGTAGAGGTGCCTGTAAATGCAGCCTGATTCAAAGCAAAAACAACAAAATGTCAAGGCTGGCTAATTTTAGTAGGGGTAAAACTGAATAGTTTTAAACTAATCTTTTCAGGTTTTCAGTTTCCAGTTCTGCCTAGATCCATCCTTCATCCTCTTTTTCTCTCTCCAAACATTTATTTTTTTCTTACCCCTGCCCTCCTATTTAAAAAACACCAAGAGTAAACCCACTCTAACCTCAGCTCCAGCTCCATGCTCAAGCCCCCAAGCCACTCCTCACTTTCTTGTCCACCACAAAGCCCCAGATGGGAGGATGCAGGAGGGGTCAGCACCTCTGCAGGCAACCTCACTGGGCTTCAAATCTGGACATTCAAAGCAGCATTGCTAAATAAGGCCATTCAAGAGCTGAAGCACTAAGTATTTTGGATGGGATGTAAAAAACACTCTCCTTGTTTATTCCAGGAGTGTTTGCATATTTTTTAAAAGTATAGGCTTTATATATTCAAGCTTTTCCTCTGAGGGTTAGAAACATAATTCCCATGTAAAGCAAAGCTGAATCCCACAAAACCATGTGATTTGGGGGCTGTGGCCTGTTAAAGACAAGCATAATGTATTACAAGACTCACCCATGAGAACTGGCAGGAGTGAGTGCAATGATAGCATTTCAATCATCGTAACAGAATGTTTGGAATCAAATATATAAAATCACAATAAAATGTGACAAATATTTCTGCCAGTCTCAATTATATAAAAGTTTGTTTATACGCAGTGTACAAGCCAAATCTAAGTTGGCCTAGTCCCTATAAACCAGAATGAGGAAGAAAGCTCTAGACAAATATAAATAACACTTCTTAAAAACAAAAGCTTATCTGAGTCTCAATAAAAGTATTTCTCTTGAAGATAAGATAAACATTACTTCTTATTTCATTTTCCCTATATAATATATCCTTAGTGACTTTTAGAAAGTTGTAGAAACAGATTTTTAAAGACAGAAGAATTAAGATGTAAAAATGAATTGGAATTGTGAGGCTTTGCTATGCTTCTTTTCATAATAGAAAACAGTCACACCAGAAATTAATCATCACAAGCAATAACTTCTAAGAAATTGAGAATCACAGTCTATTTCTCTATAAAATGTTGTTTTTCTTAGTACTTAACACCATGATGTCTTATTGTGGCACACAGCTAAGGAGGTTTCTTTTATGTGACTTCAGTATGCTTTGAACTAGGTTCCAGTTGAGAATCACAACAAAATATATTACGTTATGTGAAACAGATGTATCTGTTACTTTAAAAATTCCAGCCACTCATAAAAATGATGATTTGAGTGCCCAGAACCACTGTTTGGAAAAAATATACTGAAAAAAATCGGGATTATCCAAATCAGTCCCTGGCATAAACACAGCAGTAGGGGAGCAAAGTATTTACTGGAAGGTAGCTTGTGATCAGCCCTCCTCCAGCAACACTGTTCATTGCTCTAAGTCAGTTCTCACCCTGCAGACTTTAGCAGAGAAATCTTCATGCAACCATCTCTCTTGAAAAACCTGCTCTTTTCTAACCCTATTTCATTACAGGCACTTTTAGGAATCATTCTATGTGCTATTTGAAGCAGCCATCTTCATTAAAGTTATATATGTACTGGTAAAGTACAGAACTGCTCATTGGTGTGTGCTCCTGAAAAATACAAAGCATCAAAGTCCTAGAAAACATTTTCGATGTATTTGTCTCCTCAGTCACCTCATGAGGTTCAGAAATTGCTGGTTTTTTGTGAAGGGTTGTCTTTTGGTGGAGGGTACTAATGAATTTCACCCAGCCAGCAGGATGGACCATGTATACAATGAGAAGCATGTGCAAAGATGAAAACTGCTTTAGTAACTGCCCAGAAGCGCCTTGAAGGACTAAATGTATAAAAGAAACATGAATAACAAAAGAAAAAGCCGAAACCACACATGAGACCTCAGCATAAAAGGACACTGACACACTTCCTATTCTGGTTTACTGTGAAGAGCTAGTTCTCATTTGGTTTGCTAAATATTTGTTTTGGTTTGCTTTTGGTCTCATTTAATATGATGGTAGGTGTTTTTAGCATTTGCACTCCCATGTTAGAAAAGTGACCTTTTCTGTAGTATACAGGGCAGAATTATATACTGGAGATTAAAATAATTTACAGATGCATGTTAACATATTAAATATATAATGCAAATGCAGAGAAATAATAAATATACAAAGTTCACCTGTAGATTTGCTTGCAAAATAATGAGTACATTGTAGAGCCCTACAGGGGTATTTCCTCTGCATATTATGGCAATATTATAGAAAAGTTAACATGGAAATGATTGTATGTAGCACTAACAGTTCACAATAGACTCTGCCAACGACAGGCTAATTAGAGGATCTGTCCATGAGCAGCTATGGACCACATCCAGTGTTAGTAAGAGCAGTGCAAGCAATGTTGTATCTTCTCTGTTGTCCGCAGATGAAAGATGTGAAAATGCAAAGGCAGTTCAAAGGAGGGTCAAAATAATGAACGAAAGTATGAGAAAAATAAACCCTATTATATGAATCTTAAAGAGCTCAACTTATAAAATAAGTGCTTGATCATGAATACATGAAATAGTGGGAGGCCTTTGAACCTTGCTGACAATGACATAACGAGATCCAATGACTAGAAATGGAAATTAGGCAACCGAACTTCAAAGTAGCTGAAATTTCACAAAAGATGACATTTCAGAGAAATTACACCGATTAAATAGTTCAACAACTTAGCTTTACTAACACCTTGAACCTGTAAAGTGAGATTAGATACATTTCTCCAGAACAGAATTACCTCATCTTTTGGAAGACATTATTTGACTTGTGATCATGGATCGAAAGGAAGAATAAGACTGGAGAATCTTCCTGGGTTTGAACTCCTTGAATTGGATTAGTATCAGGCATGTCTTTTATTTCTGAGCCCCAGGGAAATCAGGACCTGCATGCACATCCCCCACAAGCTCTGTAGTTCTGCATTAAGATAAGGATTAAAAATTTCATGCTTTTGGATTTTTCAAAATGCCTGTAAAGTATTGAAAATAGATGTTTTGCCATGTCACAGTTTTTGGTTCAGAGTGGGGCAAAGGTTCTCACCTTCCAAAAGCCGCAGAGCTTAGCTATGGGGAAGGGTAAGACATAGAGAAATATCACCTCCCAATTAGTATATTTTATAAATTATTTAATTAGTTAATAATGTAAGCTGATGTAGGGAAGAAAATTCCCTTTCCAGTGAGGATGGCAGAAACAATCATTTTCCACAATTTTATAACTTAAGAAGAGTAATTCTGCTTTTTCCATGCCATTTTCAGTGCAGAAAAATCAATTCATTGTTCATGTAGTAAGCATTTCATCATTCATGTAGTAAGCATTTATTTTCCAAGTACAGAAGTCCTTGATCTTGTGTATTATGCCTGATAAGCTGTAACATCAATATCAAACAAGTTCTCATGGACTGACTAGTGTTTGACCTGATTAATTAAATTAAATTAGGTAAAAATCAATGTAAAAATCTTAAATATTGAATTTAACATCTGGCCAGTCAGTGTAAGCAAAAGGTGATACACAATACCTATATTCACATATATGCAAATATGATTGATTGCCTAAATAGAGAAATTTTACTAACAGAATCTTTCTTTTCCTAATGGTTCTAAAATCTGATCTGATTTTTGTATATGCTATTACTGATCTATTTCTTATGATTTTTATATTCCTATTGCACTTAGAAACTCAAAGAAAACCAAGAAAATTATTTTAATGATTTCCTGCCTTGGCCCAAATGATTCAGTTATTTCTAAGATGCATACTAAGGATTATTATAACATTTTGCTGATGTACACCTTTAAATGCATTTTAACCATGTGAGAAAAATTTTCACTTTTTCATGTAGAAATCTAGTATTCCAGCACTCAAAGTTTAAAGAAAGTCTGTGACAGAAAAATGGTGTTTATATATAGATACTTTTTCTACTGGCAAAAACTAGCTATATTTTGAAGATTTCTGCAAACTAAGTAGTCTTTTATAAATTATTTAATTAGTATAATTTATTTAATTAGTAATTATTTAATTAGATCTGTAGGTGCTTAGATGACCTGAGCTGCAAGATTTCTGAGTGACTTCTAGAAGAATCTTGCCAGCTGTGACTCTATAAATTCCCCTCCTTGCAGAATACTCTGGGGTCCTCCAACATCCTAAGTCCCAGCTCCACAGCAAAGGGTCTAGATACAGGGAGATGTGACTTGTACTGAGTGGACTCCCAAAATTAATGGAAGTTTTTACCAGAAAGATAAGATACAGGAAAGTAACTGCCCCAACTCAGTTGCTCCTTCATGTACACAAGACACTAAATGCTATCTCACCATATCAGCTGAATTGGAAGAGGCAGGAATAAAGTAGGGTTTGAGTATTTTTGAGGTAGAGGAATCTGGAGTGTTTTGCTGATCCTTTTGACAGTCCCACGTTAACACCAGGCACACCTGTGATAGGGGGCATTCTGCTCCAAAAGCATGCTCATGTTGTTGGGGAAGTTAGAAATATTTCACAAAAGTGTCTTTGGGTTTAATTGAAATGTGCCATTGAAGTTTTTCCCCAACCTCAAACTTTATTAGAGAGATATTCTTGCAATTTGCACAAACTAACCTGAACATTCTTATTCCACAAATGCATTGATGTCAGCAGCTTTTACCCAAACCCATATTTGATAACTCTGCTATTTAAACCCACAGGCTGAGTACAAAAAGCTACCTAAGTTGAAAGTAGTTACGCTCATAATGATTTGTGCTGGTTTTAATTAGCATGTTCTATAGGAAGCTGAATTGGAATAAAATATTAATAGATATTATTTTCATTGTTCAGCAGGCCTGATAGGTTTTTATTTCTTAAACAGTGCTAAAACTTCCATCTGATTTAAGTCACGCTTCTTGACAGCACAGTATGCCGATTTCAAAGCTTGTGTCTCTGGAAAAACAAAACAAAATAAAACAAAGCCCATGCAAATGAGCATAATCAGCAATGAAAACTTGACTTACCAGTCAAAACCTCTATCATTTTTTCAGTAAATTTTTGTACCTCACAGATCGATTTTTTTTTGCTACATGAAAATATCACATTTCTAATCAACTTGGAGAAAAGGGTGTGACTGCAATGGAAAGGAAACCAAAAATATTGATAAACTTGGTCAAAGTATAATGTCCTGATGTAAAAATAACAAAATTTACTTTGGTCAAGAAAACTAATATTGTACTGCAGCCTCACCTGATCAGTAATTAAGCAAAGGCTCCCATAAGGTCTCCCTGGAGTTATGGTCTTTTAATTTAACTTTGAAGAAGAATACGTTTGGATTAAAAAGATATGTTCTAACCTCATTTATATTGACAGAGTTGGTCTAGTACTATAGAGTCTGTGACCTTGATAACACATACATATTTCAGTATGGACATGATCTCCATTCAAAGAATTGCAGAGGTCCATTGCACATGGAGCTTCCCCATTGGATACACCAGCCTTATTTATATTAGCATTTCATACAGGAGGTTTTGGCCTTGTAAGTGACACTGAGGAATGTATAAAAACAAAATTGAGAAGTCAGCAAAATGCCTTGTAAGGAGAGGGGCATACTTTGCTTTTCAAAGCAGTATTATGAGCAAGAGTACGGTGAGAACTGTCTATAAGTGACTGAAAAATAACCTTCCTTGAAAGGTTTAATTACAGTTCTGTAATGCGACAAGCACCTTATTAGTGCTTCAGAGAAGAGATGCAGAATAAACATGTTCCACATATGCTAGAAATTCCATTATGGATTTACCCATAAAACTATCCATAATCAAAACATAACTCAGGAAAAAAAATTGGATGGGCAAATGTGTTTTTTTTCACTGGCCAAAACACAAGGACAATGTCTGTCAGACAGGATGCCATCTGTAGGGGCACAAGAATAAACAGAGTATAAATAATAGGTCTTGCCCTGCCATTTACTAATTCCTTTCCTCAGCACAGGGTTTGGATGAGCCCAGGTAAGACAGGAGGTTCCTGTTAAGCACTCATACTTTTAAATATTTTTATAACCTCTCACTGAAATTGGAAAAACAAGTTTTCATTCCATTTACCTAAAGTTGAGTTTATTCACCATCCAATAAAAAACAACAGTTTTGTTGTAAAAACTGTCTTTATGTGTTTACCTTCCCATTATAAGTGTATTGTTAGAAAACAAGTTTGGTGATTCTGGCTTTTCATCCTGTGCTGGTAGTATTTAATACCTGTAGCATTTAAGAATGTGAGGGATATTCCCATGCTGTCGTGACTAACAAGATAATTGACTAAACAGACAAACAGAAGATGCAAAAATTAATTGAAGTAAATTGGAGATGTGAATGTTGGACATTTAATTCTTCATCCAAGAACAAAAGGGGATAAACAGAAAAGAGAATGTCTTGCAACACAGAAAAGTCAATGTTCTCCCAACCAGAAAAGGCAAAATACAACCCATTCTTCTCTCTGCCTCATCGAGAAAAATTATCTTTGCCTTTATAACTCATGGAAGGGCACTTCTATTTTCCTTATCAAGCCTCAGCTCTTCAGTATGGGAGGGCTGCAAGAGTGGCTTTACTAGGGACAGGAAGCCTCCATTCCAGCACAAGAGAACTTGCAGGTCCAAGGCTGCCCAGCATGCCCATGTGCCCTGAGCCTGTCCCACAGGCAGCCTGCAGCTCCACCAAGGCAGCCAAGCAGATGGAAAGCTGGCAGGAGGTGAAGCATGCTGTGTTTACATCTGTCCTGGGATGCTGCACTGTCAGAGGCACAAAGACACAGCCATTGAGTCCCTCCACTGTAAATGAGACATTTCCCACAGTGAACAGCTTGGGTATTAAAGCAGTAATGTACCGTTTACTAGGCAAAGTACTACTGATGTTAATTATAAAGCTAAAACAACATTTTCTGAAGAAAAGAGACTTTGAGGGAATTGAAAAGCTAACCATTTCAAAACACTGAGAAATTTTCTAGGGAAGTAAGATTTTTCAAATTCCTCTCACTGAAACAGGAGGTCAGTTCTTGCACATTTTAGCTTTTGTCAATGTCTGTTGCTGGAATGATGGTCACACAAAGAAGTTGTGAGGCTGGCCACTCCACAGCAGTAGCATTGCCTTTTTGTTCAGCCGTAAAAAAGACACATATTTGTCCCAAACATTTTGCATGAAAAGTCATTCAGGAACATTTTTTCACTTGTAATCAAATAATTCTTTCATAAATGGTACATTTGTGAACTTTCTGAACTTAGTCTAACAAATGTTTAATTTCAAAAAATTGAAACAAACTTTTTCAAAATGGCTGGGTTTTTTCCCTCCCCTTTTTCTTCATTTGAATTATTAATGGGTCCCAGTGTTAACAGAGTCTGCAAGAAGATGTAGATAAACTGAAATTATTTTTATCAACAATTAAAGCAAATAAGTCTCAGCAAAAGAATTCCACAGTCATAGAGTCATAAGCACAGCACAAAAACTCTGTCCCTCAGAAACTGCCTCACAGCTCCAGAACTTTCTGTTCTGCAAACATGAGCAAGAACAGACTTCTGGAACTAAACCAAAAGTCACGTTATTACTGCTTCAGCCAAAAAACAGACAAAAACCCTGACCTGAGCACAAACCAAGCAGATGTGGAGGCATTTCTGCAATGTACACCACAAAGGTCCATCCTGCAACAGACAGTAGTGGTGTCATCACTACATCAAAAGTCTTCCTAAGAATTCCTGTAGTTACTCCTCCTCAGCAGGATGGTAAGGACTTCCCATAGCACAGCAATAAAAGAAAGAAACTGAATTTGCAGTGATGTTTTACAAAGGAAGCCATAGTGTGCATCTTCATTCTCTGAAGCAACAATTCATGAGAAGAATAGGACTCATGTTGACTCCAGTTTGTTAAACTGGCACTCTGCAGTTTTACAGTTAATAATATAAATGTGTTCATTTACCATAATGATGGTTCCATGCAATATTTTAATTATAATATTTTCTTTATGTGCAGAGTACTCCTAGTGTTACAACTTCAAATGTTTGCATTAAAAATCCCAAATAAAAATATAGCATGCTTTGCAAACTCAGAAAAAGTATCAATTGGTTTGTGGGTTATAGGCTGATTTGACTGAGAATTGGAAACATCTATTCTATTTTTGATTGATTTCTTGCATGGAAAGCATATTTTCAGATAAAATGCACTCTTTTTTTCCTGAGAAACAAAATAAGCCAACATAAAAGCTATTGGAAATGGAGTAAGCTTACAACAGAGGTATTTGTTTCATAAATTCCATCAACTAGATTTATTTGGGCTACACTTATGTTAGTGCTCCATGCATTCTGGTTTCTGGCCTCTCTAAAAAGCTGCCAATGTTCTTGTGCTGGGACTCCTTTCCTGTATACTATGAACTGATGTTTTCAGGATATACATTTTTTTTCCCACAGCAACACTGATATTTTCTACAAAATGTTACTTTAAGTAGGAAAAAATATTTCATTAAGTATATGTTTAGAAACCTCTTGCATATTGTCTGTATACATATATATACACATTATACATATGTATATAAATGTATCTGTTTATATACATAAAGCTTATGCTTTAAAATACAAGGAAAAAGCATTCTTCATGTTCTCCACAGTAATCCTATACATAGGCACAAAGATTTACTGAAATCCCTTGAAACTATGTAAGAATAAGGGCATTGTTCCCAAAATATTAATTTAGTTTTAAGAAATAGATAATGAAAATATTTAATCATACCTTGAAATAATATGTAAGCTCTTTGCAAAGCTTTAGAAGTTGAGAAAATTTAAAATCAGAAGATATATTTTTCCCCATTAAAATTAAGCAGCTGCCTATTGAAACAAATTTTTTTTTCTGTGTGCTAACATTTGAAATAGCTATTGCCACACAGACAGAGCTGCTGAATATGGGTTAAGGCAGATGAGAAGGAGAGAGCATGTTGTCTGTCTCAGTTCCCTTTGAGGTAGACTCTTAGAGAGGAATGGATGAATATCTAGCACTCTCACAGAGCTGATTGGTGCCAGGGCTGTTGTGGCCGTCCACAGGAAACTCACCAAAACCCCACAGAATATTTGTCCACTTGCACCATTTCAACCTACCAGTGCCTCTGATCTTCAGACAGCTTTGCGGAGCATTTAGCAAAGCTGCAAAAATTTGTTTTACAGGGGAAACCACCTGGGTATTGTGCTAGCTCCAATCCCACACTCCGTGAAGAAAGAGCTCTGTGAGTTGCCTTTGATTCTTCCTATGCTCTTCTGCTTTTAAAAAGTTTCTGCTGAAGAGTTTTATCTGAGGGATTAGCTTGTGTTCCATAGTCTGTTTTTGCTCCAGCAGATGCCTACTATATCTTGAAACCTGTGAATTTCATGGGATGAGGGTCCGAGAAATAGCCTGACACCTTGGGTGGTGGCTTTTGCCTTGAGCCTGCCCTGTTTAAGAGTTTCCTTTTCATTTAAGAAAATCTATACAGCCCCTATAAAGCAACTGTATTTTTTTGCCCAATTCCACTGCATGTTTTTTATGCATAACTAATTTGTGGTTTTGGGTGAAAGTTAGATATTAGAACTGCATTACAAAGTTACACTTAACAAACCAATGCAAATAGTTTCCTTAATAACTGCCTTAACAGAGAGTTTTGGCAGCTTCTAGCAGAGATATATTTTGTTACTGTGAAGCTTCTGGTTGCATTTCTGGCAAGATCAGGAATCAAATTAATGAGTTATCAAAATAAATTGAGCAACATGCTAATTATTGCCAGAAATGAATTAATGAAGCCAGATTGTGTTCATTTAAATCAGATAAATAAGTACTTCCTCCTCCATGTAACTGTTTGTTGTTGCTGTAAAGACAGCCTTTGAAAAACTTTGACAATGCCTTTTGACAACTGCTTTTCACTTGCTGGTGAAATGACTATTTCAGTGTCTACCACTGTTTCCTATGTACCAAATACAATTGGCCTGGTGCTATAAAGTGCTCCAAAATGAGATTGAGCAGCATAAAAATTAAGCTTCCAAAGAATTCCCACGCCTTAACTGCAGTCTCAAAACTGATTTTCTGAACCAGAAATATGGTAGTTTCTGTGGCAACTTCTACCCATTTCCATTAATCTTTAATGTGAGAATACAGATGGTCAAATGAGCAAGAACAACCAGTGAAAAGTTTACATGATGCCTTCGTAGTGTCAGCCTCAGCGTGAAGATCTGGGCCCTAGCAGACATTTTTAGCTATTTATAGGTTGAGTTAATGATATACAGAAGTGAAAACCAAATTCTTCAGTTCTTCCTTCAGAAGTACTTGACAAGGAGTCTGGCTATGCTGTCAGTAGGATTTTCAAATCCAGTTTTCAAAGGTGTCTAAATGATTTTAGAAGGCTATATCCCATTTTCAGTTTCAGAAGCGAGTTACTTGTTTGTTGACTCACATTTGATTTTAAGAAAATGTCTTTTTTTTCTGCATCAACTCCATTTAGGTTTGGTTTTAGTTATTTCCTGTTGGGTTTGAGATTTTTTGGAGTTTTTAAAGAAAATGTAAATGTCCTGAAAAGCCTGTATATTTTCTTCTTTGTCAAATAACAGCGGCAAAAAACCTTAAAGCACTAACAAAGATGTACTGTCTAGCAAGATATTAATAGAACAATCTTGCACTAACTATCCAAATGAACAGACAGAGGCCTTCTATGTTATAAAATGAAACATTTTAAAATGCACAGCATTTAATATACTGGGTCACCCCAAGGATAATCCAGGTTCCTCTGATTTGCTCCAGTCTGATGTTTGGACAAACAACTCATGAAATTTCCTGCAGGGCCCTGAAATTTGTTTGCACTGCACATCTCTCTTCTGAACATAAAAGCCCCAGGAAATCTGCTGCCTTTTGTGCAACAGAGCTAAACCAAAAGCAAAGCTACACATCTTCGCTTTTCCCTGACTTTCATTTTGAAATTTCATTGAAATTTCATTTAAGTAAGTATAATTGAAAGGTTTTGATTATTTTTTATTGTTCTTGGCAAGTAGTGCTTGGCTGAATTTTTAACTGTGCTTCATATGTTGACTAGTCAATTTTTTAGACAGCACATAAAAGCTAATTCTCATTTTCTCATTACCCTCACTTACGCTTTTTACAAACTCTTGGTGGCTTGGGGCCTTTTATTTTTCTTGCTTCTTTTTAAGTCGCATAGAACCACTCCTTCTGAGCCTAGTTTATGGGAGACTGGAAATTTTTGTTGTTGTTATTTTGACTAAGATGGTCCTTTAAGGACAGGGGCATGACTGGCATGTGCCCTTCTGCCGTTTGCTTGGCAAGGGGCCTCTGCAGCACAGGGTTTTGGCCAAAAGAAACAGCCAATCTCCTTGACTCCTGCACAATGTGCTGCATGTCCTTGTGCTCCTGTGTTTGATGGGCAGAGGGAGAATGGCAGTGCAAAGCTCATCACGAGGTCTCAGCATGTTTCTTGTCTGCAAAAGACTTTGTGTTGCTGATGAAAAGCAGACATACAATTACGATTTGTTGTCACTTCTCCTTTCATCCATGGAATGTCTACATTTACAACTGGGCCAAGGTTGCTAGTCTAAATGGTTACAAAACCTTTTCTTAACCAATAACAGGCGTGGTTGGTAATTTTACTAGTTGTATTTATTCCAAGCATTTTATTTCCAAAGGCCCCCGCACCCACAGTAAAGGCAGGCACCCAAATTCAGTAGGTGTAAACTGCCAGAAAAGTCACTTATCACAACACCTGTGTAGAGAAACTTAGTACAGTGTTACTTCTTCACTCTGACTGGTTTCCAGCTCAATTAAGTTTTCAGAAATAAGGACTTATTTCTGTGATTCAGCTAAATAGAGTTCTCAGCTGAATCTGCTAATGTATTCGAAGTTTTCTCCCTACTACATTTTCATCCCTCCTAATGACAACTTCAGTCTTTTAATATTCTCAAAGCAAGCTTTAGAAAAATAAGGGGGTTTTTGTGTGAGTTTTCTCCTTTGTTCCCTCTCTAACTTAAACCTTGTATTTTAAGATCCAGTCTTCATCAAAATGCCTATAAATTTTCCAAAAAAAAGGATTATTGAATAACTATGTAATTATTAAATTCATAAAAACACACTCATTTACAATACTGTGAGTTAGTAGTAGTTTACAGTTTAGCTCATGCCATCTTTGAACATTTTGAAATAGGTTCAACAAGTGCAAAGACACAAAGAAAATGTTGGCCAAACTGCTTTAAAAGCAACCATGCATTCAAAAGCAAATTTTCAGGTAGGTTTTTTCAGAATATGAAGGACTTTTCAGATGTTTGAAGCATAATGTTGAATATTTAAGGCAGAAAAAATAGCTTTCATTCTTGTAGTATGTGGCAACAGAAGTCAGCACTCTTTGGTGAATTGTACAGACAGTTGCAAGTCCCTGCCATTTGACAAGTTGCTGCATATTAGGAGAGCAGACAATAAGACTATCTTTTATTCTCACTGCAGTTATTAAGCTGAGAGAAAGTAATGGCAGTGGACAGTGATAGAGACAGAGTAAATGGAAAAGTTATAAATTCCATTTTTATGTCTAAATTATGTGACTACTGAGGCTTCTATTAGGAAATATCAGGCAGAGACAGGCAGACAATTGGAAAATTGATTGAGTCATCAGCTTAAGTCTTGGCAATACAAGAGCTGACAACTTTGAAACAGCTTTTAGAATTCTAGATTTCTTCAACAAAATGGTAAAATCAAACTTTTAAAAACTGTATGTGTGTTTGTGTTTGTTTGTGTGTATACATAAGTATTTTAATTCCCTCTTTTGTGACCAAGGAGTGTCACAGACCCATAGTGTTTAGATTCCATTTTCAGAGATACTACAATTTATGCTTGGTTATTAAAATTTAAATTTCACTTCACAAATTCCCAAAATAAATGCAGATCTGTATCTACAAATGCCATTACTGACTGCACAGACAGTAATGGTAGAACAATGTAGGCAATAAATGAAAATTTGTCATCATCATATCTTCGAACACCTGCAGATTAACACCTGCCAAAATTGAAGCATTTTCTCCTTAGAATAGAGGATAATTCAAGATAAGTTCTTTTCTAGTTTAGCAAAAATTCTTCTGGGAAAAAAAAATATGTAAAAGTACTGAAAATGAATACATCTAGATTTTTAAGTCTCTACATAAGTAGTGTGTTTATTTTTCATCACAGACTCTTTTGAATATGTGCATTTCCCTGACTCAAGAATCATGAACAAGAAGTAAGTACTGTACCTGAATGTTTGCCAACCTCTCTTTGCTTCTCAATACTTAGTTGTTATTGCATTCAACTACTGATTATTGATGTTAATTGTATGATTCACTCATGCTAAGGGTTACATGGCATCAGTCACAGTCTTTCCACGTCTTCTAATCTGTTACTGCCTTCTACTTTTGTCCTTTCTGAAACTGCCATGTCCTACTTTATCTCCTAGTTCTCAAATCACCCCTCCAGGATGATTTCTGAAGGGTGACTTTATTTCCACTACACTTGTCTCTATATAAACTGAGTATAAACCCCTAAAGATTGAGTATATAAACCTCATCTGTCTTTCTGGGAGAGCATTTCAGGGTTTTTTAAGAAGGCTAAGGAGCCATCAGCCCCACGCAAGTCATGCACTGAGGGGATGCGTGGGAGGAAGTGAAATCACAAACAAACTTCACACATGAAGCTAAGGATCTTCCAATACCTGGGAAAAACAGATGTAGGATTCTAGACTCAGTTTGTAGGAATCTCTGGTAGGGCAAAAAGGTGAGGTTTGATTTTGAAGCCAGTTAAAATAAACTGAATGCATGACCAGACCCAAGCTCATATAGAGACTCAGTAGCACATCCTAGCAAGGACTGCAAGCTTTCCAAATCCCACTCAGCTGTCCTTCACTGTGAAACATTGCCTCCTGTGTTTCTTTTCAACTGGGGCCTTTGAACACAAAGTTTTTCAAAGCAGTTCCAGAGTCATATATTAGTGGATAGCTTTAGAATATATTTTTAATAATCTGGAGCCAATGGATTTTTTCCATGGGTAATAAGTGGACTTTAAAATTATTATTGTGTCACTTTATCCCTAAAAATACTTCTCATGTGTAAGCATCCAAAATTAACAACTCATCTGGGAGATGGACTCAATAACTTTTCACTTTCTTCAAGTGTTTTTGTTTTTCCTCTTGCATACTTCTCCAAATTTATGTCTGCTTCTTGCAAAAATATTAAGACAGAAATGAGAGGCAAAGACTGAAAGCAACTTCTGTGTTTGCTGCTGAGATATTTTCCCCAAAGAAAATCTAATTGTCTAACAAGGTGACCCATCTTTATTCTACTATGAGGCATCTTGTCTTTTACCCATGATGAGTGCCTGAACTTCAGCTCAAGTTACCTCACTTTCACCACTTATACTGCTGTTGCAACACTATACCATGGATGCAATCCCTTTATCTTCATTTTAGGGTGGCTTTGTTTCTGGGTAGCATCACAAAATTACTGTCCATTTGCTGCACTTAGCCATCCCCTCCCTCTTCTCCTCTGTAGCAAACATCTAAAGCACACTGACTCATACCAGCTGCCTGGGAGTGTATGTGTTGCATCAGGATTCAACAGCACACACAGAAAGGAAATATTCAGCACTGAAATATATTCCCGTTGCTGCAAACCAATTCAGTTATAAGGAACAGAGCAATTCATATGCTGCCAGGAATGTGTGTTTTATTTCAAAACATGTCTCAGGTAATTGAGAGCAATTACTATAATTGACAGAGGAAATAACTCCCCAAATCAGTCTTTTGTTTTAGATCCTTCTTTCTCCTTTATATTTCTCGTGCTCTACCCTTTAAATGTCTTTCCACATTGCCTCTTCTCCATGGGTTTTTTCCACATTTCCTTCAGTGCTTCCAAATGATGGGAGCCCACCCCACAGGGCCTTCCTTTAAACACAGTTTAAATCCTTTAACAGATCCTCTGATTACTAACACAAAAATGTACTTTTGACACTTGGAAAGTTTTAATTTGATGTAATATGTAAGTGAACAAATCATAGTGTGGTTGAGGTTGGAAAGTACCTCAGAAGTACCTCTGGAAAGTACCTCTGAAGGCTGTCTCATCCAGCCTCCCTGCTCAAGCACGATCAGCTAGAACAGCTTGTCCAGGGTTGTGCCCAGTTGAGTTCTGAATATCCTCATGGATAGAGACTATAAGAAAACTGTGCCAGTGTTTGTCTACCCTCAGATCAAGGACATTTTTCTTTCATTTAAACAGAATTTCCTGTGTTTTAGTCTGTGTCCATTGCGTCTTGTTCTGCCACTGCCCACTACAGAGTAAAGCTTGGCTTCCTCTTTACTCTTTCCTGTCAGGTATTTATGAACACTGATAAGATCCCTCCAAGCCTTCTCTTTTCCAGAGGGAACAGTACCAGCTCTCTCAGGCTGTCTTCACATGAGATACTCTGGACCTTTGATCACTGTCATGGTTCTTTACTGGACCCACTCCAGCAAGTCCATCTTTTTCTTTTACTGGTGAGCCCCAAATTCCATACTCAGGGTGAGGCTGCACAGGGGCAGAGTCACCATCCTCAGCCTTGCTGGCAACACTGAGGATGCATCTTGCCTTCTTTACTGTCTCATGCTCAACTTGGTGTCCACCAGGACCCCTGAGTCCTTCTCTGCCAAGCTGCTTTCCACCCTCATCATGGATTGGTGAATGGAGCTGTTCCTTCCCATACACAGAAGTTTGCATTTCCTTTCTTGAGCTTTGTGAGTTTCCTCTCTGGCCATTTTTCCATCCTGTCGAGGTCCCTCTGAATGACAATACAACTGAGTGCTGTATCAAGAACTCCTCCCAGTTTTCCATCTCCTGAAAGCTTGCTGAGGCTGCACTCTGTCACATGGGTCAGTAATGAACATACTCAACAGTATTGGCCACGGTATCAACCCCTGGGGTACACCACTAGCGACTGGCCTTTAGCTGGAATTTGTGCCACTGGTCACAATCCTTCAGGCTTGGATATTCAGACAGTTTTCAACAGAATCATATATGTATATGCACATTCTATTATGCTGTAGCTCTTTTTTCCTATTCTTTTCCCATTCTTCTAACGTCATGTTAAAAAGGATATTATCACATCCTGTACTTACTTTAATGTCCCTGACATTCCCAGAGTGAGGCTTGATAGAGCAAGCACCCTGTGATTGGTGTAGGGACTGTGCAGTTTGGGGAGCAGAAATTTTGCTTCAAGTATTGAATTTTGCTAATTTGTCATTTTCTTCCAGGGGCACAACCACATTTGACTTTTTTCATCTGCTAGCTTCAGGGAAGAACTCAAATTCACAGGGAACATAAAGGAGGCCATGTAATTTCCTGTTTAAAGGTTTGCAAAACCCTCAGGTTTTGCATGTCACAGAGGCTACAACAGAAGCTATATTTCAGAAGTTGTTATTTTTGGCGGCAGCAAGAGGTCATAGTTTGGGGAGAGGCTGGGATTAGTGAAATCTTTTAACACTCTTTCATTCCAACTTGGATCCATCAGTCAGAATCGCCTCACAAAATTTCCACTGCGAGCAGGGGACCTGCAGCTTCTGCCTACCACCCTAATGGGAATTATAAGGATCTGTGAAAAAAGTTTTATTTTCTCTAAAAAAGCTCAGCATCTGCTTCATTTTTTCTTATGGTTATTTTTAGGCATCCCTGACACCAAGAAAATGTCACTGCAGAAACGTCCTACAGCTATCATGACTTGTGAAGAAGCAGCTAATTCAGCTTAAACTAGACAGCTCACTATGGAGAGTAACATACCAACAGCAGCTCACTGCTTGATGAAAGCAATCTTGGAGGATTTACCTCTATGAGCACAAAAGGCTCTTAGTTCAAAACTAGCTCTAGCAGATTCACCCTGACGGAAATCCCTCTGGTAACTAAATTAAAGGTGTGGAGGCAGGTTTTATGCATGAAGTTGAATTTGTGTGTGTGTGTAGGAGCACTGACATAAAACCTAGTACAAATTTGTGTTCAGGCAGGTAACGGGGTTAACAGCTGATCAGCTGCTCAGCTCCTTACAGAAAAAAAGAAAAAAAAAAAAAAGAAAAAAGAAGTTTGTGTACAGTACCCAATATCAGGTAATTCTGTCTGAAAAATTACACCTATGCTGCACTTGCAGATATTTTTTTTCTTCATATGGGGAAAGGGAGTTCTCGGGTTTAGCTAAATGAGGCTTTATTAAAACTCTTTTTTGAGCTATCACAAAAAACCACTTCATTTTTAAGGAAGTTAGACTTTCATGGGGCACTGGACTTACAAACAAGAAGGGGCAAACACAAATTAGAAAATTAAGAACCATTTCTGAGGTACTGACAGGTATATATTTATTTTGTTATAGATTTTATAAATGCCAAATACATAGCTGGACAGCTCTCTATCCTAGCTTATCCTTGTTTTTTAAACTGTGATCCCTGTGGGTCCTTTCCAACATAGGATATTCTATGATTCCATGACTGATCAGTGGCAGGACTCACCCAGTGTGGGTCTATAATTTTGGATGCTTAACAAAATCCAAAAGAATGGTCAGGTGTTAATTTACACCATGACACACATTTGGTAAATACAGAAATGTATTAATCACTGAATGACCTACTGTAGCTCCTTCAGCTGGCTGCAAAACACATGGCTGTAGACCTGCCCAGTATAACTTTGGTGGAAAAATCCCATATGTACAAAGTCACTTAGCACTAATCATATCAGAGTTACAGTCTGTAAAATAATACAAAATAAGTGATGCACATGTTTTCTCTCCTATCATAAGAAAAATAAAAAGATATTCCCAACATCTCCCAAAACCTTGCTGCAGTCACTCCTCTGGTACAAAAAACAAAGACATAACCCATTATTCCTGATATTTTTAATTAAGATCACGAATGAAAATAATACCTCAAATGGAACTCTCTTTGTACATCATAAAACAGCATCAAAGAGCACAAACAACCTTTGTGGCTCACCCTTCCACATGCACTTGCTCTTGCAGTGCAGTACAGAAATGGGGTTAACACAGAGTTTCTGGGACAGTGCACTCATCCTCCTTTCTGTTTTTTCCGTTCATTTTCTCACAAAGCTGACCAGAGGGAAGGAACGCACAGCCGCAATTACTCTCTTCAAGGTCTAATAACAGCCATGCAATATATCACTTTAAAATACATTTTTAAAATGAACAAGTTGCCCTCGAGCCTGAAGACTGGTGAAATCTCCCATGTGAGATCAAACCAGCACTTCTGGTGTCAGCCACAGCCCCTGCTGTGACTGCTCCTTTGAAGTGCTCACAGGTAGGGGCAGCTCAGCAGAGAATGCCCTGCTGTGCTAAACCAAGGAGCTTGAACCCAGAGATCGTATTTTCTGCTTGTTCTGGAAAAAAAATCCTGCTGAGCTGCAGGCATATGAATTCAAATAGAAGGGCTATAGGTACATTAGAAATATTGCAATTGATTAAATGACATTTTGCATGGGAAAGGAGCTCAGATTAAAGCCAGGGTCTTTCTGTCTAAGTGTAACATAGCTATAAACTGAATTTCAACCTGTGTTTTAAAGCTGGTGGCTTACCTTTGCTGTGGGAGTGGGTTTTAACTAGATCTGAGACGATGGCATCACCTGCCTCTAAAGGAGATACAGAGATGTCTCTCTGCATTGAGAAACAACTCTTCAAGTCAAGTTCCAGCTAAGCTACAGCAAATTTAAAGTCAGTGTTTTAAGACAGTGTATTTCTTTGTCTGCAGAGAGGAGCTTCAACCCCAGCTGTGAGTGCTTCAAAGGCATAGATTCCACAGCTGGTACTAGAGCTAGAATTAAGATGCCAGCTTCAACATATGCTAGATTTTATTATCCAAAGTTTTTCATCATCATTTTTATCAATGTATACATTTTAATAAATTGGAAGACATCTATAACACTAATTTGCAATTTTAAATACAGCTACACTCTAAAATATTATTTAGATGGAGACATTTTAGAATTTGTGAATTATTTACATTTTTCAGAGGTTATCCTTTTCAAAGGATCAGACATACACCTCCTGTAGTTCAGTAAGGTGCTGAAAGTCTTGCCTTTATTAGCACATCTAGGTAGAACTTTCCTATGATCAACCAAGGCCTCTGAAATATTTATGCAGTATACTGAGGAATGACTCCATATCCTAGCCAAGTACAATGTTCAAGCTGCAAAAACGCCAGTGCTACTATATGGAAAGATGGCATTATTTCCCAGACTTTGTTCTGAAATAACTAAAACACTTCAAGCACACAGCTTGGCATGCGGAGGGAGAGCCAAGAGTGAGAGTGCAGCTTTTGCCACCCTGTAAGTGTGGCAAGGCAGGTGAGAGCAGGCTCCTCATCACAGAGACACTGTGATGAAGCTTGGCTCACGCTGGGCTAGAGCACAGATTTCATAATATTTCGCAATAGAAATCCCACTGATACATGTTTCAATAGTATTTCCTAGATAAAACCACAGACACACTCCCCCTCCCCTTATCCCTGACCCACAGATAATGTGGTTCTGTCATTCTCCATCTCCTGAGTTTGGAGCCTAAAGAAAGGATCTAGAGGTGGGCAATAGGAAAACTCCTGCTGGTCCATTGTCTACAGGGTGTATTGAGCCAATAGAACTGGAAAAGTATGTTAAGAACTGGCTTTTTGGAGGCTATCAATTCCATTTTAGTCATGAAGTTTATTTAATCTGAATTGAAGCCTACTTTGAAGAGTTTGCCCTTTTATTTCTAATGAAAAATCTAAATCAATAATTTGCAGCCTTACTGGCAAAAAAAGGTCTCTTTAAAAAATCCTTGAGATTTTCTTGGTGAAATAGCTTTATTTCACTTTGTCTGAATTATTTCATAAACAAAGCATTCTTGTGTATTTGGCTTTGTTTATGTGTTTCCACTCCTTCAAAATGAAATGAAAAGGGACAAAAATGTAGAGAATGAGATGAAATCAGGAACAAAAGTGAAATTAAACTGGAGACAGCTCGGAGCTTCCTGAGAATCCTTTCTGCATACTCATTACACCTCCCATTTCCTCCCTCCCTTCTCTAGGCAAGAGGCAACATTCCATTTTATTAGCCCATGATGAGAAGCAATACAATGTTTGCTATCTGGCCAGGCTGGAATTACTGTCAATTCAGCTGCTCTGTGCAAGAGACATTAAAGAGCATCTCTTGTTCCATACTGGGGTTTACATTTTGTCTGCAGCTATGAAGCTTTTTCAGCCTTTTAACAAGGGCAGTACAATGTCTTTGGAGGGATTATATGGCTGCCCTTTTCTTACTGCAACTTAAAGTATAATAGAGAAGCATGGAGTAACTATAATGCTGTAATTAACTGGAGTGGCTCTGCTGATGTTATTAACCATGAGCATATAATTCAAGTGACTTCTGAATAGCCATAAAGCCCCAGGAGTGACATACAGCTCCATATTCACTTCATAACCATCTGTTATTATCAAAATATGTTGGATTTTCCAGTTTATGGTGAAAGTTTTAAAGTAATGCCTCTCTGTAAGATGCTGCAAAATGCTTTTCTAGATGGTCTGTGACTGGGGAATTAGGCAAAAATTATAATACATTTGTACAAAATATTAGTTTTTATTTTACTCTATCAAAGGAAATACATGCTTGTAATTCTTATTATCCTTTTTTCCTCTCCAATGCAACATTATTCTTCATTCTAATTCTTCATTCTGAGCAATTTATGTACATCTGACATAACTGAAGCCTGCATTAGGGAGAAGTGGAGAACACACAGTTCAAAGCCATTATGCTCTCCCTGCCCTGTGTTGAAGAGCTCAGCTTGTGCAAGTTGTCATAGCTCCATTGAGGTCAACATTCCAGCAACTGGTAGAGCATCTGATGCTCCTATGGTTTTATCTGAACACATTCATGATTTCCTTCCCATCAGCTTTCCTTTACATGCTAAACATTTATATTTCAAAAACTGTGTGCCTAGAATTTTACCTTTTAATTCACACAAGCACTTAAAAGTGGGACACAATCAGATCTAGGACTGGAGTTTGAGCCTAAAGTAACCAGACCTGATGACTTTATTACAGTCTCTGAAAAGCATTTGAGGTTAAGTGAATGCTGCTGCTGCAATGGACAAAGAACCTCTGTTGGTTTGAGGCTCTATTATAATTATTACTAGAATCAGAGTTAGTGTAAAATTCTCAGAGAATAAGCAGTGAGAAGATGGTCGTGTTGATGAATGACAGCGAGACCCATAGGGACAACAAATGCACATTACCAAAGGTGACTCTGCAAATGGATATGGTTTGTTGAGACACAGTAGTGTCTGGGGCAGAGGTAAGGGAATTAAATAAGCATAAAGTGAATTAAATATCATGGTAAATTTTATTGGACTGGTAGAGCTCGGATGAAAACTGTCCCAAGGCATGCAGAGCCAGGAGTCAAGGGAATTGACAGAACTGTCAGAGCAAGGGCTTTGCCAGGCAGTGACAGCCAGATTCAGCTCAGGGTCCAGATCAGACTAACCCATGGCAGTGAGGCTGGGGCAAGGCTAACGTGGGAAGTCAGTTTGCTGGTCAGGGTTCTCACCTTATCTGATGGGGGTAGTAAAGGTCAGACATAGCACCGTGGTTGCTGGGCAGGATCACGATCATGCTGGAAAGTCCTTTGGGGGTTGGGGTATCCATCAACAGGGTCCATGGACAGACATTGGCATGGCCTTGGCTGAGCTGGAGCCTGGAATTTCTGTGAATTCATTGTGTAGGGCCTGACAGCCCCCTTGGACTGAAATGGGGATCCTGGGCCAGGGGGATGGGCTGGGCCAGTGGCCCCAGAGTAGGCTGGTCAGAGCCTTTAAGGACGATTAGTGTGCTCAGGGTCCTGGCAGCAAATGATGAGTAGTGACAAGAGCCTCTGAACCACCTTTTGGGTTCAGAATTGGGGTTGAGGCTAAAGGCATAGATTTATGAGATAGCTTTAAACTGTGTCAGATAAACCCCACAGAATTAGGATGTGGGCTGACAACATGCCTGGTGGTTAGGTCTATGAAAGGTTTCACTCAAGTACAGTCAAGGCTAAGTTCCACTCAAGGAATAAATAAATATAATAAAAGGCACAGTTTATTTCTGGATCAGTATAGGCTAGAATAAGAGCTGTGAATTAATTTAGCTGCCTGACGGGTTGCAAAGTTGTGGCAAAAAAGAAAAATGAAGACAGATTTCTTGAGTTTTTTACTTCTGGGATGAACAGGAATGAGTTGCAGATTGACCTAAAGCAAGGACAAAGGGCTTACCTAATCTTCTTCCTTCAGAAAAATAGATGGGGTTTTGTGTATGTGCTCATGGTCAATTTAGCATGGGCAAATACTGAATGTGGATCCCCCTCCCAAAGAGGTTTTGGTTGTAATTGACTTTATTGAATGTTAGATCTTACTAATACTATGTTTGAAGCTGACATTGAAGTGTTGGCTTTAGCAGCTCTGTTGAACTAGATGGAAAAATATCCAGTCTTTCACAGGACTTTTCTGAAGCCACCCCTTTGGGCACACTGTCACAGTAAGGCCAGCTGGGTGCAGGACCAGGGATCTTGGCCTCGAGATTAAATCAGCTGGTAACAGTTGGAACATCCTCAGGGACAAGCAGCAGAGTCTGCACTTACACTGTGGCAGTGGGTTAGATGAAAGTAGGACATAGTATGACACATTATACAGACAGGGAAGAACCTCTGAGTCTGATGTAGTAACAGCCAAGGCAGAAGAGGACAAAAGGTGCCTTCCTTTTGACTCTCCTGGATGTCTTTCTCCAGGTTTGGTCTCATATTGTAATTGGAAAAAGAATACCAACAATGGTAATTTTGGATGTGTATTGAATGAAACTTTTATTTGTTGTAAATGGATTAAGTTTGACTTAAAAATACAGCATAACTCTTTTCAGCTTTCACCAAAGACACTGGTGAAATATCTTTTTTCCTGCAGTGGAGCCTATCAGTTCTCATTTGACTGATTTTCCTAGCTTAAGTTTCTATTTGCAGATATTTTTCACACACTTTCTTGACATTTAACCTTGCATTGTTTAATTTGGGGCTGGAGATCAGAGCTGGGTATCGCCAGGCACATAATCTGAACAGTGGACACTATGGATAGTTTTATTTTAAGAGACTTCTATTTGCATTGTCAATCTTTTGTTCATTTCGCTGAATTCCTTAATTTGTTTGGAATGTACATCTACACATTAACATGTCCATACTAAAGTATTCTCCAGCACGCTAGAATAGGAGCATGCAGTAATGGTACCACTATTGAAAAAGGAAAGATGGAAAAGCAGTTTGCTTACAGTTCTGCCTTTTGACAGTCTTTCTTGCAAAGAAAATAATTGTAGGAATCTGATCAAACCTTTTGAAAGTCAGTGGGAATTTTTCCATAAACTTATTTGGCATTTATTAGATTATGAATGAAATTGATGATGGAATGATGTAATATTAATTTTCTGCTGTGAACTGCAGGAGTAGTGGAGATAAAGCAGATTTTTTGAGAAAGGTATGACATAAAGTCACCATTATTGGTTTTTACCAAGTAGCCTAATCACTGTACTCTCCCCAGATACAAAAGCAGCACGTTTGTCCTCTGCTCCTCTGAGCAATATCTGGTAGCAACTAAAGTTGCAAAAAAGAAATGCAATTTTTTTAAATTATTACAGTTGACTGGAAGATATTAATTAGCCAAGTGTGGAGTCAAGCCCATTCTCAGTCTAATTTCAAGACTACTTCATGACAAAGGATGGACAACTTGAGGACTGTTCAAGTTTTATCATCTTCAGATCCTCAGGCAGCACAGACAAACTATTTGTTTTTAACAAATTTGTGCTGATCCTTTATGAAAATCCAGTTACTCAAAAAATTGTTTGTTTGTCTGTTGAATGGCCTTCAAGAAGAGAACTGAGACAAAGGTTAAACATCAGGCTGCAGCTGAAAGATGATTTTAAAAATCTTTCTTAAAAGTAACATCGTGCTGCTTGTGAAACGTGTCTGCTTTTCACCTTTGCCAGCTGCCAGAGTCAGACGCTTATTCCCAAAGGCTACTGAAACAGGAAGGCCTAATCCCCTCCAGTCCCCTCCTTCACTTCAGTAAGTGTTTCATGCAGACACCCTGCCATGCACTCAGGCACGCCGCTGCTGCTGCTGCTGCTGCTGCCGTCAGGCAGCCCGGACTGAGATCGCAGGCAGCCAGGAGCTGGGGCAGCCAGCAGCATGAGCAGGAGTCCAGCTGTGGCTGCTGTACCATTTACACCTCCAGAGTGGGTCACAAATGTGGCCCAAAGTGAGAAGAGGGTTAGTCTGGGATTAGTCAGGAACAGACACCACTTGCAGGGCAGGACAGGTCAAGAACAAGAGCTTTTACACCAAGATAGATAAATGAGAGAAAGGAAGGGAGAATTCTTCTGAAGTGGAGGACTTTGGGTGGGTTTTTTATTTTCAGAGGCACCTAGCTACATCCAGAGAAAAGCTACTCTTCTCAAACATGAGTGCTGACACTGAGTCAACAGCAGGTTAATTCAGCCATGTAATTTCCAATCTGAGTGATATGAATGTTTAAATAAGTAAATATAATCTATTCAGCAAAGTCTCTTCTCTTTCTCCCAAATTAAGCATTTCTTACATTTGATTTTTCAGTGTGAGTTCTACAGATTGCTAAATTAAGACATCAAAACATTATGAACTTTACTTATAATTAATAAATACAGTTTTCTAGTCAGAAATCCCCTGCAGAAACCTCTGGTTTATGATTTGTTGTTCTCCCCAAAGAAATTTGTGTTTAGTAAATGTCAGTGGCTGTTTTCCCCCAAAAAAATACAATGAAGTAATTAAAAAATGAAAATAATAAAATTAATTATTTTTGTTTGTGTTTTGCTGATGATTCAAAAACTCCATCAATATGCTTATAAAAAAAGAAACAGCTTTGAAGGTACTTTCTTGCTTTCATTTTACTTGGAAGAATTAGCACTGTACATACCTCGAATACAGCATGGAAGCCATTCCTGTGATAACACTTGGAGCAATCATTTTTATCCTCCCTTAAACTGGATTTCATTGGCAACCTGTAAGTACAGTATGACAGTGTTGGATTCACAGACACCAAGAATGTGGGTATAGCTTTAGAGGCCAGGAGCTGTGAAGTGCTGCAGTGTACACTGCTCTTTTCACTAGACACAAATTTCTCTCCAGCCTTGGGCAGGGTAATTTTATTCTCCCTGGATACTAAGAGTCATATTTTAGGCTGTGTTCTGTGTCTGTGAGGGAGGGATCAAGGACTTACAATATTACATTTATATGCAGATTAGTCCACCTTGACTCAGATAGAGTGAAATTAAATTAAAAGCTGCTTACCTGCTAGCTCCTTCCTGACAGCAGGTAGCAAGGAAGAGCAGAAAAGGCACTTCCTTCAAGTTCTGCCTTATTACTTGCCTGTCATATGCAGTAGGTAGGCTCAGGTTGTTTTCTGATTTGCTGTGGTAGAGAAGCAGCAAGCCATAGACATAATGGGAATGAGGAGGGAGTTTTGATCCAGGCACTTGACTCTAAGTCGAATGTCTGCTGCAGCAGTAGGTTTGCCTGGGGCTGTGGGGCAGATTGCCAGACTCTGGCCTCTGGTAGGTGCTAGAAAGATCCATACATGTAATGACAGCACCCCTGAGGTTGTCTGGCACCCATCCCCTGAGACAAAGTGTCATCTGCCTGACTTCTTGTTTGCTCCCAGGATGTTGCTCATCCATGGAAGAGGGAGATAATAAACTCCTCTGACTACTGAGGCTGGGATTCCTGGGTATTCCCTACATGAGTGGAAATAGTGGAAGAGTAGAAGGCTTTAGCTTCCATTTTCACATGAAGCAGTCCCCAAAATGTCTGGCAGGTGGTAACTCCAAGATTTCAAGGACTAATGAGAGATTTAAGAAGTTAAATATTTTTCCCTTGGACTTCCCCAGGTGAATAGGAATTTGCACCCTTCATTACAAGAGGCAGGGACAGAGATTGGTGATCTATTCTGCTGTTCAAACTTAAATAATTTAAAATAACTTGGTAGGTACCAACACAGAAAAAGTCGGAAAATGGTACTGCTTATGAGAGGGACAAAACAGAAAATAATTTAAAATATATATATGAACATTCAGAAAGACACAACCTGTAGGTAGAATTATCTTTAGATGGCAAGTTTTTAAATTTTGTGTCTTCTGAGACTGCTTTTGTTACAAGAATCTAAGAATCTTCATTAAAATTAAAACACATTTGTTGCCCATTCACACCTTTGCTCTTCATTCCAGAAGAAATCCTCTATGATTTAGGTGTGAAATGTCTCAATGGTTTGCACAGAAGACACGGAATGCAAAAATTAGTGTAGTCATAGTGATGCAACCTAAACCTTTACAAAGCATTAATATCATCCCAGGAACAAATTCAGATGAAGCATTTTAATTCAGTGACTTAAATTTCTATGATCACAAACCACCAGTTCTTCAAAAGCATATTTTTTTACTGTTATTATGTTACTATAAACCACTTTACATGCATAAAGAATTCCCTCAGTCATGTCCATGTGTTTAGTATTTACCTGCTTGGACTGGAAAATGTGAAAACACTGTCCACATGATAGATTTTGTTCTTTTGTAGTCTTACTCATCTTCTCATAGAATACATGATTTCCAGTGAGTTTAGCAAAACTTACTGAGACACAATTTTTATTCATTCTTAATAAGCCTTTCTATTTCAATCCTGTTTGCCTAATCTCTCTGCTCTATGCTGTGCCATGGCAGAGCTGTTATTTTAGATAAGAAGATGCCTGGCATAAGCAAGCACAGTAGTACAAACAGTAATTACAGGTACTCAGGCATCCCAGCAGCATTCTTCCAAGTGCCAAATATCTGTGGTTGCCTTTCAGGTACCCATAGCCCCTGTCTTGCCTGACAACATCACTTCAGCCAGCCAGTCAGTGCCTGACAATTTACCAGTAGCTCAGACTGTTGCAGCAAGGCAGATGGGACTCAGTTTCTTCTTGCAGAAAAATCCCTTTCTTTATTCACAAAGCGCCTATTTATAGGAAATATCAGAGGGCACTGTGTTAGACCTAACTGGCTAGCAATACACTGACACTCAGTTCATTGGTTGGTAAATGGCCAGAGTGTACGTCTGTAAAATCTTTCTATATTTGGTTAGTTTACATATTTTGTTCACTGATTCCCATGGGACAGATTTCTTGTTTATTAGAGGTGCAAATGGTTTTCTAAACTTGTTGTTGTGTTAACTGCTTTCATTCTTATGATTTTTCACATGGGAAGTTAGCTGCACTTAGAAGTAGTAACAGGCCAGCTGGTAATTTAGCAGAGCAAGGCCTAATTTTATAAGACCTTTCTTTTATAATATCTCTATTTGTATGCAACATCAGACTGTCGGAAGCTGACTAAATTTGGGTTGTCCTGTGGTCCAAGAGTTTAACTGGATCATTCTTGTGACTCCCTTTCAATATGCTGTAGATCTTTAAAAGTAGGTCAGTCTCAAATGTATGGACTTGAGGTGAGAGATGCTATGCTTAAGCAAGTACATATTATTAATTAAACAATAATACTGTCATGTGCAATACATACCATTAGGGAAACATACAGGAAAGGTAAAGCAAGGAGGGGGCAGGCTCATTGCTCTTACCACTTTATTCAGAGGCAAAGTTTTCATGACACACCTCCCCAAGAAATCTTTGCCATGTGGTTCAGATTATATTGCAGCATTTGTCTTGAAATGACCCAAACTACTCCAGTGCTGACTGAATATGTTTTATCTGATTCAGTACAAAGGTTGTGGGAAGAAAACCATGCCAAATACTGAATCTTTTCCTGGCATTTCTTTGCAAGGCGTGGTGTCATGCACAACAACAAAGACCAAATATCAGTTTCAGAACAACAATGGCTTAAAAGGAGAAGTCTCTGTCAGTATTTACAATTGAGACTGAGTGAAATATTTTCCCCTCCTGGAAGATTGTAAGCTTTTGGCTTGAAACATACCTCAGTAGAGTGTCAACCTTTACTTAAGCCACAGTGGCTCACCATTTGTTCTTTTTTTCTCGCATCCAGTGCAAAGTCACCTGGCTAGGATTCATTACAACACTTCCACATGAGATGATACTGTATTACAAAAAAAGTGTATTCTGTGTATCCCAGCCGTCAGCCTGATTACCTGTACTAACCAGTAGTAGAGAAGTGGCATTCATAACATTCACCAGGGACTTGATTCCCTGATAAAGCTGGTTTCAATGTCTTCTATAGTTTTGTATGTGTAACCAGAGTACTACACCCAATTCTGGAGTCCCCAGCACAAGACATTGACCTGCTGGAGTGAGCCCAGGGGAGGCCACCAAGATGATCAGAGGGAGAACCTCTCCCATTAGGAAAGGCTGAGAGGATTAGGATTGCTCAGCCTGGAGAAGAGAAGGCTTTGGGGTGGCCTAATTGCAGCCACCCAGTTCCTGATGGGAGCCTACAAGGAAAATGGAGTGACACTCTTCACAAGGGCACGTAGGAACAGGATGAGGGGAAATGGCTTCAAACTGAAGACAGCAGGTTTAGATTTGATATTAGGAAGAAATTTTTTAGTGTGAGTGTAGTGAGGCACTGAAATACATGAAGTATTTGTGGATGACCAATCCTGGAAGTGTTCAAGGTCAGGCTGGATGGGGTCCTGGGCACCCTGGTCTAGGGGAAGCTGTCCCTGCCCACAGCAGGTTGCCTGGAACTAGATTATCTTTAAGGTCCCTTCCAATCCAAGTGATTCTATGATTATGTGATTCTTGCCAGGAGTTGCCACTTTGCAGCTTGTTACTGCAAGTTTGGTACTACAGCGTCTTGTTTCTATTTGACCTTTCTAAAATCTGAATTTAACCAGTACAATAATTAATTGCTGTTCAAAATACTTGGGCTTCTGTGGGGTTATCTGAACCGATGGCATGCGGATTGGTTTCTGTATTTACACATAGCATTTTAAAGGTTGCCAGGGAAACCTAGAGTACTCTTTTAGGAAGAAGAGAATCAAAATTAATTGTGCCAATCATAAATTCTAATTAGTTTTGCAAGTGGTCAGTTACAAAATTTTGCTAACATAATAGAGCATTTGATATTTATTATTATGTTCCTAGCATTTATTTTAGGTAAAAAGAACGGAACAAATGTCCTCCAACGTGGCACACTTGGAGGATTATAGTAGTTTAAGTGTGGTAATCAGAAGAGCATCTGTTTTATGGAGTATTTATTGTAAGTGTCAATAGTGAGTACAATGTTGCCATGGATGATCTTATTACTGATTCATAAAACTGACCTTTAAAAATTAAAAGAACAAAAAAGTTCCATTTTAGGGAAGTATTTGGGATTATATGAAAGTGGATAAAAGTGGTCAGGCCTTTGCCTTGGACCTGGATGATATTTATATGCCAGTGTCAAAACTGTGATCCTGAACCCCCTGTGATTGGCTGAAATGTCAAATGGCTCTTCCTTCCTTTCCTGTAATCCCCTACCTGCTGCTGTGCCTGCAGCAGGCTGCCCCTGGCTGGGGAAAGATGAAAAGCAAATAAGGAAACTTGTGGGTTGAGACAGACATGGTTTAGTAAGTGAAGGAAAGAAAAATAAAAAGAAAAAACCTGAAACAAAACAAGTGGTGTGAAGGCAATCGCTGAGCAGTGGCTGTCTTCCAAAAAGAAAAAAAAACCCTCACTTGGGTTTTTTTGCTGAGTACATGCTGTGCAGTGTGGGATATCCCTGGGGTTAGCTGAGGTCAGCTGGGCCAGCTCTGTCCACTTCCAGCCTCTGCCCACCCCCAGCCTACTCACCGGGAGGGCAGAACAGGAAAAAGAGAAAGGCTTGGTACTGTGCAAGCACTGCTAACTACAGCCAGAGCAGAGTCTGTTGTCAACAGTGCTCTGGTCACAGATCCACAGTACAGCACCCAACAACCTGACTGCTCTCAGCACAATTAACTCCATCCCAGCCAGAGCCTGGACAGCAAAAATTATCTGATATACCTAGGGAGGAAACTGCGCCTCTCCAAAACTCTCATATTGTCCTTCTGCATGTAGCTGCAGCATTCAGGAACAGCAATATTTGGGGTCACCTTTTGGGAGATCCAAGCCCTCTTTGTGGATAGCACCCACAGGATGAGGACGGCAGGGTATTCTGGTGAGAACCTTCATCACCTGCTCAGACACCGCGCAGAAAACCTCCCCTCCTTTTTCAGCACATAAGCAACCTGTAAGGGAAGATCCAAGGGGTGCAGGTGCCAGCTGGAGCACAGGAGGCCACACTGGGTTCCTGCATCTCTTTTCTTCTCAGTGGAGACCAATCATCTAAACAAGACACAGTAACAGCCACAGTACAAAGCTAAATACCTTCTCTGACTACTAGATTATCTCATACAAATGATGGTGGATAGCTATCCTTCATTTTTCCTCAGAGGAAAGTGTCTTCCCAGTGCTGCCAGCTGTGTACTGCAAGCACTGGCTGCGCCTCCTCTGCAGCCTGAGCAGCCACCAAGACTCATTTCAGGCAGCTGCTCTTTGCTAGCTCAAGGCAGCTCCCAGTTCAGCAAGCTTGAGATTTCAGCCCCTGCTTTGGGGCGTCTAAATTGACAGGCATCAGCCAAAGAAGTTCAATCCAAGATCTGAAAAAGACCTACAGCCCTCCTGAGCAGCATCTCAAGCCAGGCAGGATGTACCAAGCACCCAAAACAGAAAGGCATGCCTGTGTTCAGCCAACTTTGAAATCCAAGCTTTTCTTCAAGAGTCACCTAGCTCAATCAAGCCAGGTTCATAACATTTCTTACTTGCAGGTATCATTTTCAAAAATGAACTCTCTTCTATGCATTTCCTTAGAAGCTCTTGACAATGTTAACTGTTGCTAGATTTAAACTATTTCAAAGTTACTTCTTCCCTCCTGACTGCAGTTTTGCTTAATCTGGTCCACAGCAGAGGTGGCTAAACCTAAACCTTAATAGCAACACAAACCCTGCTATTAAGTAAAAGCATCTACAGACACAGATGTGACCAGAAGACAAAATGAACAGTACAATACACCTTCAAACCACCACATAACTGAAGGACATTGTGATTGCCAGGTGCCCCAAAGTCCACTCACACTGACACGTGTGGGGCACATACCACCTTCAGTAGCTGTTTCAGGAAACAGGATGGTTTCTGAATTACAGCACCCCTTAATAGTCACCCTGGGAACAATTCATTTAGAAAATAGCTCTAAGCTATGGATTGATATAATCAGAGTGCTAAATAGTATGATCCTTTTGTTGCATTAGGCAGCCAGTAAAATATAATATTGATCACTTTCAATAGTAGTAATTGAAATGCAAATATGAAATACAAATGTGGTTTTCTCTCCACAGATGTGAGAGGTGCCTGTTTTTCAAACTGGGGACTCACCCCCTTTAGATGTCTACAGTCACCACAGAGATGCATGCTCCTTGTTTTATTCCTTTCCTTCTAGAAAAAACTCCTTTTACCTTCAGCTTGTTGTTTCAACTCCATTTTTCAGCAGCATCCACCTATTTTCCCTTGGTTTATGCATCCTTTGGACAGGGACTAATTTTACAATTGTGACTCATCTGTCACAGGAGGACTGTTCTATGATAGGAGCTCTCAAATATATCTGCAAAACCAAATAAATATGCTAATAACTGTAAAAATAAGTAACAATAAAACCAAATAACCAAAATGATGTTAAAGCAATTCTGGATATTTTGGGCCAGATTAGGCGATTTACAGTCTGTCATGAAGAAGGATTTGACACAAATACAACAGAGCCTTTGCAATGCAGCAACTGATTGAACAAAACATCAAGCAATATTTCAGTGTTACATGCAAAGTATTGCAGTCAAAGGAGAGCTAGTAAATAGGATCACTACTTTTCTTCTTGTTGTTTCACTGTTGAAACAAAAGAAAAGAAGAAGAAATAGACTTTTGTCTCTTTTAATCATCTGTACCTAGCCAACTTTTATTCCTAATAAGTAAAATTTACTCTGGTAACAATCCCCTTAAATGCTGTGAAATAAATAAACTTTCAAATGGAGTGTCTTAAAATTTACTTAATAATTTCATGGCTCTTGGAAAGTATAAGATCTTTGAAACAGACACTTTTACACAACCAATTCATCATAAATCAATCATAACATTGCAACAGAACAATCAAGATTAATTCAGTTGACTTGAATATAAATGTAATTTCTATTTCTCTAGATACTCTATTACAATTTGCCAGCATTTAAATATGAGTCAATCATCACCTAAAATGAAGTCTATCCTCACTTTTTTGCTCCAAAATATCTTCTAGCCATTTATAAAATAGCTTGAATCTTGAGAGGAATGGGTATTGCTGCTCTGTCTGTGCTACTAGTCTGTACTACCACAAACACACAATTAGGATTTTGTATCTGGTCAGTCTGGAATAAGTATCATAAATTAAAAAACTTATACAGCATACCCAGCTAAATGAAATTCTACATTTTAAGTAAAAAGAGGGGAAATTGTCCTAAATTGCTTTAAAGAAAATCCCACATTTTTGCAGGAGGAAACAATGTTGCTGTAGTGTTGACCAGAGAATGAAGAAAATTCTGTGAAGGAAAGATGCTTTGGCCCTATAATTAGACATGAAGATTTAAAAACTGGCATACCAATATTTTAAAGCAAAAATGGTGAAATGGTGATACTTCTTTTTAAGCAAGGTCAGGATTTTATTGACATAGAACATTCAGAAGATCCTAAATGTCCTCGTGGCCTCAGCCATGATAAGTTTCTGATAAATCCTGAGCCATTTGTTACTGGTTACCAGTAATGTGTATGTATTTCTGATGGACTCACAGAGACACCAGTAAAACCTCAGTGCTGCATCTCACACAAAGACAAAATCTACCAAACAGACTAAAGGAGTTCCCTGCTGCAGGCAAAGGACAACCTGCAGAAGGTCACTCTGCAGGTTCATGTTGGGAAATTTGCCACAGGAAGAGGCAGGGAGGAATGAAGTAAATTCAAACGCACAAAAATTATGTTCAGTGTATGTATAATAATCATGCAACAGCCTTTTGCATTTGTCATACAGACTGCCTTGGGGGAGCTGGAGGAAGAGTTTTGCAAGGAATGAAACTGTTCTTTTAAAAGACAAAAAATTATACATGACTGATAAAGAGCACTGAGCTGACAGAAATCAGTTACCTGTTCATATTCCACATGCTCCAGAGACATATCACTGCAGTACAGATTTAACCACTTATCCAAAATTCTCTATAGCTATAGCAACTGCTCAAGCATACCTCTCCTGCTAAATCCACAGCTGAAAATAAATATATCTTGTCTTTCTTCTAAAATTTGCGTCTTTGCACTTAAGCCCTTTAGTATTTCCATAATAAACTGTCTAATGTGACAGTTAGAAAAATTCATTAGCAATGTGTGCATTTAAATATTGATTAAAATGTGTGTATGTGGTTTTTGTTTGGTTGTTTGTTTGATTGTTTGTTTCAAATAGTTTTTGGAGCATGTTTGTAAAGAAAAATTGAAACCTGATTTGACAACACTGATTGTAGGATCTATGAATTTAAATGAGTTTGGGTAGGTCCAAAAGGACACGACCGTCTTTTCATTTGTAGGAATTATTTGTGAGATAATCCTAACTCTTCTTGCTGAAAACACTGAAATGTCCAGTAGTCAAAAGGTAAAAGTAGAAATCATCTCAGTTTTTGTTTCAAGGATTTATAAATCAGTATTATTTTACCTGAGTAAAATAAGGAGCTCAGTTCCTAAGAGAGGCTGAAGGGCAATCAGAAGTAGAGAGGCCAAGAGAACTGAACTCTGTTGTTTTGGTATCTACACTGCTGGTGTTTAGCAACAATTTTACCAGCAAAAGAGATCTTGGATAGGTGCCCCTGGGTTTTAATTCCTATTCAGCTGAATTCAATAAGTACCCTATTCTAAGGTAACCAAAACAGTGGACACAGGAATTCAGTTTCCAGCTTTTCATTCTATCGGCAGGAAATCATTGCACTTTTTTCCAAATCGCTGAAAACAAAACAAAAAAAATCAGGAAAATATTCAGAGAATGAAAATGTTTGAGATAGAGAAGGTAATAATTTACATATGTGCATTGAAAAGTTTTGAAAATTAGTTTTGGAGCTCTGCTTGCACTTGCATTTCTTCTCCACTTACTCTCTAACAGTAAACTTTGTTCAATTCTGTCAGAGCCAACAGGAAAACAGTAGAATATCACCCAGCAGATTCCAACAGCAGGAAAACAGCTTTGCCAAAAAATAAGTAAGTAAATAAATTATTTTTTTAAATCACTGATGAATAATATAAATAAAAGTTTTATTATTGATGTGTGCATGCTATTATCACACACTCTAGTACACTCTTGTGTGGTTTACAGCTTGCTCACTGAACAGGAAACCATTCAGATTCACCCTGAGCTCAAAAGCTGCTGCTAATCTAAATTATTTTGTAATTGTAAGAGTGGGCTAGTTGAAACTCTGAGATTTGTGGTGGTATTTCCCAAACTTTAGGCAATTCCAAGGGTGGATGCTTAGATATAGATAAAATGAGTGTGCATTAATGCAGTCTTAACGTGATCCCTGGCCAAATCTTCATTGCAAAATAGCTTTTCATGTTGCTTCTGAATACTAAGTACTGCTGCTGCAATGATCCACAAATGTTTCTGGGCAGGCTGATACAGAGCTACAGTCTGGGTAAAGTCTAGGGACAGTCTAGCTACAGTCCAGTGGGTAAAAAGGGTCATGGTGAGAGAACCAACACCAGAGTAAGGCTTATGTGGTTCCTCCACACCCAGTATATCTCATATATTCTTCATAGCAGAGGAATAGCAGGATGGAAGAATACCACATCAGGTCTAGGGAAAGTGTTATACTTATTTGGCAGAATGGGAAGGAAGCCATGTGGAGTGGCACAGCTGCATATGGAAAGAGAGTTTTAGCTCCTATCTCCCTAAGGAAATTCATCTCTCCAATAATATGCTGAATATGTAAAGCATCAATAAGGCTGTTACAATATTTATGTCTAAAATGAATGTTTGCAAAATGAGTAAAGCTCTCTGCAACAAACTTGGAGCTGTAAGTGAACAAAAAATGTAAGGTTTGAACCAAGATTGTTGAATTTCCAAATCTGCAAAGTGATTTCTCAAATGCACTTCTTATCCTTGCAAATTTCTCTCATTAATTTTAACTGGACTCTTTGAGAAGTTTCATAGAACAATGGAAATTTCTAATATTTAAGTGGAATTTTTTTTCTGTTTTTCTGTATTTAGATCTTGCCCAAACATACATGAAGTAATGAATCTGAATATACATCAGAAAGGTAAAATTCTTTCACTGCTGAAAAAGGAAGTACTGTAGCATGTCTAGGTACCCTACTTCTTATTCAGAGCCAGTAAAAGATCTGAACATTTTAATATCATAAAAATTAAAATGAATTGGTAGAAAAATGGAAAGTAATGGATACCCACTAAGGGGATACCCACTAATGCGGACAACTAAAAGGTGTTTACTTCCACTGTGTGCCAAAAAATGTTTGGCTTCATGATGTTATACACTGCAAAAATCCAGGAATAAGTTATTCTCTTGATGCAGACTGAAAACATTAGCTTGGCTGATGGCTTCTAGAAAGCAACTGAGGGAACTTTCTTTTTTTCCCTCTGCTGGTACCTTTGAAGGTCTCTCATCTTTTTGCTGTTTGCTGTTCCAAAACATCAAGACAATTACATAGGATCTCTAAATCTCTTTCCATGACAGATTATGGTCAGTAGCAAGCATGTGTTTAAACTACATTAATTTCAAAAGTAAATCACTGCATTTACTTAAATTCTTTGTAAATGACACTGCAGTTCACAACTGTAGCTGAGCTGAAACATTTAATGCAAAGCATATAAAATTATCTAAATAAAAAGTTAGATGGCACAACTAGCCAGATAAATTTATTTGATGTACCATATGTTTATAGTGTTATGTGAAGTTTGCTTAAATGCATTCAATATCCATATAATATAGAAGATTTCTATTTAGGGCTGGAAAAAGCAGTTCTGGGAAAAATAAAACCCAGCAATCTATCATCTAACTGCAAATCTTTTATTGTTGAGGATAGCAGGCCTTAGCCCAAATGCCCACCATAACTGGTATTTATTCACATGCCTATTTCACATCTCTGAAGTGAAACCTGCCTATTATTTTACTTGATACTCTGATTAAATCTGTATTATTCAGGAAGCTTGTTTGTCTAACCCCTCTATATACTTTAGGAAGATGCCTGCATACCTGAACAGAACAAGGCTTTCCATCATAATTTTGGGCAAGACAGTAAAAAAGTCACTCTGAAAACATTTACACAGTTCTTCCTTGCAGCATTTCCAGCTTCAGGGTTTTTTCTACTGAAGTGGTTAGGACACACCCTTTCAGAATCACAGAGTTTATTAAATCACAGCCCACAATTCTTTTATCACTTTCTGCCACTGGCTGAAACACCACAGTGACTAAAATAACCATTGTGTATTCATAAATTCAGAGAAGCCAATGGGAACAGATTCACCTTCTGCTTTCCCACTTAAAGGGTTATGTTTTTGATGTGGGATTTTTGTGTACAAATTCCTAACCTGTCACCCTTTTAAACAAAACTTTTTTGGGTCACTATGAAATGTCAAGGTTGCCACAAAATGCACACACTCTTTTATTCCATTGCAAATTAAAGAGAATATATTTTTTTTCCATTTTGTCCTTTGACATCAGGCATCCTCTGTCAACTGGCAGCAACACACCCACACGTATGCCACAGAAATATAAAATCTTACTATTATTATAAGTGATAGTCCCTATTTATCAATTTCACAGGCAATGCAGAAAAGCAATGAAAAATTTCCAGACTGAATAAAACATGATGAGTCCCTATAGCTTGAGGAGTCTCTAGCCTGTACCAGCTTTAAATCTTTAGCTTGCAGTGAAAAAAATTATGCCAGAAGGTCCAGCTCATTGCAGCTACCATCTTCATTATGAAAATTATATTCTTAAATAACAGGAAGAGTGGTTTCTCACTGGTTTGCACTCCTCAGCTAGCACAGAGCAAATATTTGGGCAGTTCCCTTACATAGAGGGCAGACCCATGGAAAAGCAGCACCAGAGCTGCTCCCTTCACTGCCCCAGGGCAAAGGAGGCCTAAGAAGAAAGAAGGCAGATGGAGCTCATCCCAACTCCAGGGATTCATGCAAAACAGAAGAGATGATAAACTGACCTGGACATCAAATTGTAAACTGATATTGGATAGCAATCCATCACCTCAAAAGCTTGTGTCAAACAGTCCCTTTTTAGCATTAAGCCATGAAACGCATGGCAATAGCATTGATGTTTACCGCTGTTACTCATTTTTTATTGTTGAGGATAAATCAACCATGGTCTTTTTATGAACAGAAGTACAAAGGCTACAAATTAAGATACTGCCTTTTTCATTATTATCCTGGCACACCTTTAACTGGGCTTACTTGTGATTAGCACCAGTATAACTAAACAGAAAATCAGACAAGTAGCTTGCATGTATAAGTCTCCTTCCCTGTCGCTCAGGAATGATCCTCCAAGCAGAGATTAAAGTACTACATATACTGAATAAATGAACATTCAATGCCATCTGCTGGGGTATACATAAATGTGCAATACCAGGCTCACAGGACCAGAGTGACAAACACAGAGAGGGTGTTTAGGCAGAAACGTGCTTCTTCCAAAACACAGCTGTAAGGGAGGATTGTGGAATGCTGGCTGTACCCTTCAGCCATGGGGTACAAGGCCTGGACAAGAAGTAGTTCTGGTTTTAACTCTCTCCTTAGCATAAAAGAATTTCGGTGCACAATTACCCCTCTTTTTCTAAGCATTACAACATATGATAATTATTTGTTCTTGATAGAAGGACTTTCATGCTCTACTTTTGAAATCAGGCCATCATGTAGCCAGAGATTCGAGATTTGTGAGGTTACAAGCAGCCTGAGGACTGAAACAGTCCAGAATGAGAGCATATACTGGGCAAGGTCATACCATGGCTGTTTTGCATTAAAGAGTCACTGAGTTAAATATGTAAATGAGGTTAAGTGCAGAAGTTGGGAGTCTCTGTTCACCAGCTCTTTGGCCCTGTAGCTCATGCTCTCCTGGCTATACCATGGGACGGCTTCATGGGCAGACAAACACCACTGAGAACAGTTTGTATCCTGAAAGCTGCAGTGTTCTCAGATTTGGGATTTTCTTCTTCTACAAAGAGAACAAAACACGCTTCTATTCACAGAGGGATTTCCAGACCAGGAGTCCCAGAGATCTCAAAGTTCTCAAAGAAGCAAAACTCAGAAGAGAGACAGGAGTTCAAGCACATCCTTTTTTGGGTGTTTTTGGTGGGCGGGCTTAGATGCGCTCATAATTGTGAATCCCATCTCCACACAGCTACTTCCTCACGCATTGTACAGGTCCACAAACTCCTGGGCGGATCTGCTTCATGTCCTTTTTTCCATATCTCTAAAATACTGTAAATAAATACTCTAAAACCTGCAGTTGGCAGACTTTTATTCCTTTGTATAAGTTAGTAGCTACTGTATAATTTGCAACAGAATGGGACCGGCTGACAGCTTTTCTCCATTTTATACAGAAAAGAGAACTATTCCTGCTAACACCTATAATTCTGTAAGTACCACATGTTCTTCCTAAAATTTTATTTTTCTTTCACTTTCTGATGTATGTTAATATCATCTTGGCTATAATACTAAGAAAAAATGCAATCATCACTGGTTTTTAATGCAAAATAAGGCATAAGAATTGTGAATTATAGATGAGGACTTTTAATTTTTTTAATGGTATCTAGACTGGAGAAGTGGCTCACTTGCCAATTCTCCATTAGTGGGCTGAATCTAAAATATACCTCTATCATAAGATCAGGTAAAAATAACAGGAGTCAAGCTGAACAAGGATGTAAGTCATAAATCTCAAGATTAAATATGTAAGTAATACAAATGAAAGCTGAAAAGCAAACAGAGCACATTGCAATGTCCTTCCATTTGTATTTGAAATCTGGGTTTGAGTTTCAGTTCAGACGTATAAGAAAAGAGTGTAAATACCTTTTAAATCACAAAAAGATGAAAATAAAGCACAGGTCTATGTTTTAATAAGCAAGTTGGACAAACAAAGGATGTCTAAAGAAGTTTGGTGCAATCAATACTTTGACTGCTTCAGACTTCACAGAACGATTCATAACAATCAGATGCTATATGGGATTAATACCACAGAGAAGGCCAAAACAGCGCAGAGCAGAATGGGGAAAGAATGGTCAGAAAATTATTTACTTATGCTAAGACACTTAAAGAATTAAAAAATTATTAAATTATTTAAGAAATTTCTGAGATATTAATTTATTCCCTTTGGGAATTCTCCAGAGTCCCAAGTTTCTAAAATTATGGAAAAGAAGAGTGGTAATCTCAATTTTTTCCAAAAAAGAAAGCAAATCCTGAGGATTTATTTGGTACCTGGAGAGATTATTAAACAAAGTCAATCTGAAAGCATCTTTCGGAAATAATGAATCTGATTATGTAAAGAATTGTTAATGTGACATGAAGAACATCTCACCAATCCCTCAAACTAAAAGTAATTTCCTTTTCAGCAGAAATATGACTACAATAATGAGAAAGAAAACAGTAAATGTGATACATATTGCTTTTTATTAGGCCTGTGATATTTCCCAGAAGACAGTCTCACAAGTACGTGCCTGGTCTAGATGAAAATTATTTCATCTAGATCAAAGTGCTTGCACAACTGATTGAAAAAATAGCCACTTTCAGCCTAGCTGACAGGACTGCTATTGAACTGGAAAGAGTGGTGCAGAGAAGAGCCTGAAAACTCAGGTACCCTGCAGGGTCTGTCTAGGGTATGGTGACATCTTTATGTACTGTCATAAAGACAAACCTCACCCTGCAATGTACTGTAAAGAACACTCCTGGAAGGTCTGCCTCACGTTGTAACAAAGATGTGTACAACACGGAGTACACGAAAGTAACACCAGATTCGAAGTCTTTTAAGTTGGTTGACAATCCAGGAAAGATTTAAAGAAGTATATTTTCTTAGTAAGAAGAATAAAAAGATATATAATTATAGGCATTAGCTTAATAAAATTTGAAATAAAGCGGATTGTAATAAATTTATTTAGTGTCCTTGGAGAGTAAAACAAATTGGCTTCAATTCTAGGACTCAAAAGAAAAAGCATGAACTGAAAGGGCCGTGAACTGGTAAAAGATCCATCAGGAAGCTATTGATTCCCCATTAGTAATGAGAATAAAACAAACATCAGGGAATAAATTTGAGAATAAAAAAAAATTGAGAATAGAAGAAACATCAAAGAAGACCCAAGTGCATGGATGCACCTACACTGTTGGTAATAAAATATGACTTCTAGAGGCATGGGGTACCCTCAGTCAAGTTTCCTCAGCAGCAATATTGGCTCTGTGCTGAAGGAAGCCAGCAGTTATGTTTTGGTGAGTAAACAGTGAAGATGAAGGGTGTAGCAGCACTCCAGAACACAACCTTGTAAAGACACATCCAGAGACATCCTGAGCCACTCAGCACCACATTTCCATGGACTCCCCTGTTCAATACATACTCACTATCACAATCACTTGGACTGCACATTTGTTAGCACAAATTCCCCAAAACACCATACGTTTTTATTTTGAAGCATGATATTTGTGATGAGCTAGTTAATATACTCTTACAAGTAACATATGTAAACAGTCAGTACATTACAAATACCACATGGATAATATTATAATAAAAGTTACAGTTTCAAATGTCTGCAATGATCATGAATTAAACACTCTCATTACATTTTCAAGAGCAGAGAGGCAAAATTCAGGGAGACATTTAAACTGTCTCCCAAACGGCTATTTCATGAATCTAAATTAAAAATTTAGGCACTCAAACCACTTCCTCAACTACTTTCCAACCCTTCAGTTTCCATCAGAAAATTTCCCATGCACCAATTTTATTTTCTGGTTATGGCAATCATATATTTCCACACTGAAATCAATCTTGAACTTAAATTTATTTGTATTATCTGTATATCTCCTCTTCTATCCAGAGTGAATACTTGACAATGAAGGGCAAGAGTGACTTACAGCTTTCCTCCGAGCTATCCGAGGAGGAAGACAATATGTATGAGACTGTAAGCTCTTCAGTGCTGGAGGCCATTCATTCTTTGAGAATCCTTCCAGCCAAGCCTCTACAGGAATCTGAATATGCAGGTAACATTTTCTGTCTGTTGAAACTGAGCAAAACCTAGAGTTATAGAGGAACAGTACAGACTTGGAGTTTTCTGTCCAGATTTTTTTTTAATTAAATGGTTCAACTGGAAAATAACACTGGTAGGTAGAAACATGGGAAGAGCTTTGTCTGCTTCTTCCTATTTGACAGTTACCCTGATTTTCATTAGATTATGCTAAATTATTTAATACACATTGCTTTTAATTTTAATATTACCTTCATGGGATAAATTCTATTATCCCATTCCACATGGAATGTGCAAAAAACTGGCTGATCAAACCCACAGCCATTTCAGAAAATCTCACTGCTATTTAAGCCTAGAAACCTTTAAGATGGAAAACATAATAAAGAACACGTTAAACTTTCCTCCCAATGATAATGTAGTATCCTTTCTAAAGGAGTTCTCTGATGCTTTAAATAGCAGTAATGAGCAATTACTTCAAGAGTATTTCTCAAGCATTCTTAACTTTGTAAGGTAGCTGCATTAATCACCTTTTGGTTTACTAAAGCTACTCTAAGTCACATTTAATGCCTAAACATACAGAACCAATTAATATCCCATTTATGGAAGTGAAATGTCATCCTAGCTGTGCATTGCACCAATCCAATATAAACACTCTAGAGGTTTTAAACAGTTATAAAAAATGGGGGGGGCAGTCCTAGATGAGAAAGACTGGAAACCATAAACCAGACAGCTTGCTCCAGCTCACATCAAACTCAGCAAACACATTTTCTACTCATTTTTTGGTGGGAGTTTGTTTGATGTCTAAACAAATAGATGGCTTTTAAAGTGAGTAAATTCATCAGTGTGTGAAAGGACCACAATCAGTCTGAACAACCAGATATTCTACATTATGTTCCAAGATTAATCTGTCCACTTTATTTGGAAACCTGAAGTGAATTCCAAATAAAGTTTTTATCTTGGTTAGTAGTAAAAACTTTCATTTAGCAGTCAGCATCTTTTGTTGTTTATGTAAGATTGTCCTGAACTAGCCAAAAGACATAGTTTTTGTTTTGTGATTTAAGGCAAAACGTATTAAACAAAAAGCTGCTTTTTGCCTGTGTATTATGCCCAGTAACTATAATGTGGCAAGATACAAGAGCAAATAAAAGACTGAAAAAATTTTTCAAAAGGGTAAAATTCAATGCTCAAATTTTTGCCATCTTTTGTAGATAAATACAAGTGCTCTTGAGATATAAAATTCATGACTGAAAAACATATGTTAGCATACAACCTGAGCATTTCTTTTTGATGGCCAGGGATGCAGTTTTTTATTAAAAGCTAAAGTAAAAATTAAAATACTACCTAGAGAATAAAACCCCTACAACCCTTGCCAAACCAGAACAACATGATGGCATTGCCAAGAGCAAAGGTTCAAATGAAAAACAAATTCAGTAATCTAACCACAGTTAAGGTCAAATGTCTGCCTTAACTGTTTACCAGCTTATGAAGGCTTTTATTTATAACCACAGTGGGGACAGTAACCATAAAGCTATTACCAGGGTCATGCTTATGTTCTCAATACAGCTGCTATAATAGTTGTTAGGTTCTGAAAAAAAAAAATTAAAATGCTATATAAATGATGAGAATTGACCTGAGCAACACATTTTGAACATTAAAATCCCTCCTTCTTCAAACATGACACTGAATTACTCAGGCTTGATTTTTCTTCCTCTTTTGCAGACACACGGTGCTTAAGGCCTTCAGGTACCACTTCCCCAACAAGTGAGAACCCATCTCCATCTCAGCCCCCTCAACACTCAGCCGTAAGTAAAGATACTAAACCTTATTCACAAACAGATTTCCCCTTTTCTGTAATATCCCCCAAAGTGCAGTCTATTTAAAGTCTTAGCCACATCACATTCATCTGCAGCAGGCAGCCCAAGTTCCTGTGAGCTGTTCCTGTTTCATTTTGCACGAATGCCCTGGTCTCTTGCTTTCACTCCTTGGCTGCTGGGCTCCTGCTAAGACTTAGAGGCATCCCAGCCAGGAGCAGCACCCTTTCTACTGCCGTAGCTTCAAGAATGATGGCTAACATCACTTCTTTCTTTTGCTTTATTAACAGATTCACACATTTGATCCGGAGGGGAGAACAGTGCCAAATGTAAGAGGTATAATTAAAAAAAACCAAAAACCTACCCATTTCTGCAAACAGAAATAGCAATTTCTACTTCCATAATTACCTTTTGTACATAGGCAGAGATTGCACGTGATAGAATAGACACGGTTTGCAGAACAGCAGCTGCTTTCCAAAACAATCATCCTGCAAATTTTGTAATACTCTTTCAACTATCTAACACTGAAGTAATTATTTACAGAAGGAGATATATTTTATATCAGGAGTTGCCTGCTCCTACAAGGGGAGGAAAAAAAGCCCTTCAGTTTAAAAATCAGATTTTCCTTTTCGCTATATTGTAAGGACATAAGGGGTAGGGAGAAGCCAATGTCTCCTGAACTTTTTCACCAAAAGCCTGCAAGATCCCTGCTGGGCTTCTGATAACATAATTCTTTTTCACTCCCTATTCTTCTCACAGTCTTTCCATGAATATATTGTAAAATATAATAAAATAATGATTTTTAACTAGTAATACCAAATTTACCAATTCCCACTATGGATTTACATCCTAGGGTGACCATTCACAAAGTTTTTCTGACAATAGTCACCTACTCAGAATATGCTAATGGTGTGGTACATCACCTAGCATATTATTTTTTCTCTGCTGCTTTACCTTTAACCCTAACTTTGCTTCAAAATCCTTTAATTTTGAGTCAAAAATGTACCTTTAATTTTTGTTCCGTTTCTTGTGGTGAAATCAGAGACAGACAATCTTATTCTCCAAGAACCTAATGAAGTGTCCAAATATAAAAGCCCCTGATTGACAGTTTCACTCAAACATAGGATTGTTTTTAAAGTAGATTTCTATACACTTTTTTACATTTCATTTACTTTGGCTATAGCAGTACTCATGAAGTCAGCTACTGAAGGATTAAATATATGATTATCTTTGAAAATAAATTGTTTCTTTTATCTTACCATTTTCAAATCTTTGAACCACAAGGTAATATGGTCAAAAAAATTGCAATTGCCAAGCCAAGAAAATGTAACCCTTTTGTGTTTGCTGTAACAGCTGATTCTTAGAAAGTATTATAATTTGACCAACCAGATTAATAACTCAAAGCATTCCATGTAAAATAGCATTTGTTTCCCCCCCCACCCCTATTTCACACTGCAATGGAAAATGTAGAGAGAAGTAATTCCTACAGATGATGAGAAAATAAGCACAATATAGGTTGAAAATGAAAGGCTAGATTGATTCTTGTGAGCAAATCCCCATGTAGCCTGGAAAAAAGCTGAATTGAGATAAATTCGAGTAAGCCAGCTTCAAAATCTGCAGAAATCGGTAGGCAAGGACAGTTTGCGAGTTTATTTAAAGCATTGAATTCCACCTGGATTTAGTAGGTTGGATTTACACATCTCCATGCGATGTGTGCTGATGTTAAGATGAACCAAAACCAGTACAGAAAGGTAAATTAAACTCTGATGTTTGAGAATGCAACTGACACATATTTTTAGTACTTCTTGAGTGAACAGTGCTTATAGAGAACACTATTCTGTTTAGATAATAGCTACACTGGTTTTAAATATATCATAACTTTTTTTTTCATGCCCAGTGCTATTAAGCAGCCTTGCCACAAGATGGCATAAATAGCACAGAAGACTTATTTTCAGCAGTATTTTCTAGAAACATCAAATATTTAAGGTATCATTATTTTATTCAGAGCAATTTGTTATGGTTTATTTGAAGGAGAGCTTGAGATCTGTTGCATGTCCTTTGCATTATTTAGGATTTCAGCATGTAGAACTTAGAAAAATAATTTCAATATAGCAAAAAATATAATTTCAATATAGCAAAAAATAAAGTAAGACTTTTTTAGTAGTAAGATGTTAATTTAAATAATAAGTCATATTTTGATATCTTTGAAAAAATAGAACCGATTTCATTGGTTTTCAGTATTTTTATAAATTTCTATACAAAAATAAAAACAGACAAAAAAATGCATCCCTAACTCAACAAGCATATATATATATGTATATAAAGTCTCTGAAAAATATTTAAATTTACAATACCTGAATAAATATCACCCTCAAATGTTTCATTCTGAAAGCAAGAGCAGAGTTCTAGAGGTAGTACCAGGGGAAAGCAAGGAATGGGGTTGGACTGCCCACAATAACAATACCAGAATAAAGCTGCAACTTCATTTGTGAATTATATGGGTAGCACTCTACTAAGAATTATTTGTAATTATTCTTAGGAGGAAGAATGAAAATACATGGATACCAGGTAAGCAGAATCTCTCATCAATCAAAAATTTTACTGGTTATTTTGCCATTTAATAGATTTTTAAGAGCAGGCTGCCATTTTGCTAGCACTAGCTAAAGGAAAAGAGAACTCCTACCTACCTTACCTCACTCACTTGCATTTACATGAGGATGTCTTTTATTCCTCAGTGATTTTAAAATGCCATGTTACAGAATGATGTTTTGTGCTGTGGAGCACATAAACCCTTTGACTCTTGACACAGGCATGTCTACTTAATCTTAATTCTTCACATTTCTCTCAGGTAAGCTAAGGGGGGGGCCAGGGAAAAGCTTACAGAGATTTTTGTTTCCTCTTTTCCAGGAGCCTACACCGCCCCCACGGTAAGATCACATCAGAGATCACTTACCTGTGCTCCCCAGGGAACTCCCTGCTAATGAATGCTCACATCCATCTGTGCTGCTCATGGTAATGAGGCGGCTGGAAGTGAGCTGGCATCCTTTTACTGCTGGCTGTCTTTGGACTTAACAGGTTCTGATATGGAATTAGGGAGAACAAAACATGAGCTCTAAGCATTCATAGCAGGAGCTCAGGCCTGCATCTTCAAAACCAACTTGGCTGTGCCTGCAGACAAGTCAAAAGCCTAGAAATATTGAATCTGGTTCAACCCAGACATAAATTACTTGGAGAAAAAAATATTCCACCAATTCTATTGGTGCCTTAGGCTCTGTTCACTGATAATATTGACTTCATTCTCACTTAAATCAATTTGCCAGGTTTTTTTGCTACACATCTAAATCATGTATGGAAATCAACTGGAATATTTCCTCTTACTCCCCCAGAAGATAGACCCAGCTCTATTCCACAAATATATTTTTCTATGATATGCCCATAAATAAAAAAATCAATTGCTTCTTAATTTGGTCAAACTCAAATAAGAACTGCTATAATTAAAAAAAACCTTTCAAAAGGCCACCTAGGAAATGGCAAGTTTATTCCTCCACTGACTGCCCTAAAAGTTAAAAAGAATTTTAAATTATGATTAGCATTACATATTTAGATTTGACTCTAAAAAATATGAAATAGCATAAAAGGGCAGTAAAACTTCACAAATTCAAAACCATATTAGTGCAGGAATAAGAACATTCTCAATCCATTATTATACAAAATTTCAAAAATTTGTTTCTCTTTGTATTATAGTGGCCAGAATGGTTCTTAATTCTCTCTCTTGACTTAATTTGGGTATGTACTGTACAAACACACAAGGCTCCCTCCCCAGGAGCCCACCACTGAAGGCAGCTCTGCCAGGCACCTTGGATGCACCTCCAGTTCTGTCCAGCCAACCTCTCCATGCTACAGCTTCCAGCTGGAGCTGGGCTGTGACTGCCTGGTCTCAGAGCACAGACAGGGCATGCCCACATCCCTCAGCAAACACCAGGCTCATGGTACCCGTGAGTTTTCTGGGACGAGGAACATTTTTTCCTCTGTGTCTGAAATTGGATTGTGTTCACTGGACCATACATGCAGCCATACCCACCTGGAAATATCCACACTGCAGATCTGTACTTGGCACACACTGGTGAGGCACACAAGAGCAGCATTTAGTGGCACACAGTACAGTGCCTAATGTCCTGCAAATGCAGAATATTATCCAACATTACTGTTGCTGTTGAAGGGCCCAGAAGAGCTCCTGGATCTGAGCTTGGCTCAGCACAAATACATTGAAATACTCTCAGAAAATTCCAGTCTCTTACTTCGAGAACTTGCACTTAAAACAGAGTCCCTGCACCTCCTTTATTCCCTAATAGCTCTTCAAGGTCTCTTTTGACTTCTCTAGGCCTCTGAAGATGCTGCCAAAGCAGTATCAGCCCCTTCCTCCAGAGCCAAGAATAAGCAGCCAGGTCTTACACAAGAGGAACACGCTCAGCCGAGATCCCACCTTTCCAACATCAGCAGATGTCACAAGGTACAGTGCATTCCTCATCTTCGTTCCCTGAGAATCAAAACACTATCCTTGCTCAAACTACAAAATTTTACTCCTGTCACACCTCTGCTTTTACTTAAGAAAGTTATTCTTTAGACAGCTGTGAATAATTGAGAGAAGTGGTATTTAGTATAAGGTGACACTAGCATTTAAAAAAAAAAGATATTAAGAAATAATGGTAAAGGAGTAGAAAAGCAGACAGAACTCTCATTAACACTTCGTTTAAGCTTTTTTTCCTTAATAATATTTAGAGGTCTTGCAACCACTTTTAAGTACAAAAATGCTATTTATTTAGCACAGTTAGTGAATCAAGTGATGGGGAAACACACTGACTGCACCAGAGATACAGAAACTCACTCCACATCCCAAAGACATTACATGCAGCAGAAGAAATGACTCATCTGTAGGCAGAAGTCTGGCTTCAGCCCATGGGGCCAATGAATCCAAGCTACAAATCACTTCTTGCCCTTTCCATTTTGCACTCCTCAGCCACACAACACCCGTGGGCATTCAGCATCCTGGCACGGCAGTGAGGATGAGCCAGCTGAAGCACAAACACTGGTGCCCAGCTGTGTGACCCAGCACATGCTTATGCCAGGTTAGGAGTCTGCTTGATTTCTCCACACAACATGTACCTGGCCAGATGAGCACGAGCACACTCTGCTCACTGCCACACAAGCAGATGTGTGCCTGCTGTGTGACCAAAATTTACATTCATAACAGGGGACAGTGTTGGACACTTGCTGGGAAGAGGAATGACACAAATCCAGGCACCACAGGGTATGATGCTCAAATGACTCCTACCACAGCCAGAAGCTGTGTCAATCTTGTCCATATTCCCTTAAATGATTTCAATTTCAGCTCATCAGGATGGAATTTTGCTTCATTTTACAGAGGTCACTTCAAATCCTTTGGGGGGAAAATAAGCTTACAAATCAAGAAAATAATCTTTGGCCTCAAGTATGTATTTAATGAGTGAGTTCTAATTATGGGTTATTGGGTTGTGTTGTTTTCCTGAATGGCACTTAAATTTTTTCATAGCTTAGGTTCCAAAGTATGTTGTTTGCTAAGACATTTTATTAATATGAAGTAGCTTCATATTCAGATGCAAGACCTGACATAGAGCTGCAAAGTTCCAAATCCTACAACTGATCCTCTCCCTTGGTAGGACAGCACAGATCGAAAGCTTTTTGAGAAATGGTATAATCCATGTTGCTAGTAGATATCAGTAAGCAGAGCACTTGGATTTGAAAGGTCCTATTATATAAAGCCAAATTCTGTCATATAAATACATGTCATGTCTATTGTACTAGGGGTTTTTATTACATGAGTAAAACAGAAGTGGAACAGAATAAGACAACATAATATCTGGGGAAGGCACATGACAAATTTCCCACAAGCACTTCACTCAAAATATTTCTCACCCATCCTCAGTCCAGTTACAGCTTTGTAGGGAGAAAACATACCATGAGCTGCAGAGGGAAGGAGTGTAGCACCACAGCTTACAGTCCTTTGCTAGACTGAAAGCAAAGCTGTCCAACCATAGATGTGATTTAGGAGTGCAAATCTTCTTTTCCAACAAAATTTGGAAGACTCATAAAATTTAACACATCATTATTTATAAACTCTAAAACAAAAGCTTTATAAAAAAATAGACAACTGCAGGGTCCTGGAATGTATATTAGAAACTCTGGTGTGATTGAAACTTTTATATGCCCATGGTAAGCAGGCCATGCAAGGGCCATGTCCCTTGGAGGTGGAGGCCAGCCCTGCAAGCACATCTTTAATGTCATGGAACTTTATCATGCACCCAGTGTCCTCAATATGGGCTTTCACACACTAAGCAATGGCCCTGGAGATCAAGCTAAAAAATTGAAGAAACTAACACAAAAACAACTATCCAAACCAAAACAGTTCCTCTCCTTTCTCCTAGCCTTCTTGAATGATACAGATAATTTCCAAATTTCTTGCCTCAGGCCTCCATGCTGATTGATGTTTTCAACACAGACATGAGGAAGAGAGCCCTTGTCACTGTCGAAAAATAGCTCCCAGGGTTTCCTACACCAGATATTCCTTTTGTCTTCTGACTGATTTAGCCAAATATCTCACTGTCATATTTTTTCAGTCCAGGAGATAGGCTAAACAGGGACCAAATCTCAGAGCCTTCCAAAAACCACTAGATGCTTATTCACACCTTATGTTGCTAAATAGCTTGTAAAATCTGGTACCCTGTCTCTTTTATTAGGAGATACACACTGCTAAAAAGTGAAAGCTTTCATCACAACCAAAACATCTAACAAAATATGTCAGACTCAATACTTTGTCCATATTTTTGGAGCCTTTTTTTGGATACTTCCTTCCCAGGAAAGGATGATATTTCTGTTGATCCGGCGCATCAGGAGAAGGCAGAAAAATACCTTGAAGCCTATTTAATCAGGGCCATGAGGAACATTCTCCACTCATCTTTCCCTGTTTTGCACTTCCTTTCCCCTATACCTTCCATTTCAGCTCTGTGAATGTTTTATTTTTTAAATTCTTCAGTCTTTAAGGAACTTACTTCCATTTATAGCTGACTCTAAAGTGTGTAATAAGACTTTTTGGCATAAGATAAAAAGTGCTGAAGTTGATACTCTTCTTTTTCCCCTCTCCTCTCAGCATAAATCCTTAACAAAGTTGTCTTTTACCATAATGAATTCAGTGACACTAGTGTTTTTTTAAAGAAGTTCAAGACACCTCTGAAAATAATTCATGTAAAAAAAACCAGCCTCTGAACTTCTCTAGCAGTAGCAAAATCCTTCCCTTGTCAAGATGTAATCATCAGTGATGATGTACTCAAAGTGATTTTTATTTTATCATAATTAAATGTTTTGCATATTATTCTTCCTTTTCCAGACACTCATCTGTTAAGGAATCAAATAAAGTAAGTATTCATCTTCGTATGAATTAGGACCATAAAAGCCAAACACAGCTACACAGTATGTAATAGTATTTTAGCCTATTAGGTTTAAAAAACCTGTAAGTCATATCAGCTTTGTGTCATAAAAGTGTCCATCTTAAATGTGTGTTGTAATTTCAATACTGCTGCTTCCTGAATGGGGTCCGTTTCTGAATTTGTTTGCAGAAATAAAAATACAGGTACAGTGCAAAGCTCCCTGTACAACTATCCACAAAAAGCATCTCTCCTAACTGCCTGATGTGGATGCCTGTGAGGAGGGAGCAGAAGGAGACACTCTCCTTCAGACAAAGAGAGATTCCACAAACATTTCTACAAACAGAAAACTGAAATTATAAGGTCAATAGAGGAGTGTAATAGCATTAATGTAATATAAATACTTCAAATATAAGACGACCCACTTCAATATGAAACAAGAATGGACAAATTTTAAATCCAGTTTTAATAGTGCCTGCTATCCCCCAGCTCCCTTCTGCCTCTCCTTCCCTACTCTCCTTCTACTCAGACCAGTGGAGTAAAGCAGAGGAAATGGTTTTGGCAATAAGGGAGTTTAGTTATGACACGTGGTTTCCTATAAAAATTATTAAAGAATACAGTCCGTACAATCATGCAGAGTGTTAAAGGATGTTTGTAAAATTTGGAGGGAGGTTATCATTTTGTGCTTCTTACTGAATGTTTTAGTTCCTGCACTAATGTGTTCCTATTGCATTGGTTTGGTTGGGGTTTTTTTTCTCATTAAAGGGAACAGAAGAAAGGAATCTATAGGAGTTAATCTCAACTGTTTCCTTCCACAGCAGGTCGAAGCACAAATCCACAGACTTGTCTAACTTTTAAATCCACTGAGTTTTCCTTCCCCACAGCTCTGACTGGGAGGCTGCCCCAAACCTCACTCCTCTTGGTTAGAAGCTTTAGTTTGAAAGATGGTGACAAAAACATGGTTTGATAGCAATATTGTAATCAACACTTATTGCTTAAAAAAAATTATATATTGGCAAGAAAGATAATATTTTTAAAAAAGCTTTTTCTTATCCTGAATACTGACGCATTACAACCCAAATATGAAAACACTCCCAAGAAAAATAAATATCTTACATCTGTAATTAATTTTTCTGGCTGGACACTGTACAGCTGCACAAATACTTCAGCTCTTAACAGACTCTTAGTTTGGCTACATCTTAAGGAGAAATATTGTGTGTCTCATGACATGGAAAAGACAAAATTTAATTTTGGTCACTTCCCATTCCTACAGATATGAAGGCCAAAACAGTTTCAGTGTGACCTGGAGAAGACAGAGTGCGCCCTTGTCAGAGTTTCAAACACCAAAGAGCAGGTCAATAGGTCTGAGAGGAGGACAGCCCTTCAGCACAACCCAGACAGGCTGCAGGAAAGGGTACTGAGGAGCCTCTTGAAATTAGAAAGGACAAAGGCAAGATGCTACCTAAGGATGATGATCTAAACCCTCTGCTCAGCTCAGAAGGACCTGGGAACCAAAGGCTGAACATGAGCCACTGGTGTATCCTTGATAGCCATAAATGCCAAGAGCATATCAAGCTGTGTCAATAGAAGCACTGCCAAGTGAACAAGGGAAAGGACTATTCCCTTTTACTCATCACTCATTAGACAACACCTGCAGTACTGCTCAAGGCTGAAGCTGACAGGGCAGAGAGGGTCAGCACAGGGTCACCAGGACATGCAGTACCTGCCCTGTGAAATGAGTCTGGTGGGACTGGGCTCCCTTTGCCTGGAGAGGGGACAGCCCTGGGGGAGCCCAACAGCTGCCAGTCGGTGTCTGAGAGATGTCTGTCAAAAAGGCAGAGCATGGTGCTTCACAGAGGGCACAGTAAAAGTACAAGAGGCACCAATCTTGAAATAATGAAGGTTTCAATCAGAAATAGAGAAGAAAAATTAATTATGAGGGTATTGAAAGAGGTTTCCCAGAGAGGCTGTGAGATCTGCATTCTAGGTTTGCAAGACCCAGCTGGTTAAAGCTCTGAGATCCCAGGTCTCATCTCACAGTTCTCCCTGCTTTAAGCAAGTGCTTGGGCTAGGACCTGCCCAGGTCTTGTCCAGCCTGAATAAGACTTGAAATTACCAAGTAATAGGTAAATATTATTGGGGAAGTAACTTATAAGGAAGGCTCAAAATGCAATATCTACCAAAAAAACCCTATTTTTCTCTTTAATATTTATGCATTATAGTCTTAGATGCATCAAATTAACAAAAAAAATGATATCACTATCATTTTGATCTGTGAATCAAAATAATAAAGAAATACAGTGAAAGTTTAGAAGCTAAACTCCAATCTTTAGAAACCTACCATTCTTAATTTTAACATAATATGCTGGATTAGGACTCTCCAACAGTAATTTTGAATGAAATATCTGCCATGACATTAAAATAATTGTATTGACACTAAAATAATTGTATTGTCAGTTAAGGAGCCTGAAAATAAGTGACTGATTTTAATCTTTGTGTCTCTCCAGTCAACCATAATCAATCTCAATTTAATATAAGATCAAGGAAGGAAAACCATATTGTAAGTTAAACTGATACACAACAATCATCATGAAATGGAGATCTCTGCAGTAAACCACATGTTCACTTATACCCTTAAAAAGTTCAATTCTCATTGTTGCTACCAGACTGAGATCAGTATTCAGCCCAGGTCTTTGACAAAGTGATCAGGTATTAATGATTGAATGTCTTTAAATTATTTAAAACTAGTGGATAGTTGGGTATGTTGGGGTAAATTCAAGTTACAAATCCAAAGAAAAATATTTACTATGTTATCATTTTATATAGGCACCTGGAAGAGAGCAAGGTCAGTATTCAATAATATGGTAATAATTTGTTGTCTTTCCTTTATATTCCAAAACTAAAATATTCTATCATTAAAATTCTAACTGAAACAAGACACATCCCCCAGGTATATGTCTGCTAAGAATGGAGAGAGTTAGAGACCTCAACAGTTGCTGATGAGCAGCAGAAAAAAGGAAACTTAAGTTGGCCTTAGCTACAGCTATTTGGGGAGCCAGGGTATCATATTTCTCATAAGCAAATGTCTTAAGGTTTTGTGGAAAATAAGTCTTGGTGCCTAAAAAAACCAAAAGGATATCCAAAAGAGATCTGCACAGAGCACATCACCCTTCTGTCAATCTTGCTGCTCTACCATTATTTGAGGGTGAGAATTTTGAAATAAAGTTTTTTAAAAGCTTTAAGCTTTTAAAGCTAAAATTTTTTTTTTAAAAACTGAAACCTCTAATGTTTAAAAAACATGTCAATTCTTTAGATGTAGACACAGCTTTGAAAAAACAGCTCAAACCACTCACTGTGTCCATGTGCACAAAGGTCCATGACAAACAACATTACTCCAAAATACTTTGAAGATAGATCCAGGCTACATGGCTTTCATGCTGTTTACTCTTTGTGTTAATAAGTTCATAATTTCCTCCGGCTTTTTCTTTTGTGGATTCAGGCACCATTTCCTGATTTTCAGCAAGAAATAGAATGGGCTGCATTAATAAATTCGATGCCTATCCTGTCCTATAAAAAGGATTTATGAACTCTCCACATACTTGTAGTTCAACATTCTACATTATTTACTATTATGTGAAGCCATATTTGGCATCAGCAAACCCTGTAATGTCCCCCATGTAACATTCAGTACTAGTCCAAATGTTTCCCACTGAAATCATTAGCTGACTCATTCCAGCCAGACTGATTACAGCCCTTTAAGGTTTTCTATTGAACTGCCTCACCCTCATGTATGAATTTACTTAATTTATTTCACAGTAGTTGCTAGAGGCTGTCAGTTAGACAAAATAGAAAATACTAAGTTCTTATCCTTTTCACTAACAGTTACAAGTTTGGGGAAGAAACCTGAAGTACCTTTTCAAGCCCAACATCATCCTCCTGAAGCCAGGTAGGAATAGAAGAATTTCATGAGCTTGTACTGGATGCTTCAAGGACTAAACATTCTGCCCTAGAAAATTATACTTCACTACGCAATAACAGCAAAATGATACCACTTTCTGATGCCATGCAGTGATATCTTTTGCTCTGATGTATGACAAAAACATTTTGAGAATTGCTTCCAAGCTATTGTAATTGCACAGCCAATTTTTATCTTTAATAGCATGCTGCTGTATTACATTTCTGCCGCTATTTCTGTGATAGGGTGTTAAATATATTGTATAAAGAAGTTCTGCTATCTCCAGCCTCAGCATTTCCTCTCCCCCTCATTTTCTATTTTTATTTACAAAGGATACACACCTGGCTTTCCAAAGGCTGATTATTCTTCCATAGAAATCTCCCATAGTTAGACTTACTTTGTTTTTCTAACCTATACAAATCTCTCCTTTCTAAATATCTGTAATCTTTTCTCTACTGAAATATGCAACAGAACCCAAATATACAGGGGACAGCCTAGGAAGTATATGAATGATTTAACATCCTTCTTAGACAAATACAGAATCTCTCATGTAATGTTGTTTACAATAATGGCATTTTTCCGGGATAAAATTATTGTATGGAGCAAATATGACCATATTTGTGATCCCTAGTATTTTCTTTCTTATGCTTCTGTTATGAGAAGTTATTTGGTCAATATTTCTCCCAGTGTAACACAACAAAATACTAACTGGCCAGCCACTTGGGAGCAGTCTAGAAAATCAGAACAGGCAGGGAAGAACTGCTCCCTGGGTGTCCCTGTAGAGGTACTGGGAACATCAGCTGAAATTAGCAGTGAACAAAAGCAAACTGTCTTTACTACACATGCAGTTAAAATATGGAACTCTTATAGAGACTAAAAAAACCCAAAACCCTATGCAACTTGAAAATGTGGCTCATGAAAATAGGGGAAAAAGACACTAAACACAAAATTACCACCCAAAAGCTGGGAAGGCCCAAAGCTGCCATCAGTAAGAGAAAGGGGTATTCTAGGGAAGCACAGCTATGTATTGCACTCTAATTTGACTCTTACGCTGCCACTACAAGAAATATTTTTCTGACATTACTTTTATTCATTGCTTTTTCCTAGCCCTCAATGTACATGGAGCTCTAAAAACATTTGCAGATCAGGTAAGAACCAGAGATTGCATTGAAAGCCAAACTAAACATGGAAAAGTAAGAGTAAGAAACAGATTCAGGTTGCTATGCTTATATGTCTGCACTGAGGATTTTCAATGCACTTCCTACTGTCCTTGACTACATAGCATACTTTTATTCTCCTTTACCTGCCTCTGCAAATGCCCTTTTTTATTAAAAAAACAAACACCTAAGCTGTGCCAAGAACCTGTGAGTGCATAACACAAACTTATGGTAAAAGCAAATACCCCAGGAAGAACATGTGGACTGCATTATTTGTTCAGATCAAGTAGGATTCAAATTAACTTTGGTCACTGCCAGGCTAACCAAGCCTACCTCCCCCAGCTTTGCTTCACAGGCCCCAGCTCCCAGATTCTGGTGGGCTCCCTCCACTGAGCCACTTCCTTCTTGTACTGGGATGCAATTTCACACACTCTGCTCTGGACACCTGCTAAAAACCCTTCTTTACAGAATCTGTAAAGCTCATCTAGGTCTCTGTTTGCTGCTGCCACTTCAGACACTTCCTACCATGTTTACCAGGGCTTTTGCTCCTTTAGGCTCTCTGGGACAGCAGAGTATCCTTTTTCCTCTATCAATTCCTTGTCCTCCTGAAGCAACAGGGAGAGAACAAATACGTAGCAGCCTTTCCCCTGCTACTCTACAATTGCCTTTAAAGTCTATATTTGGCTTTAAAAATACTGTAAGAACAAATATTAATTTTATTAAATCTTATTTCTTGACAAGGTGTTGCTAACTCCATCTCAGCCAGACTTGGTACATAACCATTGCAAGAGAATTTTAATTTTACTCTTCTTGTCCCACACCTGAAGGCACACCAGAAAAAAAAATCTGCAAAAATTACACAGCACAGGTCCACAAAGCAACTATGGTCCCAGCAGTGGGGTTTCTTTAAAAAAAAATTCTGAGGATGCCAGCCACCAAAAATGCAATGCGAACAAAAATGCTAAAATCATGATCCAATAAGGTGAACAGTAAGAATATGTCACATTTTGACAAGTCAAAGTGATTGCAGAAACAAAAGGTTGATGTCTGGTGCCAGGCCCTTTGAACAGTGCTTTCATTACTGAACAGACTGACTGCCCACTGAAGATCATGGCTCTTTGTCTACTGCTATCAGTGATCTTGTTTTAAAAACAAAAGTAATGCAGTTATAAATCAGAACATGGTACAAATATGAATGGAACAGTGAAAGGCAGTGAAAACCGCTTCCCCTCTGTAAAAGAAAGTCTTCCTAGTAAAATTTAATGTTGTCATATGCTACACACCAGCATAACAATAATAAACTGATAAAGCATGAACAGATAAAGCACAATGAAATACCACCCTGACAAACTGCACTGTCTCTGGTAACAGTGACCAGAAAGAAAAGATGGAAGTCACTGATGAACACATTTTTCTCATTTACTTTTAAAAAGGACACTGGATCATTTCTCCCACCAGCATTGCATGAAAAACACAAAATTGTTTTCTGTTATACAGCAGAATATGGTGGTTTTTATTCTCAATTAACAATTTTTCCCCATGTCACATATCTGAAAATTACATTTGAGGTTTTTATCTTCAATTAACAATTCTTCCCCATGTCACATATCTGAAAATTACATTTGATCTCAACATTGAAAGGAAGCCCTTGCTTTTCTCAGGCTGTATCTGCTCAGAGTCAGCCCAAGCCTCCTGTATTACATGACTTCTTGTGTTCCTGATCCAACCCTGCACTTCCTTAGCTCCACAGAGACCTGGGTAGCTGGGTCGAGCTTGTAAAGACAGCAAATCACATTTGCTTTGGGAGAAGGATTCCAGCTACTCCAGGCCCCTGTGCCAGCAGCACTGCATGAAGCAGGCACACGCAGCCAAAGACCAACAGCTTCTCCTCGATGCAAGAGCAACCTCACCCCTTGGTCTGGAATTTTGTTAACTCAAACAAGTCACAGAGCAGACTGAAATTCAGCAGCATGGCAGAATTTCTGAATTATTTGAGGTTTCCACAGCTTGGAAGAAACAATGCTAGCTGGCAATGGAATAATGAGGGGCTTTAATATGATCCAACGTAAAAGTAACTGGGATCCAACACAAATAAAAGGGACTCAAAAGGTGATAGTAGAACAGAATGAACCATTATCCTTGTCGCATATTTAGTTTATTTTATTTAGCATTTGCTGTTTTATTTACAATTTATTATTTTGCTATGTCCACAATAGCCTGTCAGATTGAAGTCAATGAAAAACCATCAGGAATCTTATGTGTTAAATTTCTGGGGCATTAATCTGAAATCATTGATGCTATATTAGCATAAGACCACTCTTAACAGACAGCTCTAAATATTAAAGGTTAATACCACAATTCTCTACATTAAAAGTTCTATTCTCAAAATTACTAAGTAAAACACAGTGTAAAATTAAATTATAGCTTTTAAGAATGCAACCTTTTTCCTTCTGAATTTACTTTTACAGGTTCCACATTAAGTGTAGATAATTTGACAGTGAAGAAGCCACCACCTCCTACATCATATGCAGCATGCAAAAATAAATCAAAACATTTGCTTGTAGAACAGGAAATGCAATCTCTTACCAAACCCACTGAAAAGGTAAAGACCAGCTTTGTTACATAAAAATACAAGTTTTTAGGAAACAGGATTAACACTATATGGCACCACCCCTGATCTCCTCTGAAAGCTGTGGGTGTTCAGCACCATTGAGAAAGTCCAATATGAGCTCTTGAAACCATGGATAAGAATGTAAATGTCTAATTTGATTAACACTTCCTAATAGGACTTTTCAATATAGATGCATTACCATTATATACCGTGCTGCATGTGCTTTAAATGCAGATTAGATACAATCTGTTTTTCTTCTGCTTGTTGTTTATTTCTATACACTGATTATGCTATCTTAAAATTAAGGATTTAAACAAATGTGAGTGGTACGTTGGAGAATATGATCGCCATAGAGCAGAGAAGATCCTGTTACAGAGAAACACTGTAAGTACCATTTATCTCAAAACATGGGAGGTAAACTCCTGGGGGAAAATTTCTGTAAGCTGTCCACAATGGCTCACAAGTTTTGTTGTGAACTAACCATACAATCCATAATTTAAATCTGTATCATTCAGGATGAGACATTCTTGGTTAGAGATTGTTCAAAGAAATCAAAGGCTGAACCATACGTTTTGGTTGTTTATTATGGAAGAAGAGTATACAACATTAAAGTACGATTTCTGGAGGAAAGCCAACAGTACGCCTTGGGAACAGGCCTCAGAGGAGAGTGTGTAAGTAAAATCCCATCTGCTGTTACAGCCTACAGCTTTTATGTTAGACTTCACAAGTTCTTAATACTAAATATTAGTTACAAACTCTCCCACATAACAAACTTGCTGTTTGATTAAAGTTTCTTTTACAATACCCTCATTTTAAGTGTCTCAAAATTCAACCAGCTTTAACATAATTTAATACCAAATTTTGCATACCATGCTCAAATTCAGATTTTAATCAATTTTAAAATCTCCTAAATACTTACAATACTCCAAGCTACTGTAAGTAACACCTGCAAAGTAAAAAGGAAAGAGAAGTTCTACCTTTTCTGGTATACACATTATTTTAGTATGTTTTTAATCTTGTGATAATTTAAGCAGGCATTTTCAAATATATACAGCTCCACATATCTGACAGCAGGACCTGGTGCGATGAAGCAATAGGGTAACAGTTGTCATGGATATTCAGAAGCAATTAAATCATGTGGGTCCCTAGCAATCAGTCTTTCAGATATGGTAAATTTCAATTAGAAAATCCCTTTAGACGAGCAATGCTTCTTTACATAATTCAATTCAATTACAGTCATGATAAAAGTCTAATTCTTATTCTACATATATGGTTAAATAATAAACACTGTATCTGCAAGTCTTTCACACAAGAAAAAAAACATTAAAATTGAAAGTCAACTCTATAAAAATGTGATACTTGCAAAACAAAACAAACAAAAAATGAAAAACAAAAGAACCAAACAGAAAAATACTTTAAAAAAAGACAAACACAATGTAAAACTTAAAGAATGCTCAGCTGCAGAACAAAGAAGCAAAGTAACAACCTCCTGTGGGTTATTAGCTATGCAAATCACTGACACAAATCCAACTCAGGTGAAGCAGCAAAAACTCTGTAGCTGAATCTTCAATTATATCCTTTTCATGCATGTCTTTTCAGAACTTACCTTTTGTATAGATAGACTTTAAAAAGCCTGAAATCACAATGGCCCGAGCTGATTTAAGGCATTTGATGGGTCCAAAACTTATATTACAATTTTTATCAGAAAACATGGGATAGGATTCATAAGCTTTCACAAGAGGAACAAGGTTTACTGGCAAGTTGTTCTTCAGGGACATTTCTTTAATGATAAAGGGGGAAAAAAAAATCCTTCATTATGCAAGCACAGTGAAACAGCTTGGAAGCTGAATGGTTGCACAAATCAAGAACTGTACTGCATCATCCTGGTGCTGCTGTAGTGACCATCAGTATTCTGTAAAGCACTGGCTGCATTTCTGAACTGAAACTCCCAGGTGATTTCCTGGAATTTTAGTATGACTTAGGAGAAAGCAAGTTTAGTTTTCCATGGTTCTGACATTGTTTAGTCTTCCTGTAATGGCTCCAATACAAACAGGCTCAGAACAGAAACAATGACAGAAATAAGGCATGCTACAGCATAATGTAGTATATGTGTATTCTCACTAAAGAATAAAGCCAAAGAACTAAATTTTTATTAGGTTAACAGCTTTAACAATTAAGGTAACTGGAAAATTACTTGAACGGTACATGAACAATTTTTACTGAACTAAAAGGAAGGAGAACACAATCCCTCCCATCTCAGGAAATACCAAAATATATGACTTTGTTGTTTGTTCCAAATTCTGCACAGACAGTACATATCTTAAACTGTGGGTCTGGACTGACTAGTCAAATTGCAAAGTATAACTCCAAAATAAGGATTCCAAGCATCTAGTTAAAAACACACAGAACATCCAAGACTTGGCTCTACCAGGCCAAATCTGTAATCATTACTGCCTACCTTATGCCTTCTTCTTTGAGGATTCTTTCTCTTTAACTCAAATCTTCCCCTGGATCAAGCACAACAGAAAAAATCAGAATTGCTTTGCTGGTCAACTAAGTGTTGTGCCAGGGAATCACAAACATGGCAATCTTCCACTCCTATGTTTTATTCTCAGCAGTAGACATGACAACAGAACAGGGCACAAAGCACATATGCAGTAATGAACAATCAGTGGCACCAACATTGTTCAGAAGAGCTTCTTCCTGATCAGGAAGTCTCATAGGGTTCCCCAAAAGGGTTCTTTCTTGAAAACTCTCACCTCAATTTTTGCAGCTCATCTAAGGGTTTTTTTCCAAAGAAAGTGAAAACACTTTGTAAGGCTGCGAATTACAGAAAATTGCTGCTTGTAATTTTTTAGTACCCATTAAAAAGCTTTCCAGAGCATTCTGCTTTGCCACTCTGCAGGGATACCCTTTGTTACACATTTTGCAGTGCAACCTAGCTGCTCTATCTAGATTAGATGAATATTCCCTCTTCATCAGCCAATGAGAAAAACTAAACCAAATGAACATGTGCAGACCTATTACATTTTTCCACAGTTGGTGATTTTATTCAGAGGTTTGGTTTTAGAAGATTTTCTGCAGTGTTTTCACTTTTGAATTAGTCTATTTTCATCCAATAAAACCACATTTTTCTTCATACATAAATATAATTATTCAAAGTTTTCCATATCTTATTGCAACTTCTGATTTTTACTATACAGCCTGCAAGTTGTCAACATATTGTATCACCAAATAAGATATTCAATTAACAGTTATTTCTTAAAATGTATTTCATTTAACTCTCATGAGTGCTTTTATCATTAGTTCCCATGTAGCCCTGTAAGGTCATAAGGAGGGAAAAAAGAGGTTAATCATAATATTTTTATGGTAAAAGTAACTCAAGTTCCATGCAGCTAAATTAATGTCAAACTCTAATATAAACAGAATGGTAAAAAAAATAAAATCACTTACTCCCTTAGTGGAGCTACATCTTTTGCTAGCTATTTAGCCAAAAATGTTCACACCTACATCCATATTTAATATACTATATTGAGCTTTCTAAAGGTCAAATTACATAAAGCTAGAAAGATCAGATTCCCAAATGATGCATACATGGAATTTAGGACTTTACATTCAAAACTGAACACCCATTACTTGGCTGTTCCCCTCCTCTACTCCAGACAATTTCACTGTTAAAGATCCAGAGATCCCTGTAACACTGGCTTTTATCATCTGCATAGTTCTTTTGAAAAGGATGAAATACAAACCTTGCTTATATTTAAAGCTGATCATGACACGCAGTTTACATATTTTTCTTATCTCCCTTTCAAAACTAGATCTGCCACATGCAAAATATGTAGTTTTAGCATGTCTGTAGCATCAGTCTCAATTCCCAATGCAGTGAAAAATGTGTAAAAATGAAAGAGAAGTAGGCTTCTCTTCAGCTTGGTGCCTGCTTTATGCAGAAGTTTAGAGCAGAGCCTGATGTGTATCTCTGGATGTTCCAGCCACAGATACTTTCTCCATCCTCCCCACTGCATTGCAGATACCTTTCATCTTCAAACTGTAAGTCACAACAGTCATACCATTTCACTCCATTCATTTCCATGTGAGCCAAAAGGATTAGCTGCACCCACCTTCAGCAGCCACCAAACTGGCCTGACTCATCCCAGCAGATTCAGGAGCACTTCCACAATGCCTCCCAGTGACAGTGTTATGTCAACAGTTACTGCCAGGAAAAGTGGCACAACAAACAGCCAGTACCTTCAACTCAGAGATGTTTACAAGATAAGCATCTTGTCCACAGCTTAAATGACAAGTCAGGGGTGAAAGGTCTCCTTCAGGATGTGCAACAAAGCCCAGAGTTACACCACCTCCCCAACACAAACACACCTTTCACGAGCAACCCTTGAGACCCTATTCCCATCTCCCCAGAACAGTCTGGAGACCTGCAGATAGGAAATTCCTGCAACAGCAGAGATGGGCTGAGTCTCTTCACACAGTGAAGGGAAACAAATCCAATACTGAATTTTCTTCATCTTGACGTCTTTAAGTGTCTTTACACCTAACAAAATGTGGAGTTCCATTAGAAGAGCTGAGGACATAAAATTCTGAGACATTTTTCACCCATTACCAAAGAGCTAGAAAAATGAACAATGTGGCATTAACCTAGTGAAGCCTAATTAATTTTCCAAAGCGGACAAACAATCATAGTAGACTTTTTGACTTACCAACCAGCAGAAAACATTCAAAAACAGGAGAAGAACTGGTGCTGGAAGAGTTAATTTAGAATAAAAAAGTAAGGATTACTTTCATAAGGCATGAAATACAGACCACAGTTTTGTCTCAGTTTTCAGCAGCAACAGTGACTTTGAACATAAGCAAAGGCAAAACAGCAAAGTAAAACAAATACATAGGATTAAAAATTATCAAAACAAAAACTTGAAAAAATTACCATACTGGCTTTGACATCAAACAATTTCCATTTTAATACAGGAATAGTTTCATCAAATCACATCCTTAATCAGATTCTATTGTTATAAACTAGGTGTGAATCAGGTAGGGGTGAGAGACACTACCATGAGACACTACCAAGTGTACAATGAAGAGCCATGTTTACAGTAAATGTTATATAAATAGGTGATAAGTATTAATGTCAAAGCAAGCTTTCATTACTGTGTGCAGTTCTGGTGGTTTAATACCAATGAGTACAAAGACTAGCTCAAGAGGAAAACAGGTATGATGAGAGCTTTGTGGTGTGATGAGAGCTTAGAAGGTACACGCAAGGAAGAGACTACTTAAACTGAAGGACTGCTAATCATTGGAATGGGATTCTTCCACTAGGGCAGAACCAGGAGAACGGAGAATGTCATTTTTTTAGGTGTGAGAGAAGATGCTTCTTGTTCCACACTTCAAAGGGATTCTATAGCAACTGTCTCAATAAACTGAATGGAAAAACAAAGCATCCATTTAATAAGGTACATTGAAACTTGAAGTGAAAGTATCATGTGCTGCTAATTAAGTTTAACTTGCAGCAGGAAAAACTAGTAACAATTTATAATTGCTTCATCATTTCAATATCTATCATCACATCTGGCATCACAACCTTTTATAGGTGATACTGCATTATCAGGGCTTAGACATGCTCCCTTTTTGCCCTAAGGAGCTAGTTGCTTTGTCCTGCACATGACAGACACAAAAAATAAATATGAGGATCAAAATATGGTGCTTTTCCTTTTAGAATTGCTTTCATCTAATCATAATTCCATGCAAAATGTTACCTATTTTTAATATTGTCATTTGCAAGTCTTTTACTGTTTTAGATTAAACCATCTAGCAATTTCACTTTCAGTCACTGATTACTATCTCTCCCCCCCCAGAAATTTAATTCCGTGGAAGAGATCATTGACTTCTACAAATCCGTTCCCATAACACTCATAGACGGAAAGGATCAGTCAGGAAACCACAGAGAACAATGCTACCTCACACATCCCTTCAAGGCATGCTGACCTTTCTGCCTTATTGTCGCTGATTCATCCGTTCAGATACAAACAGAACACTTCTTGAAACGTCTCAAAAATCAGATTTGCCTCTTGAGCAAGGAGCTCCCCATAATATAATGAAGCATTCTACAGATCTACTCAGTTTTTTTGATTGTTGCATTTTCACTTTGAGGATACAAGAATATGTCAACATATTAATTCACAGGAAGGCGTTGAGACCGACTCCTGATACCTTGACAACGACTGACCAATTTGCTTATCTTGCACTGTATCTTCTAAATACAAATGAAAATGAAACTTGCCCTGGCTTACCTAAATGTCACTTAAACTCTGCTAAGTAGCAAAACCTAATAAAGTATACCACAGTCATTAAATAAATATTCTTGCTTTTAAAAATACACATGAAACACTGCGTGTCACAGTTCTCACTGTCTAACAATTTCATGTGGTGTGCATATGTTTGCTCAAGAAGCTGTGTTCAGCTGCCACTGAAGTTAGTATCAGTTGATGCTTATAGGCACTGGAGATTTTAAAGCTAGCTGCAATTATGTAAATTCTATTATTCAATGAGCACTCACCCTTCAGCTTAAGTAACAGATACTTGTATGCTCTACCTGAACCTTCAAACACTTCCATAGTAGGATCATTATGCAAACAGTCACTTTGAATTCATACCATATGCAAAGGTAGAGATAAAAATCTTAAGTAGAAATAATAGATGTACTTCAAAACCAGCAAGAAAACATGCTCTAGTGTGTATGACCAAAGAACATGAGAATGTGATTATTTTTCCAGAAAAAAATACAGAAATATTTATTCATACAATTTGAGTTTTGGAAGCCTAGCTAAATTCTGTATATACATGAAGGCGAACTACAATTCCATATGCACATGAAGGGATATTTCTGCACAGCATCGATAACCTTCCTAACCACACTCAGAAGTTTGACTAGGTTATTGTAATATACCAAAAAAAGGTACATTACAATAAACTAGTTACATTAGAACCTCAGTTACGTTATCCTTATAGAATAGGAACAAGAAGAACAAAACCACTCAAGCCCAAAACCACAACATTCCAACCCAGTTTATGACGTACTATGTAGTGGTACAAACTAGTTCTAAAAAAATTCAGCAGTTAATTGTTACTTTCTTTCAACTTTTTTATTTCTCAATGCTGAGTCAAAAGGGAAGAAAACATCCACTGTAAATTATTTCTCTCAAACTGATGACACTGTTAAACTTGAAGGAAATTATTCTGACATAATTTTATCTAAAAAAAGTAACAAAGCAGAAGCTGCTAAAATAAGAGTTTAGCAGAGTTCATAACAAAAAGCATGACATAATCTGCTTTAAGAGTTTCATAACCACAATACAATTTAACTTACAAAAGGTTTTCATGTTGAAACAAAAAAAAAAAATCTAAATTAAAAACCATAAAAACCCCAAGGCTTAAAACAATTTAGATAACAGATTATGGCAGTGCCGTACAGAGCTTTGCAGATGTTTACTAAAGTAAACAGTAAACTTGCTTACAGAAGACAAGCATTACTAGTATTCTTAAACCATCCAGAATCCACAAAGCTGAGCAGCAACACTTTCTCTACTTCCCCCAGTACAGCTTTCATGAGCAATGTTCTGATTTTGCCAGTGACAACTCTTACAAAGCAAATTCAAAACTATTTATTTGGTAGCTTCTACAGAAACAAATTAATTCAACCAGTAACCTGGATTGAAGGAATTAAAACAAAGGAGGAATGCTAACCATGGGGTTTTTCATGTTAACCATTCCAGTATTCATTTTATATGTTATACTATAATTTTAAAATGGAAACTATTTTCACCATTGAAAATGCAAACAGCACTGTTAGGTTTGGCATCAAAGCATATGAAGTGGGGAAAAAAACCCTCTAGTGTACCCATCTAAAAAAATATAATTCCATTTGAATACAAAATGAGAACTGTCATTTCCTTATTATTGACAAAACAGGAAAAACAAAGTTTGTTCTGTGGAATAGTTTAGTCTGATACAAATGATACAAAAATTTTCCATGTATACACGATGAAAAGATCTGACTTAAAGCACCAGCTATTGGAAGGATTTTAACACTGTATTGCAAAATTATGGGAAAGCAGTAAGTGGTTTTGAAAGTAAACCTCAGTCAGATGTAGTTTTAAAATATTTACATTCTAATGTAGATATGATAAATATTTTATCAAAACAATGTATAATCTGCTGGAGTATATAAAAAAATATTCCCAGCTAAACTGTTTACAAAAATGCACCATCATCAGTGAAAAAAGTTAGGGACTACCAGTTTACCAGAGAAGTCCCAGTTCAAACATAGAACACACATCCAGCATTAGAGTCAGTATTGATTTTCATATTTCTAAAACTGTAACACATTATTTTAATTGTAAGTATGTGCTTCAATATACTTCATTCTAAATGATTCTAAAATGATTTAAAATTGACAAGATGAAGACAAACATCCACAGCTCACATACAGAAACAGTAACTTCAGTGTCATCCATCCCTCTTTTTTACTAAAAAGCTGTAATTTGGCCCTGATTTAGAGAAGTGTTTAAGCAACTGAGCAATGTTTACACTGCACTGAAGTCAGTACGCATCAGACATAATCTGTAACTAGGCACATGCTTGTATGAATTTGAGGCCGACAAAAAATAAATTGTAACAACATCTAAATTCTTAAATACGATGAAAGATTGCACTGAAAATCTGGTTCAACACTGTCAATGTAAAAGCTGTGCAACGTGGCTTTTCAGTTTGAAAAGTCTTCAACAAGCTCCCTAGTAAATAAGCTCACCAACTAGAGTTCTAACCAAATACCGAGTCTGTAAATGCTTCTATCACACACAAGGTGGTACAGAGTTCATGTTTGGCTAATACTATTTTAGAACAAACAGCCTTGAGGCCATACAGAGAAGCGCTTTTCACTATCAGCCCAAGCCTGAAGGTATCTCTGGCTTGATGGCACAGAATCCTGACAGCGTTCTGCTCCCTCTCATCTACACAATACAGTCTAGGTAAAGACTCAGTACCAAACAAAATTAAATTTTTTTGTGCTATGTGACCTAGCAGGAGTAACTGATTCCATAGATTTCTCATTTACACCCTTGTACCTCCTCCGAAGTAAGCAGAAGTGTTTTTATTTCACTGAAACACAGCACTTGCATTTAAATTTTACTTTTTATGTGTAGTGCTTAATTTGCCACTAAAACCTATGAGTTACACTTGCTGTCCACAGAGGACCAAAGGTGCATTTCCATACAGATGTGCTCAATCTCAGCAAACTAAATCCTGTTAAATTTACAAAGATCTCATCATCTAAGATTATAATCCATACAGACCTAGCACAAACCACATACAGCACAGTATCCTAAGGTAACTAGAAAGATGTTTGCATAGCAAATCTTCTTCAAATTTTTCCTATGGAACAGATGAAGCTGACCTCCAATACAAATTTCAATCACAAGAGTGCAAAGTGGTGCTTAATCCTCACTATCAGCTTCTCTATCTCTCTGTACCTCTACTCTCTTCTTCACTTAGCTAACAGCAGAGGACTTTTGGCAAAATAAAGCAGTTATTTCCATCCTCCATTTCAAGCAAGTGTCACTCACTAAAAGCAAGAGGGGAAACCTCCCCTAGGCTCTCGCTTAACGTTTTTTTGCTTGAAGAGAAAGAACATCCCAACCCTTGGTTGCCTCTATTAAGTGTCTCTGTCCATGACTTATCCATTCTTCTTGGTCCATATATACTCTCCCACAAAACCAACACTTAAAGAGACATCGAAGTGCTTCAGCTGGCGAAGTTTCCACCACTTGGTAGTTGTTTTTGTGGGTCTTTTTTAGCTTCATTTTCAGCATACTCCGCTTTTTTGCCTGGTTTCCTGTCTCAGCATTCTGAAGAGTAAGACGCTTTCGATAGCGTTTGACACCAAGACAACTACTTGTCCTTTCCGACAGAACTACTTTCAGGACTTGACCTTTATACTTGTTGATAGTCTTCATGACATTAATTATCTCTGGTGAATCAACATCAGGATGGTTTAATACCACAACTGGCTGATTACGACGAGGGCATTTTATCAACTGATTTGTTTTCAGAGGAAGAAGTCGAAGACGTCTTGCTGTCAACAGGTACGACATATCAGAACTTGAAGTGGTTTCTGACTGAGCTCTTGTTTTTCTCTTAGGAAGTTCTCTGAAGCTTGTTTGTTTTGCCTTATTTTTGGGACTTTTTGAATAGGGTTTGCTTTGCTTATTCACATCACTGCTTTTCTGAAATGGTACACCAGTTTGCTTGCTGTTATTTTTAGTACTTGCCTCTCGCTTTGGTCTTTGCCTGAGTGATATAGTTTGGGACTCAGCACTTGGTTCACTCTGATTAGGCAAACGTGGGAAATTACTGCTGAGTGTCTCAGAAACACTGACGGGGACCGGGCGAGGCAGAAACATTTCATTGCGATGCACAGGAGCTGATGTTTCACTCCTGTTTTCTATTCCGTATGAGCTTTGACTGCTAGTAGAATTCAGTACTCTCAGCATTGTCCCTTTGGGGATAAACACTGGGGTAGCAACATGGGAATTTTTAGTTACCCTGTTTTTGGAAGTTCTTGCAAATGTAAAGAGCTGATCTTCACTGTGTTCTTCACTACTAATCACACTTCTTCCAGCATGTGCTTCAGACAAAGTCACAGGTTGTTCCACTTCAGTGGCACAAACAGCTCCCTCACAGCTTGCTGAACTTTCCTGAGGCAAAAGCAACTTTTTACTAGAAGCCTGACATCTCAAGGGCACGGATTTCATGTTAGGTTCAGCAGCAGACATGAGTTGAGCAATCTTTCTACACAGCAATGTTGCTGATTTCTTCCTGCGTGTTGTGTCATCCCATCTGACATCCTCTGGAACATTTTCAGTCCCAGAGCTAAGAGAAAATACAGATGAAATAACAGGTCCTTCAAAAGGACTGCCTTTATTTTCCATCTTCTGTAGTTCAAGTGATTCCAGAAGATGACTACTCTTTTGCCTTATGGTTTCAGTTCTCTTCACTTTGCTCAAGCCAGATGTTACACCCTCAAAAGCTGGAGTTTTAGTAATGTGGAAGTTTTTTCCTCCTTCATCAAAACCCTTTCCAGCTAAATGTGCTTCAGTAGAGCTAACTGGTAGACTCCTATGTTCTTTGTCAACCCTCTTCACAGACAATGTATCCTTTTCTTTATGGACAGCAGAAAAATTTTTGCCCTCCTGAGCAGCTTCTACTGGAACATTCTTGGAACTTTTACCTTCGGAAACGGAAGCGTATTTTGGACAATATGTATGTTCACCTTCTTCATAACAGTACAGATCACTATGCAAGTTATTTTTTCCATCTACTTTTGCCCTTGAGGATTTAAGATCACTTTTTTTTTCAGCACTATTCTTCACCAGAGATTGAGAACAAAGTTCTATAACACCTGAATGGACATCAATACCCTTCACCAAATGAAAGCATAATTTTGATGGATCTTCCCTCTGTACAGATACAGAGCTATAGCCTGAGAGCTGAGAATCAGAAGAAGAGTAACATTCAGAATTCTTGTCATATATACTATCCAAATTAAGCTGGTTACTAACACTGGATAATTTGTTTACATTCACTTCCATAGTTAGTAACTCATCTTGACACACAGATATTTTCTTTACTTCTGCAGATCGTTCTATACCTTGATTCTCAAGTTCCTCTTCTGCACAGTTCACAGGTTTGTAAGTTGCTTCTTTCATAGGAATTAGTTTAAGAACCAGTTGTTGTGCTCCATTCACTATTTTTAGCTCTACTATCTGAGCTAAACAGTTGGAAGGAACTACAAGTTCAGATGGTGCAATTACTGTTAAAGGCATCCCAGGTTGTAAAGGCTCTGTTTTTGGAGAATAAACCTCAACCTCCACACTTTGATTCTCACATACACTCATTTCAGATGGCTCCAATATTGTCTTATCCGGGACTGATGATATGTTTATGCTACATTCTACATTTTGAGATGAGCAGACTGTTTTAGTTGCTTTACTTGGAATCTCACAAACCATATTTGAAGGCAAACTTGAAAGTTCATTTTGGAAAGGAATTTTATTGTATTTCTGCTTTTTACATAAAGTGCTTTGACTCTGCTTCTTTTGCTTGTGGTTCACGAGAGTATTTGACAGGCGTTTTCTGGGTGTTTCATGTACTCTTCTCGTGTGCTTAACTATATAGTCATGTCTAACAGCACCATATTCACAGTACTCACACTGATACGGAAAGGTTCCAGTGTGCTTCACCAAATGTCTCTGGAATTCTCCTTTGGTGTAGGATACATAACTACAGTGGGAACAAAGAAACTTAATTTCTTCATGCTGTCCTACATGCTTTTTATACTGTAAAGGATCCTTTGTTGAAAATCTGCATTTATCACAGTAGTATTTGCCTGGCAGAAAATTTTTTACTTTAAACGTTTTCTGAGTTTTACTTGGGGTTTTTCTTTCATGTTTTTCATAGTCTGCAACATTGGCACCCTCAGGAACAAAATCAAAAGCTGGTGGTTTAATATGACTGCACTTCTTGCAGATGAAATTTCTGTCTTCAGTCCACTCAAGCTTCTTATGCTTCTCTATATCTTGCATTGAAATTTTCTGAACATTTCTGCACTTTATACAGCTTATCAGTGACAACTTATCGTTCTCAGCCTCAGTTCCTTGGTAACAGCAGTTTTGGTGATGTGCTCCTTTTGACAGATTTGTTTTATCATCAGATTGCTTTGGGGATGTAGTTAAAGAATTCTTTCTATCATTAATTTGGCCAGAGTACAATCTTGGTAAAATTTCCCTCATTTTTTTCAACTGCATTTCAGATGAAGCAACTCTGCATCATTTTCATTAAATACAACAGCAACTGACAGAATGTTTTCTTGGTATTAGTCCTGCGTATATTTCTTATCAATCAATCATTCAGGCTACCAATCTGCAGAAAATAAGCTTTGGAAGAAATGACGTTCAAGCAACTGCATCCATATTATATTCCATGTTCTTAGTCAATCAGCTTGCAGCACTAAAGAATAAAAAGCAGAACATTAAGTCAATTAAGATTCAATGATCACTGAAATACAATGAACTAATAATTGAACTGTTAGTGGACTAGAGCTGAATTACAGAGTGCAAATCTACTGTCAATATACCACTGATTGTACTCTGCATATACAACCAATAATTCTAAAGCATACCAAATCAAATAATCCTTTAACATTTGCTCTCATTCAAAACATTCTCAAATTCATATTGCATCAGAACCTGAAGAGTTTATGGTATTTCTCCCATGTCATGAAAATTTTTACACTTAAGAAACATATTTATAAGCCAAAGAAGATACTTGATAACAGAACTGAGCAGCAGAGTATGATTTCAGTTCATATATAGCCCTCAACTCAGAACAAGATATCATGAAACATAGAAGTTCCATTCACATGTGAATAGCAGGGAAACAGAATGCGACTACGATGGTTACTAGAAACATTAGTTTGTTTTTAAATAAAAGAATTTTTAAGCTAGCATGGAAATTCCTGACATACAGAAGGAAGTTCTTTTCTAATCAGTGCCAATGTTTCAGACTGAAAACAGTCAAGACAAACAGTCTTGAGCACTAATTCATAACAAGATGTGATTTATGCTTCACATGTTCTCAAAGCAATGAAGTCAAAACAATCTGTGGCTGCAAAATTAATTACTTTTTCTTCTATTAATATTACAGTGTAATCACTTCTATACATGTGGACAAGCATATAAATAATTCACTTCACCCCAATAAAACAGAACATCAATCAAGCAAAATAAACAATGCAACATAAGGCAGAGGGAGATCAGTAATATCACTGTAAAACACCAAATTAACACATGCAATATGTTTGGCCCACAGGTTCCAGCACTTTGTCTCTCTACTATATTTAACAGGAAGAAGATCTCAGCCTTTAAGCTTTTGGCAAGACTATGAAACCACTATTATGTGGAAAATAAACAATCAAATTAGGCTTTTGAGAAGACATACATGAAGTCAAATCAACACCTTTCTTATTCTAACATCATTAGTTACAGACATACTGTTGCACACACTTGCAATCAGAGACTCAATTGCATAAGGTTACTTCTGTTTTCCAATACACCCTTCAAAAGCCTTCTGCTTCTGAAGTGCAGATCCTCACCAAGTCCACCTACAGAGATCAGGGCCTGATTTGGACTCCAAAAGCACAGTGCTGAGTTCACTTAAGCAGCTTCCCATCACAATAACCATATGGTAATCAAGAAATTAAACTACGATAGTGGAAAGACATTGAGGTGCCTGAGCAAGTCCAGAGAAGGTCAACAGAACTGGTGAAACACCTAGAGAGTAAATCTTACAAGGAGTGGCTGAGGGAGCTGGGAGTGTCAAAAAGGGGGCTCAGGGGAGACCTTATTGATCTCTGTAACTACCTGCAAGGAGGCTGTAGCCAGGTGGGTGTCAGCCTCTTCTCCCACGTAACAAGTGACAGGAAGAGAGGAAATTGCCTCAAGTTGCACCAGAGCACATTTAAACTGAATATTAAGAAAATTTTTTCATTGAAAGGGTGTCAGTAATTGGAACAGGTTACCTATGGAAGTGGTGGAGTTACCTCCTAGGGATGGAGTTAACATCCCTGGGGATATGAAAGACGTGTAAACTGGACACTCAAGGATATGGTTTAGTGGTTAGCTTGGCAGTGCTGGGTTACAGGTTGGACTTGATGATCTTGTAAGTCTTTTCCAGCCTAAATAATTCTGTGATCTCCCCAGTGCCTTGACAGGACTAAATATCTGATCCAAGAAGGTTCCTGCATCTTATGTGCTCACAACCCAGAATGCAACCATACTACTGCATCAAAAGCAGCATAGCCAGCACATTGAGGGAGGCAATTCTCCCACTCTGCTCTCATGAGACCCCACCTGAACTGCAGCTGCATGCAGCTTTGGGGCTCCCAACAGAAGGAAGATGTTCAGCGCCTCTCCTCTGGAGCCATTCAAAGCTTATCACAGGGCTCAAGCACTTCTCCCATGAGGACAGGCTGAGAGAGTTGGGGTTGTTCAGCTTAAAGAGGTGGCTTTATAGAGACCTTATAGCACCTTCAAGTACTGAAAGGGGGCTTCCAAGAAGGCTGGAGAGGGACTTTTCACAAGGGCATGCAGTGATAGGACAAGGGGAAATGGCTTCAAGCTGAAGAAAGGTAAGATTTAAATTAGATATTAGGAAGAAATTCATTACTGTGAGGGTGGTGAGGCTACTGGAACAGGCTGCGCAGAGCAACTGTCAATGCCCCATCCCTGGCAGTGTTCAAGGTCAGGCTGGATGGAACCCTGAGCAATCTGGTCTAGTGGAAAGCATTCTTTCTCATGGCAGGATGTTGAACTAGGTCTCTTCCAACACAAACCATTCAGTGATTCCATTATCTTCCTTGTACTCCAACAATATCTGTAGCTGCTATATCAATGCTGCCCTAAATATAGGGCTCTTCAAAGTGTTCTGATGCAACCACAGTAAACACCAGTAAAAGTTAGAAAACTGGTTAGGGACAATGTAACAAGCTTTTCACTCTCAAGCAGATGGATGGGTGTACACTAAAACTCCTTAGTGGGTAGTTCTAGAACTGCAGTAATCTCGTCTCATTGCAATGCAGACAGCTGTGAAAATACACACAATTTGAAAAACAAATCAATGGCAGCCTTGCAAGAAGGAGGAAAGTATACATGACTGCTGTATCATGACCTGGAGAATATTCTTCAAGCAATTCTAATGTGGATGACATTATGTGCTCTATTACCCTGATTCTAAAGATAAGTGAAAAGCAAAACATTTGTGGTAGTTCAGATGGAACATCCTTCCCTGGCTACTACCACTTTCTAGACTTAAGACTAACCCGCCGACACGCAAGTGTGGTGGTAGGCCTATGTTCAGGACATCCAGTTTTGTTTCAGGAAAAAGATGATAAGAGATCTTGATAAGCTTAAGATCCAGACCAAAGATACTTTATGCATTTCTATACAGCTTTAAGAAAGAAGTAACATGGCATCTGAAAGGAAACAGAGAAGCTGTATCAGTATTTGCCTTTTTCTGCTGTTAACATCTATCCATTAATACTGAAACTGCCCTCCATGTGAACTAACTGAAAGCTAAGTATAGAGAATTTATGCAATCAACATCCTTGACCACAAAAAAAAAAATTATAAACCCAGAGAATTTTCTTGTATTTTTTAAACTCTGTAGATTTCACTTTTTGGGAGAACATGAAAAAGAATCCACAACCTTTAAAGGGCAAGAAAGTACAAGAAATGCAGTCCAACATTTTCAGAAGACTTCAATTTAACATTTCTGGGTTTCTCAGTCCAAGACTATGCCAGAAAAATTTAACAGAGGTAATTCCAAGAACAGGCTAGCAATCCTTCCAAATTCTTCTAATTCAAACAGGTATATGTAGAAAATGTGGTCCAAAACCACATTTTCATGCAGACCTGTGACAAATACCGTGTTGCTAGAATGCAGGTTTCAAGCGCTGGCGTGTGCCTGCACTCCGTATGTGCCCAGGTTGGTCCCAGGCAGCAGCCAAGCAGCCACAGAGCCACTTCCTGCTGTCCCACCCTCCCCTCCCTCAGTAGCAAGGAGGATAAAGGAGAGAAGAAGCACAGGAAAGTTTATGGGTCAGAACAAAGGCAGTTAAACGGAAGGAAAGAAGCAGGGAGGAGACATAAGGGAAATCACTCACCACCTTCCAGAAGCAAACCAATGCCCAGCCAGTCTCCAAGCAGCAGGCACCCTGGAAGGCAACCCCCCTCTGCCCTTCTCCCTCTGCTTCCAGTTTTCCTGGCTGAGCACAACACTGTATGATGTGGACTATCCCCCGACCAATTCTGGGCAGCTGGCCCAGCTTTGTGCCCTCCCAATCTCTTGCCCACCCCATGCCTACTCAACAGAGTGGTGGGGGGAAGAAAACCTTGACCTTGTGCAAACACTGTTGAACAACAACCAAAACATCAGCGTGTTATCAAGACTGTTTTAGCCACAGCACTGTACAGGCTGCTTTCAAGAAATTTAACTCCATCCCAGCTAGACCCAGTAAAAGGTAAAAAAAAAAGAACTGAATAACCAGCTGATGTCAAAGTAACATCTCTGCTGAATTCCTAGCTAGTTTTTCACCATGTAACTTGAACACTGACCAGTTAACAACAAAGGTTTTGATACAAACAGCTCCAATTTATACTTATTTTGGATAAAACAAGCCCAAAATTATATTGTAATTTCATGCCTGTGCGAAAAAAATATATATTTTTCTAGTCATTTCAGAAAGCCAATATCATCAATGTACACAAGGAGGTGAACATTTCACATACATTCACTCCATACCACTGGGGAAGGTGGGGAGGGGGAGGAATTCCCCTAAAGATTTGTTTTGGTATTTGAAGGATTGGAAGAAACATGCTTCAGAAGATTTAATTAAAAGATAGATAGTGGATTTTCAAGGTATAATCATATGCAGTGCACACAGACCAACCCAAAGATATCATTAAAGGAAGACCTTGAAGTCTACAAAGAGTCTCAATGGCAAACACAGGAATGGGATGGATGAAAAATGAAATAAGAGACAGTAAGAGAGTCAATTCCAGTTACTGTCTTCACAGGAATGAATCCAGAAAAAAAATATTAAGAAATACAAAAAAGTATCCAAATTAGGAAACATTAAAAAAAATAGAGTTTGGAGAGGAAAGGAAAAAAAGGACATGGAAAAAAGACATCACAAGAAAGATAAACCAAATTTTCCCATTCACTCCTACCAAACACCTGCAATTCAGTGACATTAAAAGGTCAGGCATTCGATGAAACAAACATTTCCACCTTTCACACAACAGTATCGTATCTTGAACTTTGCTGCTCAAGACACAAGAGACTAACAGATGCACAGAAATTAAAAGGCATTCCAAACTCTGGATATCCCAGCTACATATAGGTTAAAAAACAAAGATGCATTAAAACAAAGGAAACTAGGACAAAACATCCTCTGCAGCCTGACTATGCCAAATTCAACCAGTACAAGGGTTTTTGCACTGCAGTAGGTTACAAACCACTGATGTGGGGGCCACTGTCAGACTAGAAATTTCTATTTACTTCAAATACATCAAAAAATTGTTCATCATTTCAAAGAAGAATATGTACATTCCAGGGCTTTAGTTTCTTTTAGTTCAAACTACATGCTGCTATCAATGAAAAGGGTTTGATGAGCAGGATGCATTTAGCCTATATGATCAAATAAATGAGCCCTTACTTCAGCAAAGCACACACCTCTCATGCACAAAGATCACAGACTGCAGTCAATAATCAGGGTGTGCTTTGGTATTGAAAAGCCCATATAAGTCATCCCTAAGAAAAACAAGTTTAAACAGAATTGGAGGACACTGTGCATCACTGCATCAGGAGGATGCAGTGAATAAAATTTGAGCCACTGTGAAAAATTTCAACCTTTATGGATGCTTAAAATTCCCTTGCCTGTATTTTGCAATTTTATATATATATATATAAATATCTACGCACTGATTGTTTAACATCAACTACCTCTGCTCAGCAGAGTTAACTGTTCTACTGACCCAACCACACAGCTGCCAATTACCAGTCACTAATTTTAGGCCTAATGACTGGGAGAGAGCCAAAGTGCTTCACTCAAGTATTACATATTGAATTAATTAAAATAGTTAATTTTGTATTAAAAACAAACGATTCAAATGCACCACAGAAATTTCATCTACAAGTATTTCTTCTTAAAAAGCCATTTTGTCTCACAATAACAGCTAATCACACAGTCGTAACAGTTCTTGGTTTTTAGCTGAAATTCACATGAGGTTTTTCAAAGCAAAATGAAGAATGACAATGCAGACAATTAAGAAGAGCAAGGACCATGCACCAAGTTTTTAGAGCTCATTTTTATTAAAAAATATACAGTTCTTTCACTCTACAGAAAAAAAATCAATTACACTTAAAATGTTTATTACTGACAAAGTCATGCAAAACACCGATTGAAAGGAAATCACTATTTTTTGAATGCATAAGTCAAACATTGTCCAATTTACTAACATTTTTTGGCATTGTATGGACACAGGTACATGTATGTACCATGCAGCATTCTACTGAAATGGAGGTCTGCTTCCCTGCGGCTCTAGGAACAAGGCCTAGCTTTATTTGTATCTCAAAGAGACACATTTCGGTCATATCATTCAACGGCTTGGTGGTCTTCCTGCAAAAAGCTTAACAAGGCATTACCAAATAACTACTGTCTCAAAAGCAGTATTCTAGAGTGCCTAGAGACGTTTATAGAGTTGTTTATCATTACATGTATGATCAATTTTTTTTAATCTGTGCTGTTCATTTCATCATTTCACACAATTTACGACGATTTTCAAAGTCTTTCTGCATATTCAGAGCATAGTGACTAGCATAAAGCATTACCCTACTCTTGAGCTCTAAGGCCTCTAGGAAATACAGCAAGGAAGTATGGCACTGAAGAAAATGGAAGAGGGGGAAGAGTCCCATTAAAAGCACATATTCCTCCATACCCTCATCTCAAAGCACTCATGTAGATGTTAAAATTGATTTCCACAGATTCCATTCCTGATAAAATTAGCCACATACTGTTTGTACGTGCAAGAAAAGAGCCTTGACTGTAACCACCTACTGCAGTAACAATGCACAACAGACTGCTAGAAAAATCCTGTAAAACACCACTAGTCTTCTTAGCTATAAAGCAGACTTTTTAAATTAAATGTACATTGCAGGACATTTTGGCTACACATACGGTAACACCGGATTATTTATTTAGAAGAAAATCGGTTTATACGTCTAAATTACTTTAAGTGTCCAATGTAACACTTCTCAATGATAGACTGTCTTGCAACAAAATTCAATATGGGATTCAATTAAGCCAATCTTATGCCCAACCACTCAAAAGAACCTTATTTGCACACGAAACACAGGATGTTCTATTTTGCTCATGAACACATTTACTAACCCGAGAGCTCCTTTTCTTCAGGATGACCAAGACGACAAACCTGGACAACAGCTTTAGTCCAGACGAGTCCAAAGCGGCCTGATGGCGTCCACGAGACGGCAAGCACCAAAATCCTCCTTTTCTTGGGCATCCAGCCCACCCACGCAGCGGCGCCGCCGCTCTCCGCGGAAGGGCGGCCTCCCTCGGCCGCTCGCAGTCCGTGCGCGGGCCCGAGCGCGGCGCCGCGGGGATGCGGAGCGGGGCGGGCCGCGCAACCTCCGCCCGCCGCCGCCGCGCACTGCCGCCGCCGGCCCGCAGGGGGCAGCACCGCGCGCCGCGCCCGCTCCGGCCCCGCGCGGGCGCCCGGCGGAGGGCGGCGGGCGCGGCGGGCGCGGGCCTTACCTGGCTCGGAGCGGGACGAGGGGGATGAGGGAAGGGCGGCGTCCCTCGGCGCTGACCCCGCCGGCCGCCGCCGCTCCCGTTGTCTCCGGACACGGGAGGAACGCAGCGCCGCCCCGCGTCCTGCGCGGCCGCTGCCGCCCCGCCCTGCGGCGCTCATTCCGGCAGGGAGGGCGAGCGAGCCCCCCGCCGCCGGCCCGGCCCGGCCCCCGCCCGCGCGGCGGCGGAACTGACCTCACCGCGCCCCGCCCGCCCGCGTAGAGCTCTACCGAGCCCCGGCACCTGCCCGGCGCCCGCGCCGCCGGCCGCGGAGAGCAGCGCCGGGAGCCCCGGTGCGCCGCGGGAGGAGTGCGAGCTCGGCTCGGTGCCTCTGGCCGCCCCTCCGCGCTGACACTGCGGGCCAAAGGATGCGCTGCTGTTCCCGATAACCTCTCTACATCCCTTCCGATTCCGCTGTGTTTCGCTAGGGTATGGTGTGGGCACGCATTTCACGGGCATCGCTCAGTAAAGTACTGCAGTGACAGTGGTTGTGTATTTTCATATCCTTTCTATGAAATCCAGATGTCTTTTGAAATTAAGTGTTCTTAGCAAAATTTGAAGGGAGAAAAAGAGGATTTAACTGACTGCGTATTGCCCTATAAAGTACCCTTGATGTCTCTGCATTATCAAATCGCTCCACTTTAAAAAAAATAAACCACAGGACCCGAAGTCTTGCCAGATGAAGTCTTCGGAATGAAGCTTTTTCGTACATGTCTTCAAAGTTGAACTCTGTTGCTGTGACACATTTTCCCATCTGTTCTCTACTGGAATGATTTGAGAGTGCTTGATCTTGTCTAGGCATGGACATGCATCCTCAGGGATCTTTGATTTTGGGATAGGCTCTTCAGGTCACAAAGAAAAAGAAAAGGGAGAGCTATATACAGGGAAAGAATCCCTGTGGAGAAAAAGAATCCTCTCAATTTGTTTTAGTTCCAAAATGAGATCTTGCCTTCAAGAGTCTGTTACATCTTTTGATTAGCAGTGTAAGAAAGCATTCTCAATGGCAGTTTGGAACGCTGTAGTTTACTGAATATCTTTAAACTTGTGAAGAAAGCTTTCTGGCTGACAGAGCCTGTTGGGATTTCTAGAAGGTTTTTGACAGACTGTTAAAGAAACAAAACTGTAACAGCTTAAGATCAATCTTGGCATGATTAGCTGGTTAAAGGTGGAGTGAGTGTGTAGTCCTTGTAGCATAGAGATGACAGGTGCACTGCTGGATCAATCTCTGCTTGGACCTGCTCAACGTACAAGTGACTTGAAAAGGGAGCCCTTCTGATCATACCAAGCTATTGAGGGACCTGAGGACAAAAACCCACTAAAGATCTGGGAAGGACATTGTGCAGCTGAGTAACTAGACAGTAAAGCAGCAGATTAGATTATGGATAGATTATGGTGATGCACAGTGAAGAAAAACATCCTGACTTCAAATAAAAAATCAACTCTAAGCTGACTAGTACTGTACAGGAGCAAAATCTTGGCCTTAGAAAAGGTTTTTTGTGGAAATCTCACTTCAGTGCTTAATCGAGTTGATAAAAATAAGCCTTATGCTGAGATTTGAAGAAAAAGCAGAGAACAAAGCAGTTTAATGCTGCTGTGTAAATTAATGGTTAAACACATTTTAAAAGCTCTTTGAGTTTTCAAGTTCCCTCATCTCAGGAAAGGCAGAATAGTACTGGAAAAGGTTCAGTGAAAGGTAAAAAGGATGATCAAAGGTACTTTACTCTCAACTTCATGAAAGGAGTAGCTAAGGAAGTTTCTATCTAAAAAAAAAATAATAAAAGATTACTATTGATAAAACAAAGGGCTAAAAATCATGAGTGATCATTGAAATTTTGAGCAGTTACAGAGTTAGAGTTGGAAGTTATGTGTGTAGATCCCACGAAAGCCACCAGGGACAATTTGCAATTACTGACTGGTGTCAGCTATTCTGCAAAGGTGATTTTGTAGTGTTATGAAAGTTTACTTCCCTAACTGTTAAATCAATTAGTCTTTGTAATATGAACATGTATTCCCTTTGTTACCATGTATTAGTTCACATAATACAGTGAAATGGAATGAGATAGTGGAATTTTACTGGAGACTTTTGAGTTTGTTCATACTCAAGTAAAACAAACTAAAGGGCAGCCCAGCCCTGGAAATAGGGATTTTGCTTCTTGGAAGCACAGAACTGTCCACAAAAGATAAAGGACAGCCATGGACAGCCCAGATAAAGGCAGAATTCTAGTCACTCTAATATGTCTTTGAAACCCTTCCAGTGTTATCTGGCAAAAATGACCCCAGGGACATCTGGATCAATAGAAAAGCAGCAAGAATGCTGCAGAAATACAGTTGCCTGGCAAAATTTTACAATTATTAGAAATCAGTAGTGTGGGTCTTAGTTATTAGTCAAATCATGTTGTACTGGAATAGAGTTGAAGAGTATAAGAATCCTGTGTAAAACCACATTCAGGGTGACCCAGTTTGGCTGGGACACCTCATGCACATGAACAAATATTTACTCTTGTAATTCTATACTTTGTTTCCTGGCCTCTCTTGGTCACCACCAACTGTTGCAAATTTTCATAAAAGTGAACTACACTTAGCAGATCGGATTTTTCAAAAACTGAAAAATTAGGAACATTCCTAAAATACAAGATTATAATATTTTACACAATAATTCAAGAAATAGTTTGCGAGCCAACAGGTTTTTTCACCTCATCTATCTGTATCTGAGAAAGTCCAGACTGCAATAAATATACTTCATATCAGTAATATGGAATCAGTTGCCTGATACTCAACACTGATTAAGCACTTTTACCTCTCTTAGATATGAGTAGCTAGCCAGCTCTGAGGTCAGAATGACAATTTCCTCCAACAAATGCAAAGAGTATTCAGTATTTAAATAAGGCCAAACAATGTCATCCAGAAAAAGCCTTGTTATGGAACGCTTGAGAGAAACAATTTGCACCTTCCTCAGTGTTTAACAGCTACATAAATTCAGTCCCGCTCCTGCATTTTCTAACCTCGTGCTCAAAGCGACTCCATTTCCTGCCCCTGTCGCATGAACGCTCTCTTCTTTGCAGACACCCGTCAGACCCGGTCAGATCAGACCCCATCATAGCTCCTTTCTCACTTAGGCTCCAGCCCTGAACTGACTTAGAGCACCAAACAGGGAGTAATTCCCTGCAGTTTCTGCCTTATCTGTCCCCTTTGGTTTGCCATTTCCAAGCCATCTTTGGTGACCTCTGAATTCCCAGCTCTTGCCTGCTCTTTTGTTCCTTCTCAATTTGTCCTGTGATTCAGCCACCTGCAGTGCTGGTTGGGCGTTCCTGAGCCTTCCTGCTGGGGCTCCCAAAGGAAGGGCAGGCACTTGGTAATGCCAAGGCTTGTTACCCTAGTAAGAAACGCTGATGGCAGTGCTGCTAATCGGCAAAGAGAAGCAGCATCCAAGCAAGAAGCCTCCTTAACTTCCTGCATCCTTTGCAGCACTGCTGTCCATGAAATTGGTCCTGTCACCAGGAATTCACCACAGCTCCTCAGTTTCCTCTGCTTGTCGTGTTGCCATCCTGCATTCCTTTCCATCCCCTAACAAAATTATCTGATATGAAATGCTGCTTGTTACTTGTGGATCCATGAGAACCCCAGGTAGACAGAATCACATAATCACAGAATGGGTGAGACTGGGAGGGACCACACTGGTTCACCTGGTCCAACCTCCCTGCTCAAGCAGGGCCATCCCAGAGCCCATGGCACAGTTCTTGAAGATCTCCAATGAGGGAGACTCCACAACCTCTCTGTTCCAGAATCTATTCTAGTGCTCAGTCATCTGCACAGTAAAGAAGTTCTTCGTCAATATTCCTGTGCATTAATTTCTCTTCATTGCCTCTTGTCCTGTTGCTTGGCACCACTGGGAAGATCCTGGTTCCATCCTCTTCATGAAGCCTCCCTTCAGATACTTACAGACACTGGTGAGGTCTCTTGTCAGTTGTCTCTTCTTGAGACTGAACAAGCCCAGCTCTTTCAGCTTTGAAGCTCAACTACAAAACTATAAAACAGCTGTGTTTAGAGAAGGTTCACATAAAAAGAAAATAAAGAGCATGAGTAAATGAGCTACAAGATGAATCAGGTGCTCTAGGTGCTTCTCTTGGAACAGTTTTGCTTTGTGTGTTACTAAATTCACAAGCCCTTCTGTCACTGAAAATGTTGGCATAAATCAAACTCTCTAACACTATTACTAATACTAGATTGCAGACATTACTTTATTACAGCACTGGATGCATGCCAGCTCTTTCCCTGAACATGCATAAGCACTTTCAAGACTTTTCACTATTTATACATTTCAGCAAACAAAGAAACTAATGTTCATTGGCTGTAATTTATATAGTTCTCTTCATTAATTATTATACTATCTTCTGTTTGCTGTTAATTGATTTGTTTCTTCCCATGCTAATTAGCCCATATTTTTGGGGTTTTGTTATCTTTCTTCCAGGTAAAGAGGTTTCAATACAATTGCTGAATTGTGTTTATTAGTTTTGTCTTTATCTCAGGGTTCTGCAATATGTCCTTGTGGTTCATCAATTCTGCATTCCTAGTGTCCCGTTTCAGCAATATATCTCTTGCCCAGGTCTGAGATCACTGAAGCATATCAAGGTTGATTACAGTTGTTTTAGTGAAACTTAAGGTTTCAGTAATTTTCCCCAACCGTGTTCCCACTAGAGCAGCTAGTGGCAAGCCTTGTTGTGTGAATCAATGCACAGAGGTAACCAGGGTGATCACTAAGCCCAAGCTGAAGTGCAAAAAGAGTGGATTTGTTTCATTAGCTCGCTGACAACACTGGGTGGCAGAGACACAGGCTCTGTCAGGCTTAGCTCATCCTAGGAAACAGGCACGTGGGGACAGGGGCTCTGTCAGCCTCAGTTCATCCTAGGAAAGAGGTACAGGGGGACAGGGGCTCTGTCAGGCTTAGCTCATCCTAGGAAACAGGCACGTGGGGACAGGGGCTCTGTCAGCCTCAGTTCAGCCTAGCAGGCCATGAGGATGGGCAGGGACTCACTGCCTGCCCTGTATCACAGGGCTTCACGCATGCACAGTTTATCCCAAAGCTGTGCTTCCATGATTTCCTCCTCTCCCAGCAGGAGGCTCAAGTATGTGTATGAGTGTGTTAACCCTACACAGGACTCCTGCTTCCTCAAAACAGGTAAACAACACTAGACATAATAAATAGAGTTTTTCCACACTGACATCCTGAGCAGAACTATTCCCTCCCCATCTAATCTTACAGTTTAAACCCCTTCGTCCGAGCACTTGCTAAATGCTGGCTACAGTGGCATATGACAGAGTGGAAAATGAGACTTCTTATGATTCACTGAAACAATTAATTTTAAAAATGAGTTAAAACAATTGGAAAAGTTGTAAGGAAAGTTATATAATTTCCAACATTCCCCCCAGAAAAATAAAAAAAACAATGTGCTGGAAAACAATGTGCTGGAAAATGTGCTGGTGATAACTCAAGTTGAAAATGAAGAAGGGCACTTTTTTGAGATAAACAGAATTTCTCTCTGTTGCAGCCATTGCAGTACCTTCAAATAACAGCTTCTCCTGTCCCCTTTCTGGACACTGATAAAACTATCACTAAGTGGGTAGGGGTTTTTTTCACTCTATAGGCTGCAATAATGCAATAGTACAGTCTGCTAAACTCGGGGAATCCACTTTGTACATCTAAACTTTGTTGAGTGGAACATTTTGGCTTCCAGAGTAAAAATATGCTACTTTGTAAGCATTCAGAAAACTTTAAAAAACAGAAATACAGTCTTTGTTTTCCAAAACGTGCACACAATGACAGTAGTCAGGATTTCAAACAGCAAGAGCAGAAGTTTCAGTTCTTGCGTTTCCCAGCCCCGCATATTGCAGGTCTGGACGTGGAAGGAATCCGCTGAGTTGCTGCTTTGCGTTTCTGTGGCCGTTCTTGGTGCTGTTTGATACGTTCCCTCTTCAAGCGGCTGAGCAAAGTGCGTACAACACACGACGCATTCTGGAGGTTTCGTTAGACTCGGGTTGCTGCTGGCGAGCCGATCTCCTCCTCCTGAGGAGCCGATCTCCTCAGGACCGGGGGCGCCGGGGCCGTGCCGGGGCTGAGGGGAGGCTCCGCCGGGGCCCGTCCGCGCCTCGCGGCCTGGGCTCGGCTCGCGGGTCTCTGCTGCCCTCCAGCGGCCGCCGCCGCGCTCCGCACCCGAGTCCGCTGCGGGCCCGACCTGCCCGGGGACTCGCGCTCGGAGCGCCGCGGAGCGGGAAACTCGCGTCCCTGGCGCTTTTCGGTCCTCTCGTGCCACGACACTGCTGGTATTTCCACCTACGTCCCTGTTCGTCGGTGACCTCAGCACCGCACAGACGGGATCTCCTCTCCCCCCCCGGGGCAGGCGCTCCTGAGCTACGTGGCAGCGCCGCCGCCGCTGCCTCTCGCCAGGCAGAGCGCGCTGGGACGGGCCGGCGCTGAGGGCCGGCTACGGGATGAGTCAGTGGCCGCTCCAGCAAGCAGCCTGGTCTTACAGTCCTGCATGAAACACTTCATGTAGACCTCAGCTCATTTATCAAATTGCTTGATTTGGGAAATAGATTTAAGCATAGGGGTGAAGGCTGTGGGCTGTGCAATCACATAAGCTTGGTGTCCCCGCCCCAGTGTGTCCCCACTGCAGGGCAGGGCCGGTTGCAGAGGGGAAGGGAGGCTGCCTCTCCTCTTTCTCCTCCATTCTCCCCCAGTGGATCCATCACGCCTGTCTCCACCCCGTGGGGATGCCTGCTGCCTGCCCCAGCCCTCCAAGCTCGCACCCAGCCCTCCCTAACCCGCTCGGCTTTTCCACTGGCCGTGTTCAACCTGCAAACCTGAGGTTTTACAGGAGTTTCTGCTCAACTCGTTCTCCTCCCACCCTTCCCAGCCCCAGCTCAAACACAGCATTGTTGGGAATGGAGGAGATGAAAGGAGATGGAAGTCAAGCTGGAGAAGAGAAGAGCCAGCTGAGTTTCTGGTCAGGGCAGGATCTGGACTGAGGTTCTGAACTACTGGAGACTGGAACTCCTGCAGTGGCTTTTCATCAGACAGGCTGTGAGCAGTCATTAATTTGGGGGTAGCTTGGACACTTTTTTGAAGGGCAGCAAGCAATGATTACCTGCAAGAAGGAGACCCAAGATGAGCTAGCAGCCCTCCTGGCACCATGCTCCCTCCCCATGGCTGAGCTAAGAAAAGCCTGGGGACTGCAGCCATCAGCCGGCACATCTCCAGAGGCAGCCCCCAGGAGGGAAGACAATGGGCAGTGGTGAGCATCCCTTACAGCTGCCTAAAAGAGAATGGGGAGGAAATATGGAGTGGGCAAAAGCAAAAATTAATATTCAATCAGATTAAAAACACACCCAGTTACAAGTCAACAGTTCTCCCTCATCTATTTTTGTGGTTCACAGCTATTCCTTAAAAAATATTTGAATTTACCTAGGGGTAGAATAACAGTCTTCAGCAGGCAGTAAAATGTATTCATGGTATGATGTGTCCTGTAAACCAATACAGCAGGAGAAATCTGAAGTAGAGTCTTGCACTTTACACAGAAATTAGAAAAATAGTGCTTAGCCAAATACCATTAAAAAGTCATAATACTCTTTTCAGACCTTTCAGATTTCAAATTTCACTGCCTTAGATTTTTCTAGGAATTGCAACTATTATAAGAGTATTTTCAGATAACTACCCATTCTGTGAAATTTTGTTTTGCCATCTATGACAAAATTAGAGACAGGCAGAAGATCATTCCTCTTAAATCTATACATAGTTAAACCCTGTTAAAGCTATAGAGGTCTTAAATGACATTCTTTTATTTAGAAGAATTTTATTATGTGACTTTTTCTAAAAGGATCTTAGTTTGATATTTAAAAAAAAAAAAAAAACAAACAGTAATGATGCAAATCCAGACTGCTCAATGAGTGTCTTTTTCTTTAGAATAATGAGGAAGAGCAAAATATGATCTGGGGGCTATTTTTGGTTTTGTTTTTCTCCAATAACTCAGAAATCCAAGACATCATTATTGCTTGTGTCTTACTTTTGTATCTATAGATTTTAATTCCTGAAGAAGTAAAGGTGAAGAATTAGTAGAAGGAAATGTTTTTTAATCACTGTCAAGGTTCTGAAATTAATAAATATATGTTTCAGTCAAGCCTGAGAACAGCATTTTCTTTTGGCTGCTCAACATCGCAAAGCACTGGAGCTGCTCTGCCAGCACAAAGCACCATGACTATCATGAGATGTGCTTTATGAAATATGAGTCTTCAGTATAACCCTGTGTCATGATGTGGTATCAAAACTGCCTCATTTTGGATCAAAGTCACATTTAAGGGGCATCTTTTAATTTTTTAATTAATTTTCTTGAATTCATCTTAAAAAGAGATGAGAAGATTAGCATTTTTTATAGCTTCTGGCTTACATTTTTTCTTGCACTTGTAGATGCTGTGAAGTATTTCAGACATCTGATAGTTAAGGGTGCCAATGCTGTACCTGTGCAATTTAAGAGAACAATGTCATTTTTAGGACAGTCTTCCAGCAAGCCAATTTCTATGGAAGTTATTTCCCAGTTTATCATTTGAAGCAAAAGAACCTAAATTTTAGAAAATGCAGCAGAGTCACAAATTTTTCATACTTAAGACATCTGATTTTAAAGTTTCCTGCTGCTATGGCAGCTTTAGCAATAAATGCATTTTAAATATCCCTCTGATGAGTCACAAGTGTCTATTGAACTCTCTTTGTGGTGAACTACCATTTAATTTCCATTCAAAGAGTCCCATTGCTTTTTTACATCAATTATTCTCTCTCCAATCTAATATTAAGGAAGAAAGAGATAATGTTTCATATTTGTACAATCACAAAAGAAATCTTACCTAAGATCCTTGATCTTCTGACACAGTATAAGCATAATGAGGGGAAACATTGCATCACATTACCAAGCAGCTCCAAAACAGAGCCTCAAAAACCTTGGGCGTTCACATATCTGAAAAACAACTTTGTAAACATCAGGTACAGCACACTGAATACTATAAACACAGGATTATCATCTCTGCTGTTTATCAGAAATGAGATCTAGTAAAAAGTCCTATACACTACATCTGTAGATATTTCTATTTTATATGTACCCAGAGCAGAAAGATGATAAATTACTTGAGGTGAGGCTTAAAAACAAGCCTCTTTACTATAACCACTTTCAACCCCACATACCTAAAGTTAGTCTCTTTCCTTGGGAGCTTTAAACCACTTTAGTATTACAGACAATCTCAAAAGGCCAGAGATACCTGGTGATCTGTGGGAGCTTACACGAGTAATTGGGGAGGTCTCAGGCTTCACCATTTAGCTGTGACTGGTTTGATGGCATCAGTCTGAACAGTTCAGAGAGCAGCTCTGGAGAACTGTGTTGGGAGAAGAACTGTGCTGGCAGAATATTAGACACTTGGGGGCTTCTGTTTGAGGACTGATACACCTCATTTCTTTTGCAGCTCTTACAAGCTACACTGGAAGGAAGTAGATACAAACAGTTTATGGTGGTGAAAAACTTACATATATATGTATCCTGATTTTTTTTTATACGCATGTGCAGTCTTGTAATCACCACTGAAAAAATGTGCACTGTTTTAGAAAGGATTTCTATTTCTAAATAAAAGTCAGTTAATTTACTTTGAACAGATAATGGATGCAGGTAATCTTTTGAATACACCTAATGAGCTTATTTGGCTTTTTGAAGTCAATTTTCAGTCTCAACAGGCATCCTTAGTGATATTTTTAGTTGCAGTAAATAATTTCATAAAATAATGAGGTTTTCAACAGGGAATTTAATCAAGCTAGAATTCCAAGACTAGAATACATTTCCTAACAACTGTAGATTGGCATTTTTTTAAGAGAATACAGTCTTCATCTCCATTTCTGGAAACTATTCCATGTAGAGGGAATAGTACAGTAAAATTCCAATGGAGACACTCCTTATGCTGTTACTTTACTGTAGTGCATTTTAATTTGCATTACTATTGCTAAAACATGGCCTGGAATTAAAATTGATTAAATTTACTAAGTCCTTAAAATGAACTATTTTTCTGCATAAGATCTTGAGTTTAGACTTGTAACTTTAAACTGCCAATTTATTCTAGAAGCAAATTAATAGTCTGTTTTCATGTTATTAATAAGTTTCTGAGAGTCCTGCTTAAATAAATCACCCCAAGACCTCATCTACCTCTTCAAAAGAACTGTAAAGCACTTGCCCAACCCACATCGCTGACCTATTTAGTAACACAGAGTGCTGCATGGATTGCTAGTGCCTTTAACTATATTTTGACAGAACTAAAATTGAGAAGTGCAAATGGCTCCACTTTTCCACTGTAATGCAATTTTCCAATATTAAATTTACTTAATTCATATTCCTAATTTTTGTAACTAATGTTTATCAAGACACTTCATAACATAATTAGAAATATCATGAGGTCTGTGTTCAATTCTGTGTTTAAAGGTCAGTCATACACTGACCAAAACAAAATATGGATATGTGATCCATTCTTTTTATGCTCAGAAGTGTATTCATTTCTCACTGTCATCTTTATTCCACATTTCAAAGGCAGGATTCAAAATCGACTACAGCTGATGGAGGTATTTCCATTGATTTTCACTAGGCTTTGGTCGAGCCCCAGATGTCAATGAACAAGCTGAAAGTCACTGAATCTCCTTGTTTACAGAAGTGATGAAGCAGGTCAAAATCCTCATTTAATCTCACTGTGGAGGATAGGCCACTGATGAAAGAGCACACTACAAAAAAGGCAGATTTTGAAGAGACGGTCCTGAAACATCCTGCTGTGCAAGTGCCATTTAATTACCTTAGTTCTCTGATCTTAATTCCTCTTGATACAACCTGCTACAGACTGAACATTTCAGAATAAACATAAGGCTATTTCTGTTCCCTGTCTTTGTTTTCAATTACCTTTGATGTTGACATAATGGATGAACGTACACGATGTTGTAGAGTGCAGTGGGAAGACCTGTAAGCCTGAAGAGAGTTTTACCCCATGGGTGAGACTGTGTGGCCCTGTCAGACCACCCAGGGAAATCCTAGACTCCAGCTGTTTCCCTCTGCCCAAAAGCCCAATGTTTTTGTGTTGCCCTTTCCTCTCATGGACATCCTTCTAGGTTTGAGATCAGCAGCAATTGAACTGCCTCCACTGTTTCTTACTACCCCAATATATTTCTTAAAAGTGTGTAGTCAGGTGGATTATTACATAGGTTGCGTAAAACTAGGTGACTTTTAAAAGACACCACCAGTGTTGACTCTGCTAGTGGCCACATCAATCATCGTTTAATGAATCTGCTCAGAGAGTGAGTCTGAGCCTCCATGTACAGGGGAGGAGAGCCCAAACTGCAGGAGAAGCACAGCTGACAGTATGAAGCAGACATTGCATGGCAGGCACACCAGTTCTGAAATGTGGAATAACAAAGGATGAAAAGTCAAGCTGTTACCTCTGTGCACCATTTCTAAGAGAAACTATAATTCTCACAAGTTCACAGACCTAGATGAGACTTCAGGTGGGAGACCTCCTGTGAGAAACCAGCACAGCTTTGTTGTCTCCAAATCAGTGACCATTTACATCAGCTGTCAGTCTAGGAAGGTAACCCAAAACTTGGGATGGTAAACTCCTCTGAGGAATTTACTTCTGTACTGTGGGTCAGTATAGAAGCTTCATGTGGTTCTAGTTGATGGGCATCTCCAGGAATGTTATCATAACATTTGCAAGTAGAAAGTATGTTTGATGGAATATTCGTAATCCCAGCATTATCTTCAATTAACACTCTCTTTTATGAGGAAAAGACCAAAAGTTCCCAAGGCCTCTTGTTCCTCCTAGCAGCACACACACACACACAAATTCTTCCATTGCAAATATATCTGTCAGCACAAAAAAAGAAACTGTTCTTGTCAGTGTCAGTTGCCAAATGTGTTTCTGTGTTTAGAATGCATGATAATTTATTCTAATGATTTTCCTAAGAATTTATACAAGCTGTTTAAATTTCTATTTGTTCTCATATCACCTGTTGTAACAGATAGGGTCTAGACATATACAAGATAGGGTCTGCTGATTTTAGCAACTGAGTGCTTGGATGCAAAATGAGCAGACTCACTGAAGCAGATGAATAAGCCTCTACAGAACACCCACAACATTACAATATTTTTCTCCATGCTACTTACTGCAAGAAGACGAAGACGAAAAACAAACTCAAATAGGAAGCAACATTCATTCTCTTGGGTTTGTCTGAATCAGAATTCTAAGTGGCCTGAAGGCCTGAAAACAGTTAAATGGAAAAATATACTCGTTTGATGTGCTGTGCACTTTCACTGGAGTACTGCAAGCAGAAAGAAATTATATGTGGTCATAAAAAAAATTAAATCAATTTAAAAGGCTTTTTGCTACCTCTTTAGCATACAATTGCACAGACACTCTGAATCAGGTATAATATTGTTTCGGTCTGTTGACTCTTATTCACAACGTCAGGACAGGAAGTATCTGCCTTTTTCTTCTCTTCTCCCTGTTGAAATGCCATGTGTTGTGCCTTCAAAATTGTTGATAGCCTTTTTCCCCAGAGCAGTTTCTTTAATGAATGTTTAATACTATCACCAAGCAGTTAATGAATTTTTGGTCAGAACAGAAGGTGCTCTTCATGGAGGAAGACAGGGCAAAAAGGGGAAAAGCCTTTGTTGCAATTTCTAGCTCTATGGCACTGACAGAAGAGAGTCTTTTGCATATCCATGTGCTTAAGGTATTAATGCACAAGATAGGCAATGACAGCAGAATTAGTGTCAATATAGCATGTTTTACAGGGCTGTGAACCCTGCATTGCCTCAGATTCCTGAATCTAAAAAAAATATTGCAGCATGACCAAGTGCAGGTTGTCAGATGACAACGTAAGTTTTGTAAAAAACAAGAATCTAGAAAATAGGGAAATTTCATACCTAGTAGATTCCACATGGAATATGCATGCCACTGAAGGAAAAGGAGATAGTTATGAAGCATTTTCAAAGACAAAAGCAAAGTGGAAACAGAATAAAATATGATAGATCTAACTTTACAAAAAAAAAAAAGATACTGATGGAAATCTCTTTAATGAAAAAAGTATAAGAACATTTTATTTTTAAAAAAGAACTGCATATTGTCTAAGGTAGAAATTTTAGGGCTGTCTTGTGTGATGAAAACTTGGTTGAATTAAAATATGTCTCTGCATAAAAAGAGGGGAGGGATATTAACCTTTCCTATTCAAATTAGGCATGCCTTTGAAGAAGAATTTAAATTGAGTAGTAGCCTGGAAGCTTTGATTTACATCAAATAATTGGATATGTACTTCCAACATGTAAAGCAGGCAGCAACTGAAAATTATCTGAACCAAAACAAGATTTTCAAAATCATCACTGAATTATTTGGAACAAATGCCCTGAGTATTGGGAACAAAACCAAGAGTGAGAAAAATACTAAAGCACAGATGATTCACATAGGAAAATCTTCAGTGTAAAATAATAGGTTATCTGACTGCTAGTGGAATTGCAAATTTTATTACAATATCAACTGTTTAAGTGTTCAGGTCAGAAAAACAAATCAAATGCTAGAAATGACAAAGAAAGGAATAGAGGACATAACAGGAAACTTTTTATTTTTTCCCTATATGAACCCCATGTGCCTGCACCTCGGGTTTTCTGGTGTGTGATCTGGGAACTAGAATGGGTCCAGAGAAGGACAGCAGAGATGATAAAAGTCTGAACGAGCTCTGCGAGGAGCAAGTGCCAGCACGAGAAAGAAACTGCTGAGAAGGGAATACAGTGGAGGCCTCTGCAGCTATTGGCAACTCAGAGAATAAAGGGAGACCAATTGTGTTTTACAGTTCAAGAGACAGCAGTAGTACTCTCAAATAAAGCAAGCAGGCAGCAGATGCAGAAAAAATAACGTGATCTTCCACACAATGAGAAAATAAGCTATTAAAACTCTTGAGATAGTGTTGCTCAATGCAAAAGTGTATATGGATTCAATAAGGTATTGGGCAAATGCAAGAAGAAATACCCACAGGTAACTAAGTTAAGGGGCATCACTCTCTGAAAATACCACTATGATCACTGGGTTTTGTATTGTGCACCAGACATCTGCTGTTGTTTGCTACAGATTGGTGAGTTAGAAGGACCATGGGCTTAATGTGTCATTTTTATACTCTTAGGTTGCTGTAGTTTTGTGCTTCTGTCTTAGCAAATTTTATTTGTATTGTGCATTAAATTGATTAACAATGCAAATTATCTTCCACCTGTCAAAAAGGACATCAAAAAGGAGCATCAGTGAGCTGTTTCTAGGGATCTGTAAACTAGAATTAAATAATAAGTTAATGATAGTGATTTTACCATCAAAAACAGCAATAGGCATTTCTTACATAAAGGCAGGTTTGTTGCCACACAAGCAGAAGGATTATTAAAAAGTGATATAACAAGATTGCAACTTAGAAATCCAAAGGCATTTGCACTTTAGCATATGGGAATTTAAGTTACCCATTGATACTTGGCTCAGATTTCAGAAAACAGCATAACTACTTTATAAATGTTACATAATATGAATATTTAGCATATCTTTTTTCATATTATCCCTTTTAAAACCAATTTATAATCCATGAGAACTGATGAGGATCTTGGGACACTTTTGATGTTAGATAAGGTAGAAGCTTAGAGATAAGAAGTTCATTAACTAAGCACAGAAATGAGCACAGTGTAAGTATTCTAGGAAAGTAAGCTATGAATAAAGTGAGAAAAGTTCAGTGAGGTCTGTCCAAAACAATCTTTCAGAAGTACAGCAGAATGACCAATGACTGAAAACAGTTAATCCAAACATCTCTGTCCTTTAAAGCTGCTTCAAGAACCCCTACAAAGACTGTAGTGATACTGCAACATGGCCAGCCCAGAAAACTCACTCCTTTGATTTTACTGGGATTAAAGTGTGTCCTTCAAGTATTAGTGTTCCTCTGTATCTTAAATAATTGCATTCAGTTTCTTGGCTGATCTAGTTTAGGGGAGAATTTACTGCTCATAGAGCCTGTCAGTGCTGCTCAGCAACCCTGCAGTGATGGCTCCTCAGGACAATTACACTGCCTTTGCAAGGCTGTGGAGGCAGTAGGTAGGGGATGATGGATGTGGGCTGCATATTCAAAGGCTGATATAGCCTACTGAGACTGGGCTTCTTCTATATTAACAGTCAGAGCTGGGCTCCTTCAGAAAGAGGTTCAGGAGTGAAATTCTAATTTCACCACTTTGAATTCCTCTCTGGAGTGCTTATCTCTCTGCACTGACTGTGCAGGGAGCTAGGGCACTGGGGCTTGCTATGCTAATGTTGAGCTTTGGGACACTCTTGCCCTTTGAAGATCTGTCACTGCGTGCCAGAAGCCTGCTGGATTTCGCAGTAACATCACAAAGCCCCCGAGAGTGCCAGAGAGGCCAAGAGCAGAGGCTCCAGCTTGGCTGGAAACACAAACCACAGAAGGTCAGTGACTCATGGGGGCAGGAATGCAGCCTTGGGAGCTGGGAAGAGCTGGTTTGGGGAGCTGGGCAGGGCTGGTTGGGGGAGCAGGGAATTGCAAAGAGAACAGAGATGTAATTTATGTATGTAAACCATCCTGTACATAGTGAAAACACAAGATAACAGGGAAGTGCAGATAACAGACAGTCCCTACTAGGGGACAAAGGAAGAGCAGAAATTGCTCCAGCACCCTCTCTTCCAGTTACAGAGTGATGTCTGAGTAATGTCACTGCTACCACCTTCCTCACCTTTTGTAATGAAGGAACACTTTCTGATTTGCCATCCCCTTCCTTTTGCTCCCATGATCCAGCAGTTCAATGTAAAGATTTTTCCTTTATCAAATCTTCAGGTTAAGTAACTAAGTTCACTGAAGAGCAGTTTGCATCTCTCTGTTTTCTGCTTCTACTTTCTCCACAGGACAGTGTGATTTGTTGCCCCAGTGATTTATTATCAAACCAATGTGAAATTGGGTGCAAGAGTTGTGATGATGTGCATACGTTGGAAATGCTTAACAGTTTAGAAGTGAAATTAAAATTATGAGATGACAAAGTGAACTGTGAAAATACCTGTTATATGAGAGAGACTGAGAGCCAATGGCACAATGAATGTCACTAGTTTTTCCATAGTGTTAGAAAAATGACACTTGATCACACAAAAAGTTATTTCCAGAGTAGATAACTGAATTCTACCTATTTCATGTACAATACTTAGCAATGACCTGCAGAACTGTCTCTTGATTCCTTCATAGATGGAATAGGACATCCCATTGCTAAGTGGACTAGATTTTGTTTGTCTCCCTAAAAGGCTTCATATGTTTCAGGAAAAGTCTTCAAGATGAAGTAAAGTAAATCTTATTTCCTCCTGTATGACTATTTTGACATTAGAGCAAAATATTCACTTTTTGAACCGTGAGGCACTCCAAGACCTTTAGTAGCTAAAGTCACAGAAATTCAGTGCACAGCCTCCTCTACAGCTGCCATCATAATTTCTCTAGTTACCTTCTTCATCAGGCACTCTGCCTGATTTACACCTTGGAGCTTGCTGCATTTGAAATTATATTGTTATTGCCACACCTTTGAAAGATAGAATCTGGAGTTCCGTCATCACAATGCAAATATCATCCCAAAGTAAGTGCCTCCCACACTGTTTGTTCTCAGCCAGGTTCCAGCGCTGCACTGCGTGTGTGAATCTCATTTGCAAAGGATGCCTGTCAAATACGCAAACTTCATAGCTCTCCAGGTGCAGGCTGGGGAATGTTTACTTTTTATTAGTAACCAACATAATAGAACAATAAAGTGCAGGATGTATCTGAAAAAATCAGCTCTGTTGAAAGGAATGAGAAAGTCCATTTAGGGGAGAAGTGTCACGCCAATCTCCAAGGATGTCAGAGATGGAGAACTTCCATCTCCAGAAAGGGACCAATAAAGAAGATTTTTTTTTCTGATAAATGTAGCCTCTGACATAAAACCTGGATGAAGAGAGGAGTTTCTGATAGTGTGGGCCAGCATAGACACTTAATGGTTTTTTATTTTTTTTTTAATTTTTGGTATGAAAATATAAAAGCACAATTTTCTTTCTTTTTTTCACTGATGTCATTTATAAGACTACTCATAATGGTGTAGCTGTCCTGGGTGTTTGCAAAGTTGTAAACAAATACATTCCACACCAGTTATCTTAATCTAAATCAAGTGAAACAGGACATCAGCCTTTGGATAATATTACACAACTTTTGCCCTTAAAAGTAGGAAACTGAAATTATCAACGAGGACATTTTGTCCCAGCAAGCTGTTTTGGGATATTCAGCTGGTAATATGTTTTTCCACAAATCTGCTTAAATCTGTTTGGGATCTAGAATCATATGAGTCAAGAAAGATGAAACACACTGAGGACTGTGCCTGACACCCAGCAGTCCCCAGGGTATATCTAGCAGTTGTCACTTCCTCATAGAGCTTAGCACACTTTTTTCATTAATTGTTAGAAAGTATTAAGAATTCCTCTCACGCTTTCTATCCAGTAATCATTACTGCAGTTATTACCAAGTTAATTGCAGTAAGCAGTCATGATTTTACTACTTTTCCTGTCACTTGTTTGAAAGAAGTGCATATAAGCATTAAATAACACAGCTACTTAGTAACAGCATTGGAAATGGAATTCAGACGTCTAATGGAATTATACTACTCTCTAAGTTCACAATATTAAAACACAACAAAAAGCAAAATAGGCAATTGGAATGAAGGCAAAAAAACTTGTTCTGTTTTAATTAAGGAACAGTTCTTACAGCTCAAGTTAGACTAAAGGCATACAAAAATATAAACCAAGATAAAACTTCCCAATGCATCTTATTTTAGCTGGAACTACAAACTGAACTAAGCATATAAACAAAAGAACAGTGCATCAAACAGGGGTATATAAAAGAAAATGGACAAAAGAAAAGAGAAAAAAACTGTGTTAAGATGAAATGACAGTTGTCTCACATTTTTTAACGTTGAATGAACTACCTCAGAACAGAAACAAAATCTAAGAAACATTACTGTTCAGGTGCTTTCATCATGTTTAACCTTTTTTGCATCAGATGAGAGAGATGACTTCTTGAAAAGAGACAGATAAATAGGACAAAATCCATCACATGCTTTATATTGAAGAAAAATAAAGAACCAAAGTTCCAGTAGTTCATAAGAAGAATACAGTAATACATCATAAACTACATGCTAATCATAGGAAAAATATTTGAAAGGATGAAGGTCATATCCAGTCAATACACAACCAAATCCTCCTGGGTTTTACCTTGTATTTTGAATAGCATAAATACAATTATAAATACATAATACAATACATAAATACATAAATACAATACAATACAATAAAAACAAATATTATAATTTGAGAAACAACAGGAGAAGTGGTGCAGAGTGTTAGTGGGCCAGGAGGATGCTCTGTGCCTGCACCTCTACCTGTGTCCTACTTCCACTCCAGGCTGTTTGGAGGACAGTGGCAGTGTGAACCCATACTTTTTGTTCTCTGTCTTCGCCTGCTTTCCTGGTTTTCCTGCTGTGCTGCAGCTCTGATGATGCTGCCCAGCTCTACTCCATCAGTTCCCAGTGCAGGGCTGAACATCGCGGGGTGAGATGCAGTGCACTGAGTGTTAACAGAATCAGTGAACCACTTTGTTATGGCTCCAGCTGTGCTCCTTGCTAAAAGTTTCCTGCCAGTGATACACTGAAATAGTGAGGGCTACAAATGTATTGCAGCTGTCAGCCAGCTGTAAATAACAAACAGTTGCATTCAACATGTCAGACCAATGCAAGAATAGACCCTGAGGAATCTATTTTGTTTGGAAGAGAACCAAACCTTAGCCATAGTTCTGTCCAAATGATTAAACTGAAGCTGCAGTGCACTTGAAAAAGAATTTAGGATTGCTATTAAATAAAGATTGAGTATTGAAAACCTTCTTGATGAGGACAAAATGTCAAATTAATGTACATTTGCAGTCAGAACACAGCTGTTGAAAGTTACCTCAATTTCAGTCACTGATTGAGGTGTGGGAAGTAAAACTGTGATTTCATTTACTTCCTCAATGAGGAAATGGAATAAGAAGTCAGTATAACAAGTCATTTGTTTACTCCTCAACTCCACCAAACATGGCTCAAGCATGAGGCAAAATTTGCAGTTAATTACAGATGACTGAAACAGTGAAAAACAAATCTAAAAGCAATGCCAAACAAAGCAGAAGCAGAACACAAACAGTATTTGGGGAGGTGGTTGAGAAGATCCAGTTAAGCACCACATCTCAAGTGGCAGCTGTAGCAGCGATCAGTGGGTCTGTGGAGGCCACAGATGTCACACTGAAGGGAGGTTGTTCCTTTGCCCAGAGATTTGCAACTACTTCATACTGGTAAGAGTTCCTGACAAAGCAACACAACTTTTAAGAGACACTGAATGATGTTTATAGTGACCATAAAATGTAAATTGTAGAGGCTGTTATTAGATTATTCTAACATTTATAAGATTTATATCATGCCTGAGCTACTTCTTTGCTACTTCTGGCAGGAAACAGCCTTGTCCTGACAGCAGCAGGATGTGATGCACTAACAGCTGTACTGGAGCCTGCTAAAATAACAGCAAAGGTTTTCAGATGCAGTAGCTGTCCTTCAGTTACTCTAATAATACTTCATTAAAATACCAGTTGGAAACACAACCATCTCCTCTGTTGACAAATAATTACCAGCTTTAATAAAGATGGCAAGTTAAAAACTTGAATGGACATTTCTGGCCAATGTCTATACCTAAATATCAATTTCCTCTATCAAAAGAGGACAAAGTCAAGGTAGAAGTTAAAGTAACAAGGCCTTAATGTTTTATAGATTAAGTCCTTCATGAATGTGTCTACACTATAGATTAATTTTTCATTTGATAAATACTGAATTCCTTTCCTTGTTGGCACATTGGAACTTTGATGAAATGGAGATTTTGTGTAGAAATAATTAAATAACTTAGCAGAGGTGCCATTTTAACCTTGGTGGAAAACAGAAAGTTATATGGGTCCATTTTGTTCTGAGCTTTGACAAGAATTAAAATAAATGTCCTTCCTTTCTGTAATACTTGCTTGGAGAAGTGCCATCAAATCAAATCTTTCTACATCATTTTTTACTAATAAATAAACATTTTCGGCATTTAATGCCGTTGACAAACATGACCAGTTCTTCCAAACTGGGATTCTTTCAAGATGTGTTTTATTTTTTCACACCACCTACCCCCAGCCCATCTGGAACCCATTCTGGTTCTGTCTTCTGGAAGTTAATACAGCTATTGATTAGCCATTTCTTAAACCAGCACCATTTACAAGACAATAATAAGCATCATTTCACATAAGGTTAAACATTTGCATGAACTGATTTTCCAGAGTTATCCAGGATAAATGTGTCCTTATTTTCTTGGGTATGGCTGTTGGCTTAATTTTTTTCCTATAATGCCCCAATTCTTCTGGAATCAACAACACTCAGAGGACTTGTTACACTGCAACACTCAGCAAAAATGCTGTAAAATTGTCCAGGATTTCAGTTTATTCAAGGGCAGTATTTTAGTTCACAGTTATACCCATGAATCAGACATTCACAAAACAAAAATGGTGAGATTAACGTGCCACTGAACAGTGAAAGATAATCTCTGTCTGACCTAAATCATTTCAGAATAGTAGAAGTTATTAGTACAATATGAGTCTTTCCTTTTACATGACTTACATCCTGTTTTCAAGTCCAGACTAGACAGGGTGTCTCTATAGCCTTTGAAATCTAATCCCTGTCTTTTCATAGGACTGTGGGTGGATTTGGCTAGAAAACTTCTCAATGATAAGATATTGTTGTAGTGCAATTTTAACACACCAAAAATTTTCGGCCTAGTATTCCTCCTCTTGTGGATCCCTGTTTGACAGCCAAAATTTATAAATTATGATGAGCCTTGTCAATATTGTGTTTTAGTCAAATATTTAATCAATTAAGGGGAATTTTGTTCAGATAATATGAGGGATGTGAAAGCTAGATCGCTTGTTAGACTGCTTTTTAAACTATTTTCTTGCAAGTCTCAAGGCAATGAACTGATGCCTCCTGGATGGCATTTTACTATCTATTTTCAGCACAGAAATGAAACCTGAATTGCATCAGGAAGAACCATAAATGTTGAAGCTGTGGGAAACAAAAATACCATATTTGAGATCCACCAGCTGGTTTTTCTACAGACAACGATGCAGACTAGTTCAGAGCTATTTTCTAAAAGCTCAGCCTGCTATTCCTGTAAATGAAAATAATTTACACACTGAACTTTATAGCAGATTTCTTGTAAATTGTCTGAATAATAATCACTCTTGGGACAATATTTCTGCTTTTATTATCCTTGTGTGGCATGGGTGGATTTCTCAGCATTGCAGTTCTCTTATTTCTGTGGTTGTTTACTTACCTTCCCTTTAGCAGAAAGGGAATGATCATGTGCTGTGGCCTCAATATGACACAGACAGAGCATGTTTCAAAAAGCACATGCATAATCTTTGTGGAAAACTCACACATGCTGCCACAAGGCACAGAAAGCTGGTTTATTGCTAAATGTCATTTTCTTCTTCCACAGGACAGAAAGAGTGGCAGAAGAACAGAAAAGAATCACAAGCAGCAGCAGCCCTCTCCTACATCCTCTGCATTATTTTGCCATGCCAGAGGCAGGTAGCTGACCCACCTGAGTAGCTCTGGAAGACTAATTGGCAGGATGACTTTCACAGACCTTGACTGTGCAGATGTTGCAATCAACTAGAACATCTGAAATACTTGAACATTTGAGTGCAGATAAGATGTTGTAGTGCAACAACCAATCTTAAATCAATCTTAATTGACTGCCCTGTGAGGTGCTCTCCTCTTTCCATTGCACCTCCTGAGGTGGAACCAATTTCAGGCAGGACAGCACTACTTGCCAAGGCCTGCAGTCCTGCCTTCCTGCTCAGCATTTGCACCCCTTGGCTACCACTGCCTCTGGATCAAGAATGAGCTGCCCTGTATGTCCCTTGGCTGTATCATGTATGACTGTGGTTTGGGTGGTGAAGCGTGATCAGGGGGTATTGCTGGCTGCTGAAACTGCTGAAATGCCAGCTCAGTGCATCTTGTGCCTGTGTTCAAAATGGCAATTGTTTTAGTGACAGTATTGCATAAAGGATGTAGCTTAGAGCAGAATGCAAAGCTCCCCAAAATGTGGGATGAAAAAGCACAAGAGGAAACAATGCTCTGTCAAGTAACTCTAGCTTTTTCAGATAATAATTAACAATTTTATTGATCCCCCATCCTTGTGAGACCCCTGAACACTGACCACAATTTCTTAAAATTACATATCTGTCTTTTTGTAGCTTTTTTAAACTTCACAAGTATCTGTCAGTCCTTCCATGAGCCTCAGAGCATCAGGACTTGCCATTTAAGAAGTACTATTGGGCAAATCCCCTTTTGGTTCTGCATCCAGAGAACACAGAGGAAGCTGCCCCCCAGGTTTGCTCAACACTGGCAATGAGCAGCTCAGAGCAGTGCAGGCAACTCACACACATGGATGGCAACACTGGGCAAGCAGGGGCTGAAAATGAGCTCTTCTCTCTGCAGCAGGGCATTGTCAGCCTAGTGCAAGGGAGGTTGGGCACCGTGGTTGCTGATGCTTGGTACCGGAGTGAAACCCTGAAACAGAGCTGATGTGTGTATGAGGTGATTATTCACTTTCTCTCCTACGACAGTTAGGGCTGAGACAGCATCAGAAATTTAGTATTGACAGCTGTGAGCCTGCATTTTAGCGTGCTATACAAAATTATAAGTTTCTTTTGCCATTTCTCTGGCAACCACTTCAGTTATGCAGGGAAAACTGCCTTGGCATCTTGAGTGCAAGAGTTGTTAATTTTACAGAACAACCCCTTAAATGGGCAGAATCTCAAATATAAATGGATAATGCTGAATCTACTGCACCTACCTGAGAATGTACACTAACATCCGTGGCAATTATTCTTGAAAAAAGAATTGGTTAGTTTCAGGGTTTAAAATATTTATAGTAACACATGCGAATTTAAAGCAGTCTGTGCAATCCAGTCATTAGGACTCTATGCACAGGTGTCCTGGCAACTGTTTACCTCTCTTATGGGCTTGTTGGTGTACTTGAGCAAATCTCTTCATTGCTGGTCCTCTGTCACCCCCAAGAATGTCTGAACTGTTGTTAGATACCACCAGAAAAAGGAGCAATGTGTGACAGGTACCTTAATGCAGAAAACACCTCGTCAAGAAAACGTATATCCTTCTAGGAATTACTGATTAGAGTGCCTCAGAGACAACTAATCCTATGCACCAAAACATATCTCCAAATATCAAGTTGAAACGTATCTCCAAATATCAAGTTGAAAGTCTCAAAAATAGCTCATTCAGGTAATAATTATTCTGCATATGGTGGAGATTTGACCAACTAAAACAAGACAGTGAAAAAAAATCCCATCAAAATACAGAAAATGCTATGTAGAAAAACTTCTTTTGTATAATTACTATTCTCTTCATGACAGAAACATATTGTACCACCAAGTGTCAAATGGGGATAAAAAGACTGAACTCCTCCAAATTGCTTTAGGGTATCTTTCAAAAATTAAACATGCATGGAGTTTTGTATTTCTGATCACACCACAATACACAGGAAAGCACAGACATGAATTAATCTACCCATGAAATTCAATAACACATGTTTACATGATCAAGAACGAGACTCATGGAAACAGTAAATATATGCTTAGAAAATAATTACAGCCACTGTTGTTTTGACTGGCAATGAAATCAATCTTGCAGTCACCTACTGTTCTTACTCAAGCAGGAAAAAGTAAAATTGCAGACAAACTGGCTTAAACAGAGTAGTGTTAGAAACAGTAGTAAATAAGCAAATGGGAGAAAATACTGACACAATTGCATAGAGATGAAAACCCTCAACAGATATTACAGAGAGAGATGTAGATGTACAGTTATATCATTACATAGAGAGATATTGATGACCAGATATATCACTTTATGGGTATGTACTTAAATAAGCCACCCTCCCCAGCTGGTTACTGTTTAAAATAAATGTATAAAATTGTTAAGAAATCAGTGTTCATAGAAAACTGAAAGTACTAAGAATAGGAGACAGGGAAAATTAAGATAAGTGAGAAAATATTTCTAGGGCTGTATGAAGAAAGCATATAGAATGAGTTAAATAGTTTAACATAATAACTGTGGGTGGAGTTTTTATATCTCTCTGAGTACTGATACTACTGTGATGCTTGCACCAAATTCAAGAGCACAATTGACAGCTATAATGCTAATCATTAAAAAAGTTACGCTTCTGGTTTGTACATTTAAAGAATGTTAGGTATCATGACCAATAAAGACATGAAAGAGGATTGTTATTTAAAGGCTGAGATTCAGAAAAATAAAATAGTCTGGAAAAAAACTGAATCAAATCAAACCTCTTTAGCAAATAGGAAATTCATGCATAATCACATCTACACTCTCAGATATAATCCATAGAAAAGGGATTTTCTTATGAAGAATATCACATTTTGCAACTTATTCATAGTTTGAACAGAGGATGCATAAAGTAGAGCATGACGTAATGCCAGAATGTGTCACAATAATGGCAAACCTACAGTTAGACCCTCAAGCCTGCTTGAGACAGGCGTAGAGACGGGCAAGTGTGAGCCAGTGCTGACCTTGGAGTTCTGTGTTTCTCTAATCCAACAGCTGCCCATAACAAAAAGGACGTGACATAACTCTGCTACTTTGGCACCCCAGTAATTCAACTTGCTCCTAAAGTTAGATTTTTAATGATGAACAATATATTTTGGCACTTCTGGTCCCTAAAATATCATTCTTGTTTTGCTGAACTAACAAAACAAGGGCTACCCAATAAATCAGAGCAGTGACGTGCAGTATTGCTCTATAAATTGGCAGTTTTGTTCCTGGATTATCCTGTAGGCATCTGCAAAAGACACTAAAGATAAAATGAAAACATTTTCATGCTTAAACCCCCTTAAATAAGTCTCAGGTACTGGAAGAAAATATTTATAGGCTTGTTAATTGAAAATGGTGCTGATGTTAGAAGGAGATTTCACTGTAAGACTTGTCTCTGAAAGACTGAATGAAAACTGGAAAGAGGGATTGCAGTGTTCTGTACACCCTTAGAGACATTACAGGGTACCACATCTCCAAAACAGGAATGGATTCTTCATGAACACCATCTGTAATTGTCCTGGATACAACCATTGACTGCACTAAGCAGGTGGCAGTATAACTGTGGCATTAATGACTGTGACAGCTGTGACCATATTCCTCTTCCAGTTAATGCTAGTCTATGACAGGAAAGATACATTTTTTACATGCTATAATATTTAATGTGAGGGATGTCTGGGGAGTCTAAACACATATGCTTTGAATTCAGTCATTTTTGGACCTGTGGCTAATAGCTAAATTGCACCCTGCTCCACATTGCTCCTGGATAATAATATGAATTGGGAATCTGGACAACTCATTAGGGCACAGGTGAGCTACCTTTAAAGTATTGAAGAAAGAACTTGTATTACTTCCTACTCTTTGCTTAGAAATATTTGGATTTTTCCATGTATGCAGTAAGGGAAACTTAGGAAGACAAGAGCTGCTGTTGTAGCAATATCTCTTTCTGTTATGGCAGAAGGTGACTCCGTGACTGTTTAGGATGAGTACTGCTCATGATTTACAAGCCAGGGCCTTATTCTGTCTCTTACATTTGGGTTTTTACAACCCAAAGACTGTGAGCTGCAGCCACATTGTAGTGTTTGCAAAATGCCTTGTTCCAGGCAAGCATGCAGGAACACGAAGTGCATAGACTGGCCTTCAGTTCTTCACTTTGTGTCTCACACTTGTCACCTGTGTGCCACCACCAGCTGAGATTTTGTTAGCTGGTATCAGGAAGCAAAAGTATTGTGGGGAACCCAAGTGACAACACTGGCTGGATGAGTTCCCTTCTATTTTTGCATGGGAGATACCTGGCATGTCCAGAGATGAAAAATTACAATGTGAAAAAGACACAGTCAGAAACTCTGAGCTTTTTGAAGAACACCTGTCTCCACTGAAGTAGTCTTTTGCCTTTCCAGAGCAGTGCTCAAAACATGAAACTCAGATGATGGTGTCATGAAAGAAAGAAGTGGCAGTGGCTTACAGATTTCAGTTATGGAATATTCTCCAGTGAAAATATACACAGCCTTCTTGTGCAGCTTTTATCTTAGAATTATCAACCCTAATATAATTAATGCCCAAAGCACTAATTAATCTGTCATACCTATTTTGTATGGCAATGCAAAAAAACCCTCTCCCAGTGGTTCAGTATGCAGGATTTTTGCCACATAGCCATTTTTTCCTCAAGTAAAACAAAAGCATTTTCCTCCCAGTGTTGATCACTGATTTCATATCAAATAAATCATAATGTCCACCCTAGCAGTGGGTTTCTGGACAGGCACTGAAAAAGGGCACAAATGAATGATTGTGCTTGTGCCTGGCCAACTGCTCCTTTGCTAAGCATTAGGTCCACCTAGTTTATTATTTTCAGGATCGGGGAGGAATTATTCTCATCCACTCTGTTCCTGCTCTAGTAGACTGGCTAAAAATGAAATCAACATTTATCTCCCAGGAAGAAAGCAGGGATGGAAAGATGAGGTTTGTTCTTGTTACTGCAGTGCTGTTGCTTTGCAGAAGGAAAAAGAGCCCTTGGGACGTGACTGACTTCATGAGATTCTTGGAAATTCCGCTGTAATTCATTGGATTTCAGGCCTTTCTGCTGTCTGTCACTAGTCTAGTATAGCAGTGGTCTCTGTAGGGCTCATTTCCCTCCAAGGCCCCTTGTAAACTTGTGTCTTTTATGTGTTATTTTTAAGGAAATAAAAAAGTGGAAGTCTTCATCAGGAAGAACCTAATGAAGCTTGTGACCTTTACTGGGCCTACTGTCACTTATTCTGTTCTTAAATTTTACATTTTTCTTTATCCAAATAGGATGACAATGCACTAGAATGCATTTATAATTAATTGTGGACATCAGCAGATGAGAATATAAAAAATTCCAGACTGGATTTTTTTTCCGAATAATGCAGAGCTTCAAAAACTAACTGCTGTATAACAAAAGGCAAGTTTGATTTGTCTACAGAGCAAAGAATCCCTGTGACAATTATTTCTATCAAATAATTGCAGACTGCTATTTTTTTCAAGCAAATACTGTGACTAATGAACTAGAGCAACTGCAATGATGTTTGAGAAAAGCTCTGTTACCTGACAATTTTGTGGACAGTTTGTTCTACCTCTTCACTATTTGTCTCCACCTATAAGCATGATACAAATGATAGTTTCAAAGCCACAAAAACAGACAGTCTTTGATTTCACACTGTGTACCAGTTTAGATATTTTAGCAAATCTTCCGTGTCTATAAATAAAAATGCTCTGAAAAGGTAAGGAAGGGTCGACCATGTCTTTCTTCCTTGCATCATTCTGGGAAGGTTTGGCAGTGGAGACCTTTTGTCTGTCCTTTTCTCAAAACATAATTTTTTTCTTTTTCCAAATAGTCAATGTCTGTTTACATGGTTCAGAGAATTTGTAATTATCATGGCAGAAAAAGACAATAATCTGGTGCAAGAATGAGGGTCTATGTGAAGGTGTTAGCATGAAATTCAGTCATTTCATTCCATTCATTCTTGTATAACTAGCCATAAACCTATTCTTTTAAATCCATTGTACATCTTTAAGGAGAAAAATAATTACAACTATATGTCCAATGTTAAAAAATACCAGTCGTATCTCTAAAAGAAATTATACTATTGTGATCAGAAATCTGTATTTAATACAAAGAGATATTTTCTTTTCTATCCAGCTTTCCTTCTATTATTGACAGCCTTTTCAAAAATCAGGATTATTTTAAGATGCTTCAAAAGCCTAATGGTTAAATCTTCTTACCCATCCTGACAGATTAATGTCAGCTAAAGGGACTAGCATGATACAAGCACAGCTTCAAAAGCCACTCTTTTCCTTGGGTAGACTCTCCTGGCTGAAGCATCCTGACAAACAGCCAGGAACCTCCTTCCTTAGGGTCTCCTTTCAGGCAAGGCATAGAGGGACCCAGCACAGAAACTAAAGAGAGTATTTCTGAAGTATCTTCATGACAAGGACATATGCCTCTGCTTTTGTGCCACCTTCCTTCTTATTTTAAATAGCTCTTCTCTTCACCTGGGAAGGTTTCTACAAGAGTTCACAGGGAGAAAACAGATCTCCTTTTAACCTCCCCTTCCCCAGCTCTCTCAGTAGCCACTCTCTTTTTCTGGTCCTTTTGGAACATCAGTGGTCCTGCCAAGACAGTCTTTGGGGAATCTCTCCAGGCCCTTTCACTGAGATTCATACCAGCACTGCTGGAAATGCTTGTGCTGCTATGTTCTGGAGTTACACTCACCTTTTCCATGGCAACTTAAAATGATATCCAGCTTCTTCTTCTTCTTCTTCTTCTTCTCAGGTCCTTCTTTGTGTTTGCTTTGTAATGGAACACTGACCTTCCAGGAAGACTTGCACCTGCCAGACCCTGAGTATAAGACCTTACCTTTTCATTCTGTGTGCTGAATTTCATGCTAGCCCTAGCTGTACAGTGGTAAAGGTTGTTTAGTTCTTCCTTTATGTAATTCTGGCCCTCTTCTGTTTTGACAAAGCATCCAAGTTCAGTGCAATCAGGAATTTTAGTTTTTAAGCTCTTACTGAGTCAGAGTCATGAGAGAAGATTTCAAACATGAGCAGTCCTAGGAATGATGCTGAAGGAGCTCCCTTGGTCACTGTTCCATGTCTTGATTCATTCCTTTGCAACACAGCCCACTGTTCCCTCCTTTCTCACCAGTTCCCCATCCATTCTCACACCATTTCCCATCTGTGATGACCCACCCACAAGGAGAAGGAAGCACCTGATCCACCCTGTGACTTAAAGGCAACTTCTCTGGGTCTCTACACATCTTCTCTGCCTTTGTTAGTACTTCTCCATATAGTGCCTTTGGGCTACAGGAAGGCTACTAGGAGAGTTCTTGTTTAATAGAACCTGACAGCATCAATCCATCTAAAATTTAAGGACTTGTACAGAAATGTCAAGTGCATTTCACAAAAGAAATGAGTTGATAATGCAGTGTTTACAAAAAGTTGCCTTTCTCTAGAAAACTGGGAAGAGCTATCAGGACAGCCTGGTGCCATTTATTCTGGTATATCTATATCACATTTTACCCCAATTTCCAGGTAGTTTCATGTCTTCATAGTTATTCTTAAAATATACACAAACCATTCATGTACTCCATGTGCTTCAAAATTTATGCAGTTACTCCTGTTGCAGTAATTGTCCTAATTTGTTTGTTTTGTCAGGCTTCAAACCAAGGATGTTTTTCTGAATTAGTAGGCTTTTTAGTGTTTCAAGAAAAAAATCTCCTCAACACATGCACAGCAGAGCAGGCAAACAAAAATTACCAGCTAAATTTTGGTTTATTTGTTTTAGCGTCCTTCAGGTCAATTAAGGAATAAAACTGATTAGGCTTGAAAGAATTTCTTTTGATGCACATTCATCATGGCTGGTGCACACCACCCACCAGGCTGAGGGGAAGCAATATCGAATGTGACATGCAAAAGCAAAAGAAAACATTAAGCTTCATTGTACAGATAGATAACGGGCAATAAAGCAGGCATTTGAGTTTCTTTGCCCCTTTGAGTATGCCAAAACCTGCCTTTTTGCTTCCCAACACTGAATAAAGACCCAAGGGAGATTCCAGGAGACATTCCAGGCTGTAGGGCACTGAGTTAAAGCTCTGTTCTCTGCAAGATCCAATCAGGAGTGTATGAATCTCAGGAAGGGCTCTAACATTTTCTCTTGACATCATCAAAGACCCTACTCATTCTGTGGCCAAAAGGAAATCCAAATTTAAACCTCTAAGACTCCACAAGCACAGAGTTATGGTAGTGAGTGGGTTCTGGTTGAGATGAATTGCCTGTACAAGGCCTTCTCTTTCTCACACTCTCCCCAACGAGGAGGCTGGGGATGGGCAAGGGTTTGGGATGGGATACAGCCAGGACATCCGACCCCAGCTCACCCCAACTGATCCCAGGAACATTCCAGAACATCCGATGCCATGCTCAGCAATGTGAGGTGATGAGTTTTCTGAGGGGTTGTTGCTCAGGGGCTGCATCAGCAGCAGTCAGTTGGTGGGAAGTGATTGCTTTCACATCACTTTGGGTTATTTGGTTTGGTCTTGCTTTTCTTTTATTTTTTTTTAATCCTCTTTCTTTTTAACCCTTTACTTATTGTACTGTAGGTTATCTCAAAGCATGACTTTTCTCATTTCTCCCGTGCCAGTTCTTTCTTCTATTCCACTGGGAGCTGTGAGCAAGCAGCTCTGTGAAGCTGAGCTGACACCTAGGATAAGCCATCACAGTCCTTCCTGGCACCCAACACAGGGCACCAAGTGTTCAGAAGAATAACAGATTTGATCAGAGCATGGTAGACAAAACTAATTCTTTATCTATTTACAGTTGCTGGTTACAATATTCAGTTACTTGTTCTTGACACTGACTTGTTTGTTCCCTTACCTGCTCCATGCCACATTCCATGTCTTGCTGTACATCAAATTAGAGAGTGTGTGGAGGGCTGGTTTTGGCTTTTGCAGTTTGCTATGCTGTGCATCATTTGTTCACTGGTTTTAGAGTAGCTTTCTGCCTTGTTACAATGGCTCCTCAGTCCCTCCAGCATCCTTGGGTAAACAGAATGCACATACTGGTGTGTCTCAAGAACCTGTTCTGACTTTTCCAAGATACACCTATTTAGGAATTTCACACAGAAACACATCCTGAAGCAGTATGGTTATGGGTAGCAAGGTGTATGGGAGAATGTGGGTAAGTGCCTGGAATGTTTTGTCACCTCTGAGAATGTGGCACTTCTCCCCGAAGTGGAAAGATGGAGAAATCTGATGTGCACACTGGGGAGAATTCAAATTGGGTAAAATAACCCATGATTTGAATTACATGGTGCCATTACTGTATCATGCCCCTGCTGTATGAGACTGCATGTCACCATTAACAGCAAAATGTCTTCATGTTAAAAAGGCTGGTTTGGTCTAAAATGAGCAGCAAGCAAACAGTGCATCAAAGAGCAGAGCCTACCTACAGGACCTGGCCTATTGACCACTCTCTAAGCCAAACTGACTCCATGTCTGAGCCCTAGAGCAGTGTTGTGTTTAGGGTGTCTCACCTGTGCCACAATAAGAGCTCAGTGCAGCAGTGGGAACAGGCTGGCACTGGTGTGGAGCGAGGCAGGGCTGCTGGGGCTCATCAGTCACTGTGTGCACACTCCTCTAAGAACAGACAGCCAAACCCAGACAAATAAAAGAACACAGTTACAAACCTAATTCTCATATTTTCAAAAACTAGATCAGCCTGATGACCCCATCTGCCCAAAAGGAAGGCCACGCCACCACCTGTCCATAAGGAAAATCCATCTGGATCAAGAAGATATGCTTGTTTATATAATAAATGAGTTTACATTGATTACACAGCTTTGTCCTTCTGTCCCTCTGTCCCACTTTTGCTCACAATTCCATGATATAATCCCCCACAGAACACTGTCTGTCTGATCAGACCCACCTAATGACACTCTGGGCTGGTAGGAGAAGCACGATACATACATATTCTCTCATACACACAGAGTTTAACTCTGTGTTTACAGATGGTTTGATTTTTCACAGCAGTAAGAGCATACACTAAGTACCTTATGTTTTCTGCATTTATATAATGAGAAAAAAAGGTTTAAAAATAATTCTGGAATGGAGAAAAGTGTTGATGTAAAATACATCCCAATTCACACAATTGTTTTGAATTGAAGCTGCATACTCCTAATTGAGAGTGAGCTCCCTATTTTACACACTATAAAGTCAGACTTCTTGTTCACAATTACTGTCCTATAGCAAACAGCATATACTGCTCTGGGAATGCCACTCATCAGGCTGGGAAAGACAGGATTTTATAATTATGTTACAGCAGCTAGCAAAGAAAATATTTCATTGCATATTTGCTTCTTTAATAGACATATAATATTATAAACTCTTTATTTATAATCAATTTATTATGTGTATATTAGATTTGGGCTCTTCCACATTCATAGCAGTGTACAATGTTGACTTCCACATCAGTTGATAAAATTCCTATTTGTTTCTGAAGAAAACATATAAATAAAATAGTTTTCATCCAATTTAATTTTCATTAAGTGCTGATTTATGAGGCACATTGCAGGTACAAGCATGGTAACGTGGGAACGCTGCAGCTAAATCAGAGTGTATTATTTCAATTTGTGATGGTAAAGTAAGAACCATGTGCAAGTCTGTTTGAACATGATAAGAACAGGAACAAACATTCAGTCTGTGTTTTGCTGGGGATTATCAGCATTTCAATATTATGTGGTAGGCAAACCACTACAATGGAAGTGAGAACAGATGGGGAGAGCACTAATGCTTTCCTAGACTGCAGAACACAACTCGATATTGTACTTCAGTTGTCACCAGGCTCCACTATCCATGTACGATCTCACATTCAGCTGATACAAAAAGTGATGAAAGATAATACTTTAATAAATTAAAATGACATCATTCATGCTGCTGAGGACCATCATCCCCCTTAATAAGTCTGTGTCATCAGCTATGAGATTCAGGTTCAGTGGAATCAATGGACAAGAAACACCAAAGGACTTCACACAAACTTAGAGGTATTTTAAATAAATAGAAAGATCTCTCAGCTCCTTTTCTGAAACACTAATAGAAAAAAAAATCAAAATTGTGATTAAAAAATATTATCAAAGCAACAGCTGTGCTGTAGGATATTTATTCTGAAATTTGTTCTTAACACCTGCACTTGCATTCCCATCTGCTATCTTAACAGAGCAAGATATGTCACTCTATATATAAAAAGGGTTATTTGGGTATACAGTATAATAAAAAAAAATATATCTTGTATCTTAAAAACTATAGCAATATGTAAGCAGATTTCTCATAAAGTATCTTGCAAAGTCTGGCAGTTAGGCTCGTGAAAGAGACCAGAATCAGAGTCAGAGCCAGCCCTGACAAGCTTGCAGTCCTACAGGTGGGCTCAGGTCAAGACAGGGAGATGCCAATCAGAGATTCAAGCCTTTATACCAGCCCCTTGTTAAAGAAGGGGTAGTGTGGGAAGTTTATACAGGGTCTGACAGCTTCCCAGAAATATGTTATGGAAGTATGATACTACCTATGAAAGCTTTGAACCTCTGATGGCAGGTCTGGCTCTAAAAATACAATGTGGAAAAAGTCCTGCAGAGAGGAATAAAGGAAGAAAACAATCTGAAGAAAAGACTGGAGCCATTACTGGAGCAAGGGGAGCAAGGTAAGAGAGGAGATCAGACTGCTGAACGAGATGGAGCTACAAAGACCTTCAAGACAAAGATGAGACTTTTAAAGTGGTTGAGGAAACAGGGGAAAAGGGGAAACAGTGGCAGATGCTGGACAGGGTTGTGTTTTGAGCGAGGGGGAGTGAAGAGAGACAGTTCCAAGTGAGACTGCAAGGAAAGAAGTAATATCAAGGGAGGAAAGATTCCCAAAGGGCTGTGGGTATGGTTAAACTGTATTTTACTGAGAGGAGGGAAGGAACAGAAAGACTTTCACGGGATGTAGAGGAAGGAGGAGCTTCCTTCAATCAGGAGTCTGAGTGACAGCATGGAGCAGTTGTCAACAGCGACAGATTAAAGACAGCAGCGAGAGGATTAAGGGCAAGAAACAAGAAGCTTGGTGGCACTAGTGTGTTACACCTGAGCTGCCAGGGAGCCATTCACTGCCATGCCAGGGACGTTCTGCATCCCAGCACAGGACACGCAGCACAAGGACAGGAGTGGATTCATGATTCCCCAGTGAAAAACTAATAACTGGAATAGCTTGAGAAGCTCTCCAGGATTAACGCATAAAGAAGTGAGTTGATCTCTATACCACAAACTCTTTCCTTCAGGACATTTGCTCTCTCTGGCCCATGCTGTGGACCAGCTCTGTGGACTGCCTGGATTCCTGCCAGGTACCTTCAGTTTTCTATCACCTCTGGCAAGCATCCTTTTTAGAGTGTAAAACAGTTTCTGCAGTTTATATTTAAAGCATGCACATGTGTGCAAGGTATTCACTATTGACCAGGAAAATGGAGATTGCTCTATGTTAGACTCCTGCATCTAAGATTTTTGAGCCTTTAATGCCTTGTCACCCCTTACAGCTTCAGCATATTTGATCTACCAGTTTCTTCTCTTATAGTTTTTGATTTTGCAAAATTAACATGAATGTTTTCACCTCAGGACTTTTTTGACCTGTGTTTTTGTATTAATTGAATTTCAGTCTAAGGAACACAAAAGCTGTTTTCAAAAAAATACACCAAGAATAATGTTATTAATTTTGCTGTGATCCAACTCCCACTTTTCCTGGTTTATTTTCACCTAGAGTCTCTGACATGAGCAAGATAGATTTTGTTTCCTAATATGAGTCTTTTATTTTCCTTATAATTGAAAATTGATCAGACACTCAGCAGTTATATAGGAAAACAAGTTACCTGCACATCTTTCATATTAAATACAAAGAAAGTGTGAGTTACAACAAAGTTTATGAACCATTTTAAAAAATTGAATGCATATAGTAGGAAATTGTATTATAGGATATTCCAATAAGGTATGTTTTATTGGATAATAACTAAAAAGAAGTAATTTGTTAAAAATGGATAAATGAACAGAATCAAATAGTCAGAAAGAGAATTAAGCAAACTTGTTCCTTATTCAGAGAAATACAATTAACAATATTTCCATGTCTTAATATGCCCTATGGAGGAGTGCTTTTAAGACATGCAGCATTTAACCAGGCATTAGTCAATATAATCCTATTATTTGTCCCCACAATCAAGTTTCAAAAATAAAATTGTCCCATTCTTTTCAGAATAACTTGGAAACAGGAATTAATTTGGAATTAACAAGCAGTGTTGCATAGGGAAACACATTTGATATAGCTGTCATTATTGTCTTCATTATGAGCAAAGGCTAAACTGACACTTCTCCCATTCAACTCTCCAAATATCAGCCACCCAGAGGTTAATGGCTGGCAGCAGCAGCCCTTGTTGAGGGGAGCAGTCTCACACCTACATGCAAACAGCACCCATCACAAGAGTTCTCATGACCTGATTGCATTAGGAGTTTAAATGTTTATATCAGCAATTTACATAAAAGTATAGCAGATTTGAATTCCTGTGCCAGAAAAAGAGATGGGTTGAAAGTGAGGATAATGCCAGACAGGGAGAATAGTGCCACATGAATACCCATGTCTTTTCTGTCCTGCTAGGAAGAGTGGAACACCAGCTACCAGGCAGTGTGCCCACCCAGCATGGAGCCTCACACTTTGCATCTAGATTAGCAGCTGCAACAAAAAGCTCTTCAAGCAAATCTGGAGCTGCCATTTCCACAAAGGGTACAAAAAGCCCACTAACCAGTAACAGAATATAATGTCATTCTAATAACAGAAATTTTAAGCCGCAGTCAGCTTAGTAGAGAAGGCCAACTACTTACAAACACAGTAAAAATTGTCTGTGTTTCCTGTATCTTCTGTAAGGAAGAAGAGTTAACAGCAGTTATTGAGAAATTGTTTCAGAGTTTCTCTGCTTCTTCTTGACTCCTGGAAACCAGGTGTTCACTCCGGGGGATACCAGGAACACCCCTGGGAACAGTGTCACAGACATACAAACTCACCAGTTTTGCTTGGTAAGAAGGGCAAAAAATCCTAAAACTCAGCCTAGAATCTCAGGAGACAACCTAAGTAGGGATGAGATTGGCAAGTGAATGAGCATCAGTTTAAAAAAATCAAATCTACTGGAATGTCTCCATGTCTCAGTAAAAAGGGATACAGACAAAGACTATAAATATTTTATATGTAATTGGCTCTACATTTTAAGAGTGACTGCAGTGATTGCTGAATCTTGTCATTCTGCACAAGGACTGTCCCTGCAGACAGGCACTGATTAATGATACCATCCTCTGAAATTTGAGCCACAGAGACCTTCAGACTTCAAGAACATTTTAAACTGAATTTATGTGTCCTTCCTAGCTCACTGAGCTCACTGTTTCATTGTGTCACATTTGCTTACAAGAGAAGACCAGAGACCATAACTGGCTAATATTTTTCCTGTTTTCTTGTGGCACATTGACATAACATTTGGAAAAAACTGTGATTTTGAGCAAGAAATTTTATTAGGCGGCAGTGGTCACTCTGATGATACATGAAGAAAAATCTGTGCTCCCTGGAGAACTGTATGTCTTTGCCATCGCCATTTATGCTTCTATTTACAGTCCCCATTTTTTACCTGATCTCATTATCAGGGTATCATAGTGGTACTCTATTAATGAGACTAAAATATGTCCTCATCAAGAGGCTGAGTCAGACTATAATGTGTTTTTGAGAGAGATCCCCACAGCTGGATAATTTCCATTGTCTAGGAATATTTCTAAATGACTGAAAAACTCCTTCCATGTCTTCACTGACTTAACGTGGTCCAAAGCACAGATGATGGTGAGTTCTAAAATGCTGATCTTCTCAAAAAGCCTTCAAGGTCGCTGTTAGGGATGAACATTGGAAATTAAGGTCTCTGCCAAAGGGTCATAGATAACATGACTCAAGCAGATATCCAAGCTTATACTTCATTTAAATTTGTGTAAAATAGATATAAACAGAAGTATAATATGTTGTCCCACTGCTCTTTTCACTTCTTTAAAGTTTTCGTTTTACCTGTTTTTAGGCATAATCCCTATAAAGTACAACTCCCAAGAAATCCATATACTTTTGTCTCCAGATTGAGTCAGTCTGACTGGACACTCTGTCCATCTCCAGGAGCAAAGGAAGCAAAGTTATGGAGACATTTCTTCCCTTGGCAAGCAAGATAAGCATAGAATCCCACAGGATTCAATTCTAGAGACAAAGCTCTCCCTCCTCATCCTGCATGTGGTCAACCCTGACACTCTAAATGCTGGGAACCATGAGTCTTGTCTCCCTAGCTTGTGACAGATTAAAGAGATAAGAACAACAATAAAATAGGTGGCAGAGACCAGCAAGATTGTCAGCTGGTCATAATTTCTATAACCAAGTAAAAGAGAGAATATGTCATCAACAAGATGGTTACTGAACAAGGCTGACTCTTTTCTTAGGTTGGGAATGTGCTGCGTGTCCCATCTCTGTTCCCAGGCACTCCCAGGCAGGTGATTAATGAATAGAGCTGAAGCACAAGTCAAGAACTTTGCCATGGACTGTGGAGGCTGCAGCCACAAATCCAATATCCAGTAGAAAATGAGTTTCAGAAAGATTATGACAAGGAGGAGGGGGAGGTGACCGAGGGGGGCAGCGGGACAGAAGTGTGACAATATCTATAAAACAAGACTAAATACAACAGATAGGCTTCGTGCAGAAAGCCGAGCAGAGCAGCTCCTGACACTAGGTGTCATTGGCACTGCACCTCCTGGGCACCGGGGCCAGCTCCATCGGCACGGCTGCCGTGGTGCCTAGTGGCAGAGGCCTCTCACTCGCAATGCTTAGGAATAGAAACCTTTTGTTCTTGTTGCTGGAAATACTTTTGCTCTTTTCTTCAGCCTGTTTTTAGTAGTACTGTTGTTTCAGATGCACACTGGTGCCTAAAGAGAGAGGGTCAGTCGTGAAGGGAGGCTCAGTTCCTTGAGCCAGAAGGGATAACATTAACATGCTGCAATCCTGCCATTGCATTATGTTGAGATAGATAGATAGATAGATGGATCATAGATAGATTAGGTAGATGGATAGATGATATATAGATAGATAGATAGATAGATAGATAGATAGATAGATAGATAGATTAGGTAGATGGATGGATGGATGGATAGATAGATAGATAGATAGATAGATAGATAGATAGATAGATAGATAGATAGATAGATAGATAGATAGATAGATAATTGATTGATAGATAGATACAAGGTGCGTGTGGGCAGATATCTCTGCCTGTTCACATCGGGGACAGGAAGGCTGGAAGGGCCTCCCATTGCTCCAGTTCCACTTGTGCTGCTCTTGGAGAAGAACAGGGCAGCATTCCCCTCACTCTCAGCATGCCTTGCATTTTTCTCTGAGAGTGATGAAAGACTTTCCTCAGTCACAGCAGCATTTTGGTCACATGCAGGGTTACACCTTTATCATCCTCCAGCAAGGTGCAAAGGAAATTCTCCTGTCTTCTCTCATACTGACCCAGATGTAGCCAGGGGGGTTGGAAATAGTGTATTAAGGTTACATCATGAAAAACACTGGTGAATTAAAAATAAAAAACAGTCCTACACAGCTGGCAGTGGATGAATGTTAAAGAGAGCAAAAAAATTAAATTAATGAGTATCCAATTTACCCAGTACCTTCTCAATAATGTTTTTCTAAGAAGGTAGAAAAAAGTGATGTATAAATGAATAGAGAATTACTATCTCCAGGAAATATTTGCATTAAAACCTCAAGAACCAGAGGTTGTAATTTACTCCAATACAGAGAATTTATATATTTAGAAATTCTGGTCTTACAAACCATAGAAGTCTCTGGAGGTATTTAATGATTCTTAAAAGCAAGTAAGTCCAAGATTTGATTAACTACATTTTTGTGCCCTGCAAACGTTGAAGGTCACAGTTTCATACTGCAATTCTCACCCACCAAGAATACTTCAGAAGAAGCATTTTTTTTTTCAATGAGTGGTGCATTTTCTCAATCCAAAGAGTCTGAAAGATATGCTACTGTGCCAAATTTTGGGTCAGCTACTACCGGAAAGATAGATGAGGCATCCCAAAGGAGGATCACCAAGGACATCTGAAGCTGCAGCACCTTCCCGAAGGGCAGAGGGAGCAAGAGATGGCTTCAGGGAGGGGAGGGGAGAGGAGGAGAGTGGGATGCTGAGAGTAACTTTCAAATTCACAAGCTGCTCTGAGATCCAGCTCCACGCTCGTGTATCTGCCTTAGTTTCTGGATGGCCTGGCACACTTCTGCTAGCACAAGAATAGAGTGCCACAAGTCCTTAGTTTCTCTGTGCCTTCATCCCTCTCTGTGAACCGGGAAGAACACAACTCCTTTTATCACCGTTGTCTCTGTCTCCATCTGTCTGAGCCTCTCTCTGTCGGTGTGTGGTATCCAAAGCTGCTGATCAGGGTTTCTCCTCACAGCGATGACACAGATAGATAGTCAAAATCATTAGAGTGCTCAGTTAAATCTCCACGAGTGGTTTCAGAGGTTCAGGGCTGCCATCTGCAGTTTTTAGCTGCAGTTTTAGCTGTTTTCAAGGATTAGGTTTTTCATAAATGAGATGTCACCAGAAGCTATTGTTCTCAGGGACCACTGCATCACTTTTAAGAAAAATTCCAAGTTGTTTGTCATCTGCTTAACAGGAATAATCTGCCAGACATCTCCATTATCAAATAAATTGTATAGAGGCATAAAGGAGGCATTCCTCAGCTGTAACAGTGGATTTTTCCATTTTGCCTCTGGATAGTTTTCCCTAAAATTGTGACAATCTCATTATGCTCTTGCTGATTTTTCAGAAGGACTCTTTCTTTTACTAATTTATTAATGCTCCTTGATCTACAAGCAGCACAGCAGAACAGTATTTTGGCAGCATCTCAAACTATATCTTTAGTTTCATGATGTTTATTTTTATTCTCAAAATAATCCTTATGCCATAGTGTACCTTTTTGTGTAACATTAAATATTTCCTAAAAAGGATTTTTTTTCCTTTTGGTTCAATGATGCAAACCCATGATGTTGACCCGTATAAGGATGGACTACATTAACTTTGCCAGATCTGAAGTACTGGCAGTCTTCTTCACTCATTTCTGTAGCTAAGTGAAGGGATCTAGTAAACATCTCCTCTCCAGCTCACTATCTATTCCCAGAAAGGTACAAGAGCAATCATCATGGGGACTTCTTTCTTCACAGGAATGAATCAGCTTAACCAGCAGGATTTGTTTTCATGTACTCTATCTGATTTGCTGTAGCGATTCTGGTTTGCTAGAACAAATGTCATGGTAACACAGTTGAACAAACACTCATATTTCCCCCAGCCCTAAACATGAACCATTGTGAGCTTTCTTCCTCTTCCTTCAGAGAGGCCAAATAATTCACCTTCCATGCAAGCCATCAGGCTGCATTTCCTGCACTTCCTGCATTTCCTGCACTTCCTGGACTTCAGGTGTGGTTCCTGAGAGTGGAAGCTCAGCTCCTGCAGTGCTGCAGGGAACATGACTGTCCTGACCTGAACACCAGGAAGAAATTTTGTGTTTCCAGCCTGCTGTGCTTTGCTGCCAGGAGTACAAGATAGCTACATGCCTGCTCAGGGGTGCCTGCAGAAGCCATGGCTCCTGCAGAAAAACCCTAGCCCAGAACACTGAGGGAAAACATGTTCCCTCAAATTTACACTGACCTCGTGGCAGAATTGCTGCTTCCCAAACTGCTCACTCAGTTCTGTGTTCTTGGCACTTGCCTGGTTCAGACACACTTCATGTTCTTGAATCATCTACATTTCTCAGTCCCCTTGCTCACATGCAGACAGTTCTGCTGGGCTGAAGTTAATATTGCATGACTGCCTTCTGAAGGGAAGAAAAAAAAGAAAAGAAAAGAAAAAACCCTCTTTTCTCCTTTTATTTTTAGACTATGGCACAGTTTCAGATGATCCTGGACTCATTTCTGCATCAACTGACATTTGCCATTAATCTCACAGGTCTGTGAGGGAAACAGTTCTTCAAAATTAAAAGAATTCTGTATCTCTGGTAGAAATGCCCTGGAAGTAAGTTGAAACCAATGTCAGAAGCAAGAGCTGCTTCTCCCTGGTGCTTCTTGCCTGTCAGCATTGCCTCTGCCTACTCCCCCAGAGAAGTCAGGCTTTCTGATATGTGGGAGGCTTATCAGATGGTGTCTGTCTAAATCAAAGCCCAAATAATGCTGTTACACAGCAAGTAGAGGTGTTTTGTTTTGGTCCTTTTGCAATAATTCTGCCTAAAAAATTATGCCTTCACAGTCAGAATATACCTTTTATAAATGCTCCTTTAAAAATGACTCATCTTTCTTTGAAAATAAAAAACACCCGCTGTTTTCCTTCACTTAGGAAACTAAACATCTATTTAACAGAGGTTGTTATGCTTAGAAGCCTCTCAAAGTGCTGAGGCAGTGCTCCAACACACCCAGTTTTCAGTATTTCACCAGGCTCAGACCAGCTCTCTCATTTGGAAGCACTACCATCTGTAGAGTAAGGATCACTGTTAGAAGGGAGTATTCCATGCTGGATCTAACAGCCCAGGAGGGGAGGCTGCACCATCTGTGTCTCCTGCCCGACCAGCAGTGAGGCTGAGATGTGTTCCCAGGAGGTGCAGAGCACACATACATGATATATTTACTTATATTCATGCCCAAACTCACAGATGGCGAATACACAGAGCACTCACATGGACACTGAGAACCCACAGGAAATCTGTTTCTTCCCCCTTTCTTTTCAAGACTCTCTCTTCTTCTTTCAAGGCTCTTTGTCCTCTGGCGAACCACAGCACTGGTAACTGTCACAACTACAGTGTCCACACACAATTTGAAAGCAACCAAAATGAGTGTCCCTCAAGGAAAGGCCCCAGTATAAACTCAACAGCCTTCTGTTGGCCTGCCAAAACCAAACAGCATCAACACAGCTCCATACTGGACCCTGCTTTCTTAGGCAGTGTAAAGCAGACTTGGTGTGAAAGTGATGGTTCGCTGTTAAGTGAGGGTTACTGGAGGCATTGCAGGTGCAAAGAGTGTTACAGGGGACAGAAAAATGCTGAGAAAATGTAGTGAGAAGAGTATAGAAAGAATACACAAGGCATTAGATCTCAGGTGTTATTAGTTCCATCATTAGTGTAATAAGTTTTTTCTGCCAAGACTTTAGTACAGAAAGTCTTTTCCCTAAAGAGAGTAGGACCTTGATCTTGCCATTTAAGGGAACTTCTAATGTCAGAGTTTCCACTTCAATATTAAAAAGGGGTCTGTACTTGTGTTGTGTGAGCTGGAACGCCTGAGGTAAAAGCAGATAAAAAGAGCATGACAGATGAACAAGCTTGTCTAAAGTGAGCCTCGCTTCGTTGCTTGTAATATTCAAATACTGAACTCTGTACTGATGTTTCTAATAGGCACAGGAGTGTTGCCGCAGAACTTCTGGCAAACAATTGCAAATCCAAATTTCAAAGGTTCTTTGGTGCATACAAAAAAAAAGGATAATTTAATATGAGTTTATCTAAAGTACCTCTTATGTGTGCACATAAAGCATTCTGTACTAAGATCAAAGTTGTGTGCTGTGTCATGATTACAAATTCCTGCTTCTGCACTGCTGTGAAGGAGCAGCAGCAATCCTGCGTGCAGAGTTTTGCTAGAAACCATTAGGATGTTTTTTGAAATTACTAAGATGCCAGTTATAAAACTACATTTATGGAAAAAAAAAGGAACAAATAGAAGGAGGCTTGCAAAGCTCAGGAAGATGTGCTTATTAGTCAGTGCTTATTCATGCGCTGACTAATGTGAAATGTCACTTGTACAGAAATCACTGTGTCTCCACAGCCGGCAGCAGTGGCCCACAGGTGGTCTCCAGACAGTTACAGACTTCCCTGAGATCAGAAACATTCTGTTTAAGCTATCTTGATATTTTTTACAAAGCACAGTTCAAAATTATAGCCTTCCCTAGGGTGTTGTGTCACTTTCCTGAACTCTTTGGGAATTTGCTGTCTGTGCTCCTTGCTTTCTTCCTTGTCCCATTTCTTGCCAGCATAAGGGAGCAGAGGAGACAACAGGTACACAACAGTTGTGTCCTTGGGGTCCTACAACACTACCTGGTGTTTAAGCTGGAATCTCAGAGGCAGGAAGATCCAGATGTGCTGTATAACAAGATACCTCAGACTGAACTTTGTAACTTTGTAAAAATGTAACTTTGAAAAAGACAAAGATGTTTTAACTGCAGTATTGCAAGCAGAAACAGGAAAATATCAAAGTTCTTGTGTAAAACATTTCTGCTGTCTTCTCTGGGATAATGCATCTCATTCCAATCACTCACACTTGAGAAATGAACTGAAAAATGGCCAGGACGACCTTGAATTTGGAGACTCCATCACATACAGGTGGCTTGACTTATTTAATCCATCCAAGCAGAACTGAGAATCTTTTATGATCATTGATTACAAATACAACATTGCATTGTTATGAAAAGAAAATTCTGCCAAAGTGAGAGAACAATTTGTCACTACTAATCATAGGCTCATAATAAACAGCTTTAGGGTAGAAAATTGGGGGGGAGGGGGGAGGCAGGGAAGCACTGAATAAGAAGTAAACTGAGCTTGTGAAACATTCTTCCAGGCTCAATAGAGGACACAAAAATTATGTCAGGCCACAGAGAGGCCAGGTGAGAGATCCCCAGGGGGTCCTTTAGGGCTCCCAAGAGCAGCTGGGGGCACCAGGCCAGCCTCAGCCCTGGGCATCTGTCACCTCCCTGGGGATGGGAACAGCCCAAGATCAGGCCAAGCCTTCAGCCCATGGGGGGCCTCACTCAGGGACCCAGTATCAGTGGGGCTGGGATGGGCATTCCTAAATAGGGGCTGAAATGGCATCCTGGGCAGCATGGGGAGGGTCCCCAAGGGGCTGAGAAGGGCCTATCAGGCCTCTTGTTATCCCTCTCCCAAGACTCCTGGGAAAAGAAAAGCCACAAGGTAGCTGTTATTAAATTTGGGTTTGAAAGTCACTCATTGTACCATGTCTATACCAGTAAGGGACAATAACTGATACATGATCACTTCCAGTCCTATATTCCCATGTTGTATGATGCAGTGGGGCAGAAAAAAAGACTCCCACAGTCAATTCTTCCCAAAATCAATAGAATAAACTCACTGGATCAGACACCTAAAAAAAGGCAGTCTAAAAAATGGTGCCCAAATGGCATTCTATTTTCTGCTTTCAGAATGAGTCACTCAGAGGAAAAAGGCAGATTGTAAGCCCTTGTTGGTGCTGGGTACGGTTCTAGACTACACCTCCAAGACACAGAGCACAGTCAGAGATGAGGTGTAACATCTGCAGCCTCTCCCTAGAGCTCTCAAATTCTGCTGCTCTCCTTGATGCAGCAGAGCAGTCATCTTCTCTTGACTCAACTCTAAACCTGCCTCTGGACATTAAGGTATTAGCACTTAGTGATCTGTCAATACATTTCTCAACAACACAAATGATGCTACATCAGTTTTAGCACAGCCCCTGTCTGAAAGACATCCAGGCATCCATTATCACCAGAAAGCCTTCCTTGGCAGAGTTCATTCACCCACTGCAACAGCACAACCACTAATCTCAGAGGGCTCCTGGTACTCCTCACCTGATGTGTTTGTTTTTGACCATATTCTTCAGGTAAATAATAGGAATGAGAAAGGGGGCAGGAAATCTACGGGCTAGTGAAATCCTGTGAAAATATGAATGAAAAATTTATGAGCTGAACATCCTGAAGGGGACACATGGTGGATCATAGAACTGTTTGCTCAATATTACATATATTCTACAGCTCTACTCTTAGCAAATTTTAACAAGAGACTCAAAAACATTGGTCATTGTGACTCTAGAGGTTCACAGAACCTGTGAAAGCTATGACTAGCAAAACCCCCTCTGTTAAGCACACTTCGACTCTCCTGATAGTATCTGGTTCTTTAAAGACACAGTACAGCAGCACATTCGGCTTTGGCAAGGTTGTCTTCCTGGTGCTGAGTCCTGCAAAGCTTGATGCGCTAAATAATGGCTTTTATGCACTGGAGGTCATGGCTGTTCTTATATCAAGAGAATGAGCATCTGAATGATTTAACAATTTCATCTGCCAGAAATGTTTTTAGACCATAAAACCTCAACGTTCCTGAAATAGCAACAGAAAAACAGACAAACAAACAAAGGAACACCACAAACCCAAAGCTTTTAGCACATAATTTACTGTGGTATCTTGGGGCTCATAAAGTGGGTGATTTTAAAAGTTTTTTTAAATGAGGACTGGTTGCCCTAGATTAAGAGTGTTACATTAAATTTGGATGTGCTGTCAGAGTAATTTGGATTGAAGAGGAGGGGGGATAATGCACTTTTAGCTGCTTTCCTTTTTTTGCAAAAGCTGGGTAGCACATAAGGATGCAAGAACACAGGTTTCCAGACAAAACCAACAGTGATGCAAGCCAAGGTGAAAATTAGTCTTGCTATTAAAGCAACAAGAGTAAATTTACCCTAAATTGCTGAAATGTTTGTGGTGTGATCCTGTATCACAAGTCTCCGGGTTAAGTGCCCTCTGGACATTCTCCATTTAAGTGAGTACACTGAAACTAGGCTTTGACAGTTCAAAACTGGATGAAATATTACATAGGTATACATAAACATTCATCTACAACTCAGATGTGGTGATCAGCCTTTTAAGGACATATGGTGTTATTTAAAATACCTTTTGGAATGAAATGGCATGAATGAATAAGGTATTAATAAGGCATGTTTTTGTCTCTGCATGCAATTAATGCATGGTTTGCTGAAGAGTAAAGAGTGTTCTGGTAGAATTCGGGGTCTGTTGTGGCTTAACTAGAGCAGTACTCTCTGACCCTGTACTGACCAGGGAGGATGGGACCAGACCATCTCCAAAGGTCGCTTAATCATGTTTTTATCCAGCATGCAAACCTTTTTACTATCCAATAGCTATTGTAAGTCAGAGAAGCTATTGTAATACAGATTAGGCCCTCAGTCAGTACTGTGGAAATCCTTGATGCAGTTGTGCATTTGGGGCAATTGCAGCCCACTGCTGACACTTTCTGCCAGCCCAGGTAAGCTCTGCCAGCCTGGCAAGAGTCACTCCAGGTTCATAAAGGCTTCTGAATGATACGTGATACTGCCTTCTTTCATGGATTGCTTGTGATCTCTACAGCATGACAGTATTTCTTGACAGCTTACTTTATATTATAATTCTCTGCATTTAAGAGAAGCCTTTCATCAGTGGATCTCACAGAGCTGTACAAGTGATAGATTTTTTTTTATATCTGTTTATATAAAAACAGATTTCATGTTCTGTCTCCCATATTTTACTCGGTAGTCAAAGCTATTTCTTTTTAAATAAGTATGTCTCACTTAACTGCCTCTCATCAGCAGGATTTTGAATGGAGTGAATGTGTGAATTTCTGTCTGCTTTTTCTCTAGAGGAAGTTGTCAGGAGCAGAGCAAATGATATTCACATGGGCCAAGAAACAACACAGGATCACTCACCACCTAGATTTTCTAAAGCAGGGATCAAGTAAGAACCAAAGGGTAAAACCCAGAACTTTTTTTCTCTGAAGAAGAATTAGTTAATCCTGTAGAGAAAAAAGAAACCAATCCCCTACAAAGGAACTACAGTTCAATCTACTATGTTTTTTAGAGGATACTTAAGCATAAACATGTGAGGAGGCATTATTGGCAGATGTATCTCCTTTGTTAATATATTTAACTTCATTGAGCTAATTCTTGAAATCAGCAGAGCAATAATTTATTAATTCTGGCTTAAAATAATTGTTACCATTATTATAGTGCATTTCTCCCAGCAACAAGTGTTTCTGCATGTTTCTTTTATGACAGAAGTGAAGAATTGACAGAGAACAGGAAGTGCTCTGTGTCACAAATTCAATTGTTTTTAGAATTTTGCCTTTCTAATAAGGACTGTCACTTAATTGTCATCAATCAAACAGGCCTCCAGGACAATCTAATGTCCCCACCAGTAAATGCTGTTAAGGCTCCTGTCTAAGGACAGGCCTGACAACCTGTTATCATTAGCAGTCATGCCAAAATCATCAGCAAAATCAGGAAGTTCTCTTTCTAAAAATTAAAAATTCTTTCTTGTATGCTAATATGAGTAATCAAAAAAAAATGTGTATGACTACAGTAATTCACAGATATGTTACCTCACAGGTAAACTGTTTCAAAAGTTATTTTCCTCCATTTAAAATTATTATGTAGCCCAAAGATGTCCACAGATTGGACAACAGTCAATAGATGACTTGATAAAGCAGTTTAGGATCTCCTTATGGTGTTTTCCTTATATATACAAATATTGCAGGTGATGACATTGGTGCAACATCACAGAGATTTAGGTTCTAAGTTCTATTTAAAGACCTGATTCTCTGTTGTTTCAGTGGAGAGAAGGCAATTTAAACAGGATTTAGACATTTAATTCCCTTAAGGATGTAAGCCTTTGTTTTCTACAGTAGATAGATCACCATCGTTTTCCTGACAGTTCAGTGATGATGATTTTAGCTTTTGGTTCTTTAGGCTCTGTAAAAGCTAGTCATTATATATGATGCAGAAATTATAGGATAAATTTGGATCATTATCAACTATATTTAGCAATCCACTTCCAAAGCATAAATAACTTCCCCACTGGAAAAACAATTCCATCATAATGTCTGCACACAGACAAAATAGAGCCAAGAAGCCCATATGAAATTTCCTGGCAGGATTTGATTTTTGTTCTGCCACTTTGTATTGCATTTTCTACATGTGCATTAAAGCACTCTGAAATGGGGGGGGGGGGGGGGGGGGGGGGGAACTGTTCTTTTTGTCCTGCCTAGCAACTATTAAAGTGGTATATCTTTGAACTTCATGGACCTAAAGTTGTGGAAAATGGGCTTTAAACCATTAGAATTAGAACTATTTCCTATTCTGTAGGAAGAGTTTCTTGACACTTAACACATTGAATAGCCCAACTGTAGTAATTTAATAAATTGGTTACAAATGGAGTTTATCTAATCTCACTTAAGGAGCTTCTTTGTTAAGAAGCTCTGATTCCCCTTTCAGTGGGGTCATTTTGGCAGACTCTACTTAAAATCAAGCTCAGAGAAGCATGGAAAACAAAGGTCTCTGAAGTCTACTTCAATAGTTTGGAATCAGATTTTCACTACGTGGAAAATGATACTAACCTGTCTACAGTTCAATTCTAGTCTGTCCTCGTAATTGTTGCACAACTGAGAGCTCCCTTTGCTAGACTGAGCAATCTCCCATGTAAATGAACATTTTGGTGGCTTACATAGTGGAGAGGAGAAAGTCTCTCTTCCAGAGTAAAGCTTTGGGATTATAACTTTTTGAGGATACATAGTCACATCTTCTGATGCAAATTGTTCTTCACCATTTCAGAAGTTCCCTGTAGTTAGATGAATTATTCTCTGACACTACTGCTTTTTTTGAAGTCTTTTGCCTCTTTTTTGTTCCTCTTGCCTACCAGGCTTCTTTTTAATTTGCATATGTTAGTCTTTGTCTGCCTCATTTGCTTAATTAAGAGTATGGTTCTGCTCTACTAATGAGAACAAAATCTAACTTCTGAAGAGCTTGTTAATGTAGAATGGAGAAACTGTGTTATGATTTTAATTCCTGGAAAGTAATATATTCTCCAGCACGGGATTAATATTAATGTTAGAAGGAAGAAACTTCTCATGCCCCAAGACATAAGAAATATTCCCTATGCTCTTAACTGTGTTATAGGAACCTTAACTGTCTATAAGCTACCATTAGAAGGCAGAAGATCAACACTTTCCCATGTGGATGCCTCGAGGTAATTACTTTAAGCTGTTTCTATTGTAGGTCTGATTTTTATGGTGGAGCCACATGCACACCATACCCTCCCTTAAAGGGGGTGAGGAAATGTGCATGTGTTCACAACAGCCTCACAAATGAGGCAGCCTTGTTTTGAGGCCTAAATGGCATTCCTTAACATGCTCAGCTTTGACAAGTTTAGTTTGGATTCAAGCTGTTAGAAACCAGAGCACAGCAAATCCAAGCAAGTACAGGAATGGCATGGGAAAGCCACTGCATCCCAGAGAGCTGTATTCCCCGTGTGCAGGTCACATGGCAGCCAGAATTATTCTGCCTCTTACCAGGGGCATCAGTGGTATGCTGCAGGGAGCAGAGGCTGGGTCACCAGCAAAACGTGACAACCATAAATGGAGCGGCTGATGATCAGCTGCAAAAACAGCATGCAGGAAAGAGCACCACGACCCAAAATAAAATGCTGATGTCAAAAATCAACATCTCCCATATAAGACATCAAGAGCTTCACTAAATGAAGGATAATGTCCAACCCTCAGGTGTATCCCAGGTACATGAGAGACAGCTGAAAGTCATTTAATTTAAGAATTTAAGAATTTTTTAAAAGTTTGTTTGGTCATAACGTTGTTAATTTTACTCTCTTTTTTTAATAGCTAAAATCTTTGTATGATGAGGAACTTCATTTTTATCTGTCTCCAGTATATTCTCACATTTCTCTTCGTGTTGATAACAGCACTGTAACCAAATAGTACAGCCTTTCTTGACAGATCAAATCAACAATAAGCATTTAGAAAGGAATATGTTTTGTTTGTAGCTGTGTCTCACTAAAACACAGTGTATAATCTGCCTCTGGGAAGAACAAAAGCTTTCCTGGCTTAGAAGCTTTGTATTCCCTTTGTTGTTGGGAGCAACACAGGTATGGCTTCTCCTGTGCGTGGCAGCAGCCGTGGGAACATTGCTGACAGCCGAGTATCTACAGCACAGCAGTCCTTGTAACAAATGTAGGTGTTCTGTTCCGTGACAACTGATGTTTTGTAGTCCCAAATAGGGTAAAGATCCGCTTCGATGCCCCCTAAGCTTTAACTGCTCAACAGTTTTGGTAACTGCAAATTGCCTCGTTTAATCTGGTCTAGGCTGTTGTGAAATAGGGAGGTATATGTGGTTTCCCAAGGCTCCATTGCATCTGTTTCAGGCAGGACCATTTCAATGGAGTAAAAGAGAGTAATCCATAACTCATATAACGCTGCAGTCAAAGCTCTGTGCTCAAAGACACCGTGTTCAGGTAATGTTTCTCACGGGGAAGTTTGCATGTCCTTCCAGGTGGTGTATACCTTATGTCTTTGACCAGGAAAACAATTGCTTTTCTTCTTACTTAAGGCAATTATAGAGAGTTTTCTAATGTGTACAACATCTTAAGTGTTACCTTTGTGAGTGACTGAATTCAGCGAAGGAATTCGACTGGAAGTTAGCCTGAGGCAAAGAATTCCATGGGTTAATTATGCAACATTCCTTCTATCTCTTCTAAATCAATTGCCTCTTGATTTCAATGTCTGTCCCCTTAAGAGGGTGAGAAGGATCTAATTACCTCCCTCTGGACCACTTTATACTGCTTATCCCTGTGAAATTCACTTTTATGAGCCTGTGCTGTATTTGCACTTTAACTGGATCAAAACTGCTTCCTTCCCCCCACTTGTTAATTATTTTGTCATCGCCTCAGATTATTTCTTATATGTTTTCTGACAAGATGTCCTAAACAGAATGCTGTATTACTGGTAAAAGTGCAGACCTGGCTCATACAACAGGGCTTTGTGTTTGTGGATTTCCCCCCACCCCCCAAATTTACATATAATTTTCCTTTCTTCTTTGCACTGAGGGTACTAGAAAAACAATTTTTTTCAATGGTACTGACAAAACTACCTTTGCCAAAGCAAGATTTAGTTTAATAACATCATATCCTTGTATTACTGGCTCCAGCTAAAGATGAATTGATTCAAACATAAAAAGGGATGTAGCTTCTGGAGAAGAGGGACTAACAACAGTATTTTGACATCTGGTAAATGCAGTGTTTCAGCCCATCTGAGAATAACATTATACATCTTGGAGAAGAGCACAGAAATTAAAAGTCCATGTATGCTCCCCAGCCTAAAGTGTCAAGAGCCTTTTCTTGGTATTGGCTTTTTAGGGCTCCCACAGTTCTTTCCAAAGCACAGAGGTCAGCTAGAGGGCTTCTGCTACCATTTCTTATTGCTGGGGCATGTGAAGTGCACATGTGGTTACTACTCCAAATGTCTTACATCCAAGCTTTGCCTCAGATTTCTCCCTCTCTGACAAAGCTAAGAACCTGTAAAAATGAGAAATAACCAAGGTTTAGCTGTGTAACAGCTGAAGCTAATCTAAAACTGTATTGCTGATTTTGCAATATTCTTGCACTCATTACACAGTCCTGTGAAACAGGCCAATACTCATTTAATTGAAAACCAACCTGGCAACTCTTCCATTTGGTTTGGCTCAGTTCAGGTCTCAGATCTAGGAATGGGAACACAGGAGTGCCAGTATCTGGGCAAGCGACCATGGAATAAGGGGTAGCCTTGGGAAATGAGTGCAGGATTGCAGCAGCCCAGAATTACATTACTTTAAACCGGAGGGAATTTGATCTTCACCATCTGGAACAAATTCTGATCCTACAAATGTCAGTGGAAACAGAATTTCATAGCAAATCTTAGTATGTTTGCATTTTTGTACATTGAATTATCATGTTGTCATAGTATTTTATGAAGATAGTAACTCATGCTCTTGTATTTTTTAGCTTTCAGTGTATTTCAGTATACCAGGGTCAGAAAATATTCGTCATACTTTGCCTTTTATCATTGAATTGATGATCAGCATTCTGACACTGACTCCATACAAATCTGCTTAGAATTAAAATTAAGTGTTAGGTTTAAAAAAAGAGTATTTATATTCTTGGTATTTCTAATAAATGGTAATAAATATTTTATTAAATATATTTAGTTCCTAAATAACCTACATATTCACAATTGGTGCATTATGAAATGCCGTAATAGCAGCATCTATGGATGTGTAAGATTAATTCTCATTTCAAACTCCTTGTACCATTTCTGTTTGACTATCTGGGGGCAGATTTCACCATTTAGACTTCAAAACACGGAGAACAAAAACTGCAGCCTTGGAGAAAAAAAATACAAGAAACCATAGCATAAAGACGTATTTTATTTAAATTCCTTTTAGAAAAACTGATGGCTACTCAGCATCAGACCAAATCTGTATATAAATGCAATGCTATGCTAAGTGAGGTGGAAATACCAAAAGACTGTGAAATACTTTCTAAGGAGCTGTTAACACGTGCCTCAGGCTATACTGCTGAGTTGCAAATTTAAGAGGCGTGTTTTCATCAGTATTCAAGTCACCTCTTAGCAAAGAAGAAGGGTAAAAGCTAAAAAATCATGAAAAGTTGCTACAAATTTTAGAAATTCCACATGAGGAGCAGTGCAACAGCACATACTTTGATTTTTTCATCACTTTCTTAGCTACTACTCTGAAATGCAGCTGTAAGTCCACACACCTCCATCACAGAAATTTCTATTTTTGCTGGCCCAGAGCCTTAGGAATAACATTAGTATTGAACTCTCAATATGTGAACATCTTTGATATCACTGCCTAGTGGTCAATACCTACAGGCCAGGAGAACAGAGCCCTTCGGAATAGAAATCAATCACTACATGTTTCACAAGCCATGTATGTGTCTGCGATCCACTAGGTAGATAAGAAGTAAACAATAACATTTGAGCATTCTCTGAAGCAACCTCTGTATGATGTCCAGGACATCACTATGTAACTACAGCTATGAAGATGAAGCACTCTTGAAAAACGTGCATAGGAACCAGGTTTTCCAAATAGCTGATAAATGTCTTCATGCATGCCCAGTGCCAGGCCAAGGACAGCAGATATTTTCATCTCCTCAGGTATATCAATGCCAAGTGGCATTGCAGAGATATCCCAACTCAGTCATTCAAGAGAAGGGCTGGAGGACATCTGGGACCAGTAACTTCTTCAACTGTTACTAATAAATCTGCAGCCAAGTACAAGCTGGATGTGGTTACCCAAGAGGGTGAGCACTTGCAACTTGAGAGAACTTGCTGAGGATCTCTGTTCAAAAAACCCCAAGACCTAAAGTACAAGGACAACTGTGGAAACAAGAAAAAACTGCTAAGAATTGCTAACCAAGCTAAATCAAATATTTACAAAGGGAAAAGAAACAATTCATTGATTCAATTCCCTCCTATGGTCTGAAGAATGGACACTTCAAGAGTACCATCCGTTTTATTGAGAAGATCCAGATTTGGAGTCTTCATCTCTTAAATACTTGAGGCACCTATATAAAAGGGGAAAAAAAGCTTCTGAAACTGACTTTGGATTTTTAACAGGAGTTTCTACAGGCACACTTGCTACTTCCAAGCCACAGTCATTATTTGGCTATTTATGAGAACCTAGTGAATATGATATTTATAATGCATCAGTTACATAATTTCAAGTAAATATCAAATCTATATTAAAAATCTTAGGATGTAAGCAGAGGTCAGTGCTTTAAGAAACTACAAAGGCAACCCTTACAGGGAGGGAAAGAATCTTCAATGAACCAATGTAGTTGCAAAAATGTAAACATGATTCTGGGCACGTAAGAAGAGATAATACAGCTTTGGGGCAAAAAAAACCCCAGTTTATGTCCAATGTAGACTCTGCTTTGTCTTTAGCATGAAATATTAACATAATAAATACATAAAGATTCATGTATTTCTAAATGATCCAAGGAGATGAAGAAAAAAAAAAAAAAGCTGGTCTCATATGGATGACTTGATTTTTATTGGGCATATGGTAATTATTCAATGAAAATACAGCTCTTTGAACACCAAATGAGGGAAAATCCAAATACATTTAGCACAGAAGTGAAAAATACAGAAATCGCTTGCAACAGTCCCAGTGTAGTGAAGTGCAGCCTTCACTGCTCCTTGAGCAGAATGGCTGCATAAGCCAACTCAGGACAGGTTCTTGAGAAATTTCAGCATCCTTTCACCCTGAAATGCTTATCCCTCTCTGCATGAAAGGCTTTACACCCCTGCACTGCAATATTCATTCTTCCTGCATTTGAGAACCCAAAACTTTTCCCTTCCCCAACCTGTTCTCCCAGCCCCCAAAGGAGATTCCCACAGGGTTCCCCCATGCCTGTTTTGGGGCCAAGAGCACACCAAAAGCTTTGCTCTTTTTATATTCTGTATTCACATGCTGGGCAAGGCAGTCCTGTCATACCCATCTATCCTGGTGCTTTTTTCCTGTTCTATAGGAAAATACTCACAAATGAGCTGATTGTACATGCGATTAATATTTTTATATATATATATATACATAATATTGGAGGGATAGAAGAATTCGATTTATCCAAGGCTATACAGGAAACATGAATGGCTCTATGTGGTTTAGCTTAATTTAAACAGTCACCCAACTTAGCCTCAGGGGACAGCTCAGGTAATAAATTAGCAGTTTGTGAAGCACCTCAGCAGCATCTGGAGTTGAATGGCATAAAACTATAGGATATTGAAAATATATAAGTGATGAAGACAAGACCGATCTTAAAGGAAATACTGACTGTGGACAGGAATTGCCTTCCCAAGAGCTCTGTAAGAGGAGGAACTCGGGGACCTACACAGCCACTCCCGCAGGAGGTGACTTCGCTGACAAGGACGATGGTTCCCCACCAAAACCAAAGCTCAGCCGTGGCGGTAGCTTGAGGCACACTGCCGGTATCCCAACAGCGACCAGAGCCCGCACGGAGCCGCCTTTAGGGAGGCCGCGGGAGCCAGCGGGGACCGCCGCACGGCGAATAGCGGCCCCCGAGCCTGCCCCTGCCCGTCCCGCCGCTGGTTCCCGTAATTCCCGCGGACATCCCCGCTGCCCGCCGCTGGTTCCCGTAATTCCCGCGGATATCCCCGCGGCCCTCCGGGCGTTCCCGCGATCCCCGCGGGTTTCCCCCGTGCCCGCCGGGCGTTCCCGCGATCCCCGCGAGTATCCCCGCGGCCCTTCGGGCGTTCCCGCGATCCCGGCGGACATCCCCGCTGCCCTCCGGCCGTTCCCGCGATCCCGGCGGATATCCCCGCGGCCCGCCGGTGGTTCCCGCGATCCCGGCGGATATCCGCGCGGCCCTCCGGCCGTTCCCGCGATCCCGGCGGATATCCCCGCGGCCCTCCGGCCGTTCCCGCGATCCCGGCGGATATCCCCGCGGCCCGCCGGGCGTTCCCGCGATCCCGGCGGATATCTCCGCTGCCCTCCGGGCGTTCCCGCGATCCCGGCGGATATCCCCGCGGCCCGCCGGGCGTTCCCGGGACAGGGCGGTTCCGGCGCGCAGCCCCGCCCTCAGCGGCCCCGCCGCCGCGCACGCGCACGCTCCACCCGGGAGCGCCGCGGCGGGGAGCGGCCCCCGCGCAGGCGCGGCGCGGCCGAGGCCGGTCAGAGCCACCGAGTGGCGCCCGCCCGGCCCCGGCCCCGGCCCCGGCCCGGCCCGGCCCGCCCTGCGCGCAGCTCCCCGCGGGGCGGGGCCGCCTCCGAGGCCGCCCCAGCGCGGCCCCGCCGGGCCCGGCCGAGCGCACGGCATTTCCGGGGGAGGGCGCGCGGCGCGGGCTGGCGGGGAGCGGCGCGGCGCGAGCAGAGTTGACTATATATGGTCAAAGGCAGCGGAGAGCGGCGCGCGGCGCGGGCGCTTCCTGGTTCGCGGCGCGGGGCCGAGCGGGGCTGAGCGGCGGCAGCGCAGCCTCGGAGCCCGGCCCGGCCGCGCCCGCCGCCCTTCCCTGCCCCAGCCTGCCGCCGCCACAAGTGGGCCAGGATGCCGTACGAGATCAGTAAGCTGCCGGGGGCGCCGGGGCGGCGAGGTGCCGGGCGGGGACGGGCACGGGGACGGGGACAGGGACGGGGAGCCCCGCGGGCTGCGGAGCCTCGTGCGGTCCCGCGGGATGGCGCGGAGCCGGCGGTGCCTCGCAGCCCGCTGACAGCAACAAGTGACGGCGGCTGCCGGCAGGGCTGGGTGTGTGCCGGTAGCGGGGAGGCATTAAGCGCCTTCCTTTTATTTCGCTTTTAAAATTTTTTTATTATTTTTTATCCCCTTTCTATTTTTATTTTTCCGTAGAAAAAGTGTTCGCCAGCCTTCCACAGGTTGAACGAGGCGTTTCCAAAATTATTGGAGGTGATCCTAAGGGCAACAATTTTCTTTATACCAATGGAAAATGTGTCGTCATCAGAAACATTGATGTAATGTATCTTGGTTTATTCTGTTTTCTAATGTGAAGCTTTCGCTAAGTTTCATTTTGTCTCCCTGCCCCTCCTTTAACAGCCTGTGCTTCATTCAGTCTTGGCGATTTCAGTCGAGGTCACAGATCCGTGATCAGCAGTGGGGGGATAAGTAGAGTGCATGACTCAGGCATAAAACCATAGGCAGCGACTGTAAAAACATGCAGAAAATCTCGGCAAAATGTGCAATTCTTTCCCTCTTCGCGTAGGACTTAAGAGATGAGAGACTGGAATACTCTGGTTGGCCCTGTTTATCTTCTTAGGTATCACTATTATGAAGTTGAGTGCTGTGTTTGCCTAATAAATGAACTCTTCCCTCTTTGCTGTTTGGGGCCCTTAGCCTGTCAGAGAAGCATGTAAATACTTGCAGACCTGTATCTTTAAACGCGTTATTCTTCATCTTCTTTCCGCCCACCCAGCCCCAACTCCAGGAATCAAAACAGTTATGAGTTGCTGGACTCCATGACAAGCTGGGTGCAAGTTCTCAGCACTACTCACAGGGAATTTTGCTCATCGATTAAATATTAGAATGCCCCAGTTAACGTTTTCAGTAGTGTGGAGGTTTAGGTTTGTTTTTTTTTTTCCTCTGGTGCTGACTAGAGAAATGTTAAGAGAGTTATTTGAATGATTTCTTTTCAAAGATGGCATCCCTTTGAAAAGCTTGGAGGAAACGTTGCATGTTTAGGCCACTGTCTTGCTACTGGTTTTTAAAAAATAAATTTTTCAAAGTGATTGCTTGTTCTTTAGAAATCAAATTCTCTCCCCTAGGTTTACTTTCCTATTGCAGATTTGGCCTGCAGCAGGAAGGCCTGCAGGGGGAGGGGCAGGACATACCTCTGGAATTTTTAGGTCTCCACAACAATGGATTTGTTTATGGCTTCTCCTGTAAATCACCTTTGTAAACTGAGCTGTTTCCCTGTTTTATCTCATCATCCCCACTGAATTCAGACATTTCTTCATTGTCATGCCATAATAGATAAGTGCTACTAATAATTTAATTCCTTGCAGATTTCTTGATTGCTATCAGTTTTAAATTCATCCACTTAAAACCAAAAGTAAGCTCACACTCTGGTTTCAGTGTGTCGGTGTAATGTCTTTGTAATAGTGTTTTGCTGTCGGTATCAAGAAAAGTTCGAGTTTCTGAAACCAGAAGCCCCAGTTAAACCCTGTAATGGCACACAGTGTGATGAGAGAAGAGGGAAGAGCCACTCTGCTTACGTTACAGTTTCTGACCAAGTCGTGAATGCTGACCTTCTCCCTTGTACTGTCATTAATGCTCTTCTATTTGACCCTATTTTGGAGGTTAAATCGGAAGAAAGCAATTTGCTTTACCTGAATCAGCTCACTGAGGATTAGCCCAGTCCAAATGTGAGCCCCAGCGTGAGCTGGAGGGTGTAGGGGACACAGTGACCTGAGAACAGGCGAGGTGGGATTGTGGGAATTCCACTTCAAACTGTTTAAACTCTCAAGGGAAGGTGAGAATGGAAGTCAGAATCCTTCGGGTTTATGGTGCAGTTCATGCTGATACGCAGACTTACCCAGCTGACAAGGGGAGTTTGCTACTGTTAATAATTGACAGGTGACTACAGAATATATTGTAGCAGTAACACAAAAAATGACCAACGCCTGTGCTATGGCTTTCCGGGAGAATGTTGCAGTTTGTAACCTGACTTGCAAGTGTGTCCACTCGTAGTTAAGAGCTGTGCCTTGTTTGCGCCATATGGAAGCCTCCCTAATAGTTTGCAACAATGAAATGAAATTTTGGGGGGGCGGGTTTCTGTGTGTAGTACCTCCATGAGCAGTTCTCCAATGAAATGGTTGTACTTTAATTTAAAAAAAAAAAACAACTGGGTCATCAAAATGGAGTGATCACCTTTCTTCTTAAGTCTAAAGCTATCTAGCATTAGCTAATCAGATGAATATAGCATTCAGGGTTAATGCTTGATCTCTGAGCATGATCTAGAGACTTCCTTTAACAAGAAGTGGTTCTGGAGCAGTGCTGGAAAAGCTCTGTGAGAAAGACTAGTGATATTTTTAAGGTTTCATACTTCATTAATGTTTTATCTTCTTGAGTCTAATGCTACTTTGAAGCTTGGAACTGAAACTGCTCACTTTCATATGTGGCTCTGGTTTCAGTGTTTGACATAAGCCACATAAGCTTGCTGCTGGTTTAATCTAGGTACTACATTTATCCCAGCTCACACTATAATTTTCTCCTCAAGTATCATTTTAGAAGTGTTTTTTTGGGAGTTGGGCCTGATACAAAAAACATGCAAGTTAGAAAACTGACTTTACAAGCAGAAATAATACTATTGAATAAATAATGTACAATTTGACAGCCCTAACTTACTACCTAGGTTCTGGAATCTATCTACCCTGTCTTGAATTTGGGTCTTTATCTTTCATGTAACCCTTTAAGTTAGTCTCTCAGCTTGGTTTCCTGGCCTCTTGGAGATTCTTGCTGTAAAATAGCACCTACCATGCCATTAATAACAACATGCAGTGGGATTTGAGCTGCCTGACCGTGTAGGTGATGCAGATATGGACTAGGGGAAAATATTATCTTGTCTTGCCCAGATGAAATCCAGTTGGACACAAAATAAAGAGGGATGTGCATGCTGTAAGTGCAGATGGTTGTGACTTAAGTAGAGCTATAATGCACTCAAGCAATGCATTAAAGCAGGAATGAAAAAGAGTTCCTTTTTGCATGAGCAAGCTGAATTCTGTCTCCTGAGATGTAACAGTAGTGCAACAGCAAGAATTCTTGTGAGCAGGAGACTGCTTTCTAACTCAGAGCGAGTGTTTTAGTTTTTCCTGATTGGATGGCTGAGTCATACCATAACATCAGGTGGTTTTCTGGTTCAATTGAATAAATCTTTATTAATTATAGCAGTTAAAATGGAATTTTGTTTTGATCATATGAGTCAAGTTTCTGGAGCTGGAGCAAGCCTGTTAAATGGGAGAAAAATATTTCTAAAAAGTAGTGTATTATTATTGTAGCATATATACACTGTAATTGAGAGGGGTGCAGAATGACTCTTTTATACACCTAATTTGAAAGCAGTTTTTTGCTTTGATGTCAATCTTTTTTTTTGTTTGCGTGGTGCCTCTATTGTATAACACTACTGATTTGCTGGGACACAGAATTCATTTTATTGTTCAACCTGAAATATTAGAAATATTTCTTAATATCTGAATATTATGTCTGAAAACATAATTTAGGCTGAAGAGATAAAATTATGATGGAGTGGCAGTGAATTTCTTTCAGAATTCCTGTACAACTCTTGATACCAGGTCTTCTGGCTTTTAAGCAGATTGCAATTATCAAGAAAGAGCAAGCCTAGCTCATCTCATTGGTTATTGAGTGATTTTGGGTACACGGTGATGAGTAACAGCCATGTGTTATGGTTGACTGCAGGCTTAAGTTTCATGCTTGACTACAGTAGAATTTTAGATGTGTGGTGCAAAGTACAGCTCGTATTTAGTATTCTGCTTGAGTAACTGCTTTATCCCTGGGCTAGCTCTAAAAAAAGAGAGCCTGATGCTTGGCGTATTATTTTGGAGAGTGTTTTTCTACTGTTCGGCAGGTATTGGAGAAGAAAGGGTCCCAGCACTTGAGGCTTCCTTAAGAGGAAATCCTTTCCTGTGTCAGTTGTTAGAAAGTAGTGTGTTGCTTCAGTGGTACCAGCAGTGTTCTGCAATGTGTACTGCACTTCTCACTTTTAGACAGTTGCTCAATTTAAGCTGGAACGCAGGGTTGAGAGAAAGGAGTGCAAGGAGAAATTATGAATTTTATTGTTGAATTTCTGATTTTATCCTTTAAAAATGAGGAAGTACAACTTTGTAACTTTTTTTCCCCCCCTTTAAAATAGAATCCTGCAATTGCTGACATCTACACTGAGCATGCCCACCAGGTTGTAGTTGCCAAGTATGCTCCTAGTGGATTCTACATAGCATCTGGAGGTAAGGTATCCATGTGCATGTGTATGAGATGTGTGGACAGAGCTGTTAAAGTTACTGGCAAAACTGCAGTAACACTTTGTGTGTGTGGAATAAGCAGTCAGTGGGATGTGCTTTGGTGGACTTACGTGCACATCTTTGGAGGAGGAATGATTTCTGTCCTTGTTCCTCTAACCTCTTTCTCAGACAGTGAGCTTAGTGACATTCTTGGTCTTTTTAAAATGGAGTATTTCAATAAAGACAGAACCTGGAAATGAGCCCTGAATACTTAGTGTAATGAAGACTTGTGTAAATGCAACAGAGTGAAAAGTTATTTCTGAAATACAGGACTATTGTTTGTAATGTTAATAAATTTTGATACTTTATAGGCAGGGGAAGGATTCTATAACAGTGTGTACTCTATTCTTTTCCCTTCTCCCTTCTTCCTGACCAAACTTGGCAACATTTATGACTTTTGTTACTTTTTAGCGTGACCTAAAAAAGCTTTCCTTGCAAGTTAGCAGAGAAAGAGGCTGAGTCTGTTTCCATATAATGCATAGAAATCAATAGTCTGAGGATACGTAACATGAATTTTTACAGTGTGAATTTCCTGTATTATAGGAATTTTTGACTACCAAAGAACTAAACAAACCCTTTTTAATAGAAACTTGCATCAAATAATTGATATTTCTATCAGGAGGAGTGGTATACAGTGAAGAATATTGATAAATGCAGTACTATAACTTGTATTTCTTACAAAGATTTGCAGCTAATATATAGATTTTTAAAAAAAGCTTGCCATAGTCAATTAGAAGTGCTTCAGAAGCAAGTAATGTGCCCAAATAGATATATTTTAAAGTAATATATCTGAAAATGAAACATTCTGAGTATGAGCCTCTTAAAAGGGAAGAACAGATTTCTGCAAAGGTCTTAGTAGAATGGGAGTTTCTCTTTTAGCAATTTCAAGGGAACTGTATTTTTTTAAGTGTAAAATGTCCTGTCCTTCTTGGTTTCCTTCATATCAGAAAGCTATATTAGAATACGTATTTTTGGAGTACTGGGGAGCCTTTAAGAACACTGATAGCAGAGCTTTTTTTTTTCCCTTTTTCTCACATTCTTGTCTGAAAGGGATCACAGCCAGGATTTTCTTGGCTCAGTCTTGTGTGTGGACCATGTGTCAAGTAGAATACCCTCCTAAAATCCAGTTTGAATTCTATATTCTGCAACTTGGTGCTCTAGGTTTGTGCAGCACTAAATACTCAGAATAACTATCTAATTTTTGTTTGTAGTCTTTTAGATTTCCAGTCCTTTGTAAAACAGCAGTAATAGATACTGTGCTAGGGAAGTATTTGGTTGATTTTTGTTGTACCCAAGTGAAAGAGTTTAGGTTGCAGTATTTCCCTTAAAAAGTGTCTTCTGTATGTCATTTATAAATAGTTTTGTGATACTGCTGAGCATGGGGTCTGAAGATAGATGACCAGGCTGTTTAAGCTGTTTCTAAGTATAACATGTAAGATTCATTTCTCTGTCTATAAATCTGCATTAGCCATGCAGCCTGAATTAATACTTCATGTGCTTCGTGAGACAGACCTTTATCATTATGCTTTTGGCTTTTATGGTAATTTCTCTCATTGCAGTCATAGCAGATGTAATAATGGGATACACTGCAAAGTTAAAGCTTTGTGTCTTATCTGTTAATAGATGGAGAAAACAATTAGATTGGAAAGTCCACATTAAAATTCTGCTTCAATAACAAATTCTCTCTATAAAATTCTGAATCTGTCCTTTTAGTAGAAGTAAAGAAGATCAGTCTATGACCAGGTCCAAAAGATGCAGGGTGGCTGTATGTTTAAATTGAATTGTAAAGATGCACCACAAAATGGTGAATAGAATTTAAGCATTCTCCTGAGGTGAAAGATGCCTGTTTTAGCACGTGGTTTATTCTAAAACAGTGGCTTTTTTGAAGAGTACAATACACACAGACTTTGCTATGTGGGTTTCATTAGCGATGTGTAAATTTGTCTGTGTATAGAACAATTCCTCCGGTTACAATCCTGACAATCCTGCACCACAGTAATTGCTCTGAGTAGCTCTTGGGTTTTACAATACTCAGTGGAAACAGTGAGCCAGGGAGCTTTCATTATCTTAAGTCTTAAATTGTTAACTGCTTGTGCCATGTCTGCTGCTTTTGACATTACTGTTCCTGAATATACTGTTGCATTCCTGTCTAGTATTCCAGACAGTGCAGGCATCCACACCATTAAGTGTGTACATGCTTCTTTATTGAAAAAGTACACTGATGTACATGAATTGAGTTCTGTGGGCAGGAATCTCTTTGTACATTACCTATGCCTAGTATTTGTATGCAAAACATTCCTTCCTTTGAAGGTACAAGTTGTAGTGCATCAACCACTGTCCCCTGTACTGCTCCCTTCTTGTAGGTGTAGGATGGCTTACTTCCCAGTGAAGGGTCAGTGAGCTGCCTTGGAGCTGCTGGGCAGGGGGGCTGGGCTGCCTTGTTCTTTGTGTAACAGATACTTAACACATACCAGCTGATAACATTAAAGTTCCTTCTCTCTCACTGTGCAGTTTTCTCACGTGTCTGCAAATGCTTTCTCAGTCTGTTGTATTTGGTGCTGCATGTCTTGAATCATAATATCTGGTTTAAAACCTAATTTGTTGAAATGGATATAGTCTTCAGCATTCCTAAATAAAGAGATTTCTAGTAGTTGTAATAGGGTAAGGTAGTAGGTCCCTAGTACAAGTCTTCAGTGTAGCTGAAAATCTGTACTCTGGCAGATTGATGAGACATGTGACTGAGTCATGCTGGAACAATAGTTATATTCTGTTTTATTATGGCAGATGTCTCTGGAAAGCTGAGAATCTGGGATACTACACAGAAGGAACACCTACTGAAGTATGAGTATCAGCCGTTTGCAGGAAAAATAAAGGACCTTGCATGGACTGAAGACAGCAAGAGAATTGCTGTGGTTGGAGAAGGAAGGGAAAAGTGAGTGATTCTTTTGTGTTTGTGTGTGTTTATACATACATACATGCATTTACTGTAAACCTCTGCATCCTAACATCCTTGCAGAAAGATTTTAATTCTTCAATGGAATGTAGTCATTTCTTTTTCCCTGTCCTGACTTCAAGTTGTGCAGTTCTGCAGTGATATTTTCTATGTAGTGTTTGACAACTTTAAATAAGCTGAAAAATACTGTTCTGTTACAATTGATTAGTTTAAAAATTGTATGGGACTTGCTTCTTAGAGGTAGGTGGCTATTACATTAAAGTATAGCTCTTTGGTGGAATTTTTTTGTCAAATTCTGATAGCGTAGGAATAGGAAAACAAGATTTTCCCCTCTTCCTTCACTTATTGGACTCATGGTCTTATTCAATTGATTGAATAAGAGTTTAGAAAAAAATGTCTCTGAATTTTCTCCTTTGGTAACATGTCTATATTTTTAGGTCTTATGCTAGTTTAATGAAAGGACAACAGTCAGTTGTCCTTTACCTGACTAAATGAGATGCCTGTTTAGGTTTGTGTCCTCCATTTAATGTTCAAAGACTGTCAGAACTTCTAAAGCAGAGTCCAGACCAGGTAATCTTATGCGTAAAGGGCTGAAAATCATTGTGTGGTGCTGTTCCCTAGTCCTCTGCACCATTTTTTAATCCCTGTCATATACTGTGTCCTTGGAAGAGACTTTGTCCTCCATTGCTCCCTCTGCCTCATCTCCCTCAAGGTAGCTGCAATGTGAGTTTGCTCTCCTTCTTCAAAAACATGACCAGCTTCCTATTAGGTGAATGCACTTTCAGTCTAGAATGTTGTTGAAGGGATTCTAAAGAAGGCCTTTCAAATAGCAGTGCTCTGGTATTAGTGCCTTGGTATTGATTATACTGGGGCTTTTTTAAAGTGATTTAGAGCAAGAACTGTCAAAAAAGCTTTAAAAATTCTTCTTCCTTAAACCTTTGAGTAATAATATTTGTAAAGTATTAGATGGTACTCAGTCTAGGCTAAATAGTTAGGTGACTGTGATCCAATGTCATTGTTATCCTAGCTTTCTGCAGTCTGTGTTGTGGCTAGGCAGATGGAGTAATTTACTGCTTTCTTTTACAAACTAACAGTCTTAGTGAGGATTATACATTGGATCTCTGAATTTTAGAAGCTTTATATGCAAAATCTGATTGTCCCCTTCAGCAAACGTCTCCTGGTGAAGATTAAAATCTCTCACCAGCAAGATCTCAAATAGCCTTCAGGGAACTATGATGAGCTTGCATGAGATTAATGAGATGACCTAATTTCTTTGAGTGCACTCAAATCTGCTGTTTGCAGATGTTCAAGGAGTTACTCTACATGTAACTTTTATGAATTGTAGTTATTGTGTACTTTTCTTACTAGATTCGGAGCAGTGTTCCTGTGGGATAGTGGCTCTTCTGTTGGGGAGATCACTGGGCACAATAAAGTGATCAACAGCGTGGACATCAAACAAACGAGACCATATCGGCTGGCAACTGGCAGTGATGACAACTGTGCTGCCTTCTTTGAGGGACCGCCATTCAAGTTCAAGTTTACACTAAGCGTGAGTTGAAGTTCAGATGTGGCTCTGTTAAACTGTGCAGTTTCCACCAAGCTTGCAGTTCTTATCACATCTAGCTGTTATAACAGAAGTTCTCAGTTCCCCCCCTTTGAAGCATAGCTGGTGTCAAGTGGCTTTCCTAAAATCACGTATAACTAAATATTCATCTCAGGCCAAGAAAACCAAAATATATAGTTCATTAAAAAGGGGACCTGAAACATCTTTTCCAATATTCTTTTTTCATTGTCACAAAACTATGGAAGGGATGAAGTAGGCTGTTTTGTTGGCTCTGTTGATGCTTTCAGAGCTCAGTTTCCAAGTGCAGATATGTGTAGAATTTCTTGAAGCTTTCCAAGGTGCATCATTCAAGAAATGTGATGATTTTTAATGTAATTTTCCAATCTGATAAAAAGTGCTCAAATCTGAAATCCTAGGGCCACTTAGAAAGGGTGAGTGTAGATGCTTGAAAGCATAGCTTGATTTCTACTTCCTGGAATGGTTATGTTACTTGTGTGTTCAGGTGGTCAGTTTTCTGTTTCCATATTCCTTTTAACTTTGTTTCTTATTCTACTTGTTACTATCTCCAACATGAAACAAAGGCTGGAACTACCACGGTGAAGGTATTCATTGTTGTTTAGGGCCAAAGAAAATAAAAAGCCACAAGCTTCTACTGCTGTTTTGATGGCAGGAGATCTCTTGCTTAAAAAAACTACTGTAAAGATACTGGGTGTTATTGCAGTAGTAGATTCAAAATGTTTAGTTTGTATTTTAGTTTTAAAAACCGTGTAGTAGGCCTTTTTTTTTCTTACACATGAGCCTTGAGTAATCTTCATATGCTGACTTTAGTAAGGATTCCATTCCAATTCTAGAAAAGGAATTGTTTTGAGTTCTACAATCCAATGAAATGAGGTAGTTGCCTAATATATTTCTGAACTTAAGCTGATACTTGCATTTTGCTAAGCTGGTTCTTTTAGAACTCTGAAGTCCAGATGGCTTACCAGTGCTGCTTAAACTGGTATCTGATGCAGTCTTCCTTTTAAAGTGATATTTGGGTTGATTTATGGGATTCTGGTATGGGCTGTTTTATGGTTTGAGTCAGAGCCTGCAGTATCATCGGGGGGGAAAAAAGTATAGTTGGTGAAAGTAGGTTAGAACCTGCCTTCCATATTACTAAAAATAGTCTTCCAATTCTCTCTGCATGGGAGCTTTGGCCTCATTGTGGTGCTTCCCTATTTAACGTGTGTTTTTTAGTTTGCATGGTTTGAATAGTCTCCTACTTGTAAATAGTCTATTTGGGGAGCATACATCAGTCTTGCCTCATTACTTCACGGAACTACCACTAATGCAGTCTCCCAGGAAAGGAATTTTAGTAAAATAGTAACTTATTCCTCACGCCTGTGATTTTTTTTTTTTCTTTTGCAATAAGAAGGATAAAATACTCTTGTGTGTATAAAACTCACTGCGCAATGAAGCGAGAGTTGAAATCTGGAGAATGTTGCAGAAGAAGTTAGTCACCACTGGGGAAGAATCTCATGTTTGCATGTAGGCTGCATCTGACTTTTTTCACTACTTATCCCCGAAACTGGGTAATCATTCTTCTGGTATGCACTGAGTTGTTTTAACTACATCAATAATGATGTCACAGTGTCTTCCCTGGACTGTTCTTGGCCCCATGATTCTCTTCAGATAGAGGCTAACTTGCCTCATAGCAATTCTCTACAGCAAGCATCTCCTACACAGCTAATTTATGGTTCACATGTAAGAGAGCTTCATTGTTACTAGATTGTCTTCTATGTAAACCGGTCTGTTCTTTTTTTGTTTGCTGATTCTTACTTTTTTTCTACAGGACCATACACGGTTTGTGAACTGTGTGAGGTTTTCTCCTGATGGGAACAGATTTGCTACAGCTAGTGCGGATGGGCAGGTAAAACACAATGAACTCTTTTAAATTGATTTTAGCATGAGAAGATTTCTTGTACATTTTGGGAATATGGTTAGTATTGTAAAACCCATGTTGCTTCCTTTTTTTTTTTTTGCCACAAGTTTAAACTTTTAACTATCCTCCTGTAAATCTGTAATAACTCAAAAGTGGTAATAACCATACTGTTCTTACTCAGAATTATTCCCCATTCCATCTCCTTAGCATGCTCTTACAGGTTATTTTGGCAGGAACATGTTGGACTTTTGGAATATGTATGTTATGATCCTGTGGGGTCTAGCTGAAATGGTGAATTCATAGATTGCAACCCAGCTCCATGTGTACTCCCTACTGATAAGGGCAGGTTGACAATGACTCTTTTACTATAGGTAGCTTGTCCTAGAGGGTAGACTCCCATGATAGCAGTGCTAAGCAGCTGCCATCACAGCAGGGGACAAAACTGTAACATTTTCCAGAATTTCAAATGTCTGGATCCAAAGTACAGCGGACTTGCTGTGATTTATTTACAATATTTACAATTTTCATCTCAATTATTTAGTCTTAATTATTCAGTGCCTATAGCTTGAGCCTTTCCTTAAAAAGGACTCTAGTGTATCAAAATATCAGATACTATCTTGGGGCTTTTTCTATTACTGTTTTTCCCTTTACATTGTATGTCTTTATGCTCTTTTAAGATTTTTGTCTATGATGGGAAGACTGGAGAGAAAGTGTGTGCTCTTGGTGGAAGCAAAGCACATGAGGGTGGTATTTATGCTGTAAGTATCATCATTTGTGCAGATGATCCATAGTGTTTTATTATCCAGTTAATGAACTGCAAAGTCTTGGATTAAGAAATGCATTTACTGTCTTCTGGTGGCATTTGTTTTTACAGATTAGTTGGAGCCCTGACAGTAGTCAGTTGCTTTCTGCTTCTGGAGATAAAACTGCTAAAATCTGGGATGTTGGTGCTAACTCTATTGTAAATACTTTTAACATGGGATCAAACGTGTTGGATCAGCAGCTGGGATGCTTGTGGCAGAAAGACCATTTACTGACTATCTCCCTGTCTGGCTATATCAATTATTTGGACAAGAACAATCCAAATAAGCCTTTGCGTGTCATAAAGGTAGGTTAAAGTTCTGTTACTGCATGAGTTTCTGCAATAAATGACTCAGTGATTGAAGTTGTAAAGGTGGAATTGTAAGCTATTGAAAGTAGCTATTGTAAAGTAGCTATTGAAAAATAGCTTTGTTAAATTAACATTGCCAAATGAGCTATATGTGACTGATTCTTGAATCAAGAAGTTACTCTTTACATGGGTGAGACTGTGCTTTGTGCAAATACCCAGACTGATTATTTCATTTTAATTAATGTTATCAACTTATCTTTTGTTGCAGCTTTTAAGCATTCATGAGATGAGAAAAGAAATACAGCACAGATTGAGACATCTCTGGTAGTTTCTTTCTCCCTGACCTAGTGTATTGTGGGCAAGGTGATTAGGGTTACAGTGCAATTGAACTTTAATTTTAGGATTTAAAGAGTTCACTGACACTAAGACTCTCTCTCGTGGGAACTTACATTTTTACATGAACTAGAAACAATGTCCCAGATTTTTGCCATCACTGCTATAATTCTGGAAGTTGGTGTGGGTACATGACCATATTTAGTCCTCTTCCCTGAATCATAAAGTGCCTGAAAAGCAGTGATGAAAAGGCTACAAAAGTATTTTGGCTCATGAGGCTAATAAGGACATCGATGGTGTTTATTGTTTCTCATCAAGGACATAGCAGTAGCAGTGCTGTAACAGTTAAATGACTGTAAAAGAGTGGTTTTTACACTGGGTGACTTTTAATGCTTGTGAATAGCATGTTATTTTCTGAATAACCTATCATTCTTCTCAAATAGGTGGATGTATGTGTTAAAAATTGCTCATCAGTAATTATTTATGTCCCATTCACAGGGTCATAGTAAATCAATTCAGTGTCTTACGGTGCACAAAAATGGTGGAAAGTCCTATATTTACTCTGGAAGTAATGATGGTCATATTAATATCCTTTGAATGATAGTGGTACCTGTTCTAGTTTTATAGTCTGAGAGAACTCATTAGGAGAGGTGAAAAAAAAAGGTTTCCCAAAGACAAAGTTTATTGGACAAAAGTGAATATTTTGTCTAAAGTTTATTTTGCTTTCCCCTAATACCTGTTTTAATAGCTGCCTTCACACTTTCCTGCTAAATATAAGCCAACTCTTAATTTTCAGTTGTTGCTTCTTCATGATAGGTAGCTTGATAGTATGAAGAAGCAAGTAAATAAATAAATTAGCCTCTTGTAACATCAAGAAACAGCAATTTATATTTTCCACTTATGACAAAATATGTGGAAAGTTATATTTCCAGCATTCTGAAGCTTATAGTTACAGCTACAGTCCTTTTTTCCTGCCTTTAAAATGGTGTCATGTTGAGATAAATTCTTATAAATATGGGTCCTGTTTCTTTTCAGACCTGTAATACACATGATGTTACCATATAACATGAGGGAAAGCCAGTGTTACAAGGGCTTCTATCTAAAATTCTTTAAAAAGTGTTTTCTAGTCTCAGACCTAATGCTAATTACTCCAGTATTTGCTGCCATTTGTGGTAGGTCATTTAGCTTGCCACAGAACATCAGAGTTTCATTTAATAAATATTATAAGGTTGCCCATGGAGCTTATAGAGTCTGCATCCCTAGAGGTACTTAAAACCTTACAGGGCCCTGCAGCCTGTTGTAGCTGACACCAATTTGAGCACAGGCTGGACTAAATCTCAGGAGGTCCCTTCTAACCTTAGCTGTTCTCTCAATTATTTAACTTTTTATGGTGTGGAATCTGATTGCACCAGTATCTTCAAATGTTCCTTAATTCTATTGTGCACATTATTGGGATTCTGAAACTGGAGAGAATGATGGCTTTTCTGGGAAAGGCCACACAAACCAGGTTTCTAGAATGGCAGTGGATGAAATGGACCAGCTGGTCACCTGCAGTATGGATGACACTGTGCGCTACACCAACCTTAGCAAGAGAGATTACAGGTTAGTTAAAATGTCGCCTTTTATTGCAGTATAATTGTCTTACAGCAAGAGTGTTGTTGATTTTATATGGTGGATATAAATGCTGGAGTTTATTTAGGTTTTATGTTACCATGGAAACTGTAGAAATGATTATTGTACCAACCTTGTGCTTTTTTCCTGGCAATGAGAAATGCATCCTAGGCTTTTTCAATTTGTTTTATCCCTTCCATGGGTTAGATGGAGACTGTCTTGCATTGGGTGACTTTAGTTAGGGGCTTTGGAAGGGTATCTGCTTTGTCACTCATAAATACTCAGGGATAGTGGAGATAAATGTGGTTAGGAGGAATGGGACACTGTTTCTTCATGGAAACCAGAATTTAAAGAATCCTGTTTAGATAACCTTGTTAGTTTAAAAATTAAACTGGTATATAGTAACATTGACTTTCATTTCAAAGTTGTACTACCTGATCAAGATAGTAAAGCTTTAAACACAAAACAATAGGAAACTTTGCCAATTAGTAGATAAAAAATTAAGTTATGCATGTTCTTGATGATTAGTGGGTGATTATTTGAATGGACAATTTAAAATAATGGTATACATGGAATAATTTCTTCCTGTTTTGTCCTTCCTGCTTCTCCACCTTGGCACATCCTCGTCCAGTGGCCAGGATGCTGTGAAAATGGATGTTCAGCCAAAATGTTTAGCTGTGGGTCCTGGTGGTTATACTGTAGTTTTATGCATTGGACAAGTAAGTATTAACATGTGGATTATCAACTATTGCTGTGTTAATAATGCCGTGTATGGTTACACGTAACTATGTAGTGTGGGATTACCTTGCACATCTGCAGAATTTCCTAATAAGACCTATAGAGAACATAATTCAGCAGGGTACTTGATAACCCTTGTCTTTTTGCATCCTGTACCAATATCACATTTATGTATAGATTTAAATTTCAGAAAGTCCCTTGTGTGGATGCATCTGTACTTGTTATCAATGCAGCTTTGTGCTGGAAGGTTAAACCTCAGAATCACACTCTTGCCAGATCTGTTCAGTGACACAATTTTGGCAAGAGGATGTTTTTCTCCTGCATTTTATTTTTTTGCAATTAATCCAATTAACTAGTGCTGTTGTACAGCATAAGTAGCTCTAGCTCACGTGCCACTAGTATGCAGATCACAGAAAACTGGAGACATTGAACTAAGGCTCTCTTGTATCAAAACATTATTAACTTCTAATGATTTATGCTTTCTGCATGGGTGCTGGTTTTGTGTTCGGGACATTTGATAGTGTTGTCCAAACCTGTTTTCATGTGAGTTAATCCCATTTAACCATAGCATAGAACTGGATAGAAAATAGCCTTTACGGTTTAAGACTGCAGCATTACCTTGCTACTAATTTGGTCCTGCCTCCCTCCCTTTAACAATGAACCAGGAAGGGAGTAAGCATTGCTAAAAATACTGGCTTGTCCATGTTTATTCATGTTCAAACCAAGTGAAGCAAAGCTGAAGGCAATGGAGAATGCCCTGCACTATGTACAGTTTAGAACATGAATACTGCAGTACAGCAGATAAGTTAGTCACCACGTGTAGGCATTTCTTCTTTTTTTTTTTTAAGAATGAAATTGTTCCCTTAAGATGAGAATACAATAAACATCCGAGTAACTAGAGGGAATTTGTATTTATGACTAAACTAATAGTTTTATATTAGGTATTTTAAAGAGGGGTCTTAGTTTCTGGTTTTCTACTTACAGATTGTCTTGATGAAAGATAAGAAAAAATGTTTTGCAATTGATGACCTTGGCTATGAGCCAGAAGCTGTAGCCATTCACCCCACTGGAAGTACAGCAGCAGTGGGAGGAGCGGTAAGGTTGCACTTCCTAAAACTGTACTACTTTGAACACTGGAGCAAGTAACAGAAGTATTTAATAATAGTAGGTGTGTTGCGTTGAGAAATGGTAGGTGACAATTTGTAACATCAGTATTGTTGAGTTGTGTGTATTTGGTGTTCCTGGGCTTTCAGTTCCCTAGGTTCTGCCACTATTGTGATCTAAAGTCTATTTCACTTCTTTTTGAATTGAATCTTTTTTCCTGTATTTGCTGTTTTGAAATTGCCAAATTGTTTTTATCCAGTGCATTCTCAAAGTTAGCAAGTTAAAGAAAATGGGTTTATTTTTCACACGTGGTGGATTGTAGCCAGCATAAATGACTGGTTATTTAAACCTTTTCTTAACATAAGCACTACCAGAGAGAATTAATGCAAAAAGTTTCAGGAACTCCTCTTTCTATTGTAAAATGATTTTTCTGCCTTTTCTCTTTCTTTGCTATTAATTTGCAGGATGGGAATGTCCGTTTGTATTCAATCCAAGGAACCTCTTTGAAAAGTGATGATAAGATTTTGGAAGCTAAAGGTCCTGTTACTGACCTGGCATATTCTCACGATGGTGCCTTTCTTGCAGTCTGTGATGCAAACAAAGTTGTCACTGTCTTTAGTGTTGCTGATGGTTATGCGGTAAGAACTGTTGTAAAAATTGTTGTAAGGAGAACAGTCTTTGTTTAAAAACAAATAGACTGACAGCCCATGTCTAAATCTGTTGTAGCTGCTTAATTGTAAATCATTGATGTAAATTTGATGTTGCTGTGACTGTCTGTTTACCTGCTTTTTTGGGCTAGTACTGGTATTTACACAGCCTATGTGAACCCTCCAGACTGTAAGAATAGTTAAAGAAATGTGCAGCCTTGGTTGGCTGCTGGGAAAGCACTGAAATCCGTCTAATAATACATGCATAGTTAAAATAGGGAAGGAGCTGGACTTCCACAGACTAGCCATAGTTAAATACAAAAAATTCTTTGGGTCTGCTGAACCACTAGTTGGTTGGTTTGGGATTTTTAAAGGAAATAACAAAATACATGCCATGTCTGTTAGAGAACTTGTGTGCATTTTTGTAAAATGGACAAGAATGAAGGCTCAATTTGATAAGAATCATGCAATACAATAAAATTCAATTACATAAATAAAGAAGACTTGGCAATAAAATTCTGCTGGCTCTGGCACACAGTTCCATGGTAAGGACTAAGCTATGAAAGGGACATGCTAGGACAGGGAACCTTGCTTTATCTGCCAATCTACTGTCTTTTAACTAAAAACCAAAAAATGGGCAATTTCCACTTTTCAGCCCAAGCAGTCAATGCATATCAGCCTGTAAACTCCTTAAACTTTGACTAATACAACACTGAAGTAAAAACACAGGATGGCATTCCACAAAAAACATTTCATTTTCCAAGTAAAAATTGAAATAATTTTGCCTTGTGAAACATCTGTGGGATTATTTTAGAAGCCCCTAAATTGCATATGCCCTTAACATATCAAGCTTTCATAGAAAAATGTCTTAGTGTTTTTTTGGTTTTTTGGGTTTTTTTGGGTTTTTTTTGTTTTTTTTTTACAAAAGGGGTTTGTATTTTATTGGCCTACTAAGTATTTAAATAAATCACATAAAATAAAGCCACCACTTGGTTTGCTTAGTGCATCCATCTGCATCTGAGATGTCCATTGTCTGGAGTCTTGCAGTAGCTTGTTCTGATGCTGCACATTGAAAACTAGTGATTTCCTGAAGCAGCTTTAACTATTGGAATAACCCTTGTCTCTCTAATTTTCAAATAGGAGCATAATGTCTTTTACGGACACCATGCAAAAGTTGTTTGCATTGCGTGGTCGCCAGACAATGAACACTTTGCTTCTGGAGGCATGGACATGATGGTATATGTTTGGACTGTGAGTGATCCAGAGACCAGAGTCAAGATACCAGGTATGTTTTCTTCAATGTACTACTTTTGAAAGTTTTTAGTAGTTCTTGAGATCCAACACTGTTTTGTAGACTAATAGGTAAGCAGGCTTTGAATGTTCCCAATGTAATTCAGCCTTTATGTTAATCTCTATCTAGCCACACTATCTGGAGTTCTTCTATTATTTTTGTAGTTACTTTTAAAATCCAGTACTCGTATTTAATGCAGCTAAAAATCATATTTGGAATGTGCTGAAGTCACCTTGTCAACCCAGCCTTCCTAATTCTTTGCTGTTACTTTGCACTGCAATACAGATGCTCACAGACTACATCATGTAAGCGGCTTGGCGTGGCTGGATGAACATACTCTGGTAACAACATCCCACGATGCTTCTGTTAAAGAGTGGTCTATCTCCTACAATTGAAATAAGCCCCCTCTTTGCAAGGACCTAATCAGGGACTAGAACTACTGCAGTGGAACATAGCATTTCTTTTAAAAAATCTGTATTGGCCTCTGGGTCTGCTGTCATATCCTCATATCTTTACAGGGTGTTCATATCTGTAATTAAATGTACTTTGAAAGCTTTAGCGAATAACAGTTTGCACATGAAAAGCACTTAAATTATGTCTGGAGCTTAACCTTTGTGCTGAACATTCCAGAGGCAACAGCCAAACAAGTTGGTGTGCAAGGTTCAGGCGCGAAAGATTCAAACTCAATCAGTTGTTCTTTTCTAACCAAGAAACGTAAGACTGTACAGCATGAGAGTAATACTTCTCATTTTTTTCTAATTACAGAACATTTCTGTACTAACAGTCATAGTAAGAGTATTTAGTTGTGGTCTGAAACCAATCAAGCTGTGTGCAGCTACTGTATATTGCTTTGCTTCTCTATACTGCACCAAACTGTTGCCTCAGATTTTCTCCTCCAGATAAGAAGATGGGGTACATACATAATAAACTTTTTATGTATTTCATGTCAAATCTTTGTGGTTTATTTTAAGGTGGAAGTGTGGGATTTTAATGTACTTACTGTTGTGGGTATAATGTTTACAAATAATCATTGTGGCAACTTGTTGCTTCAGAAACACAATTGTTACTTCTATGAATTAAGACTGTCTCATCATTTCAGTGTCAGAGAAAAGAAATCATTCTGTTTTAAAGATATTTTCTGTTTGAAGGAGAAGCATGTTATTGTTTAAAAAATGCAGTACTTCTACCACCTTTTGGAAAATACAGGAATTAAACAAATTGAGTGTTGTTATGACTTAAGTGATTTTTGAGAAGATGGTGTTTGCTCAGTGAGTTTTATGCCTTTGCATGTGCAGAACAGTTGCATGAAAGCATTACCTCATGCGAAGAGATCCTGATGTTGTGTTTAGTTCCCCTCTCACACTCCACAATAGGTTTAAGTGATTTAAAGCTACCAGTCCAACAAGGGTGGAGGAGGACACTCTGATGCAAATAGTAGAAAGATTTGTTACCATCTCTGATGGCCAAAAAGAGTTGTTGCTGTCTAGAACCTTGGAAGACTTAAAAAAATTTCTCTGCTAAGTCTCTACCACCACCACCACCACCTTTCCAGTTGTCTTTGGATTTTATTGAGCTTTCCTTTCTGTGTGGACTCGCGTGTTTTTTTTACCGATCATATTTCTAATGACACTAATTATACAGCAAATAAAATGCTTTTGCTGCTTCTCATACTGTGGCCTTTTGCTCAATTGCTAAAAAAAAAATTGCCTTACAAAAAATGAAATGTTGGTGAAACATCTTTTTAAAAGGAAAAAAATGTTGATTTCTTTTTAGGAGCGGTGATCAGAATGTCTCCTAGCCTGCAAACCAATATCTATAATGGAACAGTTGACATAGATTTTTAATTTTTTTTTCTTCTAAGAAGTGGGATATTTTGCATCATAGTTTCTTTGTGTTTACTGTGTCTCTCTATTAGCAGTTTTGCATGTTATTCTTATTAACAATGCAAAGATGAGAAGTTTTGGAAAAGGGTGTGTTTGATGTTTGGTTTAAGGTCCAAATTAACAAGGTTTTCTCAGTGTTTAGCCCCTAAAACTTGTTCTGCTGTTGCATAGGGACTGGCACAGCAAGCAATTCATCCATTGTTCCTGAGTCTGATCTGGAAGAGTTGCTATTGAATCTGCTCAGTGGGTTCCTGTGGTAGTTAAATCCCTGTCATTTAAGCAATTGTAAGGGGGACGGGAGTAGGAGTTAAGCAGTTATCAGAGTTTGTGCACTATGCCTGAAAGGTGATGTGTAGGATGAGCTGTTTTTGATTCCTCGAAGACGTTGTAGTACTGCTCCTGCGGAATGCCTGTTAGCCAGAAACCCTGCACTGAGTTGTGTGTTTGGATGGCAGTGAGGTGACTGCTCGTGCTTCAGCTTCCCCTGGATTTGTTTATTGGCATATGGCCTGAGCTTCTTTAAGAGATTCCTTAAGAGCTAATATGGTCTTTGTAGTTGGCTAGCAAATCCTGACTAGAAAACTGAAAATCTGTTTTGCTGTTGGACCAAATGTCTTAACACAGGTTCGTTATTGATGCAGTGTACACACACAACAAACTGATTTAAGGACTCTGGCCGTACTGCTCTGAATCAGCCCCTACCTTACTTGTTTTTGCCCCAGACTGCAAACCCCTTGGCCTGCCCTCAAACAGAGAAGCAGGAAAAAAAAGGACAGGATGGTCTGTACAGCTTGTAGTGCCTTCAAAAGGAAATGATCATACTTGACATGAATATAAAAGAGGATGCAAATTAAAAAAAAAAAACTACCTTACAAAAACATCTAAGGCACCTTATATGTTGGTATCTTAATAGTTGTATTTTAATGTTAGTTAAAGCCCTGTTCAAACATAGCTCCTCAAGCCCCCCCTATTCTTGAAGACTTCTGTTTTGGACGTGAACATGCTTTTGAGCTCCTCCTGGCAGTTACTGGAAAGCTGGATTCACTTCACCATGGCTGGCAGTTTGCCTGCTTTACAGTGAAAATGCAGCTTAATTAGGCCAGGGGTAGATTTGGAGAACGAACGTGACCAGTAATTCCTCACAAGGCTGTAATGCAGGCATTGCTCTCCCCTCCCCCTTTAAGTGTGATTTAATCCTGGCTGCCTGTTCCATTTCTGCCATGCTTGTACAGCACATTGGCCTTCCAAGAAGCTGCTCTGTACAGTTGGACAGAAATTTACCAGCAGCTGTTGTGTGGAGGATCAGCAAATCCTAAATGCAATTCTTTAATTGGTAATTGGTAGAGGGGAAAGATAAAGGGCGTCACTGATCTATTTGGAGATGGAGGTTGTTTGTTTTGTTGCACACAATAGAATTATGGATAGATGTTCTGGCACCTCTGTTCCTCTGCCAAATGCTTTTGCTCTTAACAATTAGAATACCTCAGACTGAGAGTAGCAGCCTTAAAATCTTAATTACATTAATATTTTCCTGAAGCAAAGTACCAAAGATGTAGACTCCTTTAACCTGGAACTGATTTTTTTAGAGGTACATTTCTAAGACGAGAACCCAGTATGTCACTGCAGATACTGTTTCATGGTTGTGGCACAAGAAAGTATTTGCTGCTAAAAACTGTTCCCTACAATAAATTTAGCCATGCCTATCTCTGTGTTGAAAGTATACAGAGGAGAAAAAGGTGCCTTCAGTGGGCCTGGGAGCAGAATTATACAGTTAACTGGCTGGGCTGAGAATAAGTCACAAGTTCACATATATACAGCAGATATTTGTTCTGGAGGTGCAAAGCTTCCCACAGAGACTTGGGAATGAAGCTAAGCAGGGAAAGAATCATAGACTGTCTCAGTTTGGAAGGGACCTATAACAATCATCAGACTGCAATGAATAAATGTGTGTGTTTTGCATACTAAAGGCAGTTAGTTTGAAATACCAGTATTTTTACTGGCAGGAATGAAGTCTGTTACACCAGTTCATAGACGTGTTGATGAAAGGACCCTAAAGGCCTCATATCAAGTATGATGTAAGGCTATGGGCAGTACTAGACCAGGTCAGCTTTGTTCTGTTTTTTAATCAAGTCTTAAGAAACTGAAAAGGATGGAGATCCTGCAGCGTCTTTGAGTAATCTGTTCCACTTAAGTTTCTCCTAATATCCAACCTGAGACTCCAAGCTGTATTGTGTGACCATACATTTATATTATCTGCTACCAGCAGGAGAAGGTTGAACACCATGCCCTTGGTATTGTACCCCTGGAATATTTTCTCTGTTACCTGCTGGCCGCTAGCTGGATGTTAAATTGTTGACTTCTTCCAGCCCACACACTTCAGCTTCTAGGGAAAGCTGTTGTGGGAGGCATTGTCTGAGGCCTGGATGTGCTGCATCACCTCCCTCACCTCCTCAGCATTGCTGTGAGCAGTGAGATCCAGAATTATCAAGTGGTCAAGTCTCATTTGCCTGTGACAAGTCCATGTTGGTTATTCCTGTGTCCTGCAAGTATTTGGGATTAAATTCCAAGGGGAGTACCCCTTCATTGCCCTGGAGACTACAGTGGAAGCAAACAAGCTCCTGTTCCTTGGGTATTCTTTTTATTCAGAGTTGAGGTCTTTTTCCAGTGATCCCTCTCATTATAAACATGGTTTGTTTCATGTATGATATTTTAACTATGTCATAATCATATGGGCCAACCACTTTTACAGCTCTGTGCTAGTCCTATCACACCCTATGGACTTGAATACATCCAGTTTTTAGGTAGACCCACCATCACATTGTTCCCTCCTGATGGTTGTACCTCTCCAGAGCACACTGGCACATGCAAAGGTGTGGGAGCAGGCCTGTCTGTCCCATACCAAAGTCAGAAACTGTTGAATACTTGAGCTTTTTCTATTGCCTTGTGCCATTCAAGCAAAAAAGCTGTACTGTGTATGTTCTAAATATCTGCAGCACTGCTCTGTTTCTCTGTTAAAGCAGATACAGCAGAACAAACTTTATGTTTTGTTGCCTTGTTGCTTGAGCCCTTCAGAAAGCACATCAGGTCTGAGGAATAAGCCTCACTTTAAAATCATTCTGAATAATATTTCTGAAATGTTCAGTCTTGGAGCTGTAATAACAGTTACATCCTGATGAGAAGAGCTTCATAGATGGCTGTATCTTTATGAAATTCTACAGATCATGGTTCATTAGCTCTCTGAGCCAACCTGAGAGAAACTCAATCCAGAAGCCAGGCTTAGCTGTTCCCTTTTCCCACTCTGTAAGTTAGCTGGCAGCTGAGTGCACTGCCTATGGACCTGGGAGCTGCTGTGGGGCTGCTGGCCCAGACCAGCCTGCTTGTTCTGTGAGCAGTCAGCCTGTGCCCACCTCCGAGTTAGATCAGTCAGTTCTGATTTCCTGCAGAGAAACATAGAAGTTTGAAGTCCAATTTACCCCTGACACCAAAAGCGGCTTCTTCTATGATACCCAGAATTGCTTGGCATTCACAATTGCCTGGTCTGTATTATTGCCAGCAAATCTGTCCCACATGAACAAGGGAGTCACCTGTATTTAGCAACCCCTAAAAACGTGGCTTATCAACATCATTGAGGCTGCATTGTCAGCTGATCTGACTACCTGAGAGTTATAAACATTCAGTGTTTGCCTGTTGATTTGCTTTACTCTATAAAGCTTGCAGGCATTAAAATGGGAAGGAGGAATCTTCTCAGGGTAGCCAGGTGTGAATATTACAACCAAATAAGTATTGATAAATGTCTATGCCAGGATTCTCATGCTCTGCAGGCAGGCCAGATTTCTGGGTTGGCATATTTAACCTTTCTTTCCTGGACCCTGTTGCCTGTATGCAGCCCGCAGCCTGTGCATGACTTGTACAGAGCACAGGGGCTTGTCCCATGTGTTGCCTTTGAAGGCCCTTCATACACCCCCTGACCTGCAGGGATGCAGCACTGGCTTGCTGCTGATGTCTTGAAGGTTCTCAGTGTCATTCTTAGTGCAGAGACTCTAGAAGTGCCCATTGCGCCCAGGTACAACCCCACAGGTGGCGGCAGTAGATCCAGGAATAGGAAACTGTGGGGAAGAAGCTGCAGCCAAGTAAGTTAAAGCATAAGGTATTTAGACTGAGTCTTTCTACAGATTTCCCAACAGCATTTATTTGGAGGTGGAAGAAAGTCCCTTCTGCTGAGTATTTTTGATAATCTTCATGGACAATCTATTTCCAAGCAGTTAAAACCCAAATCTTTAATGCATGCTGCAGACTAAGCTGTGCCTCAGTTTACAACTACTATACTGCATTATATTAAAATGTAAAAGGGAAAGGTAAGGAAAGAGGTTAAGAACACACCTAATCAGATCATAAATGCACAGATTTGGTACTTTTTAGACTTAGACATTAGAAATGAAAATAGAATCAGGGAATATGGTTGGAATTTCTGAGTTTGAAGAGACCCACAAGGATCATCAAAGTTCAACTCCCAGCCCTGCACAGGACAACCCCAAGTATCACACCACGTGCCTATAAATTATGGGTAAGTACGAGTTACATCTTTGCAACCAGTATTTATCACATTCTAGGACACAATTTAGTCACCAGGACTGCCCTGTGCAAAGGGGAATGAGATCTATTAGTAGTAAAAATCCTGCAGGGTTAAAGAACGATGTTGTGGTTCCGTGGTGAGCGCATGTCCGGGACTGCCGGCGGTGCTGGCGGGAGAGGCTCGGGCCAGGCGCTCCCCGGGCGGGGTGGCCGCGGGACGGAGCGAGGCGGGCGGGCAGCACGGCCCCGGGCACGGCGCTCCAGCACCAGGGGGCAGAGCAGCACTGCCGACGGCATCTCCGCTCCGTTCCCGCTGCTGCCCTGCCCAGACCGACACTTCCGAGCTGTTTCTGCTTCGGGACCGATTTAGCTGTCCCTGCGTGGGACGGCAGCGTGCAGCCCGCCCGGGAAGGAGGGCAGCCCCCAGGCCCGGCAGCCCTGCTCGGGTATCGGTGTGGTCCCCTCTCGGCACCCGGCTCTGTCCTGCTCGGGTATCGGTGTGGTCCCCTCACGGCATCCGGCTCTGCCCTGCTCGGGTATCGGTGTGGTCCCCTCACGGCACCCGGCTCTGCCCTGCTCGGGTATCGGTGTGGTCCCCTCTCGGCACCCGGCTCTGCCCTGCTCGGGTATCGGTGTGGTCCCCTCTCAGCACCCGGCTCTGCCCTGCTCGGGTATCGGTGTGGTTGGTCCCCTCACGGCACCCGGCTCTGCCCCGCTGCTGCTGCCCCCGACCCAGAGCTGCCAGCAGGGGAGGTGCCGCAGCAGAAAGAGGTGTCTCAAGGGGACCAAGGCTGTTTGGCAAAGGTTCTACATCGTCCCACATCAGCGTAGCACCACAACGATGAACACCGTTCTTTTTTATTCACTGCACAGAAAAGGGCCACTGAGAGAGATAGAACTTAAGCGGGCAAAAAGAATCATAACATCCTAGAATGGTTTGGGTTGGAAGAGACTTCAAAAATCATCTCACTGTGGACAGGGACACCTTCTGTTAGACCACATTGAAATAAATAGATTAAAAGGTAAGCAGTGTCAAGTATGCATTAATAAATATTTACTATATTTATATGCCTGCGTTTAAGGGCAATTTTGTGACAGTATTTCCTTACAAGAGCGGAGAAAGTGATGTCTGGTCTAACCTGAATCAAAGGCAAGTTGATGAGTCCTCAATCTGCAAGGCAGGACAGAGGTGGAAAATCATGTGTGCACTGGAATTTTGGCACTTGTAAAAGTGGCCACTGCAGGAGTTGAACAGTGCTAAGAGAATCATTTTAGTGCTTGACCAGTTAGGAAAACTTTGCAGCTGAAAACAGTGGAGGTTTGTATAATGGTTTTGATTATACAAACTTGGATTTTATTAATACAAACTTTTGATTATAACAAAATTTGATTTTATTTATACAAACTTTTGATTATAACAAACTATGAACAAATGAGCCTCTGTCAGGTGACCAGATCATCTATGACTTACCAACAAAATAAGTTAAATCAACTGCCCTTTATTGTGGTCAGCACAACTTGATTTTATAACATCTAGGTTAACAAAGTGATTGACAGAAGTTCATAACAAGGCAGCAAAATCAATTGTATGAAGATCTGGGGCTGGAGCTTTGCTGACCCTATTCTGATAACCATGAATGCACAGAAAATGTCACAGCTGGACTGTGCAAGGGTCAGTGACCAGCTGAGCCAACAAGGGACTCATATGAAGGGAAGGTCTTTGAAGGTGGGTAGATTACACTCCTTGGCAGGGGAGTGCTGCTGGGTTTTGCAGCAGCCTAGTGCAGCTGACAGGTTTGAGCAAGCTGCAGAGCCAGTCCTGCACTGACACTGTGGGCAGGATCTCAAGGGCTATGGGGGATGTGCCTTCAGCAGATTGCTTGAGGGGCACAGGGATACCCAAAACACAATGCCTGACATGACTTAGGTCTCCCAGCAGTATAGCTGCTCCAGGCTTCTTGATGATGTAGCTATGCCTGAGGGTACATACACAGCAGTCTTCCTTGATAATAATAATGTCATTTCATCCTCTCGCATGAGCATTTCTGGCAGGGCAGTGGAAAGAGGCTCACCACCATTGATGATTCCAGTCACCACCTCTCCAGTCATTGTCTGCAGAGGAATCTGGATAGGCTGGATCAATGGGCCAAGACCAAAGGTAAGAAATTCAACAAGACCTAATGCTGGGTCCTGCCCTCAGCTCACATCAACCCCAGACAGGGCTACAGGCTGAGGGCAGGGTGGCTGGAAAGCTGCCCAGTGGAAAAGGACCTGGGAGTGCTGTTTGACAGCAGCTGAACATGAGCCAGAGTGTGCCCGTGTGGCCAAGAAGGCCAATGGCAACCTGGCTTGGATCAGGAATATTGCAGCCAGCAGGAGCAGACTCTCCCCCTGTATTCAGCCCTGATGAGGCCACCTCAAGTTCTGTGACCTGTTTTGGACCCTGCAGTTCAGGAAGGGTGCTGAGGTGCTGGAGTGAGTCCAGAGAAGGGCAACAAATCTGGTGAAGGGTCTGGAGCACAAGTCTGATGAGGAGAAGCTGAGGGAGCTGGGGGTATTTAGCCTGGAAAAGAGGAGGCTCAGGGGTGACCTTATCACTCTGGATCTGGTTATGGAATATCAAAAAAGAAATTAAGCCAAGGCTCACACTGGGTACAAAGTAATTCATCTTAGGTGGGTTGTCTTGTTTGGCCCAAGGGAGTGCAGCACAGCTGGACATGGCACTGTGCTGGGCCATGTGGCTGCCTGAGTCATGTGCCTGGTGTGAACCAGGCACGGTGTCACAGCAGCTGGACAGACAGCAAGGACAAAGGTTGTCAACTGGCCCTACTCAGCCCCTGGACATACTGGTCCTTGGAGAACACTGGTGGGATGGGAAACTATGCCTGCCCTCACCAGAGCTGGGCAGACTCAGTGGAGGCACTGGGAGAGCTGGAGGTGGACACATGGCCTGGGAACCCCACCAGGAGAGTCGCAGGGTCTGCAAGGAGTTTTTCTGAGGACAAAGGCAGACAGTTTTCCCATGCATACAGAGGAGACTGCCTAGATATGGCTGGATTTTTATAGAGATCTTTTTCATTCCACCTTTTATAGAAGATGAGCATTTCTTTATTTGAAAGTTCATAGTTCAAATTTGTGTTATAACCTAGAGTCAAAGCTCTCTCCATGAGCCAGAAATATGTATTTTAAGGAACAAGCACAGGCAGTTGCATTTTTGAATTCTGTTCCTGTTGCAGTAACCAGGATTTGGTACAGGTTTTGTATGACCTGTTCTGTGTATCTTACCTGGCACTTCTGTTTGTCCCAAAAAAGCATTGGGAGTTTGGGGGACACCTATCATCAACTGCTATCAGCTTCTACTATTTCAGCTGTTAAGAAGTTAACCTTATCTCAGCTGTGGCCCACCTGCAGAGAGCAGATGTTGTGGCACACCCATATGGACGACTAAAAGAGAATTTTTAAATAGCATGTAGGAGAAAACTGCTACTTTTTGCCAGACTCTAGCCTATCATGGCTTTTGAAGATCTTTTTTATTTTTGTATCTTTGAAGAGGACCTCCCTAAGAGCAGCCCTCCAGACCAAAAGAAAATCAAGCCTGTTTCTAAAGCATTGCTGCTAGACCCATGTTTTATTTCTTGTTTGGGTCAGGTGTATGGCTGGGTGTCCATGTGTCTGGTCTCCCATCCCATGTGCTCCACTGGGAGAGCAGTGGACCTCTGAGCAGTGGAGCACTGAGAGAAGATCTCACCCAACACCACTCACTAACTCCAATGTGATGGTACTGGTTCCCAGAGGTTCTTAGAGTGTCATCACCAAGTCCTGCTAGATCTTGGGTAATGCTGCTCTGAGAAAAAAACTACTTAATTTAAATGCTTTAGGTCATTCTATCTCTTCCTATTCCCTTGGAACAGGTTCTGAATGACCTGATCAACACACTCTCTTCCATAAGGTAACAGATGGTCAGAAGAGACAACCCCATTTCTGCTCTGAAGTTGCCTGGCTTATGAAAGGAAAGCTTGAGATAAAATACATCCTGTGCTCTTGCTGGTGGTTTTTCCCAGATCCACAGAGAGTTTGCTGGAATGCAGCATCCACCCAGCACTGTGAGCTGGATAACCCATTTATGGACTTTTATCCCTTTTTTTGATGTCTCTTCCTTGTGCCTGGTGAGACATAGAAATGTAAGACTGGCTTTGAGTGATTATTTACAGAAAGGTGAGTCGCTTTCCCAGGTATTGTTGCTTTCAAGGCTCTCTATCACCTTGGCATGAAGCTATTTATAAGTATTAACCTCTGGAACACCTTCGTTGCAATTGAAGCAACAATGGTGCAACACTGGGTTTTAGGAAGGAGGAGTGCCAATCACTTACTAAAATTGATTCAAGTTCTGCCAAGTATTTTAAACTTTCTGGGTATTTTTAAGGAAGAGGAAAGCAGTTTGCATAATGTAAACCTGAGTGTCAAAGATAACATCTTCTATGAGGGGTTTTCTAAATAGTGCTAGTACTGACAAATGTAGTAGATACTATTTTTGAATATTAATATGTTCGAATATATTCAAATATTAATGTATGCTGTCTGCTTTGGCATTGTGTTGTGAAGTTCACTTTAAATCATTAAGCTTTACATTATTAAATAATGATGGCACCATAAAAACACTATACTTTGAAGAGGGATGAATATATAAATCATAATGGTCCTAATTCAATTCACAGTGGTTTGATTTCTCCACGGAACCTACAATCTTAAAGAGATAGACTGTTAAAGAGATCAACTAATTTATATTTTGGCTGCTCTTTTAGGTCCGAGTCAATTAGCTTAAAATTCTTCAACCATAAAATCCTTGTTCTTTACCATCTAGGCAAGTCCTGTAATAACCACACTGCACTTACTGGTATGTAGATTGGAACTGAATTCTTTTAAAACCAGAATTCTATACCTTAAAATCTTCCTCCTGTATTTTTAGATGAGTTTGTCCATTATTGGCCAGTACATGAGGTATCAATGATGCATTTTCATGACCAGCAGTATGCCAGTGCAGTGCAGTGTGTGTTTTTGAAGGTATGTAGAACTGGTTTGCACTATTTATTTGTCCATTTAACTCCTCCTTTTTCTCAACTATTTGTCTTATTATTAGTATATGCGGGAAAGAGAGCTCAAATGACCACCAGCAACCATATCATGAGTATTTTGGGAAGATTGCCCTTTAGAGATATGCAGACAGTGTGCCCACCTCCCATTCACAGCACAAAAGGTCTCACTTCAAATGGTTTTGGTAGAAGAGGAGCCTCCAGTCACTCAGCACAGAGTCTCTGCTGAGTCACACGCGCCTGCCTCACGAGCACAGCAGGATTGGTACTCTGCCAGTATGACACCTTGCCAAAATTGTGTCCTGTGTGGTGTAAGTGGCCATTCATCAAGTGCAACTGATGACATCCTGACAATTGAGTCAGATTTATTTGATTTTACAAGAGACTTTTTCATTTGCATGCTGTAAGTGGAACAATCTCCTGCTTGCTATGATCACAGTTTCCCTGTTTCTTTTGCAATACATACCAACATAATACACCTAAGGTAACACCTACATTACAATCATTGCTGCATGCCAGTAGATTTTACAGGAATATTTGACATGATCATATGTTCCTGTTACCTTATTTAACATAGTGCTCTCTTAGTACTTTTTTTTTTCTCATAAATTGTGTCATTTCTTTTCTTAGGCAAGAAAAGGCTTTCCCTGTCACTTATTACCTGAGAAGATGGTAATGTATCATGCAAAAAAAATTGCTAAAGGAAACAATTCAAGCCACTTTTCTGTGGGCTGTAATTGGCTACCCAGTGCCCCCTGGTGAGACACCCACCTACGTAGCATATCTCACCCAAGTTAAGGTCACAAGGAACTATTAGATCACCAAATTTGGCCTGATACATATCAAAGGCATTTAAGTTTCACCCAGGAATGTCTTGCTTGTTACATATTAAATTTTCAGGTGATAAAACTACAGCATTGTCTAGTGCTTAGGAGTGGCTGAGGTCACTTAGTTTGCTCAGCCTGGAGAAGAGGGGACTGAGGGGAAACTTCATTGCAGTTACAACTTCCTTGCTAGGGGAAGAGGAGGGAGCAGACACTGATCTCTTCTCTGTAGTGACCAGTAACAGGATCCAAAGGATCGGCTTGAAATTGTGTCAGGGGAGGTTTAGGTTGGATATCAGGAAAAGGTTCTTCACCCAGAGGCTGATTGGGCACTGGAACAAGCTCCCTTTCACACCCAGAGAAGCGGTCACAGCACCGAGCCTGACAGAGTTCAAAAACAATGCTCTCAGACACATGGTGTGACTTTTGGGGTGATTCTGTGCAGGGCCAGGAGCTGGATTTGATGATCCTTTTGGGACCCTTCCAATTCAGAATATTCTCTAACTCTATGGTTTAATGAGATTGATCCCTCCCTGTGCCCCAGCAGAAATATTTCTTGTTCCCACCAGGACCAAGAAGCCTGGAGGCCAAAGACCCCATGGCTGCATTCAGACTGCAAAATCAAGCAGAGCCACCTACATACTGCAAGATAAAGCCAGGTTAATGTGAACAGCTTGCTCATGTCCACATCACACAGTGCTTGGGTTTGTACCTCTCCTGAGCATTACACTTTCTGATGAGTTCAACAAGTCTGAAGTTATACAAGTGCTGTGTTGCAACCCATCAGGGGCATAGTTTGATAACATGGGTGTGTTGCATGCCTTGAGAAATTGCCTGAGGGTACAAAGTCTGCCGGGATAACATTGGAGGATTGTGTGGGGTGGAGGAGCCAACCTGACACAGTTTTGTCCATAATGCCTATTGTGAATGCTCCTTGCAGTCTGCTGTCTTCTGGACTAGGCCACTGTCATCTCTCAGTGGGCTAACTGGGACAGGTCAACAACGTGTCACATACTGACAGCTGCTACAGTGTTGTTTCACCTCAGGGTTGGTTTTACCTAAGACCTGAAGGTTACTGCCGGTAACTTTGCAGAATTCTGCAGGTTAGCAGAATTCCCATATCTTGTAACTGTGTCATGCAACCTTTCTGACTGAAGTGATTCCAGCTTAGAATATATACCAGTACAGAAATGGGACCTAGAGTCCCAGACAGTTAGAAGATCTGGCATGTGTTTTCACCCAGAACTCACAAACTCATGTAGAAGTGACATGCCTTCCTGGCAGACACATATGCAAGTTTTTTGTTGACTAAAGATGGATTTTCTTTGAATATCCATAATGAAAAATGGTTGATGATAGAATAATTCTGTCTTTTCCTCTTGAAAACATCAACACTGAATGAAGAATGAACCTACTTTTACATCACAGGAGATTCCTTGATTTTGTAACAAACTGCCAGACAAGGAAATGATTTGATGTAGAATTCCCCAGAGTGCCAGAAAAAGCTGATTTCAGTAGGGTTATGCTGACATAAATACTGAAACAAAACAGTCATTAATCAAGCAAAAACAGAAAGGAAATATTTTACTTGTTTTGGTTACTACTTTTTTCACAGTAACTTCATCGCAGCCATTAAAACTACTTGATTTTTAAAATTTATAGTTCTCCTTTAATATCTATAATAGTTTTAGAGAATCATAGAGTGGTTGATGTTGGAAGGGACCACTGGAGATCATCTTGTCTGCACCCCAGACTCAAGCATGGCCTCCTACAACCAATTGCCCAGGACTGTGAATAGATCATGTCTAGACATAATTACAGTAACACAGATATTTCCTTCTGATGCTCATGCATGAATTTTTATTATAATTTCATCATTGGCTCTTTGAAAAGCAAACTTGTGCTTTTCATCATCCCCAGACAAACTCTCTGAGTGTCTGTGAGGAAGTCTAATAATTTCAGCAGCACTGACCTTGGGAATCTGTGTACTCCAAGATTACACGTTAGAGATCCCAAAGAGATTATTTACCCATTTGTGGACTATTATTTCCTTTTTAAAGTTATGTGCATGAAAAGATTTTCAATTCTTTTGTTTGGGAAAACGATTTTAGAAATATGGATTAAGACTCTCATGGTCTAGATTGGTCTTCCTGAACCTACTGACTTCTTTATAGAGCTATTCACTGACTGTGAACTGCCTTTTGGAATTCTTAGTAGTACAGTATACCATATGGTTTGTTCTTTCTTTTCTGATAATTTTTAAAGATTACTACTTTTCCAATGAGTCCAAAATTCCCCAATTTTTACTTAGTTCCAGTTTGATTCATGACGGCACTCAACATAAAACATCTGGGACCAAATCAAAACCATGAATAAGCAGCAACTCAATCAAATTTAATCTTTAAGTAAGCAATTGGGGTACTGCCTGAGAACATGTTATTCATTGAAAGGGAAGGATTTTTCCTTTTAAAAGCCTTGCTGCTGCATACAACAGCTTTCCCTGGCCTCACCGTGCTCTGCAGTTCTGATGCAGATTTCAATCCAGTTTGCCATGTCTTAAATTCTCAAATGTTTCTCACAGTTCACCTTGAATATTGAACTTGAGAAAGGACTTAAATATAAGAATCCTTTCCCAACAGAATCAGAGCATGATCTTCCTTCTGCAGTCTGGTGACCCAGCTGGACAGGGCAGCTCACTGGTCCCTGATGCTCCACTCGCTGCACAAGGGATCAGCCTGTCTTCCTTACAAGTCCAGGCACCTTGTAGTTTGGCAGAGTTTTAAAAACCTATTTGGAGTCCTGCTGTCACTGCTATGAACACAGCTTAGTAAAAACAATTATCTAGACATGACAAGAAATAACACCATAAAATGTAGCTCTAGAGCAAACCAGGTTCCTTATCCAAGTGTGCAATTTGTTTTTCAGCTGCTTCAAAAACATAACAGCAGAGCACAGCTTTGAGGTGAACAAGCAGCAACAGAAATCTGATGTGAGGGAAAGCTGCTGCATGTTTGTGCAACCATGGCAGAGCAAGGTTAAGACAAGTATTGAGGTGAAATATGTGTTGGCAATGCCAAGCCAGGTTATAGGTTAAAAAGGGTCATTGATTTTGCAACAAAAGTACTCTTTGCGTGTAGGTCACATGTTAGCCTTAACCCCTCAGCCACTTGTTTCAGTATTTCCTCATAAAAGTTGTGAACCCTTAAACTGAAATTGTGAGAGTAAGAGTTATAGTTATAGAAAATTGGACTTTCTATCAGTAAGCAAGAATTATGACTCTTGTACATCTTTTAGTAAATTAATATGTTATAACATTTTTCCTTGTTGCTGAGTTCCACCCAAGATTGTCCCTAGTAGGCTGCATGACAAGATGCAAAGGTTTGGAACAGGCCACTTCACTGTGCACATGAATCACACCCACTGCAGAGTTTTTGCTTCAACAATTTAGCTGTTGCTAGATACTGCTGAGGCCAAATTCTAGGTATGACTAAAGGATACCTACTCCATTTTCTGTTTTCCTTTTTAAACGAAATCAGAAAATCATCAAAAATCATCACAAATTATCACAAATGCTAAGCCTTTTGAGACAAGAGGGCAAACACCAAGGATTTGAACTTTTGTTCCTAATCCTAATTAGAAAACCTCACTGGTAATGTTTTCATCATTGTTTGTACCACCTTGAATTTAATAGGTTCCACTTAACTGGCTTTAACAAAGAACCAGATAATGAAAGCTCCAAATTCGCAATTTATTGAGTTCTTTTCCCACCACTTCTTAAACTGAGCTGAAAGATTGCATTTTGTTTGAAATGTGAGAAAATATGCAGAAGACAATATGTAACTGATGCCAGTACCAAAATGCCCACTGGTTTCAATAGGCCCAGGATTCATATGTGGTCTGATTTTTGTTCAGAGATATTTCATTATTCATCAGAAATCACAGACTCACAGACCCAAGGCCCTGCTGTTTTCGATGTCGTACAAATGCAAAAGATCTGTTCACTTTGTCTCTCTCCAGAGCTGCACTTCATAATTATATGTAAGATACAAATCTACTTAAAAGAGAACTCAGTGTCGTGTGACTCAGTTGTAAGAGACAGATGGGGCCACATTTACAGCCAGGTAAATTCTTCATTGTTAGGAAACATACAGTATATTTAACAACTTTCACAAATGTATTCAAGGTAAAAAAAGGGCTCCACCTCCAGTAGTTTTGGAGCCTGTGTGTAACAAGTAAAATGCTGTACTTCTTGTACCTTGATGCAGGTCTGCTCAGAGCATTGCAGTGCCAAACATGGACAGCTGAGCTGCCTCAGGTGCCAAAAGGAAAAAGACCACAATGGCTCAGTGCTGCCCTAAGGTGGAGAAGCAGGCTGAAAGTAAGTCACTTGTATGCTCTGTGCCACACAGCACATGCAACCATTTTGTCCACATTCTCTCTTGTATAAAACAAAGTTGCATCAAGCTTCAGGGTTGTCCTGTGCAGGGCCAGGAGCTGGACTTGGTGATATTTGTGGATCACTTCCAAATCAGGATATTCTATGATTCTGTGATGCTCCACAGAAAGCAAAGGGTAAATTGGAAATGTAAAACATATCAAAAGCCCTCATTTTCTAGAAAATTGTTCAAATTAATTAACAAGAGACATAAAACCAAACTCAGCCTTTGAGCTGCCAAATGCTGTGACACGGGTATCTCCTTGCAGAGCTGAGTGTTAGGGCACTTGGAGAACAGTCAGGAAAACCCATCAGAGAGTATTTGATTTAATCCTTACTAATGAATCCACAGGGGTTTCACTAGGAGACTGTATATGGAATTATTTTATTCCCAGCTTCACTATCCATGCTTTCTGTCCAGCAACATTCACTTTTTGAGGTCTTGTGATTAAATCCGACCTGCCAATTTCTGTGGAAATTTCCTACTCCAGTTACTGCTCTGCCTCTTTGATGCTGTGTTTGTCACAGCAGCCATTTGGTGCACTTAGGGAGAGAATACTCCTCATCTTGACAGAGTGTATGGACAGCCCTCCACCAACATGTTATTATGTTGAAATTTGTCCTCTTTTAACCTTACTGTTGCTATTTCAAGAGCAATTTTCATTTATACAAATTAGACCTAGTGAAGCATGCAAATATCAACTAAATGTGAGCTCATGGAAATTTCTCCTTGCTGAACAGCAGCATATGAGCAATTCAGAAGATTTGTATTTCCTGTTCATAAATAAAAAATATCTAATTTTATATTTTTGCCTCGTCTCTTTATTGTAATTCTGTGTTCTTCACTTTCATTCAAAATGTTTATCCTTATAAGACAGCTTGAAGTGGACTTTAACTATAATATATACCAAATACCTGGTAAGAAAACACTGTCTCAGACCAGATTAAGACAATGTCACTAACTTTATTTGCTTCCAGTGTTTTTTGGCATTGTTGAAATATTCTAATGGTCAAAAAGGGTAATAATTTAAACAGGAACCCACTGCCTCTGCCCCTTGCCTGTCACAGCCATTTTGGCACCAGCAGATTTCTCTTTAACAAGAGAGAAGAATGAAATGAGATCTGTTTGTTTGGTAGGATTAGAATTCATAGATCAAAGCCACTCAGAGGATTTTGATGTCATGCTATAAAGCCACGAGAGGTTCAGGGTTGTATAAGGTAAAAAAACGGTCTTCCCCAGGCAGTTGTTTCCTGAAACTAATATGCAGTCTTTGTATTACTCCTTGGAATAAAGAGTGGGTACTTTCTGTTTCCTTAATGTTTGTATTTGCTATTTGTGTCATTTACTCTGTGTAGGACGAAGGAAATTCAAGACATGTAATGTGATGGAAATGCCCCAAAAAAAGTAGCAGACATGGATGTAGACCTGAGTCACAGAATAGGTAAGGTTGGAAGGGACCACTAGTCCAACCTCCCTGCTCAAGAAGGGGGAATTTTGCTCAGAATTGTGTCCAAACAGCTTTTTAATATCTCCAGGGAAGGAGACTCCACAATCACTCTGAGCAGCCTGTTCCGGTGCTCAGCTGCCCTCACAGTAAAGAAGTTATTCCTCATTTTCTGATTTTTTCAGACACTCATTTTTCAGACACTCATTCTACCTGTTCACCACAGGTATCTGTTACCCCTCTATTAACCCCCAAAAATATGGCTTATTTTAATTTTATGGGTTACTTCATTTGTTTGTTAGTTTTTGGCAGGAACACTCTGATAGATTTTCTTTAAATTGAAAAGTTCTGAAAATATGTTCATTTGGACTAAACTTTCATTGAGAACCAGGAGAAAATTTGGAAAGTAACTCTCTCTGCCTTGCTTGCAGAGGATAGACCACAGCACAGTCACTGGAGTGCTCTTTAGGATATCAGAAACCACTGAAGTGGTTTCTTGTTAGTATAAGAAGGGCAGGAGATAAGAAGATATATTAATGGAGTGAATTTCATTTCAGGGAGAAATTGTGTGGCCAAGGCTTGTACAAAGCTCTAATCTCTTAACCTGGGCTTTCTTCCAAAAACATTGCAGTAAAACATTCTTGACATTATCATTCTGACTAATAGACTCAGCAGCTGAAACAGAGGATGAAAAATTTTGTTATTAATGCAGATAAACTTTTACACTTGATCCTATTTGTTTAGTGTCAGGCTTGCACCTACGAGTCCTTTGCTGACTGCAGCATCTCTGAAAGTGTATTTTTGATGCAGACAGAGTAAAGGGCTGTGCTCCTTTTTTTTTCTTAAATAATTTATTTGGTAGTTTATTGCAACAAATCTTCAGGAATACACTTGAACATTGAAACCTATTAAAAGCTGAACAAGCAGCAATGTGAATGGTTCCTCTCCTATTTGCAGTGTAGTTTCTGCCCTAGAAACTCTATAAAAAGTTACTCTACAACTAAGAAGCACTTAATTTTACATATATTCTTTTAAAGTGGGCTGTGAGAATTCACACCACATTATTTTCTTTACACAGTGTTAAATGATCACATTTCTGAACCATCGTGTAAAAGATTGTAATCTGAGTTGATGACAGCTCTTCACTAAAAGTCCATGGGTCTGCATGCAGTAAAAAGTGATAGAAATGGCAACTCCATTCTCCAGTGCAAGTTCTTTGCTGTGGCCTGTTCCATTAGCTGGGAGCTGAATATGCTAGGAAATCTTTTTTGCATTCCCTTGCCTAGAAGTTGGATTTGGGGAAAAGCAGCTCTTAGGAAGGATATTCCTGTCCTGAGCTTGAATATAGAGCCAGGCAAAGCATCACAGATTACTGCTATCTTGGTCCCTAGAGCAGGCTAGTGTTGCCACCTGCTTTGCAGTAATATCTGTTTACATTTGTACATTCCCCTGCTCCCTGAGTTCTCCTTCAGACCCAAGCCCCATAAAACCCCCTTCAGTGATACTGCCTCAGTCACAGTGAAACAGTAATCCTACTACAGGAAAAAAATTATTAACAATTGCATCATGATGAACAAAGTACCTGAACTGTCAGGAGTTGGCATAAATCAGAAAAAAAACTATTGTTCCCCTTGGAAGGGGCCTTAGTGGAATGGAACAAGATATGGACAAAGAAAGTAGATGTTAACAAAGAAAGGAATATATCTTGCAGAGGAAGAATTTGCTGAGAGAGAATAAAAATAATAAAGAGGGCTTGGTTCTTAGCCAGACAAAAGTTCAGTGGAGAATTAAGCTGCGCTTACAGCAACCTGATAAAGGAGTGGGGCCTGGCTATTCTGGGCTTCTAAAAAGGAATCAGATGTGAAGGGTAAAGAAAAAGATCATTGAATTTTGGAAAGCGGACCATTTCTAAATTATCTTTACTTTCTTGTTCCTATCCCAGAATAAAAAATATAGAATAATAAAAACTCCATCCAAAGACTGTCTGTTCATCTGCTTGTTTACATCAGCCATCTCTGAACTCAAGACCATCAGTAAATGAGAAGATTCAAACTTGAAAGAGGACTGTGTTGGTTTGAGGGGTTATTATTAGACCTCAGGATGGGTAATTGGCTCATGGACTCTTGTGTCTCAGGTGGAAACTGGAGACAGGACTGTTATTTGGTAAAACAAGTGCTCGCAGCCTGGGAGCTATGATTTGAAAATATATAAAATGCATATATACACAACACAATACAATGCATATATACAATATACATATATAATGTAATATATAAGTGAATTATATATTTTCATATTGATTGGCCTTGCAACACATGATTATAATTATATATTAAAATATGTAATTTTTTGTCATATACAAAATATAAGAATGTATTAAGACATAGAAAATTATAAGTCTAGAGAATCTGACATGCTAAAATGCCTTACCCAACTTTCACAACTTGCAGGCTATCCTACAAGTGATCTTTTCAGACCTTAATTGATAAAAACTCAGTGAGTATGAATTGCATACTTTATTAATTAATCAGTAATTGAAAAATCTAGAGGGAAAGTCTATTATTCATTATTTCGTATGACCTTGATGATAACTGTGGCCTCTCTGAAGTTCCAGTCCCAAAATACTCTCAGACAAAGTCCTGGTATCTTCCACCAAAGCTGAAGGACTGTGCTGAGTTTTAATCTGGAAATAGGAGATGAAGTTCAGTTGCAATCTGAATGGAAAAGTACAAATGAGGAATCACTTTTTATGAAGTAGAAACTCCTGTGTAATTTGAGTGTATGGCTGTTGATGTCAAAGGGAAGAATTTCATATAAAAGAAAGTCATGACACTGCAAGCAAAGTTTATGGTTTTATTATCTATAAAATGGGGATGAAATATTTATATAAAAACAAAGCAGTAACTCTTTTTGTATGTATTTCAATGTATAAATGTTGTCATTTCCTACTTTTCTCTTCTTGAGGTCTATTACATGAGTGTTCTATTGGGCAATTTATAATAATAATTACATTTTATGTTCTGGCAATATCTGTTAAACTCACAACAAGCAACAATCAGTCATACACCTTGTATCTTAACCTCTAATCTCTACTATTTAATCTCCTAAAAGCTGTGTTTGGAAAACTGTTACCAGAAGGACAATGGATAATATAGAAGTCCAGCTTTGTACAAAACAAATGTATTTTGAACTTGTTATGCAACAACAGCAAGCAAGCCTTGAAACAAAATGGGTTGTGTTTCACTTGCATGGTGACTATAATTCTGAAATATAGAATTCTGATACATTTGATGATCAAAAGGCTGGAAAACCTGCCCTGTGAGGAAAGACTGAATGAGTTAGGTCTTTTCTCCCAGGAAAAGAGAAGATTCAGGGAAGACTTTCACCACAGAATTACAGGTTTTGATGCATGGCTACAAAGAGGGCAGAGGCTCTTCCTTCTCAAGGAGCCACAAAGACAAGGAGCAAGGGATACCAGTTGTTCCAGGGGAGGTTTCCATATATGAAAGAAATCTTTCATAGTGAGTACAATCAATTATGGGGGCAACTTCCCCACATGGTAGAGTTCCCATCATTGGAAGTTTTCAAGGTGCAAATGAACACGATGCTAGACAGTCTCACCTGGGCTCCCTTTCTCATGAAAGGCTGAATTAGACAATTTTCTGATGTCCCTTCCAACCTGGGCTGTTTTGCGATTCTCCAAAAAATTTGTTAAAATTTGCTAAAAAAACCCTCCTGGTGTTCAAGAATTGAATTTTGGATGTATTTGAAAGTTCCTGGGCAATATGGGTAAATTATACATATCTACACATATTTTTATTTCCAAAATTGTTGTTCACAAAAATGTAACAGGCTAAAGATTCATAAAGCCAAACGGCCCTATGAATAAGGACATATTAAGACCACTAATATGGTCAAGACCACTAATATGGTCAAGACTGGTGGGAGACAGAATATCTGTACCGTAGAATTAAAGCAGTAGATGATTTTACAATTAAAGACTAAAGTATAGTACATATAGGAAAAGATCACCCAGGAGTGTAAGTGATACATTCAACATTAACTTCTGAGTCTGAGTAATTGAGTATTTTACCATGCAATTGTAAGGTATAGGTGAGGTGAGGGAGAGCATGGACAGTCCTTATTATTCTACATCAATGCCCCTTCTGTATGGGTAATTTCTTCCAAATCCTTACTTTTGTCTTCCAGTGAAGAGAAAAGGGAGAGAGTGGTTTCCTTGTGCCCTTGTCCTCCTGTGCATTTTGAACATTAAAGTGAGTGAAGGCACCACTAACACTGTCAGCTCTGAGTTCACCAGGCAAGCAGCCCAGCCAGCCCACAGCCACAGCACCTGGGTTTTAGGGAACTGCAGCTGTTTCCAGCCTGATAATCACATTAACTTGTGCCTGTGTTTTCTTGGACATGTCTAAGACTTAAGAACAGCATAAGAACTGTTCAATTTCTGATAAACATGTTTTCTTATGTCTTTACAAATGCTAAGTCTGACTAACCAGTCTGAGCTATAGAAGGAAGTCAATACCATGACGGATGTGCTTACAAAATGCCCTAACATCCAATGAGTCATATCTGCAGATAATCAAGGGAAATTATCACTTCTCAATCGTGGTTGTTAAACACAAAAAATAGGCCACTTGGCCTGTATGGATGAGAAGTGAATTTAAAGAATGAAGAAGCTCCATATGTAAGCAAGACACTGAAGTCAATTGAAGGATGACTGTGAATTACTCATAGATGGAAGCAGCCTGCGTGGACTGAAAACAGAGGTGTGTGAAGTCTAGACATTGTTTCCTGGTATAACCTTCCACAGTTTTCCTACTCTGCTTCTATCCTTAAGGGAAAAATCAGACATGTTTCCCTGCATGCTGTGTGAGAAGGGACGGTACCCTGAGACATCTCTCCCTGGAGCAGAAAACAGGTCTTCATGAAATAGAGGCACCCCTTTCTGAGAGGAAAACAAAGGAAAAAAAATAGTAGATGGGCACTGACAGCACCACAGAAAATTAATGTGTTCTCAAGAGGCTGAGGAAGGATGCCAAGGATTTCTCTAGAAGCCCTGGTTTGTGCAGACACCATTACTCTGAGCCTCCAACTGACCCTCCCAAGCTATTTTCTGACAAACCAGAAGAAATCCAACATACGCAAACCAGAGGAACAGGATTTGAAAGGAGCCCAAATGTGGACTCAGAATCTGTTTATTTTTTCACATTTTAAGAGTTCATGACATACTATTATAGTTCCACATGACACTCTTCTCAAGAGAGAGGTGTTGGGGTGGTCTTTAATGAATAGTGGGCATTATTCTGGCTTACACTTCAAATTTGAACAAAAGTCTATTTCTTAATCTAAGGGTCATATTTCCACCTTTGGCTTTCACTTTGCTTTTTTCTTCACATACTTCATTTTACTTTTTTTTTTTTTTGAGAGAGAGATAGAAATGCTGATTTTGACTTTGAACTTAAATGTCTTTTTTTTTATGTGCCCAAAAAAAGACACTTTGAGCTAGAAAGGCAGAAGAGGCCAGTAAGTGCTCATAGCCTTTAAGCCTCTGTCCAGTTAGTCTTTGTGCAATATGCCATGATAGTAAATATCAGAACTGTGGACTTTACAATTGCTATGCCTCAGTTTTCTCATCTCTAAACAAGGTTTGTTGATAAGGGTAAAATTATCCATGTACTTAAATTATATTCAAATCAAGCATCTAATATATGTATAACGTCTCAGCCTGAAGACTTCCTGAATGAAAAGGTACTTGAGGGTCCTCTATAGGTTCATTTCTATCAGACAGAGAAGTCCCCCCTCAATTCTACATTGTTATACATAAAATCAAAATATTGCTGCTGGCAAGCTGCTGGCTGAACAGCACAGTGCTGGATGGTAGCTGAGACACCAGGGATCTCAGCTGCTGTGCACTACAGAGTAGAAATGAGCATTTGTAAATTCCAGAGCAGTCTGGGAATGGCAATAGAAGAAACTGAACTTTTGAAGGCAAGAAATCTGCCTGTAGGTAAAGAGAGAAGGAAGGGGGAGATGGGTAATTAAGAACCAAGTGAGAAAGATTAAAGAGCATGAGAATCCTCATGAGCAGAGGGCACTTGGCAGCCAAGAGGGCCATCATCCCAGCCTCTTGCTTATCACAGAATCAGGAGAATAAGGTAGGTTGGAAAAGACCCTTAAGACCACTGGGGGCAAGGAGAGCTGGCTGATACTGTATTAGAAAGGTCAGGAGCTCAGGGAATAGGGCTCTTCCTAAGCATGTGTGATATATTGGTGCCCAGCTCCACGGAAGGATGGAGGTGAACACATGAAAGCAGTATTAAATATAGCTGGACTAGACAGAGAAGACTAAAAAGAAAGAAAAGATAATGATAAATAACTCTTCAGTTGAGTAAGCTAAATAATCACAAGAAGGCTAGTATTAGGATGGAAAAGATATTTACTTTCTTTTTGTGAGCTGCTCCAGCTCGTCATCTATATAGTCAAAATATCTTTCAATATGAAAAGTGTTAATAATTTTTATCTAACTTCAACATTCAGATTATTCCTAAACCTTTATCACAGGCTACATTTACAGACTGTACTAATAACTGGCTTTATCTGCAGTGCAGTGATGCTACAAAATGGAGCAGAAACAAAACATTACTCAAGGTAATGGAATCCATGTTGTGCTTAAAATTTATCCAAGACATGTCAAACACAGTCAAATGTATAGGAAGAGGTAACTGTAATCTTCAGTCCCCTTTTGCCCAAACCTAATTAAGCTGAAGTTTGTTGACAGAGAATTATATTTTTGTGGTCCGTCTAATGAATAGATGAACAGATAGTTCTGTATTTTAGATTACTAAATGATACGGAAAGTAATTTAAGTATCAACTTGGAATATGCATCCTGGTCCTTCATCTCCTACATTTCAAAGAGCTTTGTAATTTATGTATATGATTGAATCAATTACTTCTAGAAAAATTTTGTGAGTTGCCTAGAACTAACTCCTCAAACTACAGACTTGATGATGGCTATGGTGGCTGAAAAAAAGGTTCTAAAATTTTCACTTTGCCCTGGCAAAGTTCAAGATTAAAAGAAAATTTGTTGACTATTTGTTTTAGGCATATCATGTATGACAGAAAAAAACACATAACAAAGTACAATAGGCAGAATAAGTTTGAAGAATGAAATCTTGGAATCTACAAAAAATTAACCATTTCTTGCAAATCCATGAAGTTCCTATGACAGTGAGCTTTATGTATGTATTAGCCAGAAATCCAACAGCTCAAAGTCCGGTGGGGAATGACACATAGTCTGAAATATTCTGTGCCTGTTAATGTGTTTTCCTCAATACTGGATTTGGTTTCTACACTTAATCAGAAATAGTTAAGTTTTGCACATGTGCTGTCCTCATCCTGACCACTGACTAGGGATTTGGACTGGAACTACAGGGGGCAATTGTCAGTAGGACAATGTTTTCATTGGTTTTATTAGTCTGACTGCTTTTTTGGTCTTTATATGCAGGAAAAAATCTAAAAATAAATTGAAGTGCACCGATTACAGAGCGCTTTTGGTAGTGTAATTTATTTCCTTAAGGGAGTTTGTATAATTTTTGTTGTCAAATGCTATGTGTATTAAAATTATTTTGTCATACAATCATGAAATAATTTAGATTGGAAGGGACCTCTGGGCTTCACCTAGGCCAGATTTCTGGAGTAGCAATGTGGAAGTTACTTCAATGCTAAAACAGATTTCTCAGAAGCTTCTCTGGATTCTCTTCAAATGATCCATTGTGAACATTATCTTTTTGAATATACAACCAGAATTTCCCATTCTGCTTCAAAGAAGAGTTTGTTCGTGTCCTTTCTCACCTCCCCCTACTTCATGAAGTGGAAGAAAGTAATTAAATTCACTCCTAAGCCTCTGCCTCTCCAGACTGAGCTCCTGCAGACTCTGCCTCTACGCTGGATGTTCCAATACCCCGAGCAGTTCCTGAGCTTCCATCCATCTGCACATCCCTCTCTTGTCCCCAGGGACCCAGAGCTTGACAGGGTAGTGCAGAGGCAGCACTGCAAATGCCAAATCATCCATTATCTTGTCCCTTTGACTTACTGCTGAGGCTGCCATTAGTCCTCTAATCACTTTTTAGAACCAACACTCGCTCATATAGAAATCTCTTTGAATACTAAAGAATTAAACTAACATATTATTGAAGAGATCTCAGAGATATATTTTTTCTTTGAAAACCTAATTTGGGAATTTCTCTAGCTTGTGTGAATTTAAAGATTTGCATTTATATTTCAGAGTAGCTAAATCCCTACCCTAGATTAATGCTAAAATACAAGAGCTATTATGAAAGAAACCAGGATTAATTTATCATGTTTCTAAAGAAATCACAAACTGTTTCTTATAGGACTTTTTTGCCTAATTTTACTTTGTTTGGAATCAGAGAACTTCTGAAAATACTGAATAAAAGGCAGAATCTTATGTTGGTTTTTTCTTTAAATTGAATATAATTCACATAATATTTTATTTTTTTTTTCAAGAGCAATATTCATAGGAAAATGCTCAAGGAAATTGTTCCATTTTTCCCAACAGCCACAAAAGTGTGAGCGTTTCTCTCAGAGTGGGGTTGAGTTCTTCCCCTTCCAGAAACAATTGAGCAGAGGAATGTAGCTGAACAGCTTTGCCTAATTAGTCAGTTTATATGAATTAAGGATGGACTAACACTCTTAGAACAAACAGTATAAAAGAGGTTTAGCAATGATGAAAAGGAAAAACTGAAGACTTGTTCTTGAAAGAATGAGTAAGAGAATAAATTTCAGCCTGAATTAAGACCTTAGTAAGTAGAATAATATATCATAAAAAAACCTTGCTTTTTAACCATACATTTGTGTATTTTACAAGCTGGGATGTTGAATTGGGGAATTCTGAACTAGTTAAAAGAACAGTCTATGTGTGCCAGGGGAAAGTGGGTGGTTTGTGCCGTCTTCACCTGTGTATAAATACAGTGCATATATATATATATATATATATATATATATATATATATATATATATATATATATTTTGCATAGATTGTGATCTGTTTAAAGCTTGTATGACCAGACTCCTTATGAGCTGACTAATACTGCCTTCTTATAATTACTTGGATTTCTCCACATATATATTTTTGGTTTTAATTTTATTTGGTTAATTTATTGGATTTGCATATTTTTATAACATATCTACTACAATTATCTTGGCACACATCAGATTCCAGGTCCTTCTTCCATTTGTATTTCCATTGTCACATCCATTAATCCTTTGTTCTGTTCAAATAACTCAGGATATAGCTTCTAGGTCAAGAAAAGAATCTTAAGTGATGGTAAATTTCTTTTCTTATTTTATTTTCTAAAATTTTATTTATAAAATACCTTAAAACTGTGAAAAGTTTATGTTCCTTGACCTGCCTACAGAACTCTGACAACTTCCAGGAAGGATTTTTTCATTTGGATATCTTTCTAATTACTATCACGGCTGAATAACTGATATTACAGTTGTTTGAATGAGCCAGAAGAACCCCAGAACTGCCATCCTTTGGGACAGATAATTAACCACAATTTATTCTTGAATAAAACTTAACATTTGCCATAAAATCCCAGAGGCATATTTTTATTTCACAAAATCTTAGTTCATCACATGGTGCACAATGGAGCATATTTATTAGCACAGCCTAGTCTAGGACTGCTACTTCTCACATTAGCATGTATTTAGTAGGATCAGAGAGGACTGTTAGAAAGGAATTTCTCATGCAAGACTAAACTCTGCTTTAGGGGTAGATATGCTTCCTAAGAAGAAGAAAAAAACAACAAACAATATAAATACTAATAGGAGCAGAAATATATGTTAAACTGATATAGCATTGTGAAATAATGGATGTAGCTTGTCCTTTTTATATTTTCAAGTAAGTATTTGTGCATAGTTCATATGATTCTTGAAACAGAAACCAAGTTAATTTTAAAGGCCAGGTTTTCAATTGTTCAAAGTATAAATATTATACATTGAAAACAAGTTTGGGCTTTTACTTATCTTCCAGGGTTTCTAGTTATCTTCTTCTCCTTGGTCTGTGCTCCAGGATTAAGTATGGCTTGTTCTGGTTCAGACTAATGTTCAGATATATACAGAAAAAGATCCCCTATGGAAAATAAGAACATGTGTCTGGACTGCAAATATATTTGAGTGAATATTTAGGTACATGAAATTTCTTCATTTCATCAAAGTTCTTCTGTCTGGATTAAGTTCTTGTGCATTTCCACAGAAGTCATTCTGGTACAAGAGTCATCAAGTACATGAGCGTGCTATGTCTTGAAATCAGAGATTAATCGCTGGGTTAAAAACCTGGTATTTTTTAGCTGTGGTTTGTGTCCTTTCAGGATATATCTAAACTCAGTTTAACTTGACCAATGTGGGTTTAGCAGCCCTTGATCCTTACCCTACTAGCTCAACATTTTCACTACATTGTCTTGTCAATAGGAGAACTCCTTAGGATTTATTTCAGAGCTGTCTGTCCACAGCCTGCATTTTCCAATCTGCAGCTACTTCTGCAGTGACTGTAGGAGCATAGTGGTAAGACTCCTGCATTCACCCAGTGGGCTGGTACACAGCCCCAGCCCAGTGAGACTCGGTGGTGAGGTCTCAGGTCTGGTTCTGTCCTGTGCCTTGTCCCATGTGCAGTTCTGTGGACATGGGGCTCCTGTGGGCTGCTGTGCCCAGCACTGCCTTTTGTCTCTGAGCCAGCTTGGAGACTCTGCACTCTAATCTCCTGTAAATCTGGCTCCAGGGTGGAATGGTGATCACTTGGTGGCTGCAGATTAACAAGATTACATGGAGCTTATTTGGCATATTGGGCTAAATTCAACACAGGACTTGGATGGAATTGGAAGATTCAAAACTGGCTTTATAAAGCCAAGCCAAATTTTATTTTAAACTCAGTTGTGTGAACTGGATAGCCCTAAACACAGTGCACAACTCTGTAGCTGCCTGCTGTTTCTGCAGTAGTGATAGTGCTCAGTTTGGGATGAGGAGATAGAAATAGTACCAAGTAGGAATCTGCTCTGAGCACACTGAAAAGCTCTCTAACCAGGCACATTTACTGCATGCCTCAATGCAGCAGCTAGGAGCAGACATGACACAAAGAGGCAGCCCTGGACATGAGCTGGAGGAGCGGCTTCAGTGAGCTCTTCATTCCAGTGACTTTCAAAGGCTTGCTCACCCCAAGACACAGGCTGTTGGCTGCTCTTGAGTGGCTGAAGGGATTAGGACTGTATCACTCTGCGAAAGTCACACCAAAAGCAGTATTTCTTTACCTCTGTATGGTGAGACTCCAAGGCTCTGAACCTGGCTCTGTGCTGGAGTGCCATGAACAGTTATGCCACAGCCTCAAGCTTTCCTTTGGCTGTACTTTTTTTCCCTAGTGAACCTCCTCCTCATTGCTGCACACTCAGTACCATTTTTTCCAGGACAGGTTGTGGCAGTGCCTTTCCAGGTCTCCACTAGTCCAAGCCTGATCTGTGGGAACTGGAGGAATGGGACTGAATCTCCTTATGCCGAGTATGAGACTGAAACAGTTCCCCACTTCCTGATGCTGTTACAGGGAATTATAGTGGCATTGCTAGAAACGTTAACGCCCCAAGTTTTTAGGGGAAAAACAAACGAGAAGTGGGTGTTAGTCTGTTCCCACAAAGAATGGCTGCTGGTATTGTTCTCCCAGCAGGTTTCTGAGCTGTAAATCTCTGAAACTATACCTATGTTGTGGTTACCAGAGACAAACTCAGCAGCACACTCTGACTCATTGTCCATGGTATATGTTTGTCTTCATAATGTTTGCATAGTCCTGAGATGAAAACTCCTCAGCAAACTCCTCTTGGCCCAGCCACAGTCTTGAAAACTACCAACTCTTCAGTACTTTCTGAAATACTTCACTGATGTTCTAGAATGATCCTGTACTATGCTGGTCAGAAAGTTCCAGCAGAATAAGATGAAAGTGTATAGCACGACTGACTTACTGGGACTTGCTCTTTCTTCTTTTGTTTGTTTTTCTCATATTACTTTCTTCACCCCAAGTGCGTCGAACTCCCTACAAAGAAGCTCTTTATCTGCTGGATAGTGAAGCAGAATGCCAAACCTGGGGTTTGTAGTCACTACTGTGTAAATATTTAATACCAATGATAATGGTTCTTTGGGAATAAAGGGTGTATCACCCATAATTGTTACTGGCATTGCTATTACAGTCTCCTGGATCCAAGCCAGGAGGTCTAGCAGATGCTGGAGGAAGCACACTTAGACCCTTAAGTGAGGGACTAATGTAAATACAACAGTGTGTCCTCTATCAGTGCCTATTCAAGCACTGTGTGGTCCCTTTGACTGGACAGTGCTGAGTCTGAGGAAGTTGCTGTGATAATAGTGAACCCAAGGCTGAATTCCAGTAAAGTTCAGGCAGAGAAAGATACTGGTTTGAAAAGAGTTCTGAGAAAAACAACTAGATTCTGGAGTCAGCTTCCAATTTACTAGATTTATTAGCATCCATGTAACTAAAGCTGAAAAATGCAGAATTTCTTAGATGTGTCAATTCTTTAAATATTCAGCTTGTGTGCTCTTCAGAATGCTCTGTATGTAAGATTGATTGAAAAACAACAAGTGCAGAACTGGGTATTTCAATGAATATAAATCTGTATTATTGTATTAATGCTTAATTTAAAATGCCTGTTCCTTTTTTTTTCTTAGCTCAAAGGCTTCCTAAGACAGGTGTTATTGTCCTTCTAAGGCTTTTGTTGCAGTGAAACAGACTGCAAGAAAACCAATGCAATGAAGGAAAAACATGCTTATTTTCTCTGAGGAATTAACTCACTTTTTTTTTTTTTTCTTTCAACTTTATTCTACTACAATTAATGAGTTAATATTGGGGCAACAGTTTATCTTATCTGCAGTGTATTTCTTCTCCCACTAGCTGACTTTGTTCCTTACATACTATTCAGTTTCTTCCCTCCTGAGGGACTTAAGGCAAAGGACGTATCAATGCAGGCAGGGAATATGCAGGACATGCTAAGAGCTTTCTTGGGGAGAGAGAGGTGTGTCTTGTGCTGCATTTGGTTACTGTACACAAGAGGGACAGAGGGAGCCCTGAGCAGTCCCTACCCCATAGGGAGGGCAGTCACGCCTCCCCCGCCCCCATCAGCCATGCACTGAGTGAAATTCGACTTGTGGGCAGAGGGGTCGGCTGTCCAGAGCCCTTTCTGCTCACTGCGAGGTAAGGAAGATCTTCTTCTCTTGGTCATCCTTTCTCTTGAGTGTCAGCACAGCAGAGGATGCCCAGCAACCCCCCAACTCTTTACTGATTCACAAAAGGTTTGTTTTTGTGGGGAATCTTCTGATTGAGCAGAGTCTGTGCATGTAATGTCCCAGCTTTTGTCTTCTGGAGGAACTGTTCTGTAACTACGGCATTCCTTGGAGGCAAAAATATTCTTTAGTGCTTTCTTTAATTGATGTTAAGTATAGATTAATCATATGCTAACTTGGCAAGTGGCTTTATTAAAAATCATTTCTGTCTTCAAGCAGTAGAGCTCATTATAACAAAATAGTAAAAAGCTCATTATAAAAAGGAAAAAAAAATTCATGGGGAGTTTCAGTTCCATGGCACAAATTCTGAGTTGCAAACTTGGAGTCTGACATAAGTATTCTAACCAATATACAAGTGAACAATCTTGCAACACTAAGATCCAAAGAAAAGGTATGGTGGTTTCTTAGACTGTGTAGTAATTTATGTGGAAACTCATAACAGATAGCTGGGGACTCTTGTATCCTTATTTGTTTGTATTTAACAGGGAACAATATATTTATGTTAATGGAAATTTTTTCACTCAATCTTAGGGGATCTACTCTGAGTCTAAATACATTTTGAGAATTGTGAAGGATATTTTTCTTGCACCATATCCTTCTTTACAAAACAAATTAAGACATTCCTCACTCAGCCAAGGGTCCTAATTCTGTTTTACATATGTCACTCACGGTGAGGTAATTCAGGGGGCAAGGATTTATACTGATGTCCTGAAAATACTGAAAAGTACTGTATGCTTGTATGTTTTTATGTCCATTATCTTTTTGAGTCCAAAGGTAGAAGAAAGTCATTTACAGAAAGCACCCTTGCTTAGGCACACAGTGTGAAAGGTAAGCAAAGATCACAGACTGCCTCAAGTCCGTCAAGAACATCAAAAGAATAGACCCATCTCTTTTTTATAACCTTCAGTTTAAGTGGTTTGGATTAAATTTTCACTTCATGATTTTTGAGAAGAGCAATACCCAACACCTGCAAAATTCTTCCTGCAAGCACTTTTTGGATCATCTATCCTCAGAGGTAGGAGACAAAAACTGGCAATACCACAGACTTTCATACCTGCTTGCTTTGCATTTTGTTTCTGTGTTTCTGTTCTAATGGTTCTAATGCTCTGTGGTCTAATGGGTTGTCCCCAGTCTTTTTAAGTGCAACATTATGGCTAAATCACCAAAATTCTTTATTTGGAAATTTCACTTCCCCGAAGTCATAGAGTTAAAAACTCTAAGGCTGAAAAACTGTAAATTAGGCAGGTCAAGAACCTGGTTTGACAGTGGGTTCCTCCCTCTCCTACTAGTAAACTATCCTAGTGAATGTATTTATGCTAATCATAAGAGAATGAATCAAAATTAATATAAAATGTGTATAAAATCCAAATCCTTTAGTCTCAACTACCTGTGATGGTTGGTCAGACTCACTCGGTCCCACTGTCAGGGAACTGGAGAGCCAGCTGATGCCAGGCTCTGCATGCTACCCTGTTTGTTTCTAAAGCAACCTGATACCTCCCAGGCTCCTAGTCCAGACAGGATTGATTCTCTCCCTATAAGCCCCTGTTCTAGTCTCACTAACCTCATATTTCTCATTCTTCCCTTCCTCTGCTCTTTGTGTGAGGAAGGATTTTGTTCCTCTGCCTGTAGGTGAGATTTGCTCTTTGTTGCTCAGTCACAGTGCTGAGAGGGCAGGGATAGAAGAGGAGGAAGCTAAGGGCTGCATGGAGAAAACAAAAAATGGGAAAAAATCTGCTTCTCAGTTCTCATAACCTGGGGTATGTGTGGTGGTGGTGGTGGTTTAGTGAGTTTGTTTTGTCCTGTTTTGTTTTTCAAAGCAAACCTTTCTAAATAGCACTATGCTGAAACATGGAGTAGCCCTCCCTATCCATTGCCACATCCAAAAAAACCTGGTTATTTCTCTGTACTTCAGGGATGTGTGTTTCCCAGTGAGTCTCATGTTATAGAAATGAAAAGTCAAATATAGGTTCTATAATTTTTACATATATCTATAGGTACAGAAAATCACTGAAGAATAATCTTAATAATCTTCAGCCATTCTTCACAGTAAAAAAAGGGGCTGATAAGAAATGGAAATTAACTACTTATTTCTGACACTAATCTATAACCCAATTGCTTAAAGATAGTTAATCTCTATTTCTGGATTTCCAGTCAAACAGATCTAGTCCACGAATGAGAAAGAAGAAAATGGACAAGTAATAGAACAAGGGGTTTTTCCTTCTTTTCCCCACTGCCCTGAGAGAGAGGAATCCCTCCAAGGGATATGGCTTTCTCATGGCTTTGTTTTAGCAGGCAGAAGTTGTTCCTCATTCCTAAACTCTGTGTTACAGTGGAGAGGGCAATGAAGCTTTTGGCTTTTTCTAGAATTTTACTAGGAAGGAATTTTATGAACAAACATCATAGACAATGGGTAGAAGGAAAAGCAGTAGAGATTTGTTTACAAAGAGTCATCAAATCAGGTTTCTCCAATTGCAAAAGGATTTTGAGGTGCGCCACAAAGTTTGGAGAAGATGTTTATTACCGTTCCATTACTTTATTACTGCTTCTTAGTTTACAAGTTGGCAAGAGTCTTTTGTGGTCATACAACAATGATACATTTTAATTTAAGTTTAAAAGGAAGAACAAATAGGTAATATTGGAAGCTACCAGGATTTTCAGCAGGAAAAAACCCTTCAGATTCTGCAATAGGAAGCTATTCCAGTACAAATCTTTTTGATTGCAAACTGTTTTTAAAAGGATTAAAGAAAAAAAAACAAAACCAACAACAATTTGAGCTCTTGAGCAATTGTAGCAGGTAGAACAAGATCATAACAGAGACTGGATAATTTGAAGGGAATGGTATCAACTCTTAGACTTGGACAAAGGGCTTGGAGTCTACACTGCTTCAGAAACCAAATAATTTAATTTTATGCTTTTACACCTAACTAACCTTGAAGAGAAGAAACTGTAGTTAACATAATGCTTTGTCTGCCAAGCTGTCAGTATTTCAAGGCAATACCTGCAAACACGAAAGAACATGTAGAGAAGAGGGCAACTTGAAAGAAAGTCAAAGCCAGATTCCTCCCTCCTTGGATTTTTGAAAAAAAAAAGTTAAGCCACACATGATCTAAAGCTGTGAGATCTTTTCAGTCTCCACAGTTGCTTGCAGTTGTCACATTATCACTTTCATTGCTTTCACATCTATAAGATCCCTCACTTTGAACTTCAAGAATTTCCTTGGGAATTTGGGTAGAAGAATTCATATCAGTAGTTCAGATCACTTCAGCTTAGAGGCAACAGTGAATTAGGATAGGTTTGGATGGTTGGTGTCCAAATGCAGTTGGAATCTTCTCCATGTTTGCTTTCACCTAAAGCTTACCACAACAGAAGTGTAGATCCAAGGAGTAAAATCTGAGAAGTAACATCATGTAATCTGCTGTCTCTAAAATCTGTGGTCAGTCAGAGACCAACAAACAAGACACAAACAAGTCTTGATTAGGCCAGAGAGGGCTGTGGCTTCCGTGTAGCTATGTGTACAGGCATGAATCAGAGCAAAGATGTGCATGGCAATATGGTGCAATCTAACCTCTGATGTGGGAGATTATCTCGTCCTTGATATATCCTACCCACAAAGGACACTAGACCTTCATCAGCTGATGTAGGTCAGGACAGAGGTCACCAATGAGGCCTGAATGCTGTAGGGCCTGGTACACACTTTGGCTGTTAGATCTGTTGTGGATTTTCAGGTAAAGAATCAGCATACAGTTTTGTCCCCATAAAGAGACCAGGAACAGGATCATATGTATTCATTCCCGCAGGAATTAAATTACTTACACACAGAGAAAGGAGTTGAAGAGTTAAAGCTAGGGTTTCAAACAAAATTGAAGCTGTGATAATTGCAGACAGCAGGATATTGGGGCAGTGCTTTGCACCTGGAGGGAAGAAAATATTAATCAAAATGATCAGGGATGGGGGAGCCATGTACCAGTACTGAGCCTCAGATAACACCATATTATGATCTTGCAGAGATAGGAGGAAAGGCAAGATGGGGAGAGCTTAAGGAGTTTCATGAACGAATTTTATGCTTTAACTAAATCATTTGAGGGGTAGACAGGAAATTATAGTTACAGAAGAACAGGAGAATGCATGGAGAAGATCATAAAAATTTTCAAAATTTCTGTTTCGAGTGAAGTGCAAAATCTCTTATATCTGAAGAATATAGCATTTATCATACCTTGCTGCCTTGAGGACTGTTGAGAGCATATCAAGCTACAGCTGACACCAGCATTTAACTATTTCAAGTACTTAGTTATATTCAGGGTGTTCCATGAAAATAGCATATATGTTTGTAGTGTGTGAGCTTCTGTGTCCACCCAATGCAGCTTTGGTGGCAGGTCCTGCAGAGAGAAAAGTTACTATGGTATGTCATAGTTTTCCTTCATTTGAGACAGCAATTCATACAGGAGTAAGAAAGACTACATTAAATGTAGCACATTAGCACACCAGCTGTTTCTCACAGGCTGGATAGAAGCTGCAAGCTCTTTTGCAACAGCAATTATACAAGTCAGTTTTTTAATGCTCCTGCTTCCTTGAGCTATGTTTTTTGCAGTCCAATGAAACAATCAGGCAAGTTTCCAGCTGTTAGTTAACTGCATGTGAATTGTTTTTTTGAAGAAGGGGAAATATCAAACACAGTCTGTAATAACTAGGGAAACACCATCATGAGCTTCAGTTTATACAAATGCATGGTGTTCCTCTCTTCCACGGTGATTCTTCTCTCAATGTTTGTCAAAATCTTGAGTACAAAGTTGGAAAAACTGAATGCTGTGGCATTATTATCATGTTTGCTTGCAGATTATTAGCTTGCTCTTATGCAGCTGATAAAACAGTAATGGTTCTATTTAAATGTCATACCATTTGTTGATAATGATTTATTAAACTACAGGGTGGATATTTGCTCTCACTGCTTCTGCAGAACACCATATTATGCCTATTAAACTGTTTCATCTGAAGCATAAATGCCACTCAGAAGATTCTTTCAGGGACAGGATTAATTATGTTGTCTGCATCTCGCTAATTGACACATGACGTATTATGGAACATCAACAAACTGTTTTAGAATTAACCATCTATGGAGCAGTGCTCACAGTGGCATTTCAGACAGTTTTATGTTCACAGTTCAGCTGTCAGGAGGGTGAGGAGAAGAAGAAGAGCAAATGTGCATAAGACCAGAGAAGGATTTTACCATACCTATTGCTAAAACTCTCAGGAGTTCCTATAAGACACGTCTGTTTCTGCTGCTACAGTTACCTGCCTGGCTGTGCTCTTGTTTTTGACCAGACCTAGTCTCACTAACCGATAATCCAATCTATTTTATAAAATAAATGAAAGGGAAAAGGTTAATGAGTTTGCTTGTGTCCCTTGTGCCCCTCTATAGTGAGATTTGTGAGTCATGGTATTGCAGCAGTTTGTGGGGCTCCAGAGCACACTCAACACTCACGACATGCACAAACCTTTCCTGTGCAATGTCAGTGAACAAAAACTGCTCTGAAAGCCCGACATGCACACTCTCCTCTTGGAGAGGAGCTGGGCAGGGGGAAAAGGGGAACGGACATGCCAGACACTGGTGGTACGTAACACCCCGATGGGTTGTATTCCTCAGCTACAAAACAATGCAAGTACAAGAATCTCTATATTTTTGCTTAACTACAATATTCCTTTTTCCAGGACTTTAGGAACAGATGGTCAGAAACCAGTGCCACTCTCCTCCAAAGACACTACAAACCTGTTGTATCACAACTGAAATAGAAAGATAATAAAGAGTCATCTAATAAAATGGGAGTGAAGGGATGAGAACTTTAATTAAACCTTTTCTGAAATGAAAATAAACAACTGAGCAAGGAAATTTTTTTAAGGAATCTTGAGAGGATGAAAAATATTGAGAAAAAATAAATTAATTAAACATTGTCCCAAAGGCAAACTAATAACTCAGAGCAGTCTGACAGAAGTCCAGTCTTCAAGGTGTGATTGATTGCCTCTGCTCTTTACTTCTTATTCTCAGCCTCTTGCCCTAAGAGTATTTACACTGAGAACTCTAGACTGCCTCTGTAGGCTGTAGACTCCATTTTGTTGATAATTCTTCTTTGCTACTTCTGATGTCCTGCTTTTCCTTGTCTTGGAGCATCTGGCTCCAGCTCAGGTTTGCCTGTGCTCTGAGTGATCTCTTGTACCAGTTCCTGACACTACCGCAGCAGCTCAGAAAAAGAAGTGAAGAATTTTGCCAAAACAGACATTTCCTGTCTGTAGCAATTTCTTTTGATAATAAACACACAACAACACTCCTGGCAGAGAAGAAACCTCAGGCTGAGGTTGCTTGCTACAGCATTAGATGAAGGGAGATTCCTTGGGCACATTGGGGAGATAATGGTGTGACCACAGCGGTGCTTTTGTTTGAATTTCAGTAAACCAAGACATGTTCTGGCTTGTAAGGCAGAGTAGTCTTGAAGCATGTGAACTGGATGTCTTGTAAAGTTTAGGAAAATGAGAACTATTTTAGTGACTAATATAGACACAGCCTGTGAGATATAATTGCTTAATGTAGCACAAAAGAGTGTGCCCAGGGAACCAAGCCGATAACGCAGGGATGTGCAGGTAAACCTGCACAAATTCACTTAGGATGGGTATGGCTGATAAGTCTCACAACACAAAAATTAGGAAAATTCCAGAAAAATAATCAGAAAAGAAGCTGAAATTGACAACCTGATGTATGAACCCTGTCAAACTCATTGCCACAGGAAGCTGGGACAAACAATATAAGTAAATTGGGCAAGTGACACGGAAGAATGGAAAGTGGATCCAAATAGATACTTTAATTTAAAAAGTCATTAAGAAACCTATTACCAGAATCTGGACACATAAACTTTCTTTGTTTCTCATAAGATTAATTTTATTGTTTTGCTTGTTTTTTCTGTCTCAGAGAACTCAACTGTCAGCTTTCTAAGACTATTCACAATGGTTTCAGGATCTTTCAAAAAATAGCTACATGTGAGTCCTTTTCTGTGTATTTATTAAGAGTTTTTCTACATTAATATGCATATAAAGCAATTAATTTTATCTGCCACTTGATGCACAAAGTGACTTTCTACAGCTCTTTGTAATCAGCCTTAGATTTGAGTGTCCCTGGTGCACTTTTATGTGAACTTTCTCCTCACATTTGCCCTTCTTTTCGAAATAACTCAATGATAGATTGAGCAATATGATTCTCAGATAGCCATATTATTGTGTGCTGTTCTTTCATTTAATGGAATTGATTTGCTACAGAAGCAGCTCAATTCAGCAATATTACCGAGGCCCAGTTTAGCATGGTGCTTTAGCACTTGCATAACTTGTTTGTGTGCTTAGATAGCATTTACTTGCATCTTATACTGGTCTGGAACAGTGAATAACCTTTCATGTAACAAAGCCACAGGAAGTATTTAAAAACCTGATTTTCATGACAACCATAAATGGGAGATAAGGGGACCTATAAACAGAACTCTGCTGTGCAGTATCAGTAATTTCAATCGTGGCTTGTGGAATAAGATGACTACTTTGAATATTTTTCTCAATGGCTTAGTGTGCGCTGCCTATAGATTGCTGTTTCTGTTCTCAGGTTAATGTTTTATTAATTGACAACATAAGTCTTAACATGAAAGTAGTGCCCCTTGAACCAACAGCAAAGTGGAATGCAATAACATAGTGGTGTTACAGGATTTTTTTGCCATACATGGCATGAGTCGTGCACTTGGACATAACTCAGTCACTATCACACCCTGTTCATATAATTGGCAATAAAACTAGGAACAGTCTCACTGTTAGTGATTTGCCTTAGGTCAGTGTTCTTGCTTTCACACACCAGTTTACACCATGAAATTACAGTAGCTTGTTCAATTTTCAAACCTTTAATAGCAAGAGTGGGCAGAGGTCAACTCCGACTGAACCTTAAAGCCAGTACTTAAGACTGAGGAGACCAAAAGGTTGATACAATGGGAAATGCTGGAGCACAAGGGAAGCAGAAAAGCTGGAATATAGTAGCTGTCAGTAGCAACACAGACAGAGGATATTGGGCCATACAGTATGTCATACAAATTTATAACTTGGGGATTTTGTGTTGCCTAAGAAGCTGTGCATCTGTCTGGATACTTGTGCAGTTCCAGAGTAGGCTATCACAGAATCACAGAATCATTTACTTTGGAAAAGACCTAAGAGTGATAAGGTCCCTCCTGAGCCTCCTTTTCTCCTTTTCCCTCAGCTGCTCCTCATAAGAGTAGCTCCTGACCCTTCATCAGCTCCTTTGCCCTTCTCTGAACGTGCTCCAGCACCTCAATGTCCTTCCTGAACTGAGGGGCCTGGAACTGAACATAGGATTCCACGTGAGGCCACACCAGTGCTGAGTACAGGGGGATGATCCCTGCTCTAGCCCTAGTCTTTCTCTTCATAGGAAAGTCTGGACCCAAAATGATGGTTTTCTATGTCCTTTTATTTCATAAAATGAGAAAAAGAATATCTTATTCTCTCAAAATTACAGTGACATTAATTTAATTTCTAACATTGCCCTAGGATATGCTGTTCTGCTTACATAATTATTTCCATGAATTATTAGACCACCTAAATAGTTAAGTGGTTAGAAAGTATTACTTACCATCCTAAGCAAAGATTGACAATGAAGTATACTGCAGATAAATTGTTTTACAATTCAACTGCAACTGAAGCAAAGATGATCTTTTATGGAGAATTCCTTTTTCTGTCACTAGTGCTCACCAGCTGAGAGAGTCCTGCTTTTAACAAATAAAGATACTGTTCTAAATGTTTGCAGTATCTTCTACCTCCTTGTCTGGACATCCCATTTCAAGGGACTGGCTTTCAGAGGAGAAAAACATGGAACAGAAACACTGCTCAATGCATTGTTTATTGTCAAAGACGAAACACACCTTAGATCTATTAAGAATTTACTGTTAACTCCAAGTCCGTTCCTATAATTGAGATTTTAAGAGTCTCACTATTAGTCCAGATCTACTTATTACAGAGAAAGAGAGAACAAACAATGAGTCAGCAATGTTACCCCACACTGCTCAGACCCTGCTCTTTCTCTCTAGCATTACACACATCCATCCCCTGCTCCTCCCAAGGTGGATGGTTTCACCCTGGTGGCGGGGTGGGCAATGCTCACCAGCACCTCCAAGTCCTTCAGGTTTCTTTTTCTTTTTGCCTACAGCTCCACAGCTTCTGAATTTATGATATAGTTGTGTCATTCATGCACGTTTGATACTATCACTCCGACAATTTCTTTGTTTGACTTCCAGTCACCTGGTAGCTGTGCTCAGGCTCAGCCAGAAGCCCGACATGCCCTGGTGATGAGGCAGGTCTGGGGTTCAGGTGTGAACTGAAGTCACCAAGTCAGGGGCAGACACAGCCCTGTCACCAACAGGCAAGTCCACAGTGACAAGGCAAGTCTGAGTTAGTCAGGCCCACAGTCAGGGTAAAGTTCAGTTTTACCTGGACTGAGGACAAGGCTGAGAACGTCCCCTATGTGCTCTCCTGAGGGAGGTGGAGGGGAGTCCCCCTCACGGCTGGCTGCCATGAGCTGCTGAAATTGGTAATAACTAACAGACTTTGATCCCAATATCTTTTGAAATGCAAAGCAGGCACTTCAGCCACCAGCATTTCCAGTGTTTCATAAGCCTTGGCAAGGTAAGGGAGTTTCGTATCTTTAGGTTCATGTAATTGAAACTTACTGAGTGTGACGAAGCATTTTTTGTACCATTTTTTAAACTACAACAAAAGACATTGAAATGCCTCAAGAAAACACAGCTAAAGTTTGTGAGAGGAGGGAGGACCTACCTTACTAGCTTTTTCTTTTATTCCCCAGTTTCTCAAAGTGGGAGAAAAACACAAATGTCCAAAACATGCAGAATTTGACCATATTTGCATATCAAGGTTTAATTACACAAATTAAGGTAGTGATACATTGAAGCCTATTTTTGTATTACATTACCTACCCCTACTTTTAGAGGGGAATACTTTGATAATATCTCTTAACCTTCAAGAAAATAAATGGTGAACCACTGCTTGCCAGTTTTCATGTATCTGAGAATGGGAGAATAATTTGTTACACAAATATCCCTGATTATTTTTAGTCCCTAGATGAAGAAAAATGAAACTTCAAACCTAAAACTACAGCTAGGCAGACTAAAAGGGTTTGACTTAGCTTGAAGCAAAGCTGGGATTGGGGTTATTTAAAATAGCTGGACAGGTTGGATAGGGCAAAGTTTGGCAAAGTTTATTTTCCTAGCTTGATTTCCAGGGCTGACTTTCACAAGAAAGTAACATGAGTATATATTTCTACCCTAGGCTTGTTCTGCATCCTTTTTAGGCGCATTCAGCCTTGAGAGGAATGTGTGTACTCCAAGCTCAGGCAGTGCTTGCTGCTCTCAGGGGACTGGAGCCTTGCAACTCAAGATTTGAGCAAGCATGGGACTGGCTGAGGTTGCAATGCATGCAAAGGCATTTTGATTCTTTCCTCTCCACAGAGATCAAGTCACATCTAAGGCTAGAACAAGTCGTTATATCAATGAGGATGCTCCTTGAGTCAGAACACAGAGCTTGGTCTGTAGGGTTAGCAATTCAAGTGATCTTTCAAAAAGATCACCAGTTCTCCAAAGATTTTGAGAAGTAATGAACAATTCCTGAGTGTTATAACACTGCTCAAATGTCTTGGTCTCAGAAATTTTGAAATATTCTTTGATGTTCAACCAAAAGGAACTTAGATGCTGGGTACTCTGCCTTCAGGATTGAGTCCAAATTTCCCATCCTCAGAGGGCTTCATTTTGTGGCATCATCTTTCTTTATAACACAAATTACTTAAAAAGTGTTTCCTTTCCACCTGGAGTGAACCTGTACAAGGCAGCAGCTCTGATCTCACCTCAGGGCATGACCTCACAACATAAAAGCCTTCACTTGTCAATATTTAATTCAACATTTACTAAATGGTACATAGATGTTAGGCTGATTTCACTGGTAATAACTTTGCAAAGATTTAACTAGCTTTACTCTACGTGGAGGGTAATGTTGGAAATAACCCTAACATAATAAAAAACATTAAACTCATGGCTCATAAGATTTTTCCTAAATGATGACACACCAGACTTGCATGTGTACATAAGAAAAAATGGTTAAAACAACAGTAATGGCCCACACAGCAAAGAGTAATTATTAACCACTTTTTCTTGCAAAATAGCTGGAAAATACTTTGCTGTGGCTTATCCTATGAACTGTCATATAAAATCAACAAAAAACTATTTTAAAATATTCAATATTCTTGTTCTGTTCTCACCAGATCTGTTTGATCTCCTTGTACAGAAGCATAAGGATTTGGAACTTTGAGTTTTTTAAGACGAAAAAACTGCTAAATAGAAATGGTCAGTGTCCTGGCTTTTCTCTCAAAATTGTGGTTTTAGCAGTACAGGAAGCAGTGCATTTCATCAATGACATGCAGCCATAAAAAGGCACGAAATTCCAGTTTTGGTGGTTTGACTAAGTGAGAAGCTAGATATTCTCTTTCACAAGCAAAGTATTTATGGATATGGTTAATTTTCCTATGGAATTACCTTAAAACTAAACTGTATGCTACTCCTTTGCGAGATCAAAACATTTTTGTAGACCCAAAATCTTAGCATCAGTTTGGGCCTGCATTTCCAAAGGGACCTATCCATCTTTACGTGTGAATGAGCACACACATAGTTACAGACACTGTACACCCTCTGGTTATCACATTTTCTCTAGCATTTGTGTTTCCAACTTCCTAACAACAAAAGAAAGCATTCCAAACAGCAAAATTTCACAGCCTTCTGTTTGAATAGCCACTTGTAAGCTTTTAACATAGGCTTGCTTGTCATATTCTAATTTTTCTGTTTTGTTTATAATTTCTTTCTTGTGTGATTTCTAACATAGAAGTTCATGTTCTGATTGTGCTGTTTCTTGGTCATGTCTGTGTAAGTTGCCCTTGAGATGGTTTCTTTGTACTCTTGATCAAGATGAAACAGGGCAAACTAATAAACCTGAATCCATAGTTTGGGAAAACTTGGATCAAAGAGGTAGATTTAGTTTGAAACAATCAGTTTTATCATGAATGAGCTGCTCTTCAATGATCATTGAACTAATGCTCCTTGAACATGCATGTGTGTCCAAAGTATACATAACTATGTAAAACTTGGTTTATAACATTACAGTACCAGCTTTATAGCCCTTCTTGTTTATTTTCCTGTCCTTGTGCTAAACATGGGATATGCTGAGTAACAGCTCCTTTCCAGTAGTGACAGATGCTACTAAGAAGTAGAGCATCTTGATTTAAGTTTTCATAACCTAATCACCTTGGATTAATTTTAAAGCTGTAGAAGTTTCAGTTAAAATGTAGATTATCTAAAATGAAAATTAAGCATATACAAATCTGGAAGGTATCATCTCTCACTTGTAGCTGAGACATAAGATTTGTTTGAAATTCACCTGTCTGCTGCCTCATTCTTACTCCAGAGAATGCATCTCCTATTTTCTTTTAGCCACCATGTTACATAGAGCTAAAATACAAGACTGTACTTCCTGTTAATTGTAAGATATTGGATTCCAAGTCTAAAGACACTTTTACATAAAATATGCTAGGGGATCTTAAGGAGAATTTCTTTCCTGCTGCTCAAAAGGGGTGTTTTCTTTGATTAGCATCTTGCAACTGGAGGAGGATGCCTATGTTAACCTGCAGAAAATCTGATGCTAATATCTTTTGAGAACCTCAGCAAGGTTTATGTAACAGGGTCAGAGGTGATCCGTACGAGCTGCCAGAACAATCACAACTTGAAATACAAACCAAGTACCACATGCTCAATAATCCCACTTTCCCCAAAAGAACAAGGTTACTTCAAATTACTTCAAAGTTTACAGTTTCAGCCAACTCACCTCTGTACAGCTGCTTCTCTACCTAACATATCTTGGATACCTTAACATCTGCAAATTTAGGAATAATACAACTAAATTACCTATCAGGTCCTTAAAAAAATGCTGATGAGACTGATGTAACATACCTTGAATTTTCCAAGAGAGCAATAGGTGTAGGATCAGGGAAAAGCCAAAGGTGCCAGATGGCACCTTTTTACAATGGAGTGTTCTTATCTCTCTTAGCTTTGGGATGTAAGGAATTTATAACAATGTCAAAACTGCTACACCCTTGTCCTGATCCATATTTTGTTCAATTTTTAAACTAATGCTGATATGGAGCACCTTTGGCACAAAAGGATATGGCACAAAGCCAGAACAGCAGACAGGGTAAATCTTTTTTATTGACTACTGAGAGGCTAATTAGTGTACAGTATGTTCTGTACTGTACTGTGCCAGACTTCTATCATCTTGCAAAGGGGCAAATCCTCACAAATACCACACAGCATCTCACATGCTGAGCTACTGGCCACTGTTAAAAGCTATTTACAGCATGTGGAATGCTGTGGGTGTTCCTCAGTGTAGTCACTTGTAATCAGGTAAAAGTATAAGAATGCAGGTCCTAGCCTTAGGCACTTGCATTTCAAATATCTAATGGTTCAAATTCGGGAAGCAAAGCTTTTTTCACAGTTAGTGGTATCTGAAACAAAGACTTCTTGTAGGGTGTCACAGCCATACAAGGCAGTTTGTTTTCTATTGGGCAAAAAAGAGACATTGCATGAATTCCAGCTGAAGCGTCATACTAGTCTTTGTTTTTACTGTTAATTATTTATTACTTCTGAAATGGTATAAAAGAGTTAAATCTGGCTTTACATTTAACTCCGATTTTAGAGGAGAAGTTGTCAGCAGCCATTCTGAGGAGGGCTGCTTCTGAACTGCACTGAACTTCACTGGAAGAGAAAAGCACTTCAGATCAGTGGTGAGTAGCATCTAAAAGTTGGACTTGGCACTTTGCAGCAAATTTGACAATGTTCTCAAGGGGTTGACTTGGAGAGGGAAGAATAGATTTATCTTGGTGTAAACCAATGTTTTGAAATTTATATACAAATAATTTCCTGTGCTAGCCAAATACTCAGCTTCTATGTAACTAGTCATTAACTCTGAAATCTGTCTTCCTATCCTAGTGTAACACATTTCTATGGAAAATAGCTTTAATTTTAACCAGATTTTTTTAGAAGAAAATCCACCAAAACGCAACAACAACCCACAACAGAACACTTCACTTTGAGATAGAAACTCAGTCTTTCCACTTCTAAGTATAAGAGGTCAGATTGTGACTTGTATGAAATATTGAAATGCAAATATAATCATTCATCATTTTGCAAAGGCACTTTAGGATGGATACAACAGGTAGAGGAAAAAAAGACATACGTGGTTTTTACCACTATGTTAACTAATTACTTATGAGACGTATTTCTGGGAGCCGGGGTGTCCACAGTATTTGAGAATAACTTTTTCTAAATAGTTCAGTACCATAGGAATGCCCTGTGTCTAATTAAAGTCATACCCCATCTGATTCCATCAATGGTATTTTAATATTGGGACTCCCAGACATTTTTCATAAGCAGTATAGGAAACATTGACTTGTACAGTCTCACTAGAGACAGAATAGATCTAGATTAACAAAACTGCTTGAGAAGAAAATAATCCCTTCAGTTTTTAATGAAGTTCCATTGTACCTATTTACATAACCAGATAGTTATGTCACTTACCAGGATCTAATGTACAGATTGTTACTGCTTTGGAGACACACTTAGAATGGGTTTTTCACATTGGATGCTCTAATTAATCAATCTTTTAATTAATCAGTGGTGGATTTCTTCTATCTGAGTGTGTGTATGTGCACTTTATGGTACCAGGGAGAGAAGCACATTCATTGTAGTGCACACCACAAACTAGGGGCAGAGACATCTGTCTTGAAGCACAGGCAAGTCCTCAGCTTGCATGCCTTACACTGCAAGAACAGCTCAATTTTTGAAAGGCACAAGCAGTCAGCAACAGAAAACTTCTGCTCTAGCTGAGTAGAAAAAAGATAGCAGCGCACAAGCTATGGAATAAGAGTGAGATGCAAAACGTTTCTCCTCCATGCTCTTTTGCCAGAGTTTTAGAGCTGAAACAAAAAAAAAAAAAAAGGGGGGGGGGGGAAGGTATTTTGAAACATGGACTTATTTCCAGTACAAAGCATAGCAAACCAAAGTAATTAAGTTGGGCAATTTTGCCTCCCTCCCAAAGGCAAAAATTATTAGCTATCATGGACAATAAGATTTACTGAGTCTGTTTGGGTTATTTTTACACCAGTGTTTTCCAAAGCTTTGCCATTCACACCTTTCGGTGGTGCTGTCTCTCTTGGTGCTTCTTTTTCCTGCTTTTAAAAGAAAGGATAATATTCTGTGCTGCAGTTGAGAGAGATGTGTCCTGAGAGGTATAAAGCCCTTTCCATCCCTGAGAGGTCATACTAGTTTATAATTACAAGTGAGTTTTGTCAGCTGGAGGCTGCTCTTCCACATTTCTCCTGCCCATAGTAGTGCAATGTTGACACAGACATTATTTTCTATGGAGTTTGGTACTTGGGAGGCAGATAGGGAAGCTGTGCATGCTCATCATGAGGAATTTGTGACAGGAGAATCTTTTATATGACAGATAAACTGCCTGCAGCTTGTTTGTGTTTTGCAGTGGGTGGGATGACCAGGGCCTTGGTGTTAGTCCAAGCTCATCTGATGAAGATGGCAAATGGCTCAATGGCTACTGAGCCTTGTGCTCAGCCTGGACAACAATAATTGATCCAGTCCACGTTTTATACCCTTCTTTGTCTGGCTTGGTCTTGTTGGTTTTTTAGCATCTGTGTCCTTTAACTCAGTTTTTCTGAGGTGGTCATCTCCTTGTGATTTCATCATCTAACTTAGCAAACATGGTTGTTTAGAATCTTAGTTCACCTGAACTGCTCTCTTTGCATATTTGCCTTTTCTGAACAGCTTTCCAACAGCTTTTATTTTTCCTGACTCGCAGTCAGTAAGTGAAAGTTGAATGTTCAATCGAAGTTCAGAATTAAACCTGGATTACAGTTGGTTTATTCATACCTCTCCCAAGTCAGTTTGCTGTGCCAGTCATAATGTTCCTTTTTTGTGAGCTGCTGAGCCTTCCTTGCCAAAGCTAACAATTCATAGGACTCAGCTGGATTCCATGTCCTACCAGTGAACTCAACCCATACATCACCGAATAAACTGTTGGATAAATAGATAAGCAAAGTGTAGCTGAAATGGAAGATGCCCTGGGCCTGACATAAATGAGCCTTTCCTGATTTGTGAGTCAGCTCCTGGCTAACTGTACAAGCTATGGAACAGAAAAATCTAATCTATTGTGACAAAGGAAAAAATATTGAATGAATATCTTTGGTTCAACAACTTTAGCAACTTTACCTGGTACTAGCAATATGAACTTCAGAGGGAAGGAATACTTTTCCACATTATCTACTAAAATTTTTCAGTGAGTGATAAACAGCAGCATCAGAGCAAATATGAGCTTTTTATTCCCCTAAGTGGATCATCACTTCCTTAGATTTTGTCAAACTCTGCAGTCTGAAGATCAGGTTTCTGCTTGCTGTAATCATGTCTCTGCTTCCCTGTAATCATGTCTCTCTCCTGACAGAAGTCAGTAAGATGCAAAATTAACATTGACAAAGCCATACAGTGATTTCTACTCCATCCCCAGTCCAGATTTCTTATTTTTTGCATCAACTAGAATGTCTGTTCTGGATATGGTAATGTTCCTTTTGCTACAGTCAAGTTGATGTCTCAAAAGAGTAAAAGAGGGTTACCTGTAATATAGGAAGGATAGCTCAATCTTAACACTTACACTGATGGTGCATTGCTAGCAATTAAACTTTCCAGACACAACAGACATGTCTTAAAATGATTTAAAGGTGTTCTGAAAAAAATTCAGCCACATAAAAATAAGTTCAGTGAGGGAAGGCAGACATAAGTTATCCTGCTAGTGGCTTAGCCGTGAGATTATGTCTCCTTAGATGTTTAGCAGATTGTTTCCAACTTTGTTGTTTCTGTTTCAGTGCTATGACCCATATACTCTTTATCTTGTCAGCTCTTAAATTCCAGTTTGGTGATGCCTTGTTTGTGCTCTGTCAGAACCTTCATTAATTTAATTATCTAAATTATCCATATATGAAATCTGTTTGGGATGTGGGAGCTTCAGTGAACAGGTCATGACATTATTTTTCATATACTTGTTAAATGTGACATGGGACAGGAGAACTGTTTGATGAGATTAAGGCTCTCTCCTATAAAGTGAAATACATTTCTATGAAAGCCTTTTTTGAAGAACAATTTAGCAGGAATTGACTAAGGCCCCTGGAAGCAGAGGAAAAGGAGGTTATTTGCAGGTTGTTAGTACTGACTGCACTGGTAGGAAGAGAGGGAAGAAGGTAACTTTTCTGGCTTTAGTGCTTCAAGGATGTTGTTACCTCTCTGGATTCTCTTACTTAAAAGCTCAGACTGGTTGCTTGGAACCATCTGATATAATGGCCTCAGTGATGCAAATGTCTCATAGAAGTGATTTCATCCTAAAACCCTCTTGTAAGTGTGATGGCCTCAACAACCCAGTGTGCTGCTTCACCAAACTGCCTGTTACTCCCCATGTCTCATGGCTACTGTCTGGTAGACTCCCATCTGGGACAACTGTATTCAGGACTGGATCTATCATTACCATACAATACACCTTTTATTCAGGACTGGATCTATCATTACCATAATGGCCATGTAAGCAAAAGTCTTGAAATGCATTATCATCTCAAGATGTTGAAGCAGAATAACGCAGTAATCCATGTTCAAAATTAACTGAACAAACTGGCCGACTGCCCAAGATCATACAATGAAGCACCATGTAAATGTCAGATTGTCTCTGAAACCAGTTTAATTTCTTCATAAATTAAGATTAAAATGCCCTTTAACATTATTTAAGTACACATGATGACGTACAAGCAAGAATTTGCTTGACAGAACAGTAAATAAATGGACTCCTCCTTTGCAAATGTGCAATGACCTAGATAGTATAGGTCTAATAATCGTCAGAATCACACTAACAATTAATCCAAATGCCCTGGCTGCAACCCAGCCATAGTAATGTAGTTCCACCTGACTGACTAAACTACTTTTGTAGTTGCAGTGGGTCTGATGTTCCTACTCTAATAGTGACAGCGTATCTACTAAAGAGCCTGTATCTTTTTTCCCTGCTGAACAGTAGCACAACTTTCCTTCTTTTCTTCCTCAGCTATTATTTCACAAGGTAACAGAATGGTGAACAAACAGCAAAGCAACGGCATGACGAAAGAAAATAATGCAGTAAAGAAAAAAGTGGTGAGTGAATTCATCAAATCTTCTGTCAAGGCATTTGTTTGCTATTTGGAGACTGGTGGTAGAAAATAATTATAAAATGATGATTTGGAACCTATACAAATACTTACTCATTTTTGGAGTAGCATATGTTTAGTTTCTGTAACTAACCAACAGTAATTGGAAAGGGTCAAAAACTGTGAGTGTGTTAAGGTGAAAAATTATGTACATATTAATCACATGTAGCCATGGTATTTGTATTTGAGTATGAGTTGAACTAATTGCACCGATTTAACATGAAACAAAACAAAACACAGGTGTCTGATTCATCTCAAATACACTCTATATATTCCGGGGGCTTGATTCTCCTAACTTGACTCTTTTTTTGACTCTTAAAACAATTCAAAGGGATGATAAATGTTGTCCAGATCTTCTATCAAATGTACAATAATTGTACACACACATGAGTATCCTCTGGCTTTCGATTCAAACACCAGTCATCTTGATCTGAGCCCATGACATCTCGAAGTTCCTGCATCATAAACTGTTTCCCAGCCTGCATTGCTCAGTGGCATTACTTACTATGTCTCTGAGAGCTCTAAAATAGTTCTGAGGTATGTAACGTATCAGAAGTGAAAACAGCTCAGATTTACACCAGTATCAGCTACAGTCACTTGGGGACAATTCCCAGATGCACTTAATACTCATCATTGCCAACTAGAAAGTGTCATTTAACTCTCAGCAGTTCAAAATTCCGTGTTTGCAAGTACCTTCAAATATAATAGCCGAAAGCTTTTATCTTCCCCAGGTGGCATGTCTAATCCCCATCCTTAACACAGCAGTAGTGTGGTGTGTCAGATCTAAACCTCCCAAGGCTGTGGAAACATACTTAACATCTTAATTGGCTACAAGGCTTGTGGTACCTTCACCTTCCAGCCTCGGCAACACGGAAGTCTTCCCCACCTTAGGCTAGAGTCTTGCTCACAGAAAGGCTTCCCGGATCTCCAGTCGGGACCGCGGCAGGGCCCCTGCAAGCCGGGGTCCCCCAGTCCCGCTGCCACTCGGCGGCGGGGCCGCGATAGACACTGGTCGTGACATTCCCTGCCCTATCTGCTCTGCTGGGTAAAACCCCGCCGAGGGACGGGGCCTGTCGGGCAGCCCCAGGCACGGCGGCGGGCGGGCACATTCTCCTAAGTTATGTGCGAGCACGCACAGAAGTGAACTCGTGTTCCCCATCGCTCGGGTCCTGCCCGCAGCCCCGGGCACCGGCTCTGTCCGCTCCCGAGAGCCGCGTCCTCCCGCGGCCGGGGCAGGGACAGGGGCAGGGACAGGGACAGGGGCAGGGACAGGGGCAGGGACAGGCGCTGGGGCAGGGACAGGGGCAGGGACAGGGACAGGGACAGGGGCAGGGACAGGCGCTGGGGCAGGGACAGGGGCAGGGACAGGGGCAGGGACAGGGGCTGGGGCAGTGCCGGCGCGGCCCCGACGCCCCCGAGCGCCCGGCGCGCCCCCCCGCCGCCGCCGCCCCCCGCGGCCGCGCCCCGCTGCCCCCGGCGATGCGCGGCCGTTGCGCCCGTGCGGCGGCGGCATGGACGGAGCGGCGCAGCCCGAGGCGGACACGCTGGTGAAGCGGCGAGCGGGGGGCGACGGCCGCGCCCGCCGGAGAGTAAGTACTGCGGGGCAGCTTCCCGTGCTGCGGGAATGCCCGCAGCCCTCACCGCGGAGCGGGAGCGAACCCGGCGGGGCGGGCGGGGAAGCTCGGCCTGCGATGCTCACGCCTCGGGGAGGATTAACGGGAGAGGGGGTGATTCCGATCCTCTCTGGCGGGGTGGGGAGGGTGGTGCACGGAGGCTGCGGGAGCCGGAGGAACAGCCCGGGGCTTCCCCTACAGCCAGGCGGAGCTCAGGTCGCGCAGCCCTTCCCCGCTCGGGAAGTTGTTGGTGCCGGTGCAGGGAGGCCGGCGGCGGGCAGAGCTGAAAACACCGCAGCCGCCGAGCCGGGTCCCGGGGATGCGCGGGGGTCAGCGCGGGGCCGGTGTGTGCCGGGCCGGGGGCGCAGCCGCTGCCGCAGCTGGCGAGGGCTGAGCGAGGCGAGGGCGCTGCTGCTGCTTCCTCGCTGCTGCCCAGGACCAACCTGTTGGCAAGCTGTCAGGGCAAGGGCAGAGCCAGGGAGAGAGGGACGGATGTTTCCATTCATCGCCCGCAGCCCCGAGGCAGAGCTGCCGGAGGGCGCCGGGACCGCGGGCACCTGCCGGGAGCGCCTGGCCCGCGCCGGACCTGGGTCTCCCCAGTATGGTGCTCCAGAGTCCAGCTTTTCTGTGGCAATTAACAATATCTATTAAAAAATTCTAAACTATCTTATGCATGCATGCAATGTTTACCACTAACAATTGTGCTTAATTTTATTCTGAGGAGGGGGCTATAACTAACCAAAGTACAATACTCTAAACTGTGTTTTGAAAACTGAAAACTGCCATGCAGTAAATTAAAAAAAAAAAAAAAAGAAAAGACAAATTGAGACTCGTGGTAGCCAGCACAAATATTTTGCTCCATACTGAACAAGGACAGGAGTTGAGGAAAACATCTGTAGACTACAGTGCCCTCGGATCTGTGATTAGACCGAAAATGTGGGCTTTCACAAGTAAGCAGTCCTCGGCTATCTGCAGGTCTTTGCTGTGAGCTGACATGCAGCTTTCCTGACTGAGCACTTATTGCTGTGGTGATGGTGACACGTTCCTGCCCCTGGGCTGGCAACAGCGGCGCATGAGCGCACGTATGGCCGTGAAGCCAAGGAACACCTGTGAAGGAGGCGTGGTTGCCTTCTTGTTTCCTGGCCATTTTAAAAGACACTGGGGGTTATGTTTATCTTTCCTGTCCTTTTACTAATGTTGCCACAGGGTAAATTTTTTTTGAGCAACAGTTTGATGATTTTTTTTTCATTCTTGCTTCATTGTGCTTTTGTCTTTATCTGGTGTTGCTGAAACCTGAGCAAATATTTAAAATAGTGAATGGGGAGACAGGCCATGGAGAAGTTGGTGTTCCAAGTTCCAAAACCTCTGAATTGAGTGAGTCTGAAGTTTTCTGCAGCAGCCTGTATACTTAAAAACTCCGCGGTATTGAATAAGTTTCTAAACCAAATTATCGCAGTGCAAGATTTTCTAAGCACTTCTGTGATTTGCCCTGCAGTATCTTCCACTTAGCCTCACGTGCATATAATTTGCCTGTACTGAAATTTTTGTGCATTCATTGATGTTTTTAATAACCATTAGGCTATATGTTCCAAATAATTTTGACTGTAGGATTTTTCTGATGTGTCTAATGTTGTTGAAGTAGAGCCTTCTAGAAATATTGCATCAAGATTGCTGCATAACACTTGGGAACTCATTGTTTATGAACCCTTTGAGAGCAGCCTGGTAGACCACCAGAAGTATTTTTCCTAGCATCATTCATTCAGAGTAGTAGCAATTTCTTCTAAGACCGGGAATGTTTGTGCATAGCAGAGAAATAATAAGCACTCAATATGAGGTGTTATCATCAGAAGTTAAATAAAGCCTTAGGTCAAGTTTCTACATTTTGTTAACAAAGTAATGGTGCAAACTCTGTGTGTGTGTGTGGCAGGCTCATTTTAAGAAGCTGGATAATAACAATAAATTGTGTTTGGCTTATGTAATGATCTCAACGGGATATATTTCGTACACAAGGCTTTTCGCCCCCTGCACACTTCCTCCTGACCTGACCAAAAGCAGGCTGGTTAATGAACTGTGTAATCTCTTAAAAGGTTCCCACATCATGTGGAAGAAGTTAAAAACACTCAGCTGTCCTGCAGGGTGCACTTTGAAAGCTCAGAGTTGGCAGCTACGAATGGGGCAGACCCCACATGTGCTGGGTTGTACACTGTGCTCCTCACCCTGGCACCTGGGTATCTCATCCCTTCTCCACAGGTGACAGAGCCTGTGACAATAGTGTGGCACAGAAGCTCTGGTACATGCCCATAGCCATGGCGTGTTCACCTGCCCTGCTGTGCCCACAAGGCTGGCGGAGCTGGTTCCAGTCCACTGTCACTGCAGCTGTGCCATGAGCCAGCTGCACAAACCTCCTTCGTGCTCAGGACCTGCACTTTCCAAAGTGAACACACGACTTTGTGCAGTGACAGAATGTATTCACTCATTAATCTGTTGTGGTGTGATGAGTGATGTAACTGAAGCTGAGTTTCTTAGGTCTGCTTAAGCAGATCTTCCTCCTTTTGAAAGGATTGAGGCTTCAGTGAGTGAGGAGGCTGGGCATAAATAGCAGTGAACTGTGCCTGAAATTCTGCATTCTTATCATAGCTGGGTTTTTTTGATTGAAAACACATTAAAAAGACATCCAGTTTAATACATTCAGAGTTGTCTTTCATTATCTACACAATGACATTTACAATTGACCAGCCACCCAAACATTACCTTCAATGTCTTTTGGAAATGTCTGGGAATGGTCTCTTCTGCCATACTCTGTCATCCAGCAGGAGAAGTGAATGGCAGAAAGTAATACTGGGGAAGTTGGAAAGGAATGCAAAATATCTCAAATCAAAGCAGTTCTACCTTTTATTCAATAGCTGATGTGGAAGCAGAAATTGCAGATTTGGGCTAAAAAGAATGTGAGGTGGATGAGGGGAGGAACCCTGAGGAGGGAGAAGTACAGGTGTGCCACTGTCCAAAAGGGCACTGGAGAGTGTGTGTGGCAACAAGTTACTGTTGGAAATTTGCATACAGATTGCAAAACCTAGTTTGTAGGCACCATTTTAATGATTTTGGTCACAATTTCATTAATCCTTTTGGTGGGGGGCGGGGGGGGTGTGGTGTGCTCACCATCTCATGTGTTTTCAGCCAAGTCAGATCTACCCGCAGATCTGTTGTATCACATATATGCTATATCTTACTTCACTGTGTTAGTGATACACTGTCAACAGCTTCCTTTGCTGAGATTATGCTTCCCCAGCATTTTACTTTTTGGTGCGGGAGCTGCTAGAATCCTTGCAGCAGAACTCTGTGAGGTTGAAAGAAGTTCAAATGTTCACTTATGCCTCCATAGATGTTAAGTGACATGCTGTCACTTCAAATGTAATGTTTCTCAGAATAAGCAGGGGGAAGTGTTTTAGGCTATTATTCTGCAGCAAGGACATCTGCCTGCAGGAGCTATGCAAGATAGCTAAGGAGTGCTTAAAACCTGAGGTACGTTAATTTTGAGTGTATTAGCAATGGCTGCATCTTTTCTTTGTTTTGCAGAATTGGTCTGGGAGTCTTATTGTAGCCTCCTTAATCGGTGCTTTTGGATCGTCTTTTCTTTACGGTTACAATCTGTCGGTGGTGAACGCTCCCGCAGGGGTAAGTGACTGACTAAAGTGGAATTTAATATCAGTAGAGGGCAGCCTTGTCCAACTATTCTTTCCTCAGCATCCGGCCTTTATAGCCCTCCTGATTACATAGTAGAAGGGGATTAAATCTCAAATGGTAACGTTCCTTTGCCCAAAACTTTCTTTCTGCTTCCCATGAGGTTTTCACATAAATTCAGTAAGTGTCAGAGCTAAATGCTGCTGTTGAGGTGAATGGGTGCACATGGTTTGCTGCTCACACTTCCAGGTCCAGGCTCATTATGACTCTTCTTGCACACTTTTATGTGGTAAAGTATTTGTAATATCTGACTGGTGAGTATTCAGTGGCTGCGTGCACATGTTCAGCAATTTCTGTTCACATCATCCAATTTTAGAGGGTTGCACAACATTTCATTCCCACAGTACTGATATTGTAAATAATGCCTCTGGTTTCCTCTTAAATAATGGGCCTCCTCTTCTGTGTTTTGTTGTTTTTTTTTTTTCTTGTTTGGTTCTGAATTCTAAACTTCTTCATCTATTGGCTGCAACATGTGGGATACAGTTGATGAATAGAGCACTGTAAAATCAGTATACAAAATTCGTGGGGATTTCATTAAAATATCAGTTATTACAAATGGAAATCTGAACACTTTGTTTTTACACTGGCTGTCTAGAGACCCTCAATTCAGGCAAGCACAGCAGGAAGCAATTCAGTGGAGTGGCAAGCAACACTATTTTGAAAAGTAGCTAGTAAATATTGGGAATTAAATGTAGAAAATCCATCTCAAATTAGTTCTTTTCCAAAGCTAAGCTCCTTCTTTTATGAAAAATTCCTAATAAAATATGTTGCTAGATTTCCACCTAAACAGGTTTTTCATGTTAAAACTGGATTCAATATTTATGCAAAAAACAAAAGGAGCATTTTTAAAAATTTATGTTCTATATGTGGATTTTATTTGGTAAGCTGTTGACCCAAAGGAGTAGGAAGAGACTCAGCCTATAGAAATCTTTAATTGCTTGCTTCATAACTTCTGGGAGTTTTTTTTCAAGTTCCTGTGCCTTATATACTGGTTATTCAAGGCTGGATAAATTGGATGTTAGCATGACATGTCCAGTCATCACTTCACCTTGCAGTCATCAGAGCATAAACACAGCTTAGAAAAAAACTCAGCAAGAAGCTGTAATTCCGTGAGCAATGGTATTGATTGTCCTGATAAAAAAATCCTTCTTGCACTGGGGCTTGGGGGTGTCAGCCTTGGGGCTGTCAACAGACCAGTGAGAATGAGCCAATTTCTAAACTTTTAAGTACCATTTAAAAAATGGACTGTGCTGGTAGTCAGAGCTTTCTGTCACTTTCTGCATAAGTAAGGGATAGAAAGGATGATGGGATGTGCTCCTTGGCAGCACTCAGAAAGTTCTCTTTGAATCATGCAATTTATTACAGTGGTGTGGGTGGGGAGGTTGAAGACGCAGCCCTGTGACAAATGTTAAATTCCAGGTCTTGTGCTTCATAACACTTGCAGGATTGTCTGGTTTTGTTTGAAATCTTTAGTACTGAAACTGGGCACTATGCTGAAGGCTTTGATTGTACCATTACAGATATGCATGAAATCTCCCTTGGTGTTCAGTGTTTGATTGAGAACTTCATAAGTCTCTTATTCATGCTAACCTGTACATTAGCTAGGGCTAAGGAGTAGTCCTACTGACAAGGAAGCTGGGTAGTTCAAGAAGAAAATACCACTCTGTCCTCTGGCCCTCTCTCCAGCTCCAGGATTAATGTGTGTCATCCATTTGCCTGCAACTGACCACTTTCCTGTCCCTGTCCCTGGAGCTGCAGGTTGAAGGGAGGAGCAAAGGCTGAGGTCACAGCCATGGTGGGCGACAGTGAGCCATATCAAAGCTGTGCTTCTTGCAGCACAACAAAAGGAAACTTTGCCCCATCTGTTTTCTCCTGTATGTGACTAAATCAGTCTGCTGCAATGTGACCCTACCCTTTGGGAATACTGATGTGAGATGACTGAGAAACACCAAAGCTGAGCATCTTGTAGCTGTAGATAAAAACAGCGTTGTAGGAGGTTATACTGGGAGTGCAGTAATTCCTACAACTTTTAAGCTGTTTCTTTTATAAACTTGGTAGGAAGAATAATTTCTTGTGGTAACATGCAGCTTACAGCTGATGTTGTCAGATTGTCCTTCTCTTCATAGGATACTGTGTATGTTCTGCCCCGTTTACTTCAGTACAATTCCTCTTACACTGAAGTCCTCCAGCCTTAGAGGAGGACTGATAACCCTTTGAGAAGTAGTGAAGAAAGGCTTGATTAGGACAGCTGACTAAAACACAGAATGTTTCCAGGATTCTTGAACTGAGCATGTCAGCAGGATGTCAGCAGGAGCTGATGGAGTGAAGGCAGTTAACTTAAGACTGAAGTGTTGAAGAACTATATGTAAATTCTTGTGTCCATTTTCTTTCAGTGCCACAAATTGTGTCAGCTCATCAAACCACAGGGGAATTCTCCTACAGTTCTTACTGGTGGGCTTTATTTCAGGTCATCTCATGAGGCAGAGTTAGTCTAACCTTCTGATTGTTGCAAGGGGGAAATAAGCTGCACATACTCTGTTCAGAGCTGAGATTGCTTCCCACTCAGTTCCCTGTAGTTCTGTGGGAAAGAGCATGGCCCATCACAGGTATGATTCCCTGAGAAACCCAGAATTACAAGTTTCCATGGGCTTGTTCAAAGAGTTACCAGAATTTATTAAAAACATATGGGAGCATTTGGCAATAGGAAAACAAAAGCTTTAATTGAATACAAGATGAAGCTGTCTTTTTCTGAGCTGGATTTCTACAGTTCATTTAATGGACTGATTGTGGCAATGCCTGTGAAACAATGATGTGCTTTGTGCTCTGTGAGGGAAGCAAAGTCCCTGCTACTTTCTGCTCTGCAGCCCTTGCCCTCTTCCTGCAGGAGGCTGCAGCCCTGCGTTCCTATGGCACAAACATACAGCCTGCTGTGACAGCTGGTTCAGTAGTTGTCACTGTGTGTGTATGACCTCTGTAACTACGGGGAAGGCAAGGAAAACATTTCTCTTGTTTTTAAAATATATCCATTAGATTTATATATATAAAACTTTATATATTCCTTATATTCCTCTTCTCGTTCTCATCCCAACACTTGAGAACTGAACTGAAGCAGTTGAGAAAATAAGACACTGATATCAGTCAGCCACCATTTTTTGTAGGCTTTGTTTAAAGGCTAAAAATTTTGTATACAGGTTTATGCTTTTAGTGTTATTGAGACACCTGATCAAAAATCCCAAGGGAGCTTTTACACAGAATTTCATGGATTCAAATCCAGTGGATTTGTTCTACCAGGTTTGTTTTGTTTCATGTGCATCTTCTGAAAATTTCTGTGTTTTATTAGCTTCCCATTGTTGGCAATGGGAGTCCAGAGAGAGGTGCTAGTACGTGTCAGAACATCCATCTATCTGTTACTAGAGAGTGTTTTAGTTTGTACTTTCTTTTCTTGAATATTTGCAGTTATTTGATGTCTCCTTGTAAATAACTAAACTATGCTGAGAAAATTAGTCATAACACAAAGGGAGAGTAATTTACATACTATTTTTAGCCATTATCATTAACAAGAAATACTAATAGTGTTCTAAAAATGTTTTCTCTTAGTAATCATTACTATCAGAAATAAATTTCAAATAGACAAGAAGATGTCTGAATCTAAATATAATCTGAATATTGGTGTTAAAGAACTAAGATGTTCTGACTTGATTTAATGGCAGATTCATTTGGAATCTTACTGTGAGACTTCTAAATGATTCAAGAACCAAAATTGCTTGTCTTTTTCATTTTTATTTTAAAAATTATTTTAAAATGTTTTTTTCCCTGTCTTTTTAGAAACATTCAAGATACGATGGGAGAAATAACCCTGTTCTTTTAATTCAGGGCACAAGAAGTTTACTAGAAATTTGATAGATGGAAGACAAGAAATTATATATCCTACCTTTACCTTTCTTAGGTATTTTGTAGATGGAGAGGTGATGGTTTTGGTTTGCTAAAAGCCCTCAAATAGAATATTTCATGGGTCCAAGGCCAGACTTTAGGCAAAGTTTGAAATTCCTAGTTTGTACAGGGAAAATGTTATGGCTTATTATGCTGAGAAGAAACTGGGAAGAAGTAATTAAATATACAATATTAAACTTTTGATACTGTAGAGCTTGAGAACTTTTCCCAAGCGTGTTGTGCCCTTCTGTAGTGACTGCAACTTCCTGCTACTTTATCCTGGCCAGAGCATCAGGCACCACAGTGGCATTTCCTTGGTTTTGAAACAGGAGCAGCATAAAAACAAGGAAGCGGGCTAAAAAGAAAGTAAATAGGAGATGTCTCTGCAGGCAAACAGAGACTGTGTTAAAACGCTGTCCTGGAGCTATGACATCTTTGCCTTTTAAAAAGATGAAGAATTTAATCTAATTAAACATCAGGGAAGGGAAGTTTCTAGAAGGCATTCTTCAAACACCTGTAGTTGTGCTCATGTGAGGAAAGCAGAGGAAGAGCCTAAACTTTGGCATGTTAAAGGCTAAAGAGTGATCTCATCCTGGACATTCTTGTCTACCCTGCGGAGTTTTTCCCCCATCGGGTTTGGCACTGCCATGTAGTTAGATGTGCTTGGACTGATTCCGTTTGTTTTATTACAGTTTTATCAGTAAATAGGGCCCCATTTTTTGGAGGAGGGAGACAGAATAGCAAGAGTGATTCTTGCAAGAAAGCTACTGCAGGTTTTTTTGGGTTTTTAATTCTGTTTCTCTCAGTTGTATTCCTAAAGTGTGATTTTTTTTTTTTGCACATATTTTTATTATTATTTATTTTCTTTCAGTATATCAAGAAGTTTTACAATGAAACTTGGGAGAGGAGATATGGCTTCTCAGTGGATGAAGGCACGCTGACACTCCTCTGGTCCATAACCGTTTCCATTTTTGCCATCGGTGGCCTTGTGGGTGCCATTATTGTGACCCCAATAGTGAAGTTTTTTGGAAGGTAAGTGTTTTGGAAAACTTGCATTTTCAAAAGTAGTTTCTCACTTAGTCTGTCTAGAAGGTTTTACTTTTATTAAAAAAAAAAAACCAAAACAAAACAAATCTTTAAATTCTGAAAACTTACTGTGCATCATTTGAGTCACAGAAGCCCAGAAGCTCTGAATGGGCAGTGGGTTGAGATGTCAAGGAGTGTGACTTGTCAAGTATGCCAAAGGAAAATACCATAAAATAGAAATGATTTCACAAAGGACTGGCAGAATCTTATTTCATGAGTTTACTGGGTATCTTACTGTAAACAAACAAAGCTATCAACATATCTCCTTTGCTTCTTAACAGCATTTGCTGTCATATGGTAATAAAAATTTACTCCTTTTTCAATCCTTCATCATAGTCCAGTTCTCCAAACTGTATTTTGAGTTGACACAAGGATTGAAAAAGGAGTAAATTTCCTCATTGTAAATCCAATATTATTTGATTTCTTTTAGTCAGTTAAATCACAGGAGAACATCATCATGGAGGTTTAAATATGAGTGTAAACTTCCAGTGTTCTTGCTTTCCTGTTTTACATTTTGACTATTTCCATTAGATTGTATTTTCCTAGTCTATTTTTCATTCTCCCAACCTGTCCATATGTCATATTTCACCTCAAAGAGTGTTTTTTCAGGTTCCTCCATTTCATGCTTACAGCAAGTCAGTATTCTTAGGTGGTACCCATTCTTCATGAATTTATTTTGTCACTTCAGCACTTGATTTTCAGTTTTTAAATATTTTCCATAGTTACATTGTCTATTTTTTTTAGGTTTTCAATTTCTTCTGCCAAATCATACATTTGGCTTTAACATACTTGTTAGAAATATGAAACTGTGCCTGACTCAGGCTGATTAATTCTCAGAAAATTGTTGAGTCTTTACTAAAATAAAGGGAAGTAAAAATGGGTTCACAGAAGGCTAGAATTTTCAGTGAAGAGTAGAACAGCTTTGTGCGCAGGTTTGTTAAAATTGTTAAATTGTTAAAATTGTTAAGATGGTGGCTGATCTCTGTCATAGATACACTTCCACTGGAGCTAGTCAGGTTTCTAGGGCAGACCTTTACTCTTGCAGACTCTGCCCCTGTTTATTATGCTTATCTCCATTAAGCCATGAGAACAGCTCTGTTACAGATACAGTGGATGAGTGCTGGAGCAGAGATGTGAAGGGGCTGTGTGAATAAAGGCTCCTCACCAAAGAGTGGTTCTTGAGTTTGCTGCTCACACTGCAGAGTGTTTGTCTGGTCTAGGAACCCAGACTGACATGTCATTATGGTAATTGAGGAGCACACAGTGAAATGTTGACAGAACAATAAAATACTTTGCTGTTAAATTGCTCAAGTGTAGGTTGGAGGGTTGTATCTATGATGAAGCTGAGCTCCATTTACACTGACACAGAATAATGAGCTAAGGGGGATTAAAAGCACTAGTCAGAAATAATGTATGACTTTAAAAGAACACTTTCAAATCATATTGCTGTAAGGTTAAAAACATGAATCCCAAATTACTGGATTCCTAGGCCCTATTTACTTCAAGAGGCATGTAGAGTAATTTTTTGAAAGGGAACCTTCATCCACATAAATATAATTCCCAAGTTCAGATGTGGCTTTGACTCTTTGTAACTTAAATTCTCCTCTCCTAACGAAGAGGGTCTGCTGCTGTTTATCCTGAGCACCCAGGCCAATACGCTCAAGGGATTGTTTAGGTCACTTCTAGGGTCTCCCTAGAAGGAGGGTGAGGCTGAGCATCACACCAGGCTCCTCTCCTTGCTCTTGGTACCACAGCCAGTGGTCACCTCAGTGTCTTCAGTGCAGCATCTCCTCTGTGCTCCTCCTCCTGTCCCTTGCTCCTCACTCCCCCTGTGCCCCAGCGGGGGTCCCCATGGACCCCAGTCCGTCTGGGGATGTCCCTGCTCAGGCCTGGATCACCCTGTCCTCCACTGACCTTGTTACACCCTCACTCCCTCTCCCCACAGAAGCCACCCCTGCAGCCCCAACACTTCCAAAACCTTGCCACAGACACTGCTTTCCATAGTAACACCCTAAACAGAGTGTTCTAGAGTGTTCTCTTGTTTGCATTTCCTTTTCATTATACCAGAGTCTTTGTTTTTATCATGCTTAGTTAGGCTGTGCTTTTCTCTTCTCAGCTGCATAGTATAAGGGTTTGTTGTCCAACTTTTTCTCAAAAATATGTATTTTATGGTTTTTATTTAAATTAAAGGAGAAAAAAACAGTATCTTCAGATGAATTTATAAGATTTGTTTGACCTGAACGAGCATTTTCTTTCCATTTTTTGTCATTATTTGTATCACTTCAGCCATCTCAGAGTGTATATCCATCTGAAAAATCTGTTCTAAACAGATATAGTCATCAGTCTGATGGCTGTGCTGTGTAGATTTAAAATGAATTGTATCTCATTTTTCTATCTTCAAGCCATGCTATCCATTCAGTGTTCAAATTTACTAGAAAGCAGGAAGCAGGATTAAAAATACAAGTGTTAAAAATATTTCCCTTCAAAAAGATATGTATCTGTGGTGAGAAGTTGGGTGACTTTTTCAATAGAGGTAAAATTTCCTGTTAATACTTACATATTGAAAAAAGTTAGAGCTGGTGGGACAGTTTGTCACCTGCTATAGAAAGGAAAGGCAGAGACAGCCTTCCTGGTCACTCCTCTTCTTTTTAATTTATCCCTCAAACTTGAGCAGAAAGTTCTGAAAGATAACAACTAAAAGGAATTAAGCTATTAGCAAATGAAAAATTTGGAAGTTTTTAAAATTTTAAAATATATTTTTGTGATTTGGTTTATACTTTTTAACAAAGTAATAATTTGCCAAAAAGGGTATTTATTTTATTTTAAAAAAACCTAATGTTTTGTTTAACAGTTATAGAATGAAATAATTTGAAAGTGGGGAAGAAATATGTAGATCTGTATTTTGGTTAATTCCAACAATAAAAAAATAATTTATTACTTGAATGAGCCCAAACATTTTTCCTAACTCTATAAGTAGGAAGTAATTTTCCTCAATGTATGGCTTTAATATCAAGAATTTAAGGATGAATTACAATGACACAGATGATGTCACAGTTGGGAAGTTCTTGAAGAGTCAAAAACTGTCTGCAATGTTTAAGTGCCTGTAGTTGTATCAGCTTATTGCTATTTGAAGTATATTCTTTGGGTTCTCCATACAGACATCTTTCCAGAGTATGCTTATTTATATTCATGTACAGAGCCTCAGGCCTGGCACTTGGGTTTTAGGATGCATAAGTTGGGTCCTTGCTGTGCTTTTGAAGTACAGCTCTTTAGTTATCTATGTTATGTTTTCTTTTAAACTGTGGTGTAGGTTTGAAACTGTATCCACGTGGGTATAGTGCTGATTTTCAGAACTCTACACATCTAAGAGGCAGTGTTTGTTAGGCACTTTTTATTGACAGATATTTAAGAATAATAGCCTAGTGCGCTTCTAATATAACTAGATTTAGCTGCCACAATGCTGGTTTCTACCTAAAACCATCTTTGCCTTTTAGGAAATGCACATTGGTGCTCAATAATGTGTTTGCAGTGGCAGCTGCACTGTTGATGTCCCTGTCCTTGCTGGCTGGGTCGTTTGAAATGCTCATCCTGGGCCGCATTATCATGGGTGTGGATGCAGGTAAGCTTTGGTCACACTCTGCACGTCTTTTGCTGTGCACACACTGTCTTCTCTTCCCCTGCTAGAACTTGCTTTGCATCAAAGAGGTATTCCAGGGACTAGCTGTAGCCACACTGATTTCACTGGCACAAAATGGCACACTAAGGGCTGGAGGATCTGATGTTTGGAGGAAACACTGGAATGGATGCTCACCACTGCTAACAAAGCTGTTGTTTCCCCACCTTTCCTCTTCCAGCCGTGGTAGAGTGTTTGTTTCCATGCCATGAAAATCCCTTGGCTAGGAGAGTGTATTCTGCTATTGACACTGTTTTTTGCTGTGTTTAGCCGTTCTTGGATCCCATTATAATACCTGCAGGACTAGGGAAGGTTTGGTACTTCATCAATTGTTCCTAGCAATATGGTCTTCCCAGTTTGAAAGTAAACCATGGGGGGCACTGCAGCACCAGAATAATCTTGCAGCTAAAAGGAAGGGTTTCTGCTAATTTTTATCCCAGATTACCATCAAGCAACCAATCTTCTGGATCTGTGCAAACATTGCCATTGTACTGACCAGGGTCATGCATTTATTTGTTCTGCTCCTGGCTTTAAACAGCATTGCAACTCTTATTTTGTGCCTATTTTGAAGAGTTCATTGCTGCTATAAGCCTGCATTGAGAGGAACATCTGCTATTACTGTTTACAGTAAAAATACTCCATCTGACAATGTCTGCTCTGCCTGACTGATGCACTGGGCTTTTTTTTCCCATACCCACACCAGTGTTAACATGATTTTCCTTGCTTTGGGATGAGCAAACTTAAAACATAAAATCTGTTCTCCTGGAGATTCTCATCTCTGAGTAACCTTTGGTGCTCCACATCAAAAAGCAGCCTACGCACATCGCTGTAGATCTGTAACAGATAATCAATCCCATAGTTATTAAATGGTGTGAGACTAATTAGACATGCAGGGAAAATAATTCATGTTATGTATGGATAGTTATAATTATGTTCCTTGCATGTTTTTATGCCACCCTTGTGAGCAGATTATCACTCAGGCTCCTTTCAATACAAATTTGTTGCATTCCTAGCATAATAAATATGTTTTGACCTAATATATGGGTTTTGTCCTTCTTTTGTAGGCATTTCATTAAGTGCCCTCCCCATGTACTTGAGTGAAATATCTCCTAAGGAAATCCGTGGTTCATTGGGTCAGGTCACAGCAATTTTCATTTGCATTGGTGTTTTCACTGGTCAAGTTTTGGGGCTGCCAGAAATATTTGGGCAAGTAAGTATTTAACAGACCTTTTCCATCAAAGAACACAAGCATGCTCTGAGTCATATTTTCATATCTTGACTGGATTCTTCACAAAAGTGGAAAACAGAAATATTTCTTTTTCGTTTTGAAGCACTTTGAAAAGTAGTTTCCTCCATGTCTTCTACAAGCATGTACTGAATGCATGGCTAAGTTTGGTAGATGTGGCCAGCAGGTTCAACAGCTTGAGTGGCTTGTGTGTGTTCATATGCAGATCTCCTTCTCTCCCTTTCTTGATGTACATCTATTTTTTTAGTTTCCAGTTTCTTTGGACACCATTGAAATGCTTAAGAGTTTTTATATTTTTGATCTCTAATTTTTCAATATGAGATAGAGCTGAAAAAGGCTTGGTCAGAGTTATTATGAGAACCTGAATAGGAAGACTCTTGCTTAGTGGTTATGGTGTTCCTTTTAGTGCAATCCTTACTTGCCCTGCTTTTAGACTAAGTGATAGAAGAGCAGAGTTAACACACATCTTTATGGAAAGATTATCTTCTCAGATAAGAGGTTGTCTTGATGTCATAGGCTGAGATTAACTTGGTGGCCACTGGATGTCATCATTGCTCCGACTAAATGAACTCGAGTTTTGTTTAGGCTGGCAATTGGAAATACAGAACCACACAATGGGTAAAGTTGGAAGGAACCATGCTGGTCATCTGACCAGGTGCTTTCCATTCAGAGATGATTCTTCAAGGCAGTGTGGAGGAAAGGTCTGCAGCAATTCTCTCACAGTCAAACTTGAACACAGAATTCCTTCTGTCAGCCAGAAAAAGTCATAAGGAGTTGGAAAGTGAGAGGAGCTTTTCCTTCTCTGTCCAGCCAAAAGCAACTGCTTTGTAAATACATGATACCATCCTCCCTGACACTTTTATTTTTATCTGACCAGCTTTTGTATTCTGTCCCTTTATTCTGTTCAGCTCTCCTGAAGGCAAATTATTTGATTAAATTTTCCCTTTATTGAAGGATAGATTTCTCCTCTGCCCATCCAAAGCAACAGATTTTAGGAAAAAACTTTAAATGGCTTTTACTGTGTGACTTCAACAGATGTCCCTTTTCTTACCTTGGAAGAAAGCCTATTACAAACAAGTGTATGAAATGTCAAGAGGCCAATTTGATTGCTTCGAGTTTGGCAGCCCTTATGTAACAGGAAGTTTTTTTTTTAATTTGGGTTTTTGAAACATGCATACACTTTTAAAGTTGAGGTGTCATGCAAATTCTTATTCCTTGATTTCAGCTCATTATTGCTGGTTTTATTTCTCTTCGTGGCTTCCTTTCATCACTGTTGTTGCTGCTACCAAATAACAGAGGTAGTGTTTCTGCTTCTACAGCCTGCTTTAGTGTGAAGTTAATTAATATCACACCATTAAAGACAGACATTATGTAAGAAGAAATATGTTTTATCTACAGAATTAGTTTTCTCAAGATGGATAACATCAGCATGTAAAAGAAGCAAAGTTTTGCCTGATGTGGATCACAATATTTCCAACCAATTTATTGGAGGCAGCTTGAATATTCTAGTTGGGTATATAGGCGTTTTTTTTTTCTTTTAATTTCTCTTGGTTTCAGTCAAGCCAAGATTTTTTTTCCCCTAGATTTGTGGGGTTCCCATTGAAACTGCTTCAGTGGGAGGTAGTTTTTATTTTGCTGCTCTGTAGTTGTTTGTTTGTTATCTGAATTTGTTGTAAATAATACTACTTACAAATACTTGTCTTCTGTCATGGTTTCATAAGGTTTCTGCTGAGATCTGTCCTCTGTCTATTACTCGTAAATTGAGCAAATATATAAGAGGTTGTTAACCATTGTATCTAAGCATTGATGGTTTTGAAGAAAGGAGGGACAAAAACAGAGAATGTTTTGCAGGAAGAGACTCTTTGAAAAAGGGATGGACATAAGAATGGCTGTCAGCATGACTGAGGTCCTTCTTGTAAGAGGAGGTAACAGCAATAGTGCTTGTGTGGTCAAGTAAAGAGAGGGAAAGGAGAGGAACTGACTGCACCTTGTTAACACAAGAAAGAAGGAATAGAGTAGCTTAATCTCAAAGACAATATGGCTACAAGAATGATATTTTATAAATATTGCGTGAATAGTTGCATGCCGAAATTCATTAGAGTGATGTTTGGAACAGACTCCCAGCTGAAATAACTTGAGCAGAAAATTAAAATTTTAAATTGGAGCTTGATGTATTTATGTGGATTATATGAGGTTGTTGCCTTAAGTGGTTCTGTAGAAGTCTCTCTGCAGAAAAGGAAAATGTTTATGTTGGCTGTGGGGCATAGTGTTAGCAAGCACTTATTAACAACCTAAGTGATGGTTTCCTCTGTTATCAAATGCTGAAGTGTTTCTTTAAATGTGAAACTGTGATAAAAATAGCTCCAAAGCAATGAGTATTACTTGAGGCAATTCAAAAGTCCTTACTGCTTTTTGTATCAAGTGTGTTAAGGAGGCCTAAATTGATTTTTTAGCAATCTATCTTTTGTCAAGATTGATCAAGGTGCAGCAGGAGGCATGTGGGCAGCCCCAGGTGCAGTGCTGTGGAGCAGTGGGCAGCTCTGGCTGGGTTACTGCCTTAAGGCAGGTTGGCTGTTTCCTATTCCTTCAGCTTTCCCAAGCTTTCTACTGGAAGTGTTGAGGATTGACAATCTTCTCATTTCCTTCTAATACTTTGTCATGCCTGTTCTGTCAACTTACTCTCATTATTCTTTGATCAATTGCTGTTTATTCCTTAGTACCTTTCTGTTTCTTTTTTTTTTTTTTTCACCAGCTTCTAGTGTGTTTCCTCTCTCTTCCCCCTATCACTTGTGATCTTTGTGTTTCATATTAAACTTCACCTCCTCTAGTAACACAGGCTCTTTATTCTCTTTCCCACCCTGTAAGCCGTTGTCTTGAATAGCTCCTGGTTTAAATTTGAACCTAGGAGAACAAGATTATACAGCTAACCCAGATGAAATCATACTTTAAAAAAAACCAGAATTATATTAGATACTTCCTGTTTTTCCTGGGAATATTTTGTTTGAAGTATTGCAGAAATGCATTTAATTCTTTTCTGTGTCCTGCCATATTGACGTGAACTAGACAAATATGACTATGTCCAATTTTTAAATTATAGTATAAAAGAGCAAATGGAGCAAAAAATTTGCAATCTAATAAAGGTTGCAACACCTAAATACAGGCAATTTTTTGATTCTGGATATATAGAATTTTATTGTATTTGTCTCCAAAGGAACTAATTTTAGAATGTGTTACTTTAGTATGCAGTGCTTACCAAGAGTGATTATTTGAGAAAAGTTCCAGTTGAGATAACAGTCCTCTGCTGCAGTGACTTGATAATCTTGCTTTCCACAGTTCTAATTGTCTCCTGTCCAATAAATTGCAGCTATGCTTTTTATTCAAGATTCTGATTCCTATAGATCTGGGAAATTCCTGAGGTTTGGGAAATTCCACCATGGTAAAGGGGGCTAGTGATCAGAGTACAGAGCATGATGACTTCATGTGCTGGTGACCTGCTTCTCCCCACCACCCCAACTGCTGAGAGCTGTGTGCTTATTTTCACATGCTGGCATCTTGTGTTCTGTGAGCCAGAGTCCTTAACTCTTCAGGAAGCCATGACATCCATAGATGACAACTGGTGCAGGCCCACAGGTGTGCAATGATGTTATCTGCTGTAATGTGGGCGCTGAATTATTGCTGCTGGCTACACAATTATTAAATTCAGGCCATTTTTGGTTGTACAGCATGTGCAGCTCTCCATATATCTGACTAAAGGGAAAAACCACATAATAAGATAAGGACAAACTATCTTAGACCTGTCACTTCTTCAAACACTGCCCTTCAGGTATTTCTGTTCTCTCTGTTTCTGTGACTCTACAACTGAATCACCCAGCCTATTTTTCCTGACAGATTGCTCTTGCAAAGCAAAGGCCAGCGCACTGTCAACTTCAGTTTTGAAAGTTCAAATTTACACTTACTGTCTTGGGGAAATATTGTCTGGCCTTATTCTGACATATTCCATGTAACTTTGGGTATCACTCTAGCTAATTCATCTAGTTCCTCCTGCAGGGAATGTCCTGCTCCACAGGTTTTCCTTAGCGTGGTAACATCTTCTAAGCATTGTAAACTATCAGACTGTCTATTCTACAGCTTCACGTTGTTTAATGAAGGTGGGCTTTAACCTTTCCCTAAATTATATAGGATTTAGTTTCTGAATGCATTTGCAGTTGTCACAGTGTTCTTATTTTCAATGTACATTGAGCTTCAGGATCTCTTTCATCTGTGTATCAATACCAGAGAGAAAAAAATATTTCACAGTGTGTATATTTATTCAGGACAGGTAAAGCTGAAGCAGCTGCCTTTGCCATGCTTTCCTCAGACTTCGGCTTTGAGCCCCTTTTCCTGTGCCTGGTGTGTCAGGCTTTGCCAAGCTGCAGTTGTTTTCCCTGGAGTTGCCCCCAGTGGCTGCCCAGCTCTGGCTGCTTCTCTGACTGAACAGCTGCTCTTCCCATTGGTATGCCAATGGATAAAAGAAAACTTTTTTTTGTCTGTTTACTTTGGCAACCCTACTTTACAAACTTCAAGTGTTTCTAGGTCATGCCCGCAGGAGCTTGCCTAACTACCTGGTTGCATTGTTTCCTAGTGGATACTATGTTACCCTAAAAACTTTGCTTTGCTTCGGTCCTAAGACTCACCAGGGGAACACTTCCTGAATGAATCCATTTGCTGTGTTAGTGTTTCAAGGCAAAAAAAAAAAAAAAAAAAAAGAAAAGATCCTGATGTGTCCATCTCTTGAATGCTGCAAGTAGAATAGGTTTGGTCATTCTGTTTTAAAAAGAGTGTAATCAAGCAGTACTAGGTACAGGAGTGAGCAACAATGATCGAATTTGGAAAGTGGCTTCTTGAGGAGAAAAATCGGGGTTAAACAGCTCTTGTGGGTAACCCCATGCTGGGGAAACACTCAAAGCATGAGTGCATGAGAAACAAAGTGTACCAGAGAAGGTTTAGAATTTATTTTGAAATGACACACTGTCTTTTCTAGACTCTTCTCAATCTTTCTTTTAAAGCACTTGGAATTTATTGCAAAAATCTTGTGTACATGGTTAGAGATACAAACTTTATTCATTGGATGTTGTCTTTGCCGTAGAAGACACATGAATTAATCTAATTCCACTTTTCTGAAGGTTTTTAGCAGCTTTAATGCATTTTTGGCTAGAGAATACCAGTTTTTAAAAAGGGATTTAGCTGGAAATATGTTTGTGATACATGATGGCAGTGGCCAAATTGTTCTCCCCACACCTCATTATTTAGGCAAAGAAATTCTGCTACTGATAGAAATATCAATATCAATTTCTGCAACAAATTGAGCTAAATCTGGAAAAGGACCAATGAACTCCATAGACACCGTACTATATGTCTAGTAAGGAAACATCTCTGTCATGAGTCCCTTTCAAGTTAGTTTTTTGCACAAGTGAACCTTGCTGAGAAATAGTTGTGATAAAACTAAAAACTTCTGTAAATGCTGTGTTACACTCTAATTTTCTTTTCCAGTGTTCTTAAAATAATGTATTTGGTGCGACAGATAACTGTGTATTTAGGAAAGTTTGTATAGGAATGTTTAATTTTGCTCTACCAAGGTCTTTTAAAAGTACTCCTTCACTTGCACAGAAGTAGACCGTGATGGAATGGGTTGTACAGCCTGTGCAGTTGAAGGCTGTTCTGAAAATAAGCTTTGATTTTACTTGCCAAAGCTTCCTTTTCAGCATGATTTTGCTTTGTTTTTGTTTTTGTTTTTATTTTTTAACTGATTCTTTTTCCTAAGACTCTTGACTCAGATCCAAGGATCTGTTAAAAACTGTCAGTAAATTTAAAATGAGTAGAGAAAGCAATTCCAAATTGCTCTAGAGACCTGAAGCCTGCAGGTGGACACCATTGGCAAAATGGTCTGTTGGAGATGCTCTTGAAATGAATCTGACACATTAGCATGATAACACAAAGTATGGATCAACCAGTTTCTGAGTATTTTTCTATGAGCTCTTTTGTTCTGTGTGTTTATCTTCTCCTTGAGCCATGACAGTGACTACAGTTAAAGATATTATTCTTTAAAATACAAGTGAGAATTCCAGAGTACAGAACAGAGAGCGCTTGCGGCAATAAGAGACAGGTGAACTCTTGCAGCTTCATGCAGAGTGTTGGAAATTAAAGCAACTTATGCCTTATGCTGTCTACAGAATATTAAAATATGTTTGTACTTTCCATTTGAGCAGGACAAATGCCTCCACCAGTTTAGCATTTTCCAACATCACTTGAAGCCCTAAAGTGTCCTCTTTGTAATAATTTCAAATATCTGTCTACATAGAATAAAAAATCCTGTTCAGTACCTTCATTAATGACCTGGATGATGGTGGAGCTGTTTGTATCTGCAGAAAGATGCTGCTTTGTGGAGTCTATTTTAGTATATGAATTGCTAGTTCTTAATGAGTTCTTAAGAGCAAAGGTGAGAAATAACATAGGAATTTTTCTTACCAGCTCTGGTTCCCAGTTGTGGGGGGTTTTGGTCAGGATTTGTCTAAGAGCAAGTGTTTGAGGAGGTGGTCTCACAGTACCCCTGGAAACCATTCTGCTATTGAGCTAGGCTTGCAAAAGGTGACTCCAAGTTACCCTGGTCCCTGCCAATTCACTGAACTGCTGAGTTTGTACATTATTTCTTAAAAACACAGAAGCAAAACTGCTTTATATTCATGTAGTAAAATGCAAAAGTGAATGAAAAGCTAAAGCCTTCCCTGAAGAGTGTTTTAAAACTTCTGCTAAGGATACAAGAGACACATTGATAAATGGCTGCTTGAATCCTTTAAGGGGATGATATTGCTAAGAATAACTCAGAGAAACACCCTTACAAAGAAAGGAATTTCTGAAGGAAGGAATTTCTGAAGGAAGGAATTTCTGAAGGAAGGAAGGAAGTGGCGGAAGGAAGTGGCGGAAGGAAGGAAGTGGCGGAAGGAAGTGGCGGAAGGAAGGAAGTGGCGGAAGTGGCGGAAGGAAGTGGCGGAAGGAAGGAAGTGGCGGAAGTGGCGGAAGGAAGTGGCGGAAGGAAGTGGCGGAAGGAAGTGGCGGAAGGAAGTGGCGGAAGGAAGTGGCGGAAGTGGTGGAAGGAAGGAAGTGGCGGAAGGAAGTGGCGGAAGGAAGTGGCGGAAGGAAGAAGGAAAGAAAGAAGGAAAGAAAGAAAGAAAGAAGGAAAGAAAGAAGGAAAGAAAGAAAGAAAGAAAGAAAGAAAGAAAGAAAGAAAGAAAGAAAGAAAGAAAGAAAGAAAGAAAGAAAGAAAGAAAGAAAGAAAGAAAGAAAGAAAGAAAGAAGCCAAAAATGTTTCAGATTTCAGAGCTGGTTCAGATAGTCACTAATTTCAGCAGGTGTTTGATGTCTGCCTGCACTTCCTGCAAACTGCCATCTGACACACCAATTAAGAATTTCTTGAGGCAGTGATTTTGAAGACGGCAATCCTTTTTCAAATATTCTCAGTTCTTTTCTTTTTCTAGCCATGGGACATTTCCATCCTCTTTTCACAGTAACACATAAGGCATGAAGTTTGTTACTGCTGAAGCAATTTCCAAGTCTTTTATCAAGGCACAAGCACTTCAATACAAGCTGTGAGTTGCTGATCAAGGACGTGAAGATCACCTCACCTAAAGGTTGGTTGATCCAGGCAAGGGAAGATGCTGTGCAGGCACCAGGCACAGCCTTGGTGGGTCTGATAAAAGAGCAGAAATGCTGCCAGGACCCTCTGGGTCGTTGCATATTCGTAGTTCAGTAGGACCCATGGGGAGAGGTCTACGCTGTGATACCAACCCTACTGGGGGAATGTGGTAGTGCTGATATATTTCTAATGGAGACATTAAGTGAGGTACTTTGTTTATATCTATTGTGGATCAACTGAGATTATGTATTTACTGGAGATTATAAATCAACCTTTTATTGGTTCCCCGAGGCAGACACAACAGTATTTATTCATCCCTTTTCTGTACAGAACTCATTGAGTAATGCATGGGAAAACAGCTGTGTGTCTTCATGTTTGCAAATGAGTTTCAGTCCATTAAAGTTGTGCTGTGAGGCTTCAATTCCCAGAGTTTTAACAACATATGGCTGATGGGCCATTTGTAATATTGAAATGTTGCAGTTTTGCATTTGGGAGGGAGAACATCTTACAGGAGAGGAGTTGTCTGAAAGTGGAAGTGTGGTTATGGAAATAAGAGCATTATGGACATAGATATATAATTTAGACTCAACAATGAAGAAAAGACTTAATGGCAGAGCATCTGATGTTGGGATGAAAGTTTATCATCAGTGAGGACTGCTACTCATAGACACTGAAACAGTGCTCACCTGACTCTTGAGAAGGTTTCTATGTAGCTGTTCTCTGCTTAATTAGGTCAGTTGGAAAAGCAGTAGACAAGCTTTCCTGGAAAGATATCCTTCAACAGATGTGAAGGAAAGAAAGACATCAGAACACTGTGGAGGCTGATAGCAGTTGCTTGTAATTTTCTCCTTATCCACTGAAACATAGTTAACACATGTAACTAAACTTAGAGCATTTGTTTATACTAATATTTAAAATATGACCTTCTGCCACTTTATCAGACTTGAAAAGGTGAATTTTTTCACTTACTGTAGCTGGCCTAATAATAAATAGTGTCTGTCTATAGAACTCATCTTACCCTGTGTAAGTTGGACTCTGCTTCAAATGTTTAGAAGCAAGAGAACATTTCAGATTTTCCTGGTTCCTTAGTGCTTGAGTATTTGGTAATACTTACAAATCTGTTATTAAGCAATAAATCTAAGTCAACTTGACCTGTGACTTCCTTCCAAGTGTGTTTCTCACACTGGGGAGATCATCACCACTTAAATATTTTTGAAGGTTCTTCAAGATTAACATTTCAGTTTTACTTTTTATTACACACTGTAAAATTACCCATTATTGCAAATTCATGTCCAAATATGTATATTTATCCCTTAAAAATTAGGTATTAATGCCATGGAAAGTTGATCAAGCACTGTAGGATAGCCTGCAGTCATCATATTGAGTAGGAGGGTGTGTTTTCTGCTCTTGAGTGTCTTAGCTTTTGAAACTGCTGGCAAAAGGAAAAAAAAAAGGGGAAGTATATTCTTGATTAGTGTTTCGAGGGATTTTTTAAAACTTAAAGTAAATGTCAAGTTAAAATGAATTGGGTTTTGTTTTGCTTTTTTTTTTTTAGTCCAAAACAGATTTTTTTTGTCATTAAAAAGTGTTAAGATGAAATATTCAATAATTTCCATTGTTTTTAAACCAGCAAATGTGCTTCGGGTGTTTTTATGTTTGTTTTTCTCTTAATTTTAATATACCTTAGTCTAACTTTCATAACTTCAGTTTGGCAAAATATAATCACATAAAAAACCACTTTATCTAATGCAATTTCTAGATGCCCTGGAGCACTTCTCTTCATCTCCCACTACAGTCCCAAAAGGATGCAGGTCTCTGGAGTCCTATGTGCTGCATCTGCCTGTCCCACAGGGACATCTAAGGTACCCAAGGGCATCAGAATGATAGTATGTTCTCATGTTTAAAAAACTGAGTCTTATCCTCCTCAATTATTTTAATTTACTATTTTTATATTTTTGTTATTTATGGATGCTAACCTGAGTCTAAATGCATCAGTGAAAGGAAGTTCTGTCAGAAATTTTGCCTAGCTCCAGCATACCTCTAATATTTCTTCCTAAATAAGCTCTAATATATATGCTGGCTGCTGATAATAATCCCATGTGAAAGCTTCCTATTTCCCATTGCTTTTTTCTGAAAATTTTGCTTCTCTTGGAGATGAATAAACGAAGACAAATTATGCCATTTAAGTGTGCAGTCAAAAGTTAGCTGTTACTCCAATAAAAAGCTGGACAAAATCCATCTGGGGAACTTGTAACAGATACTTCAATTCTCCCTCTCACTACGTCCATGATCTAACATGCCATTTATGAAGAGAGAATCATGGAACTCAGACCCCAGACACTTCCAAAGCTGTTTTAAGTTCTCATCCAAGGGCCATATACTCAGTAACAAAAATCTCCTGCTGATTTCTGTGAATTTTTAATCAGACTTGTATGGCTTTAAGTCTGTGACTCTCTGTACTCATTATTACCTGGGAAGATACTGATACCTGAGTAATCTTCTTGTCAGAGTCATAGCTGTAGTAGTGACCTGTAAAAATACACATCTGGGTGCAGAACAGAGGTGCAATACACATATTATCTGAGTTGCCTCTGTTTTAAACAGGAAGGTGAGCAATTTTTAACTCTGTTATTGAAATATATTTTGACAAACTGGGTTACAGAAAGGGTCATGCAAAGAGAAAATTGTGTCCAGCAGGGATGTAACTGTGAGATTAACATCCCCCTGCAGCCAGTGGAGATTTTAGAGCAGTGTTTGGAGTGGTGCAAAGAAGGGAAGAGGAAGGCAGTTGTTTTGTACCTTACTTGAGTAAGCTGCTCTGAAGCCTAAGATGCAGTTCTCTTTTCTCAGCTGCCACATGATCATCACCACTGTGCCAGACTCTTGACTAAAGGAAGAGAAGATAGTTCTAAAGCTAAGAAATTAGTTCCATCTCAGTGCTTTTTCAGTCCTTGGCCCCAGGCCAGCATGGTAGCAGATTAACAGAAATGCTGAACTTGTGCGGTGTTCTGGGCTTTGCATGCCTAAGTCAGTTTTCCTGGTCTGTTCTGAGCAGGGATACAATTTTTTTTCTTTTTTCTTTTTTTTTTTTTTTTTTTTTTTTTTTTTTTTGCAGGGCAAACAGAATATTTCTGCTATGCATTCTATGTGCCAAGTCTGAACAAGAAAGGGCAAAATTCAATTGCTTGAATATATGCAGATAGTATCATCTTGATGTCCTCTGGTACCTTAGGTGTCCCTGTGAGACAGGAGGCCGAGGCAAGGTGCTCCAGGGCATCTCAAAATTAGACTAAATGTAATTCTTTCTGTCTGTGTGTGATTATATTTTGCAAAACTAAAATTTTAAAAGTGTTGCTGCTTTTTATAGAAAATAAAAAATATGAGACTAACAAATCACTATTTCCTGGATATTTTCAGTATCTTGCATTGGATGCCAGAGGCTTTTGTCTCTTTGTTCCCCACATACAAAATGGCCAAATATGTCTTTTTACACAAGAAAGTTATACGAAAAGGTATATCATTTCTAAGTTGTTCAGCACTGTAGTAAACTCATCACAACCCCATCCCCAAGGAATTCATTCCAGAATAAATACTTAAATGGTGACTAATTAATAGTGACTGGTAAATAGACTTGCTCACTGAGAGATCACAGATCATCCTGTGCATGAATGCTAAAAAGGGGAAAAGAGTATTTATTTTGGTACCATCACCTGCATGTTTCAAGCAGTAGAGGTAGCCAAGCCCTTGACAGTTCTGTGAGGCAGCAGGATGGTTGCACAGGGAGGCAGAGCAGGGCTGGGGAGTGCCCTATGCTACCCCATGTCCAGCCTGAGCCTAGGAGAAGGTGTTTGGGGTATAGGCATTGCCCTGTGGCTCTAGAATGGACAGGAGACAGGATGGGGGAAGCTTCCCTGGGAGCAGCTGGGCTCAGGATGCTCAGTGGGACATGGGGATCTCCACAGCACAGAAACCCAAACTCTGGGCACAGAGCAAATGAGGAGCCTGACTGTGCAGTAGTGGCTGAGTTGGGAATGGGAGTGGGATCTATGTCCAGATTATGCTTTTAAAATAAATAGATAAATAAATAATTAAAATCTATGTATTAAACTAAAAGAGGAGAGGTTTAACACAGATGTTAGGAAGAAATCCTTCACTATGAGAGTGGTCAGATACTGGACCAGACTGCCCAAGGAAACTGTGGATGCCCCAGCCCTGGAAGTGTTCGAGGCCAGGCTGAATGGGTCTCTGAGGAACCTGGGATAGTAGAAGGTGTCCCTGCCCATGGCAGGGTACTGGAACGAGATGATCTTAGAGGTCCCTTCCAAACCATTCTGTTTCTCTGTTTCTGTGAAATTATTCAGAGAGAAACAAAGAGAGTGAAGCCTGTCACAGCTGCATATTTCCTTACTCATGTTATCCATCTCATACTGGGATATTTAATTTGCCACAGTAAATCTTTCAAAAATTGGGTGCCCATGTCCAGGGCACTGCAGCAGTTCTTCCCAACCTCTGTTACAGGGCCTTGTTAACAATTCTGTTCTCCCTTTAAAATGTATTTATGTGTATATTGTTTACCAGGTCTGTGTTGAGAGTCTTCACACTTCATCAAAATCTTCCTATTTGCTGAGAATACTAAATGTAGCTGGTGCTTAAATAGATTATTAAGTTTGATAAGGATAGTTCAGCTGTCAGCAGTGCCTGTTGACATTTCCCCATGCCACTTTCTTTTCCACCTTTTGATGGGTACAATAAGTTCCATTTTCTGCATTTTAGCTGATGATTTTCTGACACGGCAATATTTTCTTTACTGTATTTCAGTGCACCATAATCTTGTTTCATTTGCAGCTGATAAATCCATGCCATACTTTATCTCCCTCCCTTCCACCCAATCTTCTGTCTCTGCAGCTTTGCACTTTATTCCATCAACCTTTGAATGAGTCTGTGGTTGTCAAACTTGCTCTACTGTTTAACTGTCTTTTGTAAATACATCAAAGCCAGGTTTTTCATGCTCCAGCCTAAGCAAATATCCATAATGTGACAGATTAAAATGAAAATCTTACCATCTTGACATGTTATTTGTACCAATTCTGAGCGGGTGATGAAATCAGGTCCCCTGTAATTAAACATTTCATGCTCTTTTGAGTTTTCCCTGAAATAAAGTGGGATGTGGTTGTTTTCATTCCTCCCAGCAGTGCCTGTGTGCTTCTCTTTACTGCTGACAATTGAGGTGAAATGTTTCAAGTGTCTTCTAAGTCATCTACACTGTCTTTTGCCTTTTGCTTATTACTGCTTTTGAGCACTGTCCCAGTACATGTCCTATTCTATTCCTTCTTAAAGAGGTTATGAAACCTTCCTTTTGCCTGCTTCTCATAGTTCTCTTTATAGGGTCTAGATCAACCTGATTTCCAGCAATTTTAATGAATCCTTTAAACTTATATTAGTCCTACTATTTCTTTTCTATAGTGGGAGGAAAGAGTTAAGATTGTAGAATGTAAATTAAGAGAAAAGCAAGTAGAACACAAAATCCATAATGTTGAATAGACATGAAATCTTTTGAAATTAAGACGTTTCCACTGGCTTCAGTGACTTTCTGATCAATTCATGCCAAAATGGCAAGTGGGAGCATATTTACAAGCATTTATGGGTATTTATGAGCATACCTTAAGATTTTAGAAGCTAGCATGATAAAAAGTAAAACAGAAATCTTAAATAGAGGAAATAAAGGAAACTCAGTGTGTTATGTGGCAAAAATAAAGGGCTTTTCATTATAGTAGCAGGGTTTGCTATTTATTGTGAAGGGTAAGTTCAGAGTCTTGTTCACAACCTTTTCAAAAGAATGCTTTCAAGAAGAGTTATTTGAGATAAATGTAACCAACTTATAAACCATACACTATAGGAGACTTTAAAAGGAGTGTAAGCTTATTCCACGGAAGTCTCCAAAGGTAGGAGGGCAGAATGCTGATAATAACAGCATACAAAAAATACATCTTTTTCCTTTCAGAAGCATCCTTGACAGAGTGGAAAAAAAACTTCAAAAATATGATGGGCAGATCAAGAGTAACATTTTTTATCTGTACATATTGTCAAAAAATTATAACACCCTATAATTTTTTTATATGGTACATAGCAAAGAGGTTTATATTACAGGAAATTATTCCAGGCAGATATGGAATGAAGGTGACAAGTTATAGTGTCTGTTTTCCTTAGTTATGCTTTACAAAGCAGTACCCACTTTGATTATGTGATTATTGACTGGTTTTAAAAATTGAACCTTAGTTTTCTAGTTTTTAAAATAAGATCAAGGCTTGTTTGTCCATAAACAGTATTAACCACTTTTGGTTCATCTATGTTACAGAAAGTTTTCCACTCAAGTGGAAAAAAAAAGAGAAAAAAGGAACAAAGGAATAGGGTCTTGAAGCCTTCATGGTAATGCAGGCTCTTAGGGTGACCAATTACCTCAAGCTTTAAATTGTTTGAAAAAAAACTTTCTCAAGTTGTTTTCCCATCCCAGGAGAATTTTTTAAAACACCTCTCTCACCTAAAAGGGCAAGTGAAAAGTTTGATTAGGAGATACTCCACCCTTTATTTCTGGGAGTTATTTGGTTATCTTGGGCCCTGTTTCAGGTTTGAGGCATGGATTACACCCCATACCATGCAGAACGTGGTGCTTTAGGCTTTGCTGAAGGGAAAGAATGTAAAATAAAAACTGGCAACAGAAAGTGCTTTGGGGGCTTGGCCCTTGAGTAAGGTGATCTGAGAGGGAAGTGCTCAAACCACTTACTAAGCTTAGGAGGAACAAATCACTCTGGTGGTGGACACAATACTTTGAGTGATGAAAAATTAGTGTTTCCTATCAAAGCTATTTTTCTTCCAAGTGTCACTATGGGAGAGTATTTCTGACTCATGTTTGCATCCATTTGCAGGAATCTCGGTGGCCTTTCCTATTTGGAGCAATCATTGTTCCATCATTGATACAAGTCGTGATTCTGCCTTTTCTTCCCGAAAGCCCTCGGTACCTCCTACTTGAAAAACATAACAGGAACCAGGCAGAAAAAGGTATGATATGTTCCTTTTTGCAACAAAGGGTGTTTATTGTAGGGATTCAGGCTGGAGACACCTGATTCTGATACCACACTAGAAGCACAATATTCTCAGAGGAGAGAATCTCTTGGCAATAATTTTTCTCACTTCTTCATTTGTCTCTGTATGAGTAAATATAGCTGTAGCTTTGAAGTTTTTATAAATTAAATTATCCAGCAAGGTAACATATAACATTACACATGGTGATATGGAACTAACCAAATCATCCTGCTGTTGTGTGCCAGCCACTCTGTGCAGGGTTCATTTGAAAGTAAAAGGTGGTTTCAGTCATCGTGACTCTCCCTTATCTACAGTCTTTGCACTTTGTCTAATAAAAACACAGATCCTGTTGCTGCAATTTTTCCCCCCAGTAGTCGCTGTGTTTTACCTTGTGTTCTGTAACTCAATAACCTTTGTTGATCTAATAAAAACCCCACACATCTGTCTAACTGAAAAATTCCAGTGTTTCCATATTGCTTCAGCTTCACAGACACAGAATATTTTGTCCTTACTTCAGGTTCCAGGTATAAAATTATTTGTTTACGTGATCACAGTTGATGCATTCTCCACCCCAGTGAATTTACTGTGGTCCCAATACAGGTGACAGAATGTTAAAAAATTTGGTTTAGCTTATTATAACAACATATGAAAAACACGAGTCTATAAAAGAGGAGTCTGATTATAACACCAAAATACCAAAAATAAGTGCTTTACAAATTATTCTTAAAAGCTTGGTTTGAATATGACCTTTAACATTTTTAGTCATTAACTAGTTGCTTGCAAAAACTTGTAAAGTGTGTATCAACACCAGAAATATAAATTTAATAACCTTTTAGCATGAAATTAATGCAACTCCATCCAGTTTCTTCTATTTTGAAACTAAAAATTGGCCTTTTTTATTCTGAAGGGCCCTCTGAAAAAGCAATAGCATACTGATGAAGAGACTCCCATTGTCTCAATTAGGTGTTGAATGAAGAATTCTATAAAGGTTGGAGCCTCAGACACTCAGAGATACAGTTCAATGCCTGAAAAAAAAGGAGCACAAAAGCAGCAAAGTTTTGGAAGGTGTTCTTAAGGAGTCAGCAGAGTTTTGAGGAGGCAGTGAGCAGCTTTTCCAAGGAAAGGGCTGCCCTGCCAGCTGTGCTCAGAGCACCCAGCAGGGGTGCAGGACCCAGCTCAGGTTGGCTGTTGGGTGGAAACTTCTGCAGCACCATGGCTGGGCAGGGAAGAAATGCTTTTGTGTGCCAAGTTTAAACTGGCTCGTTTCTGCCTCATAAAACTGTAGATATATTTCCAGAGCTGTGGCTGGCAAAGAGTCTGCATCTGCAATGCTATTGCATAATTGCATTACACTTGCTATGAGGAACTATTGAAAATCCTGCTATAGTACCTGGAGACCTCAGCACTGACAGTGAAACTGGACCTCTCATAGGTAGAGTTTAAAAATTAGAAAACATGGCAGTAAAATAACACCACCTGCCGTGAAATTCACACCATTTACTGTTGCTGGTAATGTGCCAACTGCACTCTGGGATGTTTTCCGCATACATGTTCTGAAAATAATTTGAAATCTAATCCAGAGGCATTGGAGGTAGGTTTTGGAGTAGAAGGCATCAGAAGAGCAGCTGCCTGGGGAAATGAGCTTTAGCCACTGGTTTGCTGATTACAAGAAGATGGCTTTCATGAGCCTCCTAAGGACTATAAATTTAGATACTCAGAGAAAAAAGAGACAACTGATATAAAAAGCTTTTCAAAGTAACTGCATATGAATATATGCTTTTGGATTTTATTAATCCTAAAAGAAAAGACTCAATTCTGAGATATGTTGTAATACACAGCGTAACTCATTTTGAGTGTAGTCTACAGTGAATCAACAATTGAGACAAATCATCTGGATATTCACATTATCAGCAGAAATGGGGGAGGAAAAGTCTAAGTATTAAGGAGACTGGAGGAGTTGTGATTTATTAAAATGCCCTTCTGCTTGTAAGTCATATAATGACAAAGCAGAATTCTTCATTTTAATGATGACTACAGTAATGCTTTTAAATTATTTGCCTCTTAGCTTAAATCTGCATATTAATATTGGAAATTTTCAACTCTTTCTACTGACTAAATCCCTTTTCTTTCCCTTAATGGATCAAGGCTATTCATGCAAAATATATTTCACTGTGGATTATACCTTGTCAGAGAAATATAAAACTATTATTTGCAAAAGGTCTGCTGTATTTAAAGCAGATGTCTATATTAGTCTTTATGAAATACTCTAAAGTATGTCAAAGCTCCTAAAATGGAGCTGACAACATTAATCTTCCTAATTGTTATAGAGCAATAATATCAAGTGAGATAATTTAGGTCATTGAGTTTCCACAAAATTTTGCCCCTGCTTTTATCCCCTTCTTTTCTTCTCTGTCCCAGGAGACAACCAGTCTTTAACTACCAAAATACAAGCGGTGTCAACCTCTTTTCTGGCAGATGTCCTTATGACATCTGAGATACTTATGACAAATGAGAGACTGAGAGAAGGGGAAGGACCAAAACATGTTGTGTAAACAATGAAAAAATGAAGGAATGAGGTAGAGGGTTGGAGAGGCATCATGTGCAAGCCTAAGCCACACCACCATGAGAGAAGCTATTCTTTGGGGCACAGGGGCAGCGATGCCTCAGATGAGTGAGGTCTCCTGAGCCCTGTTAGCAGTGCCCTGCTTTCCCCTTTCCAGCCGTACGCGCTGTGCACGCTGTGCGTGACTGAGCCGATCTCTGGCCGATCGGACACACGGACACCGTGTCTGACCTGCTGCCGTCTGCAGCCAAAAGCAGCGCTGACAGATGAGCTTGGCTCATCTTCCTGGATGTCACCAACCTATATCCTACTCCCTGAGACCCAAAGGATCTGAACTATCTCTCATATTCCTGTCTCACTGCTGAGCATGGGAGAAATGATCCATGTGTTTGGGGAGAGAACAGTCCACTGGAACAACAGCATAATCTGTAAACCTGCTTTCCCCAAGAAACTAAGTCTAATAATGAAACAAGGGCAGAACCATTCCAGCTCCTCTCCCAGATCCTATAACTAATATTCTTCTCATTTGATAAGAATAGAAGGGAAGAAATTGCCTAGCATTTAACTGGTGTGATCCTTCTTCTTAATCAAAACCAGAAAGCAGAGGAGAAATGGGTATTCAAGTGGTTGAAGAGGAGGACTTTAGAAGGAGATTATGGAAATGAAAAGTGACAGGGATAGAAACAGGAAGAAAAAGAAAAACCTGCTGCTATAATTACATTAGTTTACCATCCAAGTTCTAGGACAGTTAAGACAGGGATTTCACACTGGCTGTGTATTAGTTGCATGCCAAGTGCACCCCTGATCTGTGAATATCACAATGATGTAAAATAAATAAAATTAGTAGTAGTGATAAAATGGAACATTTGTTACTACTAACAGCATGGGTTGTTAACATTTGCAGTTGGAGAGTTGAGGTGTCTTTTTTGAAGTGCACTGTTACAGGGAGGAATCTTGCATTTCCTATGCAGCTATAGTAGCAGGTCATGTAAATCAATAATGGAATTCAGCTGGTATCCCAGCTTGCCAGAGAAAAGAACATTGTTATGTCTTAAGGGTCAGAAAACTTGGATAAAATGTCACAGCAACATCTGTTGGTGACATACAAAATCTGTTCATCTAGTATGTTCAGTCATACATTATATGTCTCATGGTTATGAAAGAAGCATTGCAATAGGTATAATGAGAAGCATAGATTTAATTTTTTAGAAAGATGGATTAGGGTTGATACCTTTTCATGTGACAAAAGAGCAAGGCCACTCCTGGTTTTAAAAAGCAGGCAGCCAATTTTTTACAAAGCCCTTCAGGGGCCCCACATGGACTGGAGAGGTGTTAAACCCAAACTTTAACAGAAGGAACAAGTTGCTGCAAATCCAGTGATTAAAATAAGTTGTTATGACTGACAACAAGAACATATATGATTTATTTTTGTTTCTCTGTGGGTTTTGTAAGTCTGTGAGGATTATAAACTATTCTTACTTGAAAGGAAGAGACAGCCATGACTACTACAATTGCTGGCTTATGGTGATGGCTTCATCTCAGACGTTTACCTGCCAAAAGCTGGAGTGATTGTGGTGTGTCTGATTTGTTTTTAAACTTTTCCTAAGCTTCCTGTCTTTTAGAAAGGATATTAGGTCATGGGACCTTTAATAAAACTTTGTTTACTAATTCTTGTGTTATTTTAGGGTGGCAGGTATATGTTTAGTTTTACCTGTACATATTGGCTAGTTTCAGGTGAACCTGAACAGGCCTGTTGATGTGTGTAAAACCACACAGACAAGCAGGCAAAGATGCAATCCTTAACTGGATAATAACACAAAAAAGATCTGCGTGTTCTTTACTTAGAAGAAGAGGGAGGTGACATGTGGGAAAAGCCTGAAGTCATTTGCCTGCAGTTATTATATTTCCTGAATTTTTTTCTTGAATTTTGCTATGCTGCATGCTAGTAGATAATCTATATCTTTCTAGATTTAAATAGCATTATTATACTTATATCTCTTCTAGGAAGATATATCTGGGTTATTCTTCTGGATATTCAGTACTCTAATAAAATTAGTTTGTATGAAATAATTGTTAGTTCATTTTGTGAATTACTTCTGTGGTAATATGGAGTTATTACAGGGAAATTTCCACTATCTTCAACAGTGGCCAAACAAGATGCTGTTTAAGCAGAACTTAGACAAAGATGTGTGAGACAGTGTGACACTGGATTTAATATAATTGTTCATCAAGGAAGTGAATGTGCCCATGGGAAACAGATGACAATAATACTCCCGCAGCTTATTTTAATTTTTGTCCATTTCTTTTCAAAGGATAAGCCAAAACAAAATTTGACCACTTCTCTCTTTTTCTGCCCCCTTTTGCCTGGTGCTGGCTTTATACTGTAAACAACTCAATGGCATTTTGATCTTTTAAAATTTCTTCTCAAAGTTCACATGCTAACTCTGTTGATAACAACTGCTTTCTTTGCACAGTCCTGGAAGTACTATAGTGGAAAAAGAATTTGTAAATCCCTATGTTGCTGAGATTTTGTGTGCCCATCTTCAGTTAATTTAAAGGCCTGATTGGTTTTAGAGATGGTACCAACTGACTTTTTTTCAGAACTTTGAACCTCTTTCAGGTGCTTCACCTTCACTTAGGTGAGCTGAATAAAAACTGGTGGAGTAAATGGAAGGGTTTCCTGACTTCTTTCCCCTTGACTGGAACCATCCAGTTCTTTTCCTATTTGTGAAGGCAGTATTTCAGCTTTTGGAGGCTGAGCTTCTAAAACCTTCTGATTCAAGGGAATTAAATAGGAATCTGGAAAGTTTTTAAAGTTTCTAGAACTGCAACTCCTTAGATGTTTAAAGTGTTACACGAAAATAAAACTTCCCTATTGAGAGAAGCAGCCAGTCACGGCGGGAAATGAGTCATTGCTGCGAGGAGAGGAACGAATTCTGTGCTTCTCAGTGCCAGTAATGCCAGGGCTTAGGATATAAAACTAATAAATTGAACATCACACATTGAAAGACTTTTGAGTTTCCCTATCTCCCTGCTAATGCAGAATTTATTTCCACATTATTTATATATAAAATTGTGATTCTTATGGTACTGAAAAGCTGGTAATGGAAGAAAATTAAAGACATTGAGTAGCAGGAAAGTGTTTTTCCAGGAAGGCTGGGTGATGTCTATTCAAAACTGTGCATAGATAGCACAGTAATTTCTTAGTATTTCTTGACTTGTTGGTAATTTTAAGTATCCATCACCGTTGCCTAGTGGCATTTACATCTTTTTACTTAATGCCATGAAGGAAAGAAAAGAAATCGGGTGTCTATACTTTTCCTGCCTTGTGCTTGACAGTTTTGATAATTGCAGTTTTTTAATGCCTCATCCCTCTAGAAATACAGCAAACTCCCTTGTGCAAAAAAAGACAGATTGCTATCTTTTTACTTGATTGCACCTATATTTTTGACTCGTGTGACCTAAAGTAATGCCGAGGATTTTAAGAACAGGAAAAATAAAGAAAATTGTGCACTGACCTAATTTACAGCAGATGCTTAAAAATCTGAGAGAATCCTTTCATGGAAGACTATGGTGATATATGTCCAGTTGCTCTCATCTTTACCTGAATTTTTCTCAATTAATATTCTAATAGTACTGAGGAAAGTGTAATTTCAGCATGAGGCATTGAATTAAACATACTGTAGGCACACATTGTTCTAATTTTACATTTCTTATCACTGTCTTTAAATACACCACACTCGTTAAAATGAGTGTTATTTATTAAAAAATGGGCAGTAATGAAGGACAAAACTGAGCAGCTTAATTTTAGTTCTGAGGTCTCAATTTGTTAATTCATTTCTGATTGTACAGCCTGTGTGAAAGATAAGTGAAAGTGCTTTTCCTGAGAGATTTAAAAATTCTGACCTCTCCTCTCACAAGAGAGAAACTGGTTATCAGAATACATGAATGTTATGAATTGACTCAACACCCAGAAGTGGTTCACCCCTTAAAAAAATAATCACCCTTGTTAAGCAGAATCAGGTAGGGCCCATTAAAATGCATTAGAAGTGCTAAGTGCCTCAGAAAAGCTTGTCTCAGAGCTCAAGTTAGTTCCCTCTACTGTCAGACCAGGAGCCAGCAGAATGTGCAGCCTTGTGCATTCACCAAAGTTGCAGAAAGGGATACTCTGGGAGGCCACCAGTTCATTTGTGTGACCTGTCCCTCACAACAATGAAATGCCACAAATTTCCCTTTTCACCTGCATAAAGATAAAATTTTGTAACTTCAAAATCTAAATAAAATCTAAATAAAGTCTAAATAAATGTATTAACTAACCATTACTAGTCAGTATCTCCAGTTTTCTTGACCATCAAAGTGCTTTTTATGATCCAAAGGTGTGTAAACATACAAAAATATATGGTCACTTTTTTATAGGCAGTGTTATGCAAAGCCGTGGATAAGAAAAATTGGTTTTCCTCTTAGGTGAATGAAATGAACTTATTCATTTAATAAAAATGACAATTTTAAGTGACCTGCTGTGCAAAGGATTGTTTTGAATGTTAGCACCCTACTGGGTCGCAAAACCTTGTTGCAGGGGTGTTTGTAATGTCATTGTTTCTCTGCAGTGACTCCGAGATGATGAGCATTTTAAACATCTCTTAAAATGCCAACCCCTGGGGTATGTTCATTAGATAGAGACAAAAGTATCACCTGCACAGACAGTATCTGTCAAACAAGGTTGGTGGAGACACATCACATCCAGTTGGAGGTATCTCTGTCTTGGAGGAGGTGTGAGGTGTAAAGCCTGTATTATTCACAGTGGAAGGGTATTTCAGGAAGCTATCAGTGTGCAATACTAAATGGTGTGTTTCTGGGGAGATGAGGTTGGTTGGTTGCTTATATTTGCCATGTAAATTTGTTCCCATGATTCCAGCATTGACAAACATAAAGTCTTGAACTGCTCTGGGTAATTATTTCTACTATTTATTACCTTGACAAAGTGAATTCTTCTCTATATGCTAGTAAAAACAGGAGGCAATATGAAGATTAGTAGCTATTCCTTTCCAATGTATGCCTTTTCTTTACCTTTTCTTTATCTGGTTTACCAGATTTATATGCATTTTTACATCTTACTACTTCTCTATGCAATCTATCTCCAGCAATGAAGACAGCTACACTGTTAGGTTGCAAAAGCATCCAAGTCAAATAATGTTCAGAGATGCTTTGGTAATAAATATTTTCAACTCACACTGGGTTTTCACTCTTCACTGGACCTTAGGCTGTATTATATATGAAATAACACAAGAGAGATCTTGTAGGGAGACAATTTATGGTTTTGTTTCAGTTTTTGAGCCCAATAGCAGGGATGAACCAGATCACACCCAGAGCAGAATTATATTGTTGGGCAGAAGAATAATAAAGTTGTAGCCCATGTATGTCTCCTCTTTGTGCCAAACATTTTTATTTTAAAGAAGCAAGACAGTTATAAACACACACAGTGCCAAGTGTCTGGCCTAAAGTACATGTCCTCTCTTTGTAGCATTTCAGAAATTCCTTGGGAAAGATGATGTGTCTCACGAGATAGAGGAGGTTTTGGCAGAGTCTCGAGCCCAGAGGAACACCAAGCTGGTGTCGGTTGTTCAGCTCCTGAGGACGCGTGCGGTGCGATGGCAGATCCTGACCGTGGTCGTCACCATGGGCTGCTACCAGCTCTGTGGGCTGAATGCTGTAAGTGTCCTTCCTCAGGCCATGGCACCTCCTGGGGAGCTCCTTTCCTTCATAACAAGGTTTGGGTTACACTATTTACCAACCTCTAGGACTTCCCTTTTTTGGCTGTTTCTTATTAGCAATGACTCTGTGAGAGCAATGTGTGGGAAGATCCACAGAGAGCTGTATTGCTTGGGGGCTTTTAAAACAAAGCAAAGTTTGAGGAAAGCCATGTTGTGTTAACTTTGAAGGAATACATGGAAAGGTAGAAAAGATCAGCAAAGGAAGAGGATGCAGCTTTCACTTCTGATACTCAGATTCTCTGTTTCTGAATATGCCCCATGCTTATTCAGAGCTTTTTCAGTAGACATTTCAGGTTGCACTGCATATTTAATTTTTTGTTGCTCCCATATTCCTGTCTTGGAAAGTGAAACAAAAGGGGGAAAAGACATCAAACAGTGAATCCTACTGGTCATTAATATGTCTGAGGCTAATGGATATCAGAAGTCTCCTTCACCACCTAGCTGAGCCTATATGAGAAGGTCACAGAACAGTTTAGGTCAGAAGGTCCCTCCACCTGGTCCAAGCCCTTGCTTAGAGCAGGAATAACTTCAGGGTTGTCTCAGGCTACTGAGGGCCTTGTGCAGTTGTGAAGGGTGAAGAGTGAAGGGTGAAGAGTCCATAACCCTCCTGGGCAACCTCTGCCAGGTGTTTACATCACTTACCCTGTGAAAAGTGTTTTCTTTATATCCAACCAGGACTATCCTTGCTATCCATCTTAAAGCATCTTGCTTAGATGCTTTATGCTGCACAAAACAATATTCTCACGAAGCGCCTCAAAAGGAAAGGGTTTTTTGTCATAGTTCAAAGGCATTACTTGCTTATATATATGAAAAGCAATATTCTCACTGCTGCAAGGAACTCTCACTGTGCTTTGCAGCACTGTCCAGCTAGTTTTCTCCCCCAGGGCTAATAAATCTGTGTGCTTTTGTATCTGTGAACATTAGCTCAGGCTTATCTCAGGTATCTCTATAGTTTTAAACTTCAAATGAAAGTAATTTGTCTAAGACTATTTAAAACACTTATGCAACTGGAACTCTGGTATCTAAAAGCTTTTTGCAAAATACTAGGAGGGAATTAAAAGAGTTTCTTCATCCTGTGGGGTAAAATACAATAATGTTTGTATAGGTGGTGTTTTCTTCTAATGGCAGGATTTCAGTGCTAATGGCAGGTTATTTTATTCCTCATTGTGGATACATTTTTGAGAAAAAAAACCCCAGAATTATCTTGTCATCTAGTCTTTTTAAGATTTATCAACACATAAGGGAGAAAAAAATGACACAGTAGTAAACAGATTGTTCAAATAATGGAGCACATTGCCTATAAGAAAAGATCACAGCTAAATTTTCAGGGGAAATAGAAGAATTTTGTGACTTTGAAGATACTTAATAGTTGATGGAAATTGTCCTGTATTCTGTGGCAGAACAAAGCCACACTCTGATGGCTTCAGTGAGGGTGTGGGTACATAGTCAGGCATGTCCAGTCCAAAATGGATGCTAGAGTTACTTAAAAGTGTCATTGGATGGCCAATTCCTGAAAATATGCCTCAGAAAAACTGTTTTTGTCAAGGAACCTGTGTGTTGAGTTGGATATTTCAAGCCTTCCTTTTTTGTTATTACTGTATTTCTCCTCTCATGTAATGTCACCAAACATGGAAAAAATTATTCACACAAAAATTGTGTTCTGAAATTGATTATTTAAACAGTTGTTAGTAACAGTTAATAGTAAAACCAAGAAAATTAAGAGAGAGGTCAAGAGAAATAGCTGGACCACTTGGCTTTCCTGGCTGATGCTGCTCAAGTCATCTGAAGCTCCAAGATGAGAGGACAGGTCCAGGTGTGACAGATACTGGTGAACCTGGGTCTTGGTTTGCCTGAGTGCATCTGAACCAACCTGCTGGGTGTGAGCCAGCATCAGCCAGGTTTTACTGGCAAGGAAGGCTTCTTCTAACTCATTTGCCTTATCTGTAGTGCCCTGTTTGTCACTCTGGTCTTTTCCACAACTACCATCTGGACAGGGCATATGGCAAAGTTGGGATTCCTTCAGGCAAGAATCTCAGGTCTTTCTCCAGGGAAATTGTCAACTGGCAGATTTCTGTAATCATCCTGCTGGTACCTGAGAACATTTGCTTCTTTTTAAGGATTTTACTTCAAATAAAAATTTGTTTGCTTAAAACAGTACAAAACAAAAAAAAAATTGTTTATTTCCACAGGGAGGAGAAATCATGGAGAAGCTCTGATCATGTTAATGTTTTCAATTATAACAAAGTACAAAACAGCCTGACCTAAACTGACATAAATAAGTGATTTCCTATTAGTCTCTTTACTCTGTTAGCATTTATCTGATACATATAAGCCATAATAAATCTATTTATCCTCCACCATTTTATCTCAGTTCTAAAGAAGTCAGAAAACTACAGTGAAGTTTTCACTGGTGCATGTTATACTTTTTCATATCAGGGAATACACTGTATGAAATACTGCTGTAAGGGAGTCTTTCCCAAAGTGGGAAGTTGATGTGAATGGGACCCTGATGCTTACCAGGCTTGCTATTTTAGAATGTTGCCACTATATATTCTCTGCCTGAATATTGTCACTGCTGGATATGGTTTTAATGACTAAACCTGATTGATTCCCTCTAAGGCATACAACCTGTATTTATGTCCTTTAGTGACAGCTAGTTCAAGCCTATGATTAAAACAGCATATTGCTTTTCCCCAAGTAACTCTAATCTTAAAAGTATCTTTTCTTTCTGTGGATAATAAAGAGAGACTGGGGGGATGGCTTGACTGCAGATATCCACACTCCTGTAAGGTTAAAGCAGAAACAACACCTCACTTCTTCTGTCCAAAAATGAGCATCTTTTCAGTGCCTCACAACATCTCTTTGCTGTTCTCTCCTCTGTTGTTACCTACTATTGAAGTATTCCATAAAGCTACACAAACCTGCTTTGTAAGCCACACAAAATCTATTTGTATCCTGTTGTTCAAGCTTAAAGTGAGTTTCTTTGATTTACTCCTAAAGTGAATTAAACTAAATTGAGTTGAAGCTGTTTGTAATTCTGCCTGGGCCTGCAAGTGGAACTACAGCAGCATTGTGCCTAATCCACCTGGAATCTGCACTTTCTCTACATCTATTGTCCTGTTCAGCCCTTGGTGACTTGGGAGTGCTCAGAGTTTTAACAAGTCTCACCTGGAGCAGATTGGATGGTCGGACTGAATACCAATATATTGTAGTTCAACCTGTAATGATTAATAACTCATTTTATTCTCTCTGATGCAGATCTGGTACTACACAAACAACATCTTTAGTGAATCTGGGATCAGTCATGAAACAATCCCTTACGTTACACTAAGTACTGGTGCTGTTGAGACTCTGGCTGCTGTTTTTTCTGTAAGTATGGTTATGAAAATCCATTAGCATGCTTGATATTTTAATATTATTCTATTTTATTTTCTTATACAGCCTAAAATATAAAAAGAATAGTATGTTGATTAAGTGCAATGGTTGATAATGCAATTCAAAATATTATTTCTAATTTTAATCCTAAACCAAATTGTTTTCTTGGAATATTTTTTAAGGTCCTCTTTAATTTTAGATCCATAAAAGGAACAGAAAAAGTTGGTATGTCCTGCAGTGCTCTGTATGTACAAAGAGGAAGAAGGCAGAAACAGCAGGGGCCAAACAATATTAAGTGGTGACACATAGATTAGTTCATGTGGTAGCAGTTTATTCTACCTTACCTGGTAGCAGTTTATTCACATCTCGGAGTCTTCTTGTGCGCCTGCTGGGCAGCTGCAGTGCTATTTGGAGAAGGCTCAGGCACAGCACAGCCACAGGTGCTCGGTGTGGCTAGCAGGAACAGCCACCCAGGGAGCAGGAGCAGCAAAGCCAGCCTGCTAGAACAAGGGAGTCCCTTGTGGTGTTCAATTCTGCTGCCTTGCTCAGGACAAACAGGCATCCTTTCCTAATACATGAGCTCCAGAGCAGGTCCTTTGCTCTGCTCTGAATGTAGAGGGAGATGTTAATAGAAAAACTCATCCATGCACAGGACTAGGACTAGGGAAAAAATACACTAAATGAGCAAACTAAAACTTCAAGTCTTAGTAGGTTATTACACACTTAATGGCTAAAGGAAATACATTTATGTTTGCACTGCAATAGATAGGAAGCAGTGGGAGAAGTCTTCAGAATGGAAAGCTGCAAACAAGAGAGTAGTCCTTTCTTTGTTAGAATTTTTTCTTCATGTATTCTATACCAACTCTAGTTGAACAATACTGAACAAAGCAGCAAGCATTTTTAAATGTCAGAAGAATGGTTTTGGAAAAAGAGTCCTTTTCAGTGGCAGAATAACTGCTTGTGACCTACAAAATGTTAAACTAAATCCAGCTAGCAGGTATGTTTTCTCATAGTTTAGGACATAAGGACTCTACAGGGTCACAAATAACATTCTGTTGTGAATTCTGATGTGTAACCTGATGTTTGTGAATTTCCACAAATCTGTTTTTTATTTTTTTTAATTAAGGATACTTTTATTTTATTATTTATTTTAATAGGTAGAAATAGAGAAATATGAAAGTGCCTACCTCTTACAGTTTCTTTGTGATACCGCACACATGGTTCTTTGTTTAAGATATATGGAGAAATAATAATGATAATTCTACCACTGATTTAGGTGAAGAATACACCTCTTTTATGTGAAAACAGATGATAATTACATGGAGATGATTCCATTATATTAAAGCCATTCTATAAATAGGGTCTGTTATTTTTCAATTCCTTCTGTGCTGTCAGTTTGTAGGGCTTCTTCAGAGCACACTTTTCATACATAATGAGGTGGATGGGTGTGCTTTGGCTCCTGGTATGTGTTTTAACTTTCTGTACTCAAGAGGAGGTTTTCTTAATAATTTTTTCTGTTAATGTTACCTGCTGTGCGTCTGGAAACGCTGATGTACCAGTATACCTGCTCCCTTCCAATTTCTCTGTTCAGGACACACTGCTTTTTAGCCTTAATTTTATTTTTTTAATCTTCATCAATGTTTCATTTCTGTTGTTTAAAGGAACAACAACATGAATTTCATTTTTCAGTTGAAGATCTTGCAGCTTCTTTATTCGAGTAAGTTCGCATCGAGTTTTCCTGCCTAGTGCTGAGGACAGGGGATTCCTCCCACTCCCAATCTCTCCCAATGTCTCCTTTTGACATTTTTTAAAAAATCTCTTCCACAGTCTTAAATGTTAAGCCAGGTGCATGCCTTTTATACTACTCAGGGAAGAAACAGAAGAAAGCTAGAGGAGAACTCAATTTTCCTGGTATTTTTTAATATGTTGTGTTTGCTAGCAGAAACCAGATTTTACTCACAATAAACTCCACAATTTCAGTAAAGGTAACCAATTATAGAGGTATAATTTCTGTCCTCTTAAATGAAATAGCAATTGGAAAGGTCCACTAGAAATCATGTACCATCTGTGATCATTATGCATGAATTAGGTGGTCATGAGATTGAGCCTCAGTAAGAATACTTGGGTATTGATGACCTCCATTGATTAGAGCCTTATGAATGCCTAAGGAGAACAGTGAAATAGAGATGTATTTCATGGAGAAGCAGAGTAATATTTAGGAGATAAAATACTGAAAATGTGAAAATTTTCGTAGGTCTCCCTTTAATGTGTCTCTTGAGAGCAGCAGCAGCACAAAAATATTAATGTTGATGTGGTCCATTTTTGCTTCAGATCCCTTGATATGCCCACTTGCAGCATGATTTACCTACAGCTCCATCCCTCTTCCTTTCCAGCAAAAGCCATATAAACAAGACATTGAAAGATGAAACATTCATCATAATTTTCCTTTCATTCACATAATTTGGCTGCAACTTCTGCTTACACCAACTCTTCCTAATTTACTTTATGAAATATGTATAGCATTGCATACTTGATGCCCTGGCTTCTCTCTAGGGAGACAATATAAATTCTCTGTATATTTTTTGGTTAATGATAGAGAATTCCACCCAGTGCACTTAACACATATTTGATTTAGAGGACTGGCTAGACAATTACTTTTTAGTGGGATGCCCATCAATTTCAGTTTGTTTCTGAAGTTTTTTATCCTCTGGAATGAAATACTGAGTAGATTTACTACTCATAGACATGTTACAGCAGTAAGTTACCTAACCTGATGCAATTATTTGAAGCAGGGTGGAATATACCTAAATAATTCCCTGTGTTTAATAGAAGTCTGTTCTATAGCTTCTAAAGTACCATAACTTAGTTATTTTTCAGTAAGATTGATTACTGTTGCTGTTTTCTAAGTTTTAGTAATTTAGCTTAATTTTAGTTGTTGTCTTATTCTTAGTGGGCAAAGAGAACAATTTTCCAGTGCCTTTTTTTAGCACAGCAGCAGGGTGAATGGAAGGGGAGACAGAAGGAAATGTCTGAAAAGATTCCTTCCCTCCTCCATGAAGCCAGCATAGAATAAAAGGGAAGGTTATTCAAATGAAGCATCCCACATCCAAATTTGCCATCTGTGGCACCAAATTTGGTTTTTTTTATAATGCTCACAGAAAGTCTAGATGTGACTATATTGAGAAGACTGTGCCCTAAGTACGCATGAAGGTGTTACTAAAAGCCTGTGACAGAGACAAGCTGTGTGAAGCCTGGAATGAGTTAAAATACGCTGCAGTACTAGACCACAAAAGAATGCAGGAAATCCTTTGCAGTATCACACAGAAGTTAGGGAAGCCAGCCTTCTTTAGCATGATTCTAATCTGCTTTAGGATGTCATGAGAAATGGCTCTTAGACTCATTCTTTGTTTCTTTTACTGTTAAAATATCTCAATATAGAAGGAAACATTCCCTGGCACATCTTAAATAAAGGGCATTCCAGACACTTCCATAGGTGTTCTCATCTCCAACACATTTCCTTCATGGTTTCCACAGGATGATATAAGACATCTCCACTGAAAATCTGGGTCTACTGTGGTCAGAAGAGAGATTTGTTCAAGTAACATCCAGTCTTAGCAAGTGAAAAAAATGAGGTGACAAATAGTAGAATCTCAAGGGTTCCTGGGAAGTTCTGTTAGAATCGGAGTTTTAGTAGGACTTTTAATGCAGTCCCATGTGACATTGTTCACACTAAGTCAGAATCAGCCTTCACATACCCGTAATTCCCAGTAGGATGTAAGTAGAGAGAGCAAGAATGGGGCAAACATGGCATTTCCCCCTGTTTCTCCCCTCACCAGGGGGAAAACAAGCTGTTGCTCAAGGATTACCAGAATTTGAAGGTGCTATTTTGGTCTGCAGTAGCCCAGATAGAGACAGCAGTAGAAAAGAGATTGGGCAAGCAGGGTCTCAGATCATGGTGTTTGTCAAAGGTCAGAAGCATCTGGACATATTTTCTCTGCAGGGTGGACTGCAGAGAGAGACTGTGCTAATGCACACTGCCTTAGCCTGCAAGTGATCAACAGGATTGCTTTTAGGTAAAGACATTATTCTTTTTTAATTGTTTTAATACACGTGGACTTTTGAATAGATGAGGACTGCATGTGTTGAAGTAATTGTGTAGTGCCTTCCAGAAGAAAACCTCTCATCCTGAAGGTCTGCCTTACAACACCACTCCTAAGACCCAAGGTGTGCATGGTTAAAGGCTGCATTTGGGTAGTATAAATTCTTTTGTAAGATATATTCAGAAATTGAAAGTTTTAAAGATGTATCTCCTGCTGCTGAGGGTTAAATGCATTGGGTTTGAGTAATTATTTTCTCAATCTATTCAGGATGATCTGCATCAGGGCATTCAAATACCATCATTAGAAAATAAAGCATCAGCCACAATAAGTTGTTACAGATCAAGGTTGAGATCTAGTCTGGCTTTTATAGCATAAACTCGATAGCCTTACATTTTAACAACTGAATCATCACTAGAAGGAGCTTTGCTTCAGAAATATCTGCAGTTTACTGGAGGGATAGAATAGGAATAAGGAAATGAGTGGATTTGTGCTGCTGAGGCAAAAGTGGCTGGCTAAGAGTTCTTGCATGGGCTATGTCCTGGCCATGCTGGTCTTGGCAGGTATCGAGTATGGAGAGCATCTTTAGTCAATAGAAAATTACACACCCAAGTGAAGCTGATTAAGGATGCCTTACTGCAAAATACTTCAGTCTGAGCTTAGAAATGTAGCAATCAATTCCATGCTTTACTGAGAAATCTTTGGAGAGGTACCTGCAGAAGTTGTATAAGATCCTGTTGTGGCTTTAATACACGTACAGGCAAATTGATGTGAGAACCTTGCAGACAGACATTTATTTAAGGTTTGTACTTATATGGTCAAAGTTGATGCTAGGCCTCTAAATTCCAGTTTAGGTACTTCAATACAATAGCCCCTTTTTTGTTTTAAAATGAATAATTCATACAGTAGACTAATGAATATATATCAAATTATGAATCAAAAACCCCAATTTACAATTCTGAGTCTGGTGTTCCTCTCCTTTTCCTGGGTACAAGATACTACACATTGTGTCATAGAGTGATATAAATGAGGTTATCATTTAAATATCATTTTAATCCTGATATTTAAAGTGGAAATAACACAGTGTTAACTTGCCATGTTAAGTCTGAGTCTAGTCACAGAGTCTTACTCAGACCTTTATCCAAAACACATGAGAAAGAAAGTGTTTTATAGAGCAAACTTCTCCACAGAGCTGAGACAACAAGGAAGGCCAGGATATAAGAAGGGAATAGTATGCAATGACCTCCTATTTGGACTGCAGGACTTGCTTGCACATTCATTTTATCCAAGGAAGCTTGTCTGATCTATTTTAATGCACTCTGCTTTCATTATGTCAGCCCTGATATCTGCAGCTGACTCAAGTGAAAAGGTTGACATTTGCTTCTCTAACTTTATTCACAAGTGTTTCCTGACAGACAGAAGTTGTGTGAGCTGTTGATGTAGTTTGTAGATCGGTTGTCTTTTTACCACAAAACATTTGTGTTTTGAGAATTTTGGTTGCAATATTTTTTACACATTTTCAGTAATTTCAGCTGTGATAACCGTCATGGCTGGGTATAGGTTTCTACAAATGCATGTTTATGATCACACAGAAACAAGTATCAGCCTACACAGCCTGGCACATAACTCAGGTGTTATCACAGAAAACAGTTCTAATGTTCTTCTGTTGTCTGTACTTGAGCATGCACTGGATTTCTTGTTATTTCATTTATTCTACTGTACATTATATTTTGATTTGTTATAGATCTTCAATAGGTAACAGTTACCAGTACATAGCAGTGGAGCATTCAGAACTATAAATACTTGGAAACTGGTGAATCATCTTCCACTTCTTATGAGTCATAAGCATCTTAGTGGGTTTTGCAAGTGAACAAGTTTTGGATTTGTATAATCATAACCAAAAAATTAAGTTGTTGTCTGTTTACAACCTCAAAACCAGCATTGCATTCACCAGGAAAGCTTGCTGTTATGAAAAACCAAGTCCAAACTGTCTTTCCTTGCTGGAATTTTTTTGCTTTGAGTTTTACAAGTGAAAACTATATATCACATTTTTCCCATGTTTTTTTATAAGAGGCATCTATGAACTTTTTCCCTCTAAGAGAAGCATCATCCCTGACCCTGTTTTAATACAAAACCTCCCAGCTGTGTAACACCAAGATGGCTTGATCATGACCATCAATCCACCATTGAAAAAAATAAGAGAAATTACACAGCATGTCAAATTACATGTGCAACATATATTGCTGAACATATAATCCACTCCAAATTACATGTTAAACATCTGTTGCAGAAGTCTCTTGCAGAAATTGCAGAAAATGGGTCTTACAGACCTATCAAATAACTTCTTAGCCCTCAAAGCCATTAAAGTTGTCTCTTGGTTCAGTGTCTGCGTGGCCTTGCGTGCTTGCAAGACGGATTTATCAATCATAATGAGATATGACTGCCATCTAGTAGAGGTTTTGACAGTGAAGCAGTTGCAGTTTTGAAACATTTGGACCTCATAAGATCTTATTAATATCAGTGCAGGTCTTTTTAAAATTCCATAATTCTGTTATGGGAGACATGCAAATTGTCCAAATTAGTATATTTCACCATTTAAATAAACAAATAATGAAAAATCTTGCCACAGAGCTGCTTTCAGTGATCTGCAGCACCACAGAGCATATCTCTGGTGGAGGAGTTCAGCTCAGGGTGCAACATCAACATGAGTTTAGCACAGACAAGCCTACCCTAAAATCCACTGGTGAACTCCAGAGTGAGGGAGGCACTTGCCTCTCGAGGCATTTCGTCTGTGGGTGTCTCTGTACTTTGCATTAACACATTTCTTCTAGATGCTCACAGTGGAGTGATGTGTGTTGTTTCACAAAATTAAGAGTATTACTCCAGATTTCATTTTAGTTGCCCATTTTATTTTTTCCTCAAAGGATGTGCAGAAGATGGCATTCAGTTGCCAGTCAATAATGATACGGCAAACAATTTTGTGATTCTGCCTTCAACTTATTTGAAGTGGTACATTTTAATCTTCATAAAATCCTCTTATTTTTCTTATAAGAAAGCCAAGTGTAATTAGTAATTTTAGTAGTTACCAACATGAAAAGTACATCAGCTGTAATGACAAAATATGTATTAGCCTATTTTAATGAGTCAGACTAGCAGAGTTTCAAGTTACAGCTTTTAAAGAAATTTTTCATTGTGTTTTTCTCTAGCAGATAAGTATTCAGATTTTGTGATTTATATTCAGATGTTAAATATAAATTCAAAATGAGTGCAACAGCACAAGTATCAGTGTTAAAATCATTTGTCTGAGCAAAATTTTCTGCTGCATGGATTTCTTTTGCTTGGATGTTCTAATTATACTAATTATCCAAAATGAAAACTAAATGCTTATTCTATATTTGATGGAAAAAATAAATTTAATTTTTTTTTGTTTAATTAAGATGTAATTTATGCTAAAAAGGTTTAAATCTCAAATTTTAAATGTCTTAAGCTTAAATTCAGAGAGATGTTGAAATTAGGAAACAGTCAAAATGCAAAAGCAATAGACTATAATTCTCTTCAACATAGTGATATTTAAATACAGAATTGTAAGAACATTGTCGTAGAAATTTAGTGCATATTTGTAAGTCATTCAAACAAGGAACAATTTTTTCAGTGGTCTTAGATAAGGATACCATACTGACTTGTTCTTTCAAACACATTAAATGTTGTAAATATAATTGTGAGCACAATTATGAATGTCATAGCTTAATAACAGTGTAAAATCAATTTATGGTTGAGTTTTGGTCTTCATATTTACTTGGAGAACATATTTCATGATCTGAGTTTTTCAGTGTTTTTTCAAGAAGGTCAAATGCCACCTTTTGTTTTCCAGGGCTTAGTTATTGAACGGCTGGGGCGCAGGCCTCTCCTCATCGGAGGCTTTGGGCTGATGATCGTCTTCTTCGCTGTACTCACTGTCTCCCTGACTTTACAGGTAACACCAGGGTCACCATGGACTTTCACTCTCTCTTTTACCTATTTTAAACATGCTTGACACTGGTTTGTCTCAACATTCCTGCATGAGCCAATCCTTTTAATTAGTTTGGCATGAGGAGGGAAAGGTCTCTCATACTAATTTATGAATCTGTTTACTCCAAAGCTTTTGCATTAAAAAAGCTATAAGGACTTTCTCACATTCTCACATTGAGACTCCTTAATTCAAAGATTTATGCACATGATGAACTATTATGGAGACAGTTTTACCCATAGCTAAATAAACCATTTACCCATATTCTGTGGGTTTATCTTTGTAATTCACTCTCTCTGAAATTTCTTTCGTGCTTTATATGTCATTCCTATTCTACATTTGGAAATTTTTTAGTGAAAAATTTCCACATTTGATGTTTCTTTCAAGTTAATTTTCTGATATTTGTGTAGGCAATATAAAGACTTATCCTTTGGAGAACATTTGGCCTTAAAAGAAAGATGGGAACACACTTTTTAGCAGGGCTTTTTGTGATAGGACAAGAGGCGATAATTTTAAACTGACCAGGGTCAATTTAGATTAGGTATTAGGAAGAAGTGTTTTGCAATGAGGGTGGTGAAGTGTTGGAACAGGCTGTCCAGAGAAATGGTTGATGCCCCATCTCTGGAAACATTCATGACTAGGTTGGACAGGCCCTAAATAAACTGACTTGGTTGAAGGTGTCTCTGGTCATTGCAGGGGGATTGAAACTAGATGAGTTTTAAAGGTCTCTTTCAATCAATATCTTTCTATGATTATATGGTTCTAAGTTACCAGATGTTATTAGCACTCAATTCCCAGATGTTTCAAATGATCATATTTTATTTATTAAACCAGTTTAAACTCTGGCCCTGTATAATTTTTCTTGTTTAGCTTCCATCTATGTCATAATGTGGGGGTTTTATATTCCTGAGGACTTTAGGGAGTAAAACTGAGATTTGCAATGACATAGGTTTGGATGGTTTCATCAAAGTGTTTTCCTACTGGTTTTGATTCCTGTGTGGTGCCATTAATCTGACTTCCAAATCTTGTTTCTTGTTTGAAGGGAGTCAGTAGGTCAGGTTGACTGGCAGGTCTGAGGCACACCACTGCAGTTTTATTTGATTTACCTGTATGTACATCACAATGAAGCTTTACTTCACCCACCTGCCAGGACAGGTGCAAGACAGCTCTCCTGAAGGGAGATGTTATTGCATATTTTGTATGCAGAGTGAAAAATTCGCTTCCAGATCTTTTAAAGCCGAGGTGGGGGTGTGAGGACCTTCAGCTACTTAAAATCTCTGAAGTCTGAATGCCTTTCAGTTTTACCTCCTTTCAAAAGGGTCTCAAACTGTAAAGTATTAGAGATTTGCTTTGAACAAAGGATCACGGTACAAAGAGGCTTAACCTAAGAGAAATTTATATCTGCTCCATAGTTGCACCTTCCCTTTCTCAGAGACCTTAGATTTGCTTCCAGACAAGACCTCTAGACTGTGTAATTTTGATAGATCTACAACCCTTTTGGTTAATGTTAATGTCCAGGAGACCATGGTTTCCACACAACTAAGGAAATAACCCAGACTAGAAGAGAAAAAAACATCAAAAATGGGGGCCTTTCCTTAACACTGAAAAAATAGTTACTTCCTTTAGCAAGGATATTTTTACAGTGCCACTCAAGGTGATGATAGTACACTTACATGCATGTTAAACTTTTCAAAAATAACAAAATTATAATAAAAATATGATTCACACTTTGTTGCAGTAAAACTCCACCTGTTGGAGAGAGAAAGAAATGGGTATGCATGCTTTTTTCCTCATCTATTAGTATTAGAATCAAACATTCACATACATGATTAAGAAAGAGTGTCTTGCAAGCTCCACAGGAATTGCTCTTTGTATTTCAAGTTCTTGATATTTAGAGGTCTCAGTAGAGAAAAATCTACTTAGAAATAGAGGAAAGATAGCATATATGGCCTTCCTTGTCTGCAAAATCAGATTATAGCTGAAAAGCCCTGGACTGTGGCTTTCCCATGCTTTGCCAAGGTTCAGATCCCTGATTGTCCTGCCAAATGTCAGCCTGTCATGCATAGTCTTCAGCCAAGCCCTTGACTATGAATTGTGAAGCTCTGTGGGCCATCCTAGATGCTCTTTTTAAACATGACAGAAATACCTAAGGTGGATGGAGGTGCTGAATGTGTTCAGTGTTTCAGGTTGGCTTGAGCTTTAACACAAGAAGTTGTGATTTTTTAGAGTTCTGACTCTGTGGTACGTAGCTTGTCTAGTGTTTCTCTACAGGGATTTCACAGACCAAGGCCTTTAAACACAAATAATCTAAGAAGACAAAATGCTGCGTGCTACAGAAATGCTTTGATTTTCTAAAGTAACCCCAGACTAAATTCTGAAATAGATCAAGACTCATGGATAAAGACTGCAAGTTTTTAAAAAAATATTTGTGATATGTACAATATGTCTAAAATTAATGTCTTTTATCCACCCAGAACACTGTGCATTGGCTCCCTTACCTCAGTATATTTTGTATCCTTGCAATCATTGCATCATTCTGCATTGGACCAGGTATGTCTATACCTATTTTTTCATATTTCTTTGTACATCTCAGGACAGGTATTTTTGCACTGGCATTATGCTAGCAAATCAGTTATACAGAACTTCACCTTGGCAGTAAACCAGAAAGTAAGACTTTTGTTCCCTTGAGCTTTTGGAGGGTTTTTATGCACGATTTATTGCCTCTTTTTCTTTGTAAGGAGTTTGACATTAAACATTAATCAGCTGTTTATACATCCTCACCACTGAAGTGGTCTAATTGATTGATTGTGGTTTATTTGGGGAAGAGTTGCTGATGTTTGATGTGACTCTAATGAAATACTGCTGTAATTCCATCGATCCTCTTTTGAAAACGAGAAAAAAAATATGCTGCTTTAGAGAAAAATGGGGAGGAGACCAAGATATTTCTTTTACCCTTGTTTCTGGGAAAAGAGTTTGTCACTAATTTCTGTGCAAAATACTGTGAAAATACTAAAAAACAAACCAAAAAAAAGCAACCCCTTTGTCCTTCTGTAAGGACAAATATCAGGTTCAGCTAAGTCCTGGATAAAAGTGACTTCAGCTAAGTCACTGTACTGCTGACATATGTTTCTTAGACTGAGATCTGGGGGGTGGATGTTAAAGACTTCTGTGGAATAGAACTTTTCTTGAATTTTAAATACCTTAGGAATGTAAAACGTTGACTTGAAACTCCTTTAAAACTTTCCTTCTGGTGTTTTATGTGGCTCAGGGAGTTTAAGTGCAGCTACTTGCAGAATCTACCATTGGAGGTTTTTTTAAATCTTGGTTGAAACAAACTGAAGTTTTTTCCCTACTACAGATATGTTCCACCAATTTTTAGAACCTCCAAATCAAGCTGTTCTTACATGTTGTATTTCCAGCATATTAAGATTAACCCTCTGCTTTTCTTCTTCACCTCACCATTCTTCAAAATGGGTTCTAGAGTTCTTCATTTACCTTCTTTCTCTTTACTGATGTTATTCATGATTTGTGTTGCACTTCACAATCTCTTTGGAACAAAGTGTCTCCAGGTACATCCAGGACAAACAGCTGGAATTGCTTGCTTGCTTTCTACAGAAATCCATTAAAATTAAAGCTTCTGTTGTTTTTTACTGTGCTCAGTGCTATTAAAGCCAAAGAACATTAACAGTGTACCAGTAGCTGCTTAGTTGTCCTCTCCACCTTTCCTCTGTGTGTTCCAACATGTCATATCTGACAATAGTGGGAATATCTGGGTAGCACTTAACACTGAATTGCTTTTAATGAAAATCTTGGTAATTGACTATTCAGCTGTTGAGAAGAAGCCAGGAAGAATCATATTCTGATATCTCTGCAAATCAATCGCAATATTTTAGCTGACTTTGATGGAGGCTGATTTATCTTCAATGAAACTTCTCTGTTCTCCTTAGAAGAGCTTAATAGATCTGAACTACTTTACTGCCTTTTAGCTGGGCAACTTCCATTATTAGCAATGTTTTAAGATGATTGAATGAGAAGAGAGCATATATATATATATATATATATATATATATATATATATATATTAACAAAGAAATTATTACCGAGAAGTCCACTTTGCATCCACTGTTTTTTGCATCACAAGGCACAACTCAATAATTGAGCGCAATTACTGTGTCAAGTTTTGTCCCCCTTTCCTTGTAGAGGAAAGACATCAATAGCCTGTGACAAGTCCATTGCAGAGTCACCATGTCAGCATCAGGAGACCTGTGAGAAGGGACTGGGTGAACTGGACTTGTCCAGCCTGAGAAGAGACAGCTTTGGGGACCAAAGAGCAGTGCCACTGCCTATGAGAAGGGTTCTGCAATGGCAAAACCACTCACCTGTTGGTGAGGTGCTCAAGAGGCAGAATGCAGGTGTTAAAACAAGAAAGATGCAGAGAGACTGTAAGGAAAAGCTTTTTGATTCTAGGCAGTCAAGCAGGCTACCAAGGATACAGAGTCCTTACTTACTACACAAAGATCAAAACTGAAGAGTTGGTACTTCTGTTTTTCTCCATTGCAGTGGTTGTAGGGAAGTGTCCAGCGCAAAATACAAACAGGGCAAGTAGGTGAGACATTTTTAGAGAACCAATGCACCTTTTTTTCCAGCTTAGGGTTTTTCTGAGGCATAGTTCTAACACTTTCACAGTCTCCCATGGATTTGTTAAATCTCTGCTGAAACAGCAGAATTTTAGTATTCTTTGGCAAGGAAAACTATGTGTCTACCACTTTTCATGGATACATCCTTTGTTAGTTTTTGTGTGATACCCTCTAGGTCTTGCAGCAACAGAGCAACTGATCCTCCTCCTCCTTTTCGACTTTTTTGTGATCTTGTAAACTTTTACCTTATCAATACAGATTTTTCTGGAATGATCAGCTATTTCTTATTGCCACCTTCTCAGTGATATTTTATGACACCCCTTTAGAAGGAAAGTTTCACATTTTGGTGTTCTTTTGTAGCACTCTGATGGTTTAATGAGAAAAGATTGAAGTTCAAGAATAACTTTCCCACCTTTCTGGTAGTAAAAGGGGTTTTCCCCAAGAAAAACAAGATATATTCTTTATTATAAAGCTGCATTTTTTTTATACTTCTAGACTTTTGTAGAAGTCTTGCCATTCATTTGTAGTGGTTAAACAGGGACAATTGTCAATTAATCCTCAGTATATTAATTCCTCCTATAGTTACACTACAAAAACAATTTGTAATGATTCCATAGGTACAAATCTTAAGCTAGGACGAATTCAGTTTATGTTCATTGAGCATTGGTACTTTGAAAAATTATCCCATCTAAAGATAACAAATAACATGAGGAATTGAATTTATAAAAATACTGCTTTAACTTTCTAGAGCATAAAATTGCCTTTAAATGTACGATATTTTCTCTCTTGTTAGACCATCTAATACCTTCTTGATAGCTTAGATGTTGTGTACACCATTTTCTGATAACAGATGCATGAGTCCCATCTGCTCCTTTACAGTGAGGATCAGCTGTTATTATCAACTGTGGAGGGTGTTCACTGGTTTCATTTTTCTGAACTCAGCTTTTCAGCTTGCAGATAGTTTTGAGGACTGAAATAGTAATGCTAGCAACAGGTATATTCAGGCATGTGTGTGGTTTGGTACCTCATAATTTTTGTCAAAAGACAAACATCAGAAAGCTTTCACTTTCTTAAAATTAAAGGGGCCCTTATGCTTGATACAGTCAATGTCTGATCTGAAAGAAAAATATTTATTGTTCTATAGATTAGGGAGCCTTGCTGTCCCAGACAGTTGCTTCATTGTGCCTATTTGGTTAATTTTACACAAGTTATTTGCTGGACCTGAAATAAATATAGGATACATTTCAAAGAATTGTTTCAAAGAATAGGATACAAATGAAGAATTGTCACCCAGCAAAAAGTAAAATAGAAAAAAAAATGAGGGAATTGCAACTGAGAAAACAAATCAGCTGAGAAAACAAATCGAAGAAAAACGTAAAAGAACATTTTCAGGATCTGCAGAGAGCATTTGTGCTGTTTGGGTTATGCATCATGAGCAAATGCATTCATTTGTAATGCCTTTACAGAATGGGTAAATAATGTGCAGTTTTTTGGAAATTTGGATAGTGATAGACAGGTTTAGGTACATGTGAAATGTCTTCCTTCTTTAACTTTGCCTTAGTTAATATTTAATAAAAAGGGAAAACTAAGATTTATTCCCACTTTCTCAGTTAAACCTATGTGTATGTCTCTTCATGGACTGAACACTCATGTTCATTTGTGCCTGCAGAATCAATCTCTCTAAGGAAAGATGGTATAAAATCTGACTTAAACAGAAAAAAAAAGAAGGTTCTGATTATTTTTAGCTATTTTCTTGATCTCCCCATTCACGCATTGTACTTTTACAACACTTGCTGTGCCAGCAAGTGATTTTTGATTTTTCAGAGAAAATTGAAAAATTGTGCATTTTAGTTTTAGAAAACCTGCTGCAGATTGTTCCCTTTTACCCATCAGCCAAATATTTTTTTAAAAAGAACTGAACACCCAAAAACTGACACGAAATGTATTCCATTCATTTGTCTTCAGGGATGTTGACCCCATTTGTCAGTGAGTCTGTCATGCATTTTCAGATGAGAGGCTTGCAGGTTTTGGTTTTTTTTCCAACTCACATAAAACAATTATATGTTCATCCTCTGAACCAGAGAATGGCTTTTCTGCCACCTGTCAAGATGTGCCAGATGGTGGAACACGTGGAGAAAAAACACGATCAGCTGATTGATTGGGGATTACAGAAACATTGCCATGAAATTCCAGATAACCTTCCTAGTGAAAATAAGTGTAACACAGGCAGTCAAGACCTTGAGGGCTCGGAAGCCTGGCATAAAGCATTTCCATGCATTATCTTTGTATGAAGTGATTTCTTGGTATTTCTTCCTTAGAAGCGTATTCTGTTTAAGTGTAACACCTTTCTATCCAATTTTGGTAAGTGGAGAAGGCACTGCTGCAGAGAAGGGACAGGAAACCTTGGTGGCTGAGGTTAGGCATGATGCCTGTCTTTAACTAAATGGAAGGATGGATGGAGGTGGGAGGAGGTGTATTGTTTTGATAAAATACCTAGCTGTGAAACAACCTTCTTTTACCACCGTCTTTCAGAAACTGAATAAATATTGTTGCTTTCAAATCTCTGCAAATTTGCTGGCTCTGGAAACATGGTGCACTGAAGCACTGGACTTACTTCACCACTGGAAATACACAGAAATAACCCCAGACCCTAATTGTGGCAGTAAGATCTGTAAAAGTGTTTGTGTGGCACAAGTGTGATGCCCACTCTTTGACCACTGTATCTGAGAGGGAGATCAGCCACACATGTGGACAGGAAGGCATGTGGCAATGCTCCTTCTTCAAAGAGTTCCTTGGAGTCCTTTGGAAAGAAAAGAAAAACTACCTTTTATTACAACAAACAGTAACACTCATGGAGCTCCAAAAATCTGAGGAGTTGATTTTATATCAATTGCCTGATCTTGATAACTCAAGCCATTTTTCTGCCAGAAATATGCATTATTTTGGTGGCACTCCAAGTTTGATATTAGTGATTTTGTTGAAATCTTTTGCATTTTTCCCATTTCTAAGAATGGGACATATATGCCTGCATGACCTGGAGAGAAAAAGAGGCTTAGAAACTCAGAACAGGGTGAGCTTTTAAGGATGTCTGAAAAATGCCAGTTAGCTAAGGAAAAATATAAGAATAATATCTCTATCACATAGAAGACTTCCACAGAGCTGATTATATTTTATCTAAGTAATTTGAAAAATTGCTTTATATGAACACTCTGTATGCACGTTCTTTTAAATGTTTTCTTACAGACCTAATACATCATATTGGCATGCATTGTCTCACCATATTGTAATGTGAAAAATGCTCATTGTGTTGTCAGGCATCATGTCATCATTTTTGAGATGACTTAGAGCTGAATGTTGGAGCACAAAACTGCTCAGGCAGCAGTTAGCAAAGAAGGGCTGCAAAGGTGAAGAAACCATGAAGGTGCAGAAAATAGATTTATACATTAAAAGATGCAGAATAACTTCAGAGTGTCTCACAGAGAAGGTTGAGAATTAAATAGTGCCTGAAATAACTGAGGATTGCATTTGAACCAGATGATCTAATTTGATCCTGGATTCCTTTATCTTCAAATCTTGTGTTCTTTATTTATCTCTAAGTGAGATGCTTGATCCTCTGTATGAAGTCATACCTTGTTTCTACCTGCCTAAAGCCCTTGGTATCTGCAAAGATGCACATGTGGCCAGAGGGATTTTCTAGTGGGTCACTGCAACAAAATGCAGTCCCTGACTTCATTTCTGTCAATAGCTGCTATTTTTAAATCAGCTAAGATTTAAAAACTAGAGAGAAGAAAGCAGGAGTGTCTGGCTAAGTCATACACAGTGGCTTCAGGCATTTTGGCTTTACAGTCTTATGTAATGTCTCAGAAGTAGTTATTCTGGTCTTGAATCCTGTAAGTATTTCTGTGGACAAGTAGTATTTCCCCACACAAGTCCTACAAGTTCCGTGTAGCCCAGAAAAGGCTGAATTTAGTGCGATCAAACATGAGTCTGTGATTTTACTTAAATTCCTGCTTTTAAAATAGGTTTTTATTTAGTATGCATAAGGATGACAAAATCAGATCAGTGGTATGTTTCCAGTCACACTGTGATTACAGGAAAGAGAAATCAGTAAAATTCAAATTCAGATGAATTTGAAAAAAAATAGTAATTTTATGGTAGCAAGATCTTCATTTTTCAATTGTTACTTTTTATAGTAATTGCATTTTCAAACACAGCTGAGAAATATCAACAAACCAGCCATTCCAGAAAAATGTTTCACTTATGCTTGTCTCTTTTTGAGAGTTTTATAATATTTGTCATGACTTATGGAAGGTGAATGAAGTCTTCCCTAGCACAGGTGAATACAATTGAATACCATTTTAAATTGGCATTACAAGGTAAACAAAAGGAAACTCAGAGGAAATCATTGCTGTGTCCTGAGGCATATCAAAGATACTTTGGTATTTAAAGTTTAAATGAGTCCATGCTCTTACTCTGAATGCCAGTGTGCAGCTGTATTGACAGCAGAGCTGTTGTCCTAAAAGGGTCACTTGGAAAGTCACGAGGTTTGTTCAGCCTGAAATGTCATGAGAGAAGAAGATAAAAATCAGCTTCTGGATGTGAAACAACCAAAGGTGTGATAGCACACATGTAGACATACATACTGCAATGAAAGGCAGCATCAGTATTATTGCCTGAAGTAGGCATTTACAGAAGCTTTGTATTATGTTTTAGCTTCTCCACTTACAGTGGGATGTAAGAATTTCTAACACACATGGCGTCCCACAGAGGCATTATGACAGTCCACGTTGAGAGACTTTGAGCTTGCTTGAGTGCAAAAAAAAACCACTCTCTGTCCCAAAAAAATGTATGCAGTTAAAAAGAAACAAATAAATCCATGTTGCTCTATGTTTCATTAAAAAGTTGTAGATTTGAAAGGTGAGGTTAATTTTCAATTTTATTATTTTTTATTCTATAAACTAGAAGCATTTCCAGTCTTCCCAGCAGATAGTCATTCTTTGCTAATGCCAAGTTGTTCCTGCATTGGATAGGGAGAGTATTTGTGCAGAAATAACCTTTAGTTTTCCCAGGTATTTAAGAAAAGGCTTGGTTTGTTGATAGTTGTAAGGCTTTTGTGGTAACAACAGCAAAATTAAAATATGCTGCATAAATATCAGTTAAATACTCCAAATGTGAGCTATGATTCTGCTCAGAAATTTGTAATAACCTGCAGACAGTACATACCAGTCCCAGCTGAAGATTTTCTGAGACCCTTGGCCCCATCCCCTGCCTTGTGACACTCCCTTGCTCCCGGGTGCCATCCATCCAAAACAGGTGTCCTTGGGATTGGTGTTTTGCCCTCCCAGCTGCAGCCTCATCACAGCCTGCCGTGCCAATGCCCTTTAACAGCTGTGGGCTGCACAGCACAGCCAAGGGAGCTTCACTTTCCTTTCCTTCTCTGCTTTTCTCCAGCAATGGAAAAGCTCCTGCCTACCCCTGGGGACAGGAGTATTTTCAACTACTTTTACCGAGTCAACAAATTGAGAATTTACCTTTTGACTGCCTTTGAGTGAACAAACTGATTTTTTTGGCTGTTTAGAAATAAGACTAGAATTGCTTTCAAAATTCATTGAATTTTTATTGGGGGAGAGGGTAACATGTCCCTTGAATATATTAAATACAGTGTCATTCAACATATATTTTTTGGGATTAATACTTGTTTTACGTTTTGTTTGAATTCTTCTCTCTTAAAGAGCAGCATAGATAAAATGTGTAGCTTTTAATGATCCTGCAGCAAAAGGGATTTAAATTCTTTATAATTAGTGGCAGTTCTAAAGAAAAATGAACCCCTAGTATTTGAAAGGTAATTGTATCTGTTGAATAAAGGAATTGCTGGAGGTGACACCTGGAGTTCTCAGCAGCAGGAAAACTTATGAACTTTATTCTGCTAACAATAGATTTTAAAAATTATCTTAATTGAAGCTTTCAAAATGTGAATGCTTTGACACTTGACAGCACTCCTCCTACCTGAACTAGCAGCTTTTCCTGAATGATTATTAATTAGTTGCAGATGGCTCACAACTCCAACCCCGAAGAAACGTACTGGTGCAAAAATGCATCCATGTGTTTTAGAGGTCCGTGTAACCATGAAATAAAACATTTATTCAAAAGCTGTGTAAGTGACCTAGGTACATTATTCAGATTAATAGGAATTGGATATGGAAAGCCTAGTAAAAAAAAAAAAATACTGTTTCTTTCTGTGAATTCATATAAAATGGTTATACTTGCAAAAGTGCAAACTAATAAATATATAGAACAGTAGATGTAGAATTAATGAATGTAAGGCAATTAAAATATTTTATTTCCCTTATTCCCAGGTGCAATGCACAGCAAAGAAAACTTTTCTGTTCATCTCTTCTATTTCTGACTAACCTCAACGGCTAAGATCCAAATGCAAAAGTTTATTAGTTCAATGTTGTAATGAACACTGCTCTGGAGTGTTTCTGCAGTGCCAATGCACTGCACAGAAAGATGAATAAACACCAGTAACAGACTTTCAGAGGGAAAAAATAGGTCAGGAGAACTACATGAACAAGAGTAGTCAGTGCCAGTTTGACCAAGCACACAGTCAAAGCAGTTGTTTCCTTTAAATCTCCAGACGTTGTCTGTCCTACTCCAGAAACTTCACTTCTTTGGAAACACTGAGTTATGGCTTATGTGATCTCTTTCTGAGTTTCATCAGCAAGAAGGCTTATACTGTTCATCACAGCAAGACTGTTACTGTCTTCAGCTGGTACTTCTAGTCAAAGAGCATCTTCTGAGTCTCTCTTCCTTTTCCTTTCTGTTTGTTAGCAAGCATTTGCTGTGTTTGTTTTGGTTTTTGGTCACAGTAAGGAAAATTTTCTTTTCATTATTACCTTACATTATTATCTTATCTTTTTCTTTTGTTATTATCTTAGTTCTACAGCCACTGCTTCTCATACCTTGTCCACCATCCTGTAGCAGCAACCAATTTCTTAAAGCACTGGCGTTTGAGGCCATGTGTCCTAAAAATTTCCGCAGTTTCCAGAAATCATAAGCATTGAAGACATGGTCTGTTACCCATCTTAAACAGAGAAGGACAGGGAGAACTCTTCAGTCCCAGCTTCTCTGAAAATTGGCCCATCGTTTTCACTCCTGGCATCCTTCAGGATGAATGCAGCTATACAATTACATAACTGTGCACTGCTAGCATGAATAATCTGTTTGTTAAAATACACTGACTTTACAAGATTTCTTTAGCTTGCAGGTTCACAACCAGCAGCATTTTGTGCTAATGGTCTGTCAACTTGAATTCCTAACAAGAAATCATGTCTGATGGTTTTATTTTTCTTTCAGAAGATTATCATAGAAGTAATAAGCCTAGAATAGATAGGGATGGGTTTTTTTTCTTCTTTTCAGTCCTCACACACTGATGTGACTATATGAATATTTCTCTTACCTAGGACTGAAGCTGAGTCTTTAATTTGGGTGTTTCCACACTACTTCCATCCGTATCGTGGATGAATATACAAGGGACACTTCTGTGCTTTTATTATAGTAAAAACTCTTTCACCATTGTTCTCATAATTGAGATAATTGGTTTTAACAATTGAATATGAACAGAAGTGCCTAATCATCATTGTTACTGAGAATAATTATAAATTTAATTCTATTATATAGTCTCATAGTCACAGCTCAGTAAAAAAAATGTTCTTCACATTCAAATAGAACAGAAAGTTGGGCTATAATTAGATTTGTGATGTTTTAAGGTAGATCTGAATACATGGCGGAAATGTTGAAAAGCCTATTAACTGTTTATGTAGTTATAAGTTGAGTGTATTTTTTTAGATTGCATTTTATTCTTTGGTAGCTATGCAGCATTATAATTGTGAAGCAAAAAGAAATGTGGCCAAGAACCAGAGGAGAAATTTAATGTTGATGTTCAGTTTTTACAAACAAAAGCCAAGACCAAAAAAAAATAGAACATCAATAATAACCAAAAAAACCCAAGCCAAAACAAAAAAAAACTTAACAAATATCCCAATAGACTGAAATTGTTACCAAAAAAAGAAAAAAAACAATGTATTAATTTTGTTCAGAAGGGCCTACATACTGGTGGTTTGTCTTACAATAAAAGAGGCAAAAAAATTAAATATTAAATTAAATTAATAAATTAAAATAAATTCAAGATTGAATATATTTCTCATGTTTACAGCCAACAGTTGTATTTCAAAGGGAATTGTAATAACTTATCTAAATAAAAATATCTTTAAAGTACTGAACATATTTGGATTCATCAGTTGTATGATAAGTATTTTGTTGAAAAAATTTTCAGAGAAAAATTATTCACTCAGTAAAGGATTGCTCATAAAATTCTGCTTGAGTGCACTGACTTATGGAAGTAAAAATTATAGAAAAATACTCTAATTAATATTCAAGAGGGGGAGAATTTCACTGAAGAGGAAATTATCAGGTGTTTCAGATAAGGGTATTGTGGTTTTTTGCATGGATTATCTGCTGTAGAACTAGTTACCTAAATGGACCTAGAAAGAATTTTGTGTGATTTATTATATTTTTTGTAATAGCCTTGTTGTTGTATGTCAACCATTTTAGTGTAAATTACCTGATGAGAACCAAGAAACACCATTTTAACTACTGAGGTTAGAACAGAGTGAATCAGTATTTTTGTTCTGCACCAGTGCTTTGTTTGTTTGTTTGTTTCATTTACCCTGAATGGTATGGGTTGCCTTGCACCAACAAAGTTCAGAATACCTCCAGAAATGCTGTTGAAATAGCAGGTTTTGTATAGGTGCTAAACCAAAGGCCAATTTATCAATGCAAAAAGTCTGTCACACAATACTGAATTAAGAACTAGTCCTTAATAATTATAAATACTATTTATTATAATATCAGAGTTTGCAAGGTATTATTTGTGTGTTTTAGTTTGGTCCTATCATTTGCAATTTTTGTTTGCCATAGACTGACTGCTTGAAATGTCTTTTACTCAAGTGGCCTTTAATCTAAGGCAGAAAAGATTCAAATGGTACAAATTAATGTGGTTAATGAACTATACAATTTTCTACAAACAAAGTGCCTGTTTTACTTAATTATCCTGTGGAGAAGAGCTGCAGACAGCTAGAAAAGTCTGTAGCATGAAGCTGTGACTCAGTACACCCCTATCACACCTTCTGTTCCCAGTTCTCTCAGCAGGATTAGCTGGGAGTACAGCTGTCATATCTGACTGTAATGTCATATTTGGTGGGGTATTATTCAATCAAATACAAAGTGCAAGTTAAAATAATCTAACAGGTGACATGTAAAGATTGAGATATCTATTTTGCAAAATTCTTATTTTATCTGTAGACCTACAGAAATGGAAGAAACTCAATAGCTGCATTGCATCTCTCCCTAGCAGTATTCCTGAAGTATATTTTCCCATGGGTTTTGTTGCACATTTTGGGGGTTTTGTTCATTGGTCAGGTTGGGGTTTGCCAGTTTGTTTGTTTGTTTGTTTGTTGTTGTTTTTAAATAACTAAAGTCTGGGTAGAAACTAATAGCCTTTTGTTCTCCCACTGAAGAACATTGGGGTTTTTTCCCAGCAGTTATCTTCCAGGAGATTTGTCTCACTTCCACTGCTTCTCTCCCAGAGCTGCTCTCTCGAGGTCCCTTGACTTGCAAATAGCAAAACCTTTCTTTGGGACAGTACTTTGTTAGGATATATCAGTCTTCCCTACATGCCTTGCCTTGCAGAAAAAGCCATTTTGCTTGACTACATCGGGAGCTCCACAGACGTCTTTTTCCCCCTAAAACAGAACATTGTTGCAAGGTAGTTCTCCGTTTTCTCAAAGCTTTGAAGCCTCCTGATTTCGAAGCTTGGAGTTGGAAAGTCTGGGAGCTCTTGCCCTACTCAGCTTTTGGGATTCGCAGGCTCCCCCTGCAGAGCAGAATTTGGAGAGCTGAGACCTGCAGGAGGTCACTAGGCTGGGTGGCCACGGGTGGTCCTTCTGGTGGGGCTGGAAACCCTCTGCTGCCTGGGGCCACTGCCTGAGCACACCAGGGATTGGCTTGGGTGGATGTTGAAAGATGAGCTGCTAGCTCAGGGAGAGTTCCTTTCTCTTTAGTGGTTCTTAGGGCACAAAATTTCTGTCACTATTAGAGCTGATTTACCACTGTAATAAATCTCCCTGATATGTATTAGGCATTTATTCTTGTGACAGTCTCATTTCATAAATCATATATATATAGCCATAACATAAATTCCCAATTAGATACTAGAAAAAACAGAATGAGGAGTTCAGCATTTTCCTTCCTTTGTCATGTTTTCTGTATTCAGGTTTTTGCGCTGACTCATGTAACTTCTGCTGAGCAATATTTATTCAGAACTGCTCACTGAAAAAAACAGTAAATATGTGCACCTAATTTTTCCTAAGAAAACACATAGATAGTTGTGTAAATTTAAATATATATTTGAAAATCTATAGCATGGATATCAAGGATACTTTTTCTGTTCTAGCATTCCAATTTCATGCATAAAAGAGTACTGGATTATTGAGAGTCTGGATTTTTACCAGCCCGTGACATTGATTCTATGGGTAACTGGACTAATTACAGAGCTAAATTAATAAAGAACACAGAAACAGAAGTATTTATGCATGTCTAATTGTTTCATGTGGGTTTAATCTTGTTTTATTAAACAGTTTATTGATATACAAGTCCTGCAGTAAGACATTTGTAGTTTCCAATAGATGTAGAATCCTAACAGGTATAACAATCTTTCTTTACTAGCACTGCAGTATGTTGTTTTTTAATTATTTCACTGCAATGCTAAAAAGAACAAAGTATTAGAAATTAATCACTGTAATTATGTGGTCAATGCACTACCTATTTAAATTCATGTTTGGAAGCTACTTTGCTGAAAAACTCCTACGGGAAATCCTAATATACACTTTTTTGGTTTATGATCAGAGCTAAAATAAAGAGCTAAAATAAATCTGCTTCACTGAAAATTATATGGAAAGCCTTCCAGGGGAAAAGACAATGCCAGGTTCATCCTCCATGAGAAAAATCAGGCAGCATTTTGGTGAATTGTTTCACCTACATTCAAATATGTGTTAAAGTTGTAAAACTCATGGCAAAGTGTTTAAAGGCTATTCCAAAAATACAGTGGTTTGGTTGGATTGGTTTTGAGTGGTTTCCAAGCTTCCATGCTTGAGCACAGGCTAGTACAGCCCCGACTTGCCTAGTGATTGTGTAGGACACCGTGCAGACACTGACTCTGAGAAGTGGTGGTAAGATGTCACAGTACTGTGATCTCTGCTCAGATCCAACTTACATAATGAAAGCATAATGCAGCTTCCTTCAGCCCCACGTGCTCAGATTTGTATCTCAAAGAACAGTGAGTTCCAGGAGAAAGGGACTCCTTGAGCAGATCCCTGACATCTTGAAATGACTGAGGGTGGAATCCTGAGTTCAGCTCATCTCGGGTGCCAGCACTGACTGTGACTTTAAGGCTTTGCAGTTTTCCTTCAGCTCTCCCAAATTTCTTTTTCCCTTCACTCAGTTGCAGAGTGTGTTTTTCACAGTGGTGTGGCCCTTGGGGGGCATTCACATGCCCTCCTGTTCATCTTCATAAGGTCAAGTCTGTGCTCTTCCAGGCATACAGCAATAGACAGCAGGGACCTGGCTTCATTCCATTTCTTGTGTTCCCAGACCTGACCTGACTTTCACATAACTCAGGTACCACTTTTCAGGCTCCTTGGTTTCTCCTTAGGATTGTTTTAAGTCATCCCCCTACAGAAGATGACTTTCTCTGTTTCGTGATGCTGTGGATATACTTCTCTAGACCATGAGAAAGCTGAGAGGTCTGTCTGTGCCACCCTTCCCATTCCTCCACAGAATTTTTGAAAGTTAATGATAGTTGATATGTTCTTAGAAATTAAATTGGAATTTCAAAGAACCTGTTTCCAAGATAGTGTCCATGCATTTTTATTTCCATCACACTTATGCTTTCTGATAGGTTTCTACTTTTTTTTTTTTTTGCCTCTGGCTTTTTTCTCTCTTGTACAATATGTATTTTTCCAAATGCTGCTTTTTTTCCAAATGCTGCTTCCAACAGCATATTTTATTATACTGACAAGAACAGCAACACCTCTGTAGATTGTCCTACAGCAAAGGTATGACAGAATAAATGATCATAAATAAGTCATCTTCCACAATTTCTGTGTTTCCAGTCCTTCATTTGCTCTCTCCAAGGGGCAAGTGTCCTGGCAAACTGCTGCCTCATATGGTATTTGAGACCCAAACCAGATGCTGACAGAAAAGATGTGATTGCTGCCATTTGAACCCAAATCCCAAGGGTATGATAGAATGGCCACTGGAAGCCATCAAGCATTGATAGACCCCATGTTGCTGGAATTTTGTTAAGTTGTGGGGGTTCAGATACTTATTCTGCATGTTCAAACTGCTGCTGGGAAGGGTTACTTCGTTTTAATCACAGAATTTTGGTACTACATCTGTCTTGTAGAAAGATACAAACTGCAGTTTGGATGGCTTAAACTCTCCATATCTCAGTTTCCTATGTATAAAGTAGGAGTAAATAAATTTATTTATTTATTCTCCACTTTTTTGGTGAAATTTATTCTGACACACTTTGACACAGAAAGCTCACTTGAAGGCTTTGCTACCACTTCAGATATGTTTTCACAAAATCACACAAGCTCATGATGGAGAGTAGCTCTTTGCTGCATCACATTGCCTTTATTTATGCACATATTCATGGCTTCTGCATCAGGAAGAATGTCTGATAACACATGTCATCTGCATGTCATGTTACGTGTTTGCAAGGCCCTATCTCACACCGCTCACAGGAGCTTCTGGTGCATGTGTTTAAACTCGGGGCCACTGAGCATATGGGGTACATAAGGATGCAGCCCTACAATGCACTTAGAGATGTATTCCCGAATGTCTAGGGATAAAGGTAGTGCAAAAGATTAGCATATAGACCAAGGAAAGGTGTGCAAGGAGAAAACCCAGTGGATGGATAAGTCTGTAGTGGTGTTTTCTTATTAGTTTATAAATCTTTTGGAGGTCAGTATTGCTATAGAGGTTTTTGAAAGTAAATATATCTGTAAATATGGTTTTGATTGTTTACACTATCTCATTGAAATACTTAAGACTGAGGAAGAACTTACATAGTCTTACACAGTGTATATGGGTCTTGCCTACAAAGCTGAATGGTGAGACAGGTAATACCAGCACACTTGAGGACCTAGAGGCAGAAACTGGTAAGAGCAGAATACTGATGTTACTAGTTGTACAATTCTTAAATCTGTAATGAAGTAATTCTGAAAGTAGATATATGTCTAATGTGTAACATTAACCAAATTCTGTAGCTGATCAACAAGTAAAATCCAGGTTTTATACTCTAAAATTAGAAATATTTCTATGGAAATATCCAATGGGAATGAAGGAAGCCAAATATCATAAATTGAGACTTTCAGCTACTAGACAGCTACTCCCTGGGGGTTACTGTCAGGCCAGCAGTATGCCAGTGCTGCACAAAATAGTCCACTGCCAAAGTGGAAGGAAACACATGTCACAAATGTGGTATTCAACTGCAACTGTTATTATGGAGGTCAGAGTCCTTGGGTGATGGGAGAAATAGACCTCGCCTGAAGTGCCAGGAGGATCTGGACAGGGAACGTATTAAATAAGCATCAATGACAAGTATACTCACAGGGAATAAAAAGCTTTGTCTTTTTTATTGCTGAAATAAAGTGGGTAATAATTATAAAAAATAGGACTTGGTCTCTTTGGAGCCATCTTTCCAACTGTTAAGATCTATAAGTATTTTGGAGTATCTCTGAATTTTCAGAATTTCAAGCATTGCAGTAGAAACAATCATTATTATTTTGAATAAACTGTTCATCACATGATGCTCTGGAAGCTGTTGTGTGGATTTGCTGCTCTGTTACCTGCTTGTCATCCCTGAAAAGAATGTCAAACAGGAGATGTGATGGCATGAAAGAAAGAAGTGTCACTTCTCTCAAATATGATTTTGACGGATCTGTTTCAGAAGGCCCTGCAGAGAGCTGCAGAGCAGTGCTAGTCATGGAGGGGTGCATCACAAGGCTCGTTCACCTCTGCTGATGGATGGGTGACTTCACTAAAACCACTGTCTTGTTGGACCCTGTTTCAGGTGGGATTCCCTTTGTCCTCACTGGAGAGCTTTTCCAGCAGTCACAGAGGCCAGCTGCATTCATGATAGCTGGTACAGTCAACTGGCTCTGCAACTTCGCAGTGGGACTGCTCTTCCCTTTCATCCAGGTACTCACCATCCGTGGTAACTGACATGCTGTGATATCGCTGCTGCAGACAATTCCCTTGAAAACCTGACCTTGTCCATGGGGCAGCCCCAGCTCATCCAGCAAATGGAGGCTTCTGTGTGGTTTAGTAGGTTTTTCTTCCAGAAGATGAGGAGTGACTGTTTCAGTAGCATTAGATCCTCCCTTCTGGTTCCGTGGCAGCTGGGCGGGGACCGAGAACAAGATCCCGAATCTAGGGGCATTTACTGAGAATACTTTACATTGGGTTAGGGTTTGGTTGGTTTTTGGTTTTTGGTTTTGGGGTGGGGTTTTTTTTTTGGAGGGGGGGAGGGGGCAGGGTGTATTTTTTTTGTTCTGTTGGGTTTTTTTGTGGGTTTTTTTGGGTTTTTTGGGGTTTTTTTTTATAATTATCCAGACACATTTCTACAAAATTGCAGTTTCTGCCTCCTGCACAAAACTGGGGATAAGCCTGAGTTCTGCTTAGCTGTCAGATTTGAATTCAGGCAACTCAGGACAATCCCTACTTGTTCTCCTAATGTAAACCTGACAGATCACCTGGTGAAAACTTTTGAAAAAGACCCTCAATAAATTCAGATTAAAAGGCAAACTGCATTTTATAATTTGCCACATGCACATTAAAGCTTTTTGAGTGATTTAGAATGCATCCATATGAAGTTTGCTGTAGCCTTGGGGAATTTATCATTATGTGTCATAAAAATATCCATTTGTGTGATTAGAAAATTATCCAGTTTAGTTTTAATGAGGATAAATTGTATTTCCAGCTTGAAGGCTTTTTTTGGGGATTTTTTTTCTTCTTTTAAAGAAAAGAGAAATAAAAAGAGAAAAAGCTTAGAGTTTGTACCTACAGATGAAAGCAGTGTTACTCAGACTTTGATTTTTAAAGCTTTTTCACAAGATCAAACTAGAACATCTCCTCTTTCCCAAGCTTTAACTTTTTTCCTATTTCAGTCAACCTTATTCTCAAAATTCAGTTTATGAGTCACCACTTTCTTCACATGAAGGCAATATCTTCTTAGCTCATTTTATAAACCTTAACCAGGAAAAAAAATCTTTAAGGTACCTTCACAGGATGAATGCATAATCCTGTCTGTGTATTTAAATACTAACCTGATTGCTTGAGAAACAGCAGCCACTTTTTTTTGATCCTTGGTGTGCTTCTACAAAATTATTCCAAACATTTGGAAAACAAATCTGTTAAGTTTAGGGTTACTAAAAAATGAACCAGTAGTTATTTTTCCAAATGTCACCAATTAACTAACTTGAATGACTAGATTTTTTGCCCTTCAACCATCTGTAGATAAATATCATCAAAGAGTGGCTTGAGTCATACATTAAAATATATGGATGAGATTGAAAAGCTAGTATACAAATCAATTTTTGACAAATTAAAAAAAAAAAAAGAACGTGCCTTCTCTTCAAGGCCTCATCACTACCTGTTTGAGGTGCTGAAATGTGAACAGGGTCACAGTAAAACAGAAATTAGAATGTATATATATGTGGAAATGGGTGCAATGAGCTGAAGGAGGCACAGGGAACAACAAATCAGCAGAAAAGTATAATCTAAAAGGCCAAAAACTCCTGGTACTATAAAATAGGCTTCTTGTGTTAAAGAAATATTCTTCATCAGCAGTAAGTTTGCAGAGATAGACTTCAGTAATCAAATGGTGCAGCAGGACCTTAAATTACATGTTATTTAGAAAACTTTTCTGTTTACTTTTTGTAATGAGTTGCATAAATACAAAGAATTACTAAACATCAATAATTACCAAATAATTTCCCAACATGCTATTTTAATTACATGGTGATGCATGGTAAATTAGTAATATACTGTAGGAAATCATAGCAGATTTCTCCAGAAGTTTTCTGTCATAATAACTTCTCTTTCTAGAAAACTGTGCAGTCTTTTTTTTTTTTTTATGTCAAAGTCACATTGTATATTCAGTACGTATTCAAGAAATATTTAAATTGCTATGTATTTTATATTTTTAATTTTCAAGAACAGCTGATCTTCAGACTTTCCTCTTAATACAAAAGTTTCCAAAAACTGGGGAATGCAGAGGAATATCCCATTATGATGAGGCAACTGCTATATGGAAAACTGACTTGACTCTTACTTGGGGTTTGACCAAAATGATCTGCTTGGATCTGTGATCCAGAAGGAGCTCAGTATCATAAAGGTGCTACAAGCCTTGAAGCCTTAGTTCAGATTGCCTGGTGGTACCATGCCATGACCTGTATGTGTGTTTATTTTCCTCTTTTCAGCAACTAATTTATTTGTGCCCATGGAGGAGTACTTCTGAGTCATTACACTGGTTTCTGGTTTCTTTCTCTTTTACTTCTATTTTATTTCTTCCTTAGTTTTACACTAGAGATTTTCATTCTCAAGATTCATTTACTCAGCAAGATTTGTCTTTTGGTTGTCCTTATTATTTCCTTACAGTGTAATAGTATCCCTTGACTTTTTCCATTACTCAGCACAAGGATTTCAATGACAAGTGTGCACAGAAAGTTATGCATAGTCTCCCTGAGCCAAGGTGTTTTAAGCTTCTTCAAATGCATTGCATGTTTCATGTAATGACAGTGTCCCTGTATTAGGGGAAATGGTTAAAGTTCCCCTCAAAGATGAGAAAATGAAGTGTGGGCTATCAGAGGGTTAGAAGTGCTTGTCTTAATTAGAAGGAACCCTCTTCAGGGATACAATATTAGGATCTGTTACATTTTTATGAGGAGATAGTGAGTGTGTAAGGTCATGGTTGAAATTGCAGTTCATGTCTAAAAATGTCTCTATTTTTTACTTAGGAATTACCTTTCATGAGCATTATACTTCCGTGCTCTGTCCTCCTTCATTGTCCTGCACTTTCAGCAGAGCCTTAAATTATGTCTGGAACAGAAGAAGGACAAAGGGGAAAGGACACAAGCCCTTATCCATTTGTTTCACTGCATTATATCAATTTGAAGCAAAGTGAAGTCAAATGTCTACATGAATAACAGTTTTTCTGCTGATCAATTTTGTAAGACATTGAACCATTATCACTTGACCTCAGCACTTCAAAAGCCAGTTTGACCCACATCTCATGGCACTAGTCTTCATGGCAACTTCCAAATGCAAGGAGCCTCTGCTAGTGTCAGGGACTGTGACTTTGCAAGCTGAGAATTTAGAGCCACGTTTGGCATTTGCTGAGAAGAGCAAAAACTTTTGTTTTAAAAATATTAATGTGTTGCATTTGTAAAATCAATTCAGATTTTTTTTTCATTTGCTCATTTATTTTGCTGTATCTGCCCTAGAATGTATGTTTTCCTGTTTCCAGTATCACAGTCCTGCTTAGAATTTCACTTTTGCCATAGAGTGGGTGAAGTCAGTAAGCAACTGTTGTTAAATAGCACCTAATGATCCTCTCAACTACTTTTAGATTCCTCCAAAGTATGGCATTCACAGCATGCAAGCTATTAACAGGAAGACTGTTCTCAGCTAGATTGCTTCAAAAGCAGCAAATTGTGCAGTTTTTTTAATTAAAACCAGAATGCTGGTCATTTCAATGTTAGGTTTTTTATTTGTATCTATTTACTTTTTAGCTTTAAAAAATAAGCTCTTTTTCTCAGTCATTTTGGACGCCTAAAGTCAGTTCATAATGCCAAAAATTAAGTATTCTTTACTGTTGTAATTAAAAGGAGATGGGGGAAATGCCTGTACATTCTCTCTAATGTGTATAGCAGCCCCTCACAAGCTGGGGATAGGTTTCCTCACCTCTTTGCTGAAGAACATGTGGCAAAGCTGCACCTGCTTATTCATACATGTTGTTTATGCAGCTCTATTTCATCCTCAAAGTCAGGCCTGATTGCTTGCCGTGCCTGGGATCTGATTTGAGGGAATTGCCTGAATACTTCAACTTTGATTCTTTTTTGTGGTAAATGCACGCCTTAGGTAAATCATTTCTTGGTTTTTTTTTACTCACAAATACAAAGCCTTGATCATCTGCAGAAAAGACAAAAAATATTAATTCAGGATTCAGCTGGCCAGAATTTGCAGAAATGCTGTTTTTCAAATGGCCTCCTTAGAAAGTTGGTATTAAAATAAGAGGTGATGCATTTCAAAGTTTATGCTTAACTATTAAATATCCTGTATAGCAATAGCCCTCACCAGCCTCAAAAAATCCAGTGTAAATCGTGCTTTGAAGAGGTTTTATTCGTTTGCTGACCTAGCAGGTGCTTCCCTCAGGAGATTGCATCAGTAAGTGTGCCTGCTGTTCTTTTGCCCTCCCCATGCACCTGATAGGGCAGGTGACCCTCAGTAACCCCGGGAAGCCTGGCCCTGCAGGGACCCTCACTGTGTGTCTGCCCTTGGCTCTGAATGGATATCTACCAGGAGACAGCACTGCTCCTCTTTAGGGTTCCCCCTGAAGCTCTGCTCACCTTTGAACCTTGGGTGTTCCTGCAGGAGGTCATGCTAAGGAAATGCTAAGGGGAAACAGCTGCAAAGCAGCTGGCTCTTGTAGGGCTTTGTTCTGACTCCTCCTGACCTTTGGGTTTCTAACCCTGCGCTAAAAGCCTGGCTTCAGGTATTGCTAAGGAAACGTTCCCAGCTCTGGCAAGGCTGCCTGGGCTTGGGGGAGGAGAAGCAGCTTTGTTCTGAAAAGGTGCAGCGTGTTCTGAAGCTGAGCAGTACGTGCAGGCAGTGTGAAGAGAGCAGCATGAGTGGATGTGTCAGTGGGACATGGATGGGGCTGCCTTGGAGCTTCCTGCATGCCCAGGGCTGCTGCTGCTGCTGCTTGGGGCAGAGTGTGAGGCAGTAGCCTGTCCTTACGTGAGGAAATGCAGAACTACAGGAACCACACACTTTCCTTCAATTTTTTTCTCTATTTGCTTAGAACTTCCATTCAGAATTGATTTAATTTTACTTCTTCTTCTGCCATTCCCTTCCTCTTTTACCTGCCCCTTCCAGCTGTTCAGAGGCGGAATGTTTTGTTAAATTGAATTTTTAATTGAGTCAAGCTACTCTTCTGGTGGATACAAGTATTCAATTTTTTGATCACTGAGGCTTCTACTCCATGTAGCAGGCAAAATATTGTCACAAAGCACAGAAAAAGGATTTACATTTTCAATTTTATCATATATCTTGTCATTATTCTTGTATCACTGACGATGCACATGTCAGTGAAGAATCTTGAGGCCATCCATGTCTGTAGACTCAAATACCCAGAGCTGCAGAGAATCTGTGCTTTGTCACCAAAGACTTTAACTGAAGTTCTTCCTCAGCTTTTTACTCCCACTCCAGGCCAGGATAAGCAGTATTCTGTGGTTTTACTTCTACAGTAGCAGCAGTAGGCTCACCTCTAGCACATTGGAAGGAGTAAAATAACAAAGAAACTACAGGTGAGTTAGGAGACTATGGTGATTACAAATAGTCAGTGAGGTATACAGGTTTCATGGATAACATAAATAATATCCAACATAAATAAAAGAAAGTACACTAATCTCACGGAACAAAGAGCCTGTTTCCTGGCAGATCTGTCCATCATTACCTTTTCTGTAGTAGCCATTGTTCAATAGCTCAGCATTTACTGCACTTCACCCCATTATCTCACCTTCTATGTTCCCTGATGGGCACATCAGATACATTTGGGCCAATCTATTGCTTGTTCCACCCCTCAACTCTTTCCTCCAGCACCAGGCAATTCAAAATACATCAGAAACAGATAAATATGAATTAAACATCTAGGCTGAACTGTATCCCTCCTATGTCCCACTAAAGGTTTTTACTGAGTTGGGACTTGTGATTTAACATTTTCCTCCTCCTTTACCCCGTATTTCTGTCTTACAGAAACCTTTATCAGTGTGCAGTGCATATAGAGGGTTTCATGTTTATAATGAGTAATTTAATTAGTATTTGATGTTCTGTACCAAATGCAGGTTTGGGTGATATAAATTGAACTCTGGATGATTTATAAAAGGTTTATGAATGAGTGGTTTTCTTTGCTGTAAGAGTAAATAATAAGCAGCTTTAAGAAAATATTATAACTGAAGAATGGCTGGTGATGAAAGGGCTTTTTGTGGTCACCTTGCAATGTCCCTCCTGTCTGGGAATTATGGGCCTGTTGGAAAAATCCTGCAGGATGCAATAAACCCTACAAAACCCACTTATAGGATTTACAACTAAATTTAATTTTTAGCTTATTCTCTGTGAAACTTCAGCTGGAGGTCCTTGAGGGCTACTTCTTAAGGGATTGCAGAAATTAAGAAGAGTATGATTATTACAAATAAATATAAATACATTAGGTAAAATAATTGCAAATAAGACATGCAGTCATGAATGTTTAGTTCAATTAGAAGAGGTTTGCTTAGATATGAATCAAAGATAATAAGCACTAATTTATTTAGCTCATGAACAGCAAAGAAATCATGAAGAATTAGAAAAGGGGGACAAAGTTATGGCTGCACCACCAAGAGACACAGGTAACTGATTACATTTGGTTGCCATGTTTATTTATACGAGGTATTAACAGTTCCCTTTCGTCATGGAGTATATTTAATTCAGTGAAACGTTAAAAAGTGAAAAACATGATTCTGGGTTGAAATTCTGCCATTCAGCTGAAGAACAATTACAGATGCGGAAGATCCAGATGTAAAATTTAAATTCTTAGCATGACAGGATGATTTATGAGGCACTGCAAAATTATTTTCTCCTGTCTACTATATCCTTTTGCTTCTGCCTCTCTATAAGCTATTTGTTCTATTAAGTTCTATTTGTTACATGCAGAATATTTCCCTCCCCCCGCCCCCCTTGTTACCCATATTGTTTGGCTTCTGATTGTCAGCTTGCTCAGGACTTCATGCTTCTAGGATTTAATGAAAAAGCATTGGTGATATCTAGAGTCCATAGACAATATCACAGAATGCACTTGCTAGCTTTTCCTATTACAGGCAGGATTTGAAGCACTGAACTAGGTGATGAATTATCCACAGAAACAGAGAACATTGTGACTAGGCAGGCTGGAAATCAGCCATGGTATTAAAAAGCAGCTGCAGGAAAAGGTTTTTTCCATTTTTTCTTTCTTGTTCCATGCAGGAATTAATGTTCTTCTTGCACACCACGCATGATGCATAATGAGCAAGTAAAACATAAAAATAGTGCCAAGAATTGCTTACACCTTGAGCACCCAAAGCAGAGAGTTAAACCAGCCTGCAGTGTAGGACTGGTGTGACTAATGAGGCATGATGAGAGTCTGTTACAAAAATGTGTAAAATGAAGGTTACTGGCTCTCTCTTACTTGTTTCAGTTATATACCTTTAACAGCATCTATAAATATGTATGTTGAGGAAGACAGGTCTGCTACTTCTGTCCTGAGTGGCTTTCCCTGGGGTAACCCCAGCCTTGTAGCACCTGAGGTGACGTGTGAGGAGTTTGGCTCTCCTTGGGTTTGCTTTTCATGACCTCACACAAGGCACCACAGAAATATCGCCTTATTTTTGGAGTTGGAGATTCCCTTTCTGGTTTTATTCAGCCTTGTTAATAAAAGAAATTAGAAAAATTTGGGTACAATTGGATGTTTGAGAGTGTAAATCAATAGAGGAGGAAGGGAGGCTTCCTCTCATGTTGCAACTTATTACAAGTGGCTTCTGTGGAGCCATAAAATAAAACCTGTTCCAAGTTCAACAAAGCTCAGATGGCAATATGGTATTTATCAAATGTTTTTTCACGGCTGTACTGCTGAAAGGTACTACTGCTGATAGCTGCTAAATGATCTAATAATCACCAGGCAAGAAATAGTTAGGTTTCAGTGAAGTTCAGTGAAGTTCCTACTGGTTGGTTGGAGCTTTTATAATCAATTTATAAATGAACTTCTTTACATCTACTCTCTTTGTTTTTGCAGTGAAGTAAAATCCATAACATTCAAATATGCTCTGTACTTTGCATTCCCTTAACTAACTCTTACACTTTCTGGAATGAAAAGAAATGCATTTTATGGACTTTTTTTTTCCTGCTGTGAACTCCCGTAACCATAAGTGTGATAACAAATGTGTGCTATTTGAGGTTTTTCCTCATTTATTTTGCAAATCTCAAAGCCTGTAACTGCTGTGATGAAGATGCCCCTGGCTGTGGCAGTTTTTCCATGGGTTTTGTAGAGGTGCCCAGCACTGCTAAAGCATGCCTCAGTTCCTGTACCTGGGAGCTGGGAGGTGGTGTGCAGAACCACCCAGTGGAACATCTGCCTCATTTCCAGACACCCTGGGGCAGTGCCAGGCTCAGCTGAGCACAGAGCAGGATTCCTGCTGCTACCTGCCCTCCCCCAGCTCAGTCTGGTGTCTCCCAGCACTGCCCAGATTGCAGCTCTGGGTGCCTGTGCCAGGAACCTGCTTTGCTGTCAACAGGCCACAGGCAGTGTTGGAAGAACCAAAATTTCATGCATTTTTATGAACTTCTCAGCACTCCAACTAGCAATGAGTGCCAGTACTGCACTTGGTTAAAAATTGCTCCATACACCCCATTTTTTTCTTTCAAACCATTCCTGCCTTTCTTCTGAATTTTTTCTCTTTTGTAATGACCATCAATGTTTTCTATTCACAGGCTGGATTACAGACCTACTGCTTCCTAGTGTTTGCTGGCGTCTGCTTTGCAGGAGCAGCCTACCTGTTTTTTGTCCTGCCTGAAACAAAAAATAAGACATTTCATGAGATCAACCAAGCATTTGCCAAAAGGAATAAAGTAACTTTAGAAATGCAAGAGATGAACCACTACGCAGGGGAGAGGAAACCAAGTGAAGAACAAGAATCAAACTTCACATCTTCAGTGGACAATGGGGAAACCATAAAAGGGATTGTGTAAACCAAGGATGTTCTTTCAGGGGATGGGGGAAAGCGTGCTCTTTTCATTTATAGCAGTGCACAACTTGTATGTTTTATGAACATCATGAACTGCTTCTCCCTTGAAAATGTTCTAAGTGAGTATGGGTGAACTCATTAGCAGCTGGGGTAACAGTTGAGACAATGAGGGGTGGGAGGAGCGGCAACTGATAAAAGAAATGAGATGGAGTTTCCTTGGCACCTGTGAAGCAAGTGCTGTGGTGAGTGGGATGGGGAACAGAGACTTGGAGATGTGAAGTGGCAGTGGGGAGCCAGGGTTTTGAGCAGCAGCTGGCTGAGCACCCCTAAGTGCTCACAGGGAGGTGGGCATGCTCTCTCCAAGAGGAGGAGGAGGCAGAGACAAGGGAAGAGATCCTAGTGGGGGTCTGATGAGAAGAATGAGTTTCTCCATGTTTCCCAAGATGTCATTCAAGCTGTTCATGAGAACTGACATGACACTTCCCTGACCTCCCATTCCTTTTCTGGCTATTTTGACTTTCAGTTGCAGTGTTTGAACATCTCCCACCTTCCCACAAATGGGCAGCTCTGGGTCCTGATGAGTTTCCTTGTCTCACTTGCAAATCCTGATTCACTAGTAATAGAGTTTGTAAAAATTGTGCTCAGCAGGAGTTGTCTCTAGTTTCTGGGTTTTCTGGCACTGCATTTCTCTGAATATATATATTTACATAATTTTAATTTTTAAACTTAAAAGGTTTAATATTAAAGGAAAACTAAACCTCATGGGGAAGTGAGAGAGCTCTGATGGTATGTGCAGGGCATAGTATTGAAACAAAAATTCAAACATGAAGTGTTCCAAGGGTTAGGGTTTTTTAATTGTTTTGTTTGTTTATTGCTTTTCTTTTCAAATTCCTTTTAAAACAAGTCTTAGGAGCCCAAATTTCCCTGAGACCTGACAACTTAGTTCTTAACACTCAGATCTCTGCACATGAATTTAGGCACTTATTTCTTACTTAAACACTAATTTTTATTTGGGCATTAGATTCTGAAGCACCAGGCCTAGCTCATATTAATAAGTTTCCAAGCTGTCATAACTTTGTAGAACTGCTTGATTTCATGAGAGAAAGACTCAGCAGGCTCTCAGTGTTTCAGCAAACAATTCATGGGATTTTTTTCTTAATGAACATCATCTTTACAGTTCGTAATTTTGATAACAGTTTTTCTTGATCCCTCTCGGTACCTGGATGTTGAGGGGAAAAAAGAATTTTTAAATTAAATAGCTGTTTTATGTGAAGAGTCAGTAAGTCTTTGAGCTGCTCTCAGTTAGGAGTAAGAAACAGAAGAAAGTGCAGCATGTAGCTAGAGTCAACTGCTTCTACAAGTTATATTTACTAATCTAGAAATTCATGAATTTGGAGCATTTTTGCAAGAAAATTTGCATGTATATTCATATATGTATGCATATATGAATATATGTATTCCAAGTATAGATACATATTAATATTCAATTGCTTAATATTAGTGACTTCGAGGTGAAAGAGGATAGACAGAGATTGGATATTAGGAAGACATTCTTTACTGTGAGGGTGGTGAGGCATTGGAGGAGGTTGCCCAGAGAAGCTGTGGCTGCCCCATCCCTGGAATTGTTCAAGTCCAGATTGGATGGGCTTCGAGCAATCTGGTCTAGTGGAAGGTGTCCTTGCCCATGGTGGGGGATTGGAATAAGATGATCTTTAAGGTGCCTTCCAACCCAGGCTATTCCATGATTCTGTGATTTATATTCATATATATGCACACACAATGAATAATTATTTTCTGGTATCTGTGGGGGGGTTGTTTGTATTTCTCAAAGTGATAAGCTGGTTTTTGTTTTGTTCTACACTGTAAATTACACTGTAAATTAAAATCAGAGATCCTAATGTTCAGCTGTTACTACTAATTTATGCATATAGTTTTATACTGTGATTTATTTGTATATGGCATATTTACCACAGACATTGTAAGCTGACCTAAAAGGGCAACTTTATTACTAGACAACTGATAAAAAATTGATGGGTGCTTTTATGCCAGACTTTATGGGTTGTTTTTTTTTTTTTTTTTCTACTGGAATAGAAGTGCAGCAGTAAGAAAATTAAATATATGTGAGAAAGAGAATTAAGAATGAAAAATAAAAATGTATGGGTTTGGTGCTACTATTAAAAAAGAGAGCAAAGTGGGATTATTCCAACTGACAGTCATAAATGGGAGCTAATCAAATACTGTGGAGAAAACTGAAGAAAAATATTATTGTAATAACCACTTGTAAAATTATATATACAGCAAATGAAAGTATTACCTTTCAGTGCCTTTAGTTCCCTATTCCCAGGGTTACATGAGGCTTGCTAAGTGAATGGCTATGTAAACACTGGGTGTGAATGCCAACCCTCCAGAAAATTTTATGAAAAATTTCTTCCTTTTTTGCCTGCAGGGCAAGACTGGCAAATTCATACCCTCTCCTTCAGACTGGGAATTACCTTTCTTTGTAGTTAGGATTACTAACATAATATGATGAGATTTGCTTTGAGCCAAAGTGGAAGATTGGAAACCAATATTATTAGAATGAGCAGAATTTAGCACTTAGTGCTGTTCATCAACATACATTATAGACACTGTTGAAAATGTTACCATTGGATAACTTCAATTAAATATCATGCTGACCTGATACAGCAATTGTATCAGAAATTAGGACTTCTGCAACTAAATAAAATCATCTTTCATTTGCCTACAGTTGCATTTGGAGCCCAGCTCTGGATGCATAGGTAGAGATGTCTTGATAGAATTTCCTATCTCAGCTCGGGGCCTTGTACAGCATTAACAGCAAGGGGTCATGTTTTCATTTCTGCAATCCCATTTGCCCTCTCTTGTCCTGCCTGAGATGGGCACACACTTTCTGTGTGGCTGCAAAGAGCTGCTACAGACTGGGTACGGTGTGGGACGGGAGTTCCACATCTCACCTGATTTTTGTTGCCGTCCAACGTTCAAAGCAATTCCAGGTCAAGCTAGTGCTTTGTTCACTAGCCAGGGAAGTGTCCTCTGCCTTGGACTGTGGAAGTTTCAGATGTGCCAGTACCTCATTAACTTTCTCATCTCTGACCCTAATGAGTGTGTTGTTCTTGAAGTTGTTCCATACAGTTTTTTTCCATTGTTATGCTGCTATAATTTTTCCAGCAATGAGAGACAACATGGAAAATATCAGCAACTTATAGTTTATTTTTTCTCATTGAATGTATCTAATTGTCTATAGCCTGTGTGTTTGTCAGCAAGTGTTGTGTGGGGCCACATTCCCTTTTCCTGTCTGACATGGGGGTGAGGTACTGTGAGATGGTGTTTGTATGGGTACCACAAGTCTGTGTGATCAACTATGTCCATGCACAGTGACTGCAAAATAAACCTTTGGAATAAAATTTAAATTATGTGGATTTTGTTCTGGGTAAATCTGAACACGTGCACATGTTTCAATTCCCTGGCGTTTTGTATGTCCCAGTACAAGACTGTTCAGTCCTGTGTCTGGATGACCCAAGTCATTGTGAACTCCACAGTTAGATAGTTGGGAATTACAGGAAGAAAATGGTCCCTGAAACTATATCTTTTTTAAAGAATTATTTCTATTTTGATTCTCAAATCAGATTCCACACTTCATTCTTTCATATGTTTATACTGGGCTTCAGAAATAAAAATGCAGACAACAGTGTGAGGAAAATTATTAAAACTGGTTAATGATAGTAATAACTGCTTATAAGAATTGTTGAAACTGGTGAGGCTTTTTGCAGAAAGTTGTCATTTGCAATGGATGAATTTGAGTTGCTACAGCTCTACTTTTTGATGAGGAATTCAGTCAAGTGACTATTTCTGCTACAAGGATATGCAAAAACTGAAATCTGAAATATGTATAAAAAGTTGAATTTCATACTTCAGGTTTTGAAGCCAATTTTCACTCCACAGGGATCTGCTTTCTAGTGGGTGAAGATGTGAGTAATAAACCCATATGGGATAATTTTCATCTTCAGAGTAAAATTTCAAAAAGTAAAAAAAAAAAAAGTGAAAAAAAAGCCCACTCCAAAACCAACTCTTTGAAATTTTCTTTCTTTCTTTCATTTGATTATTTTTATGTGCTTTCCCTTACAGACATGACCATATAAACTGTTGGAGCTCACATCATCTCACACAGCAGGAAGTACGAATCCAAGTGAAGCATTCTTAGGAAATGCCTGTGGACTTTTCCTTTCAATCTAGCTCTAGTAAACAGAGTTCAGATAAAATCTAAAAACCTGAAACACAGAGGTCCAAAGTGAAGCAGGTTTGTTAAGGTAAACATTTGTGCAGTTAAAACACACAGGTTTGACTCCATACTTAATTCTCTCTACAAAGTGATTTTATTTGAAAGTGAGTTCTGTGGAAAGGTGAATTTCATGGCAATGGTACTTGGACTCCTAATCAAGTTATCACAGCTCAGTGAGCAATCATGCATAACCTGAGTCACTAGAGCCCTCTTCCTTGCAGGCTAAGCTGCACTAACCTTGCTTTTGCCATGACCCAAGACAAACACAGGCAGTGGATAATTGAGCTGGTTTTTGAGATGTTCCTGCTAAAGTTTCACTACAGTTAAACTCTTTTAAACTTGGATTTTGACTTTAAAGAGAAAAAGTACGCAAGAAAAGCTTTCAGGAGACATTTACACAGTGAGTACTGAAGTCAACAGGAGTCTTCTCCAGTGGTTTCAACTCCACAAGTGTACCCAAGAAAGACACACTATACCTATAGGAATGCTAACTTTGGCACATTTTTATCTTCTTTAGATAGTAAACCAGTGGCTTGTTTTCTCAGTCTAGGAAAATAATGGTATAATTCAGAGGCTGCAAAAACGCCAATCTGAGGCGTTTCTTCTGAATTTGGGAGCAGGGGATCAGTTGGTTGGTTGGAGATTTGTTGATTTTTTTTTTTTAAGAGAACACTTTCAGTCTGGCTCATACACCAAAGCAGAACACCAAGAATGAGACTGCTGGAGTTGTTGGCTGTCTTAAGATTATTCCCAAAAGGTATAAAGCCAAAAAAGACTCTGTCAGACCCTTGAAACACAATCCATTAAGAGCATGATCTTGCAAATGTAGGAGGTAATTTGTCTGCTGCTGTGTAAGGTGCCATGCAGAGACATTGATTTTTGTTTCATTTTCTCTTGGTCCCCTCAGTTAAAAAAGTCGTTCAAGCTAAATGCAATGCTCACCTCTATGTTTGTTCCACCTTTTGTTTCTGACTTGTTCCACCCAATTATATCAAAATTTTTACAGTTCACACTTGAAAATCAGAAAGCAATAGTTAGGAAAAGCAAACATGCCAAAGACTACAAAAGTGATAAATACAATTTTCTCTACAGGCTGGCATTTTCAAAGATTAATTCATGAGTTAATCCCTTAAATCCTAATTTCATATAATTTCATCTCTTTGAATTAAACTCTACTGTCTATGTGTATGTGTATGTATAGAGAGACTTTTATGCTATCCCATGGAAAATGTTCAGCAGCTTTAATTCTTATACACAAAATAAATTGGAGCCTTTGGATGCTATATCGAGTCACAAACTGGACAGGTCAGACACACTGGGACACAGACACTTGCATTAACAAACTTAGCTAAAGTCTGCATGATCTTAGACTTGGAAAAGTTGTCTAGCAAGGCTGTCTCCTTTTGGCCAGCCTTAGATTTTTCATTTTCCACTTTTCTAGACTGCTAGGGAGAGGCTATGATGCTAATTTGCTTAAATTTATTTTGAGGCATCAAAGGAAAACATCAAAACTCTTTTCATCCAACTAGAAAACTATTCGTATTGAAGACCCTCAAGAAGCAGCATGTATTAGCATAGTGCTCAGGCTAAATATACTCCTCCAGGATCTAGTGATGCATTTGGTACAGCAGAATCTCTCAGCCTTTCAGTGGGGAGGCCTCATTGCCACCCCTCCTTTCTTTTCCCTCCTCTATCCCCACCTTCCCCTGACATGGGCTGTGCTTTGCCTCTGGGTGTGCCAGCACATCTTTAGAAACAGCATTTTCATCAAGTGAGAGTGAAAGAGCCTCAAGAGGCAGAAAGGAGGGGTCACCTCTCAGTGGGATGAAAGGGATGCAACCACGGCTCTCCTGCAGACAGGTACAGCTGCACTTTTAAACTTCTTTTATGGACTTTAAATAGCCATGAGCAATGCAACCACAAGGAAGGTGGAAGAAACTCGGGAGTTTGTGACTGGACACCTGCTGACAGATGAAATCTGTGTCTGAGAAATCACCCAAGTGGCTGAGACATTGCTGCTGTTGACTCAATCAGTATGAAACATGTAGGTGGGCATCTGTGGTATCACTCTGAGATCTCAGGAAAAGCACTGCTCACTTTGCAATAGTAATCAAAGAAAACAAAAGGCCAAAGGGATAACAGTGGACATCGCAAGAGAAATCTAATATTACAAATTAAGTTTTCTAATGGAATATCAGTTAAGAATAAACATGGCCAAGAAAAACAGGATGCAAGACAGATGGCTTATTTTTTAGTACATGACACCTATTCAATGAGCAATTAAAAATTAATTTAAAGGTAATAGAAAAGTTCAGAAATGCATAACCAAAGCTGTAGAATTCATTAGCACAAATTAGAATTAATGAATTTTTATAGGACTAGACATTTAAATTAATGATGACTTTCATATTTAGGTTAGGCACTAGAAATAAAGAAAAGCTGTAGCTAATAACAGCTAAGAAATTTCTCTAAGGAGCTGAATTGCCTATAATTGGCCATTAGATCACACTTCCATCTTCTTTTCAGATTTTCAAATAAATTATGGACACAAGCTGATGCTTCTCTGGACCACCATTCAGGCATGCTGTCACAATTGTTTCAGGTTGCAGTGAGCACTCTTTCCTGACCCAGATGACCACAGAAGTGGGGAAACCCCAGCAATATCCCAAAAATAAATAAATAAGTATTTAGGAAGGTGGGGATAGAGGAGGGAAAAGAAAGGAGGGGTGGCAATGAGGCCTCCCCACTGAAAGGCTGAGAGATTCTGCTGTACAAAATGCATCACTAGATCCTAGAAGAATATATGTAGCTTGGCCCAGCCTAAGCACTATGCTAATACATGCTGCTTCTTGAGGGTCTTCAATACGAATAGTTTTCTAGTTGGATGAAAAGAGTTTTGATGTTTTCCTTTGATGCCTCAAAATAAATTTAAGCAAATTAGCACATAAGTCTCACATTGTTTCAAAAAACCCAAAACCCAAGCCCCAAGTTGTTTCCACACAAGGAAGCTTTCATATGAAATTTGAAACATTATGCCTAGTGATAACCATTGGGAGATTGTGTTCTGAACTTTTTTAGCTCTTTTAAAAGCTTTGCTACATTTTATTAACTCAGATTTTGCACAGCTGTTACTTGGTAGAAGTTTCAACCTCTCCTCATTGTTCACAGCCTTGGCTAATCAGCATGAGAAATGAATGTTAGTAAGAAAAAAAAATAATCTAACAATTCAGCAAGAGTAGGAGGAGAATCATCATGTCTGGCAAGCTTATGTGTTCACTATGAACCAGGACAGCTGGCTCTAAATATTTAAAATTGCAAAAACCTAATAAGTAGGTTTTCTAAATATTCTCAAACTATTTACTAAATAGGGTCAGCTTTGTACTCCAAAGTACTGACTTGAAATCTGGAGTCCAAACGGAGTAGGTGACGTTGGCACTCAGGCTGTGGGTGGTGCTGAAGAGATGATCATTCTGGAATTCAAAATTGTTCTCAGCTCTAAGACAATTTTTGGTTTAAATTTAGAAGTGACAGAATATTGTAACACATCATACATGCTTTCACTGTCATTAAGTTACTCAATACTACTTAAAAATCAGATTTTGAAGGCAAAGACATTTCTTTTATCTTTCAAATGAAAGACATTGACAATGCTTTCTTCTGTACATATTATTAGATCATGGACATTTATTTGATGGCCACTTTTGATCAGTTATACCATGAACAGCTTCACTAGGTGAACAGTAGAAGTCTTTTTCCAGCTCCAGTAGATAATGTGATGTCTTTTAGGTTGCTCCTGTTTCAGAATCAAAAGAAAAATGCCACAACAGTCAAATATTAAAGCCATTCCCTCTGGAGCCCCACACCACAGTTCTTAGAGAGGTTTTACCTTTAGATATTGCAGGTAGGATCTAAGGTAGGCAATGCTTGGCATTTTACCCTTCCCTGTCATCACAGGCCAGGATTTCACTCAGAAACATTTACGCAGCACCGAATAGTCACATAAATACTTTGGGTGGTGAGAAAATAATTGATAAGCAACACAAATAAGAGCAAGTCATAAGGTTAAAAATGAGCAGGACTGGGTCCTTGTTCAGTAAGCAGCAGATATTACCAGTCTCTCCTAAAGATTTATTGTGGAGCTAAGCAGGATACGACTGCTGCCTCCTCAGAAGAGTGAAATTAAAACCATCTCTACAAGTTGCTTTCTGCTTTGAGAATATGCTCAGCAGGAATTATTACAGTGGCCAGATTTGCCCTGGGAGTTTATCTGTAGTATGTCATCTGACCTACATGCACAACTCCACCAGCTCAGGATCTGCCCTCCTTAGAGCTGGCTGGGTTTGCCCAAGCTCCAACACAGTGTCACTGCTGGCAGCAGGTCACAGCAGGTCACAGATCCACCCCCTCCCCTTCAGCCTGGCAGCAGTTCTTGGTTTAGACCTTTCACAGTTACTTAAAGGACAAAAATCTTACCATTTATTGAGATGATGCATGATAAATGCCTAATCTGCTCTATGACATTTTGTGCTTCATATTTATGAAACTCAATAGTTGCTTTATTCTGTAATTTTTGGTGGTCTCTTTATTTGTATATGTTTTTTTCATGGCAAAAAATCCCACCCTTGCCTCTTCCCAAGATTCAGAAACATGAGAGATCAGATTCTCTTGCATTAGAAAACAAACAAAAAATAATCTTGCATAGTATTTATTTAATAAACCATCAAATAACATTTCCACAGCCCCCTTCAAAGTCTTTGCCTTTGTCAGCTGGACAACAGAGAAAAAGGAAGAAGAGCAAATGTCATAGAAGTTCACAAAGGTGTTGAAGCTGGAGGAGTTCCTCTTCCTCTGGCTGCTGCTGCCCTGGAAGGAGCCAGCTCAGCTGCAGGACAGCCCTGGGGGCTGGGAGGCTCCTACCGCACACCTGAAGGAGCAGCACCACTCTCCTCGCTGCATTCTGCTTACCGTTCCAACAGCTTCCCAGACGAAAAGCAAACTCTGAAGGGGCTGTGAGAAGCAGAAACAGCAGCTAAATGCCAGACTCTGCCCAGCCAAGCTCTGCCAGCTGACCCTTCAACCCAAGGTGCCTCCTTGGCACATTAGATTGAACACACAGCGTAAGTGCCTACAACCATTTCTGGCCCAAGGAAAAATCACTACTTGGAAAAAAAATCATGCTTAACGTTCAAAAGTTGGGTTTTCTTCAGGTGTGACAGCCCAATGCCAATGGCACTGCAATCATATGCAGTTTGGTTAGACACCACTGTTATTTGGTGGAGCAAATAGAGTTCTGTCACTGTGGTGACTAATAACTCTGCATCAGATCTATCCCAGTGCAAAACAGAAGGAAAAACATAGAGTAGACAGCCAGATATTAGTCAGTTATTCCTTGTATACATTCAGCAGAGTATGAAGAATGCTCACAGACTTAAAATATCTTTTCTGTCATGATGGTAGTTGATCTTATAAAATAATGATTTTCAAATAATTGCTCTTTCCAAATGTTTCTTCTGCAAAAAATTCAAATAATAGTTATGCACAGAGAAATAAGCACCTCAGACACAAGAGGAGTCTTGTTTATGGGTCAATAGTAGAGCTATGTGATTCATTCCCAAAATTACATGTGCAGAGATCTTTTTATTCAAAACAGGGAAAGCATAAAAAATATCCTTTCATTTAAATAATTACATTCAGTCAGTAAATCCATTCCCAGAATAATGGAAATCATATGCAGCAGGAGAATAATTATATATGTATTTTCATGCAGAGTTCTTTATATTTAGATGATTTATATATATATATATATATATATATATATACACACACACACAAATGCATATAAAATACAGCTTTATGTGCTGTACAACATTAAACATTTTTTTCAGTTTCTAATAGCAGTAGTTCAGTAAGTTGTATCTCCTTGCATCATGTAGGTCTTTACTAAATTGCACAAACTGAAGCACTTCTCCAGACCAGTTCACAGATTTATAAATTATGTATGTATCTGTCAAGAGTTTAGTGATTTGCTTTCTTTAGATAGTTAGAAAGGAGAAATTCTAGAAATCATCACTGGAATAGTTCTAGTCTTTCAAATAGAAACACAACTGTGTACATTAGTGAAGAGGGATTCCAGGTCCCTGCTGCTTTGGCTTTTTCTTCATTCACTCCCGGTTCTTGACACAAAGTTTGTAATATCTGTGTAATTCTGAGAGCTGTCTGTGCAAATCCAGGGCCAAATAACAATAACAAATTACAATAGGCAAATCATAGTTCTTGCAGAACTTAGAGCAGCTTAAAGAGCCACTGAAACTAAGTTTTTGTGAGTTATTTTCAGTCAAGTCCTACACAGAGCATATTCAGAAATTCTCACACAGCTTAACTAGCAGCTTTGAATGCCTCATGAATTTTTATGATCTTGTTAATACTGAAATAGTGGAGTCTTTTCTATATTGCTTAGTTTATGTTGGCAGTAGAATGGGGAGTTCTATTAATCTATTGATGCTGGCATCTTTTTATGTACTCTAGCAAAATGTGTGTAGAAAGTAACTTGTGTGATAACACGGATTCAGAGCTTTTGGGGCTTGACAGCTAAAGCCTGGGTTTATACATGACAAGATGGCTCAGGTACAGTAAAACATTTTTTAATTTAGTCTCCCAAGCAAAATTCATTGGTTTTGCACAAACTGGAACTGTTCTCCTTGTTTGAATTTGCCAAACAACTTTAGAGCTGCTCAGTGGGTGCTCTCAGCCTGCCTGACCAGGTCAAAATCCTGGCTTCTGATGAGTGTTTTCAGGGCACTGCTAAGGTTACAGAGGGGAAAAATCACATTATTCAGCCTACACGTTGACTCCAAAATGAGTCCAAGACATTGAGAACACCCTTTTTCTTAGTCTCAGCTTCTTCTTTTAAGCACAATTCTCACAGCATCTTCACTCCCCACATAGTTCCAGCCCGCTCCTCATACCATCCATCAATTCCATTGTCTTCTGCCCTCTATCAGCTTAGACACTACTGGTGCAAACAGCATTTTTAGGTCTATGATCCTGCAGGCTTTTGGTGAGAATTTTGATTTAAACATTTTCACTCCCACTTCAAGCCCACCACCAGGGTGGTTGAGCCACGGCTCAGGGCTCATAAGGAGGTGCAGTTCAATCCTGCAGGTCACAACCCAAAGCTGCACTGAAGAGAAATTAAACCAATCCACAGAATCCAGCAGTTATGGAATCATTTAAGTTGGAAAACATCTCTAAGACCACCAAGTCTCGCTCTTGACCCAGCAGTGTCAGGTTCAACACCAAACCTGTCACATTTATATGTCTTTTAAATATCTCCAAGGGTGTTGACTCTACCACTTCCCTGACAACCCTTTGGAACAGGCTGCCCAGGGAAGTGGCTGAGTCTCACCTCAGAGATTTTGAGGAAGAGGGTTTTGTGGTGGTGACAGACATCAGCCTCTGAAGAAAGATCGAAAGAACCAGGGCTCAGCATAAAGAAATCCACCACACAGAGAAAAGCCATGCATAGAAGAGGTTGCTGCAGAAATGGAAGACATAAACTGTGCTCTTGCTGGACTCAACAAGAATTAGTGGGGTTCAACTGCAATTTTAAATTTTTTTTTTAATACCAGCAAGTTCAGCATGACAGTGGAGTAGATGTCTGGGGAAGGTTTTTGTCTGGTTGTCCTAAGGAATCAGTTGTAGAAAGGTGACTTAGTTGCAATTAATCCCTCTCTAACAAGGCACTATGTTACTTCCATGGTTCTCCCATGGCCTTTTGCAGCAGTTTTCTGGTGCTCACAGGTTCAAACTTCTGGACTAAATCACTGGCAACCTGATACAAGGCAAGACAAAACCGTTATTACAACAAGACTGAATATGAACAGCCAGAAATCACATAGTAAGCAGTAATGCAATGACAATTTCTCTTACTCTGTAAGTGCCCTGAATCCCCCAGCCCAGGCTGAGAGTGAGAAATATGCAGACACAGATGCTTCTAACTCCACATGGAATAATCTGTGCTTCAGCTCTCTTCATCCTTTTCTCTTTTTCAACACTAATCAAAGCCTTTCAGTGCAATTTTCTTAACTGACAGAAAACAAGAGATAATTGTTGAATCTTTGAGTGACTTCACCCAGAAAATCCTCTCTCCTGTTAATCCATGTATTTCTGTCTCCAGCAGAACCACGCTGTACTGATGAGAGGGTTTTTATTTGCTCAGAACTTATTTCACCCTGAAATTTTTTACAGTGCAGCAGAGAAAAAGCCATAGTCATACTAAATGTATCACTTCCAGATAATAGCTCTGCAAAATGGGGCTGCCTTCTCTCATCCATACATTATGCACAGAGCCAGGGTTTAACTGTGCTCCCCCTGGCTGACGGAAAAAGTCCAAAAAAGGAAATCAAAAGGAATTGGGAAAAACTTTATTAGCATCTAAAATTCAAAATGCTACATATATCAGTCTGGAAGGTCTCTAGTGATTACGTCTGAGCATCACAATATGGAAATGCCACAACATTCAGTTACACTGTGTTTTAAAGTCATGTGGCAAAAAAGTAAAATAAAGTTGTTGCTAAGTAATTTTATTCTCTTGGCTCAGTTTTAATGGAAGCAGTGATTTGTGTTGATATTCTGGAGCAGGAGATTCCAGTTTGTGTCATCTGGATGGAACCAGTGTGAATGTGCTCTTCATTAAGGCAATGTTAAATGAAAAAGCTTTACCAAAACCCATTGAAAACTTCCCAGGAGCCTTGCTGGGCATTGGAACTTGGGAGGCACAAGTTTATCTTCCCGAATGAGTCACAAGAATATACACTTACACAGTACCATGTTGAAAATAAACAGAAAATGGAGTCTCTTCAATATATACTCCAATTTTCCAACATCTGCTCCACAATAAACATACACTGCACAGTTGCTGAATATTAGTCCTTTCATCAGCAGAGGTAATTACCTTTGAATAGCTGACTATCTATTTCCAGTTGTTACATAATGCTTTACCTTAAATAGCTCTCTTGGAAGAGAGACACCCTGAGAAGTACATCTTAAGGATCACCTTTCAACAGCATCAGCGTGGTCATGGTCACAATGTCAGCCTCGGGGTGAGCTGTGCCCCATGGCATCTCCCAGCGCCTCCTCAGGTGGCACTGTGGCAATGGCTAACGCCACACAGCAAGCAATGAAGTTCCACTGCTGCAAGAGCTACTGCAGCAGTAAAGGGTGAAATGTGCCTGCAGGGAGGCTGGGAAAGCTCAGGAAGCCATCTGCAGATGCTGCTGGTCCTCCTCTGAGAGCAGAGCCGCGGGACCCCCGAGGAGCTGCTCCATCTCCACCCGGCAGCCCAAGGTCGCTTTGTCCGGTCAGAGAGGGCATCCGGAGGCATGGGGACATCTCATGGGTCTTCCCCTTATAAAGATAGTCAGATGAGGCTGAAAAGAGGCAGGGAAGCTGGCCATGCCTATCACAGCCAGAGTGCTTCTGAGCAGCAGAATAAAACCACATGCAGCACAGACTGCAGAGGCAGCAGTGGCTTGAGGCAGAAAAGACCCGGCATGGCTCTGGTCCCACTCTTAACTGGGAGCACAGCACCCCTCCAGGACACACAAGCAGGGGGAGAGGAGACCTCTAGCATCCCCAGCAAACTTTTTGGCATATTAATTTCACCATAATCATCTCTCAAGCTCTAGAAACCCCTGAGGGTATATTATTATATGTTATATATTATATGTATATATATATATATATATATATATATATATATGTTCAATAGTAAATTACATTGGAAGCCAGAATCCCCTTCAGTGCCAGTGACCCTTGGGGTAGAAGGGGCCTGTCTTCTCTCTCTGTTGTGTCTTTCCACTATTACTGCTAAAAAAGGCATTTTGCAGTGCAACAGTAGCAAATCCACACTTCACATCTCATCCTGGGCAGTTACAACTTATCTAAAACATCTGAACATGACTAAACTACAGAAAAAAAACCAAACAACTGAAACAACTTTGACTGCACAAAGAAAACAGAGGACACCTAAAATCAGAGCAGTGGCCTGAGTTTTACCCTCATAAAGTCTAAAAGCATACTTCCAACAGTATAAGAAAAATAAGGGCTAGTTTTAAGATTGCTCTCTCCCACCCAGAGCCCAAATCCCACTGTTGGACTGACACTTCTTGCGCTCAGTTCATCCATTGTTCACAGAACAACACTAGTGACTGGCAATATTTAATTAGATGGATTTTTTTCTTTATAAAATATTAGTGATAAAGGACAACCTTTTCAAGAGACCTTGAAAAGCATATGAGCAATAACAGAAAAAAGTGGCTAGATTTTGACGTGAAATTAGTATGGCAAGTTGGGCCATGAGCATCCTTAAAAAGGGCTATTCTGTCAGCACCTGAGCAATGGGAAAAGGTCTGCAAGCAGAGTGGGTTTGAAATCTGTCTCTTCTAAATTATTCAAAATAGTTTTTAAATGTTATAGTTTGTGATGGCCTCTAAGGAAGTAAACTCAAGTGCCAGCTCTTTGCAGCATGGTTCCTGCAGTTATCAAATCTGCCTCATTCAAATTTCTGCCCAGCTGCTCAGTAATCTAATAATCACCTTCCAATTTTACAGGTTACACAAATTACTTTTAAATAGACAGATATGACAGACAGGGAGAGAAATGAACCTGAGAATTATCTTAATTATTCTTTCCCTGTCCGTCTTGACATTGCCTAGGTTTCAGAGATAGCAGGGTTGCTGGAGTCACACCTTTAATCACTTTGTGCCAGGAATATCAGCCTGGAGAGCTGATAAATGTGTGCAGTTTGCAGAAAGATTAAGAAAAATAAGTACTACCTGGATGCCATGGTGATAAGTGAATGATACCATCACGTTGCTTCCCACCAAAAGTATTGTCCCAGCTGTAACCAGGGCTGGATTCATGGCTTTGTTTCCACAGTCACATAATTAGATTTTAGATCAATAATTTAAAAAACAAGAAGAAAAAATTTTAATATAGTATTTTCCTGAAGTAAAAATTACCCTCTAAATTCTGGTGAGACTATAACTGCTATTGTGCCTATGTAAGTTTGCATATATTGGCCCTGGGTGTATATCACTATAATGGTGATAAAGTCCTGGTCTTTTACACCCCCAAGAAGAAATGAAAATTTCATGCTAAGGTGAAATGTGAAAAATTGAAACTTTCCTGATGACAAAGGATTTTCATATGGGGAAAGACTTACAGGCTTTCCAAGGCACTGAGAGATATCCACAAAGGCTGCACTCAGTCCTGGGGCTGCCTGCCTCCTGCCTGCTACTCAGACGGTGTCCTGGGGAGTCCTTCCCTCCCTGGGCGATAGGGCAGCCAAGGAAATGAGCCACACCAGCTGAACAGACCTGCAGGCACCCCATCCCATCCTGATTTGAGCAGGAGCTTTATCCATGGCCTGACAGTTCAGCCCAGCCCCAGTGAGATGAGCTGGGAGAGAGAACTCCAACTCCAGCCTCTCCTCCCCTGCTCCTGAGCAACCAGGTCTAGTGGAATGTATCCCTGCCCATGGGAATGGGGTTGGGGCTAGGTGATTTTTAAGGTTCCTTCCCAACAAAGCCATTCTAGGATTCTGTGAGGTTTTTTCCATGTAATGTTTTCTTCAAATAAGTATACATTTATCCAGATGCCATTTTTTTCTTCCTGGATCTTTTGGTTGATTCTTAATCTTAATCAAGTTCTGCTGATTCTGTTGAAAGCAGACACTAAAGTGTAATGGTAATTACCTCCATTGCAAGCACAGATGATCAAACTGCTCAGTGCATAAGATTTCTGGTTTTCAGGAAAAACCATACCCATCTACTTATGGCCTTTATCTAAATGTGCTCTTAAAACATTTTGCCAAAGGAATAATTAGTATTGATTTCACAGCTATCAAATACCTTTTCTGCTATCATGTGATTTTCAGTGAGCACCAATAAATAAGCAAGAATGAAATAAGTAAATATTTGAGTGATGTAGGTTTGAATATGTGGATAAATCTTTATTAATAGAGTTGAAGTTTTTGGAATCAGGCCTCACAAACCTGTGTTGTTTGGTCCCTTTTCCTCCCTCTTCTAACACCACAGAATATGTCTTGTAAGTTTTTTCTAATCATCTCTCCAAAGTTCAAAAAGTCATAGAAACATAGAATGGTGTGTGTTGGAAAGTACCTTCAAGTTCATCAATTCCAACCCCCTGCCATGTGCAGGGACTCCTTTCACTATTCCAGGTTTCCCAAAACCCCATCAAAGCTGGCTTTGAACACTTCCAGAGCTGAGGCATCCACGGCTTTTCTGGGCAGCCTGTTCCAGTGCCCCACCACCCTAATGCAAATTTCTTCCTAATATCTAATGTGAACATGACCTCCTTCAGCTTAAAACCATTCCTCCTTGTCCTGTCACTCCACCTGTAATCTATTATAAGGTGCTCCTGGGAGTAGGTGAATCTAAGTCCTGACAGCCACACAGCATTGCATGAAACTCTGGGTCTCTGGTCCTACATGCTCTTCCTGGAAAGCCAACATTCAAATATGTCAGACCTAGAGAATGTTTAAAAATTAAGATATGCATTGGATTAATGCACACACAGGTTTTGAACCACCTGGAATAAACTGACATCCTGGCTTTTCCAAGCTACTTCAGATATAACAGCCAGGTATCTGGAACTGATTTCATTGTAACATTACAGCTGCCAGGAAAAAAACATATTTTTCTATAATTTCATAAAGTATTGTATAGAATGTAATCAATGTGCACTGCGGTCCACAATTTATTACCTACAAAGGCTTGAATTTAACTCCCAAAGCACACACTGTTACTATACAAAATAACACAAGTAATTTCTAGAATCATTCCCCTGTCCTTTAGGATTAAATTCTATGTTAGTAAATTCCCCACATGCTGCAAAACAAAAATTGTGTAAAAGATGGTAAATGCTGTGGTTTGGCCCAAGTCCATTACTAAAATAATAAGCAAAGGCAAAATTTATTGTGTATTGGAAACTACTTTTCAGATCACTTCAGAGAGGACATGAATCTGTTGTGCCAGAAAAGGAGATAAATGTCTCCCTTAATGTATATCTCTCTTTTCATTCCAGTAGAAGAGCAGGTTATATTTAAACTCTAGAGGACACCATCACCTTGCCCCCCTTGTTGGTAAAGATATTAACCCCTAAATTTGTTCCTAAACAAGTCAGTATTTATTAAGCTCTAGTCCAAAGCCTGACATTCATGAAGGTCTGCACACAAGTCCCATTTAACTCTCTAACTTGCACCTTTCTTGCAGAGCCAGGATTTGTGTTTCAGTCAAAATTCTAATGGGTGATGCTCATACCAGCTGCCTGGTCTCTAGTGGAAATCCTGCCATCCCTCACTGCACACTGGCTGCTCCTCCACACAGTCTTACAGAAAAGCTGCAGGTGGGACCCTCTGCCCCTGCTGCCTCTGCCCCTGGTCCATAGCAGGGCTCCTCCTGGCTGCACAGCCTCCATGCACACACCTTCCTGCAAATCCCACCTGGGTCAGGTGGCAGCAGAGCTGCACAGAGGAATGGCACTCATCTCAGCGAGATGGTCCAAAAAGTAATAATATTCCTTATGTTCTCTGACAGTTGAGGCTAGGTCTGTAAATGGAAAGGGAACATGCCCCAACACACTCTAAATTTACAGCTGTCTAGCACAGAATCACTACAGACATGCCTGGCTCACTTTTGGCTGACCAGCAGCCTCCCAAAAATTTCTCAGGCAGAGTCTGGGAGTTGGGACAAGCCAAGAACCATTCCTGACAAACAGTTTCTCATTTCTCTATCATTCATTACAGGAGATCAATGTGAGGAGTTCGTACATCTAGATAATAGGTCAAATTTCCCCACTGTTTGGAGAACATATTCGTGTGTTCATCAAATCTCTCAGAAAAGTTATGCCAGATTTTCTGGGGTTTTTTGTTGGAGTTTTTTTCAATATGAAGCAGGAAAAGAGACAATAAATTCCAGATTTACACTCAGCAATGTTTTCCTATTTGCTGGTCCCTAAAAATTTTCCACTGGCTACAGATTCCTGTAGGACACAAAGCTCACTGACAGGAAAATTGCTTTTCTTAGACAGTTCCATGCACCTTCTGAAATAACAGCTGATGCCCCAGTGACCAGACCCAGGGTAAAGCCAGTTGTCCAAGCACAGTACTGCAGTTAGAGGGTGAGGAGAGCCACCCTTCTGTTCTCTGCATTTTTCATACCCTAAAAGACAACTGCCTTGATTCTTTGTGATTGTTAAATGGCAGGAGATGACTCATTTTGAACTAGCAAAAAAAAACCAAGAAAGAAAATGCCAAAGTTCTCAAGTTCAGCATTCCAAAAATGACTTTCAATTTGACAAGCATGAGTGGAAAGAGCTCTTCACCAGACTTTGAACTGCATCTCTGCTTAGCCCAGGAGCAGCAAAGCACAGGTCATGCCAGTGAAATACACAATGGAGAGAAAAACAGAGAACTGATGAGGAAGGCATTTGCATTCACAGAAGAAAAAGAGCAGAATCATTCTTAAATTAATCTAAAAAACAGATGAGAATTTTGTTATTAACAAAATAAAAGAGGGTTGGTACACAATTCAGTCTGCTCCCTAGGAGTAAAGCTGTTGCCATTCTCCACAGTATCTCCAATAGTGCATAAATCAAAATCCTGAAAACAAAATGAGATGATTCATCTCTCAGATGGGCATCTGTCTTGCTGAGAGCAATGCAGAGTAACCAGTTACATTCCTGGTGAAGGTATTCTGAGGAAACAGACTTAAAAGCAAACTATCACCAGTTGAAGGTACTGTCTGGTGACAGTGAAGTTTTCTACATCTTGTAAGATGTGGTCTCTTCTCAAGCCCTTAATCAAATTATTACCTTCATATATTTCTGAAAGCCATGACGTGGAATGATAACCTTTCCAAGAACATTTCCTGGTTTGATTTTCACTGGTAAAGTGAAATCAGCTTTTGTAGAAGGTAAGGCTGCACTCCTGGGGGAGGTTACATTACTGCTCAGGTGTAGCAAAAAAAAACACCCACATTTTGGGCAGAAACAAACACAGCTTTAAAACAGAAATGCAACACAGCATCAATCAGTTTGTCTGTGTACAGTGGGCATGCACTTTCTGTTGCACAAGAAGCCCAAAAGAACAAAACGTGGAAGAATATAGGAAGTTATCTGTAATGTCCTAGAACAAGATATCAGGTAAAAAGTTGTAACTAGAACTATGTAATAAATACAGTTTACTGGCCCTCTGGGCATTTTTGTCTTCGTTTACTAATCTATCTTCCATTGCAACCATCATTAACATTTCAAAATGTCAGCAGCTTTCAAAGAGCCACTGTGTCTTTCAAAGTGAATAGCTTGAAAAAAACCCATCTTCCCCAAAGTTCATTAGCAATGCAGTGCTGTTGACATAGTTGATGCTTCATGCTGATGAGGTGGAAGCACTGTGAACTAGCATGTTTTTATTTAATCTTCAATTAGAGGAACCATCCCATGAAGGCTCATTGCAGGTTAAGGGTGGCTGCCCAAGATGGAGAAGTCAAGCTGAGGGACAGCCCTTCCTTTTGCAGACATAGCAGTGAGCAAGAGACCAAGGACAAAGAATTTGCAGACAGAGGAAGCGAGTGAATGACATGATGACAAATAGATATACAGATGTATTTTTTTCCCAAATACCATAAAAACCCTGTGATATAGGCAAGGCCAGCAAAATGGGCACAAGCAGGAATGTAGTGAGCTCTTCTTTTAGCCTCACCACAAGTCCAAGCTGAAAATTCATGCAGTTGTACACAGCCAAGTGGTATTTTGTAAAACAGAGTGACAGAGTGGAGAAAGAAATCCTATTTATGAGGTATATGTCTTCTGTCCATTGCCTGGTATGGAGCAGGCCTACCTGGTAAGGTGAGTGAAGAACTTATGTTTTCTCCATCCTTGGCAGAGCAGCATAAAATGCAGGGGCATTTTAATGGCTTTAAACTAAAAGAGAGCAGGTTTAGACTAGATACTAAGAATAAATTCAGCAACAATACCATACCTCTTAGCCATAGCTTGCTTCATTCTGAAGATCAAAAATCCCAAACACAGCTGCAAAAATTTGCATCATAGAAAGATTTCCTAATGGCCAGCACATGAGTATAAAACATCCAGGCAGGAATGACACACTTGAGCTGCTATGGCCTAAGGCCACTGAAGGTAAAGGAACACAGCCTGGCCTCCAGGCTGAAGAACAAAGGAACAGGTGTCTGGCTTCCATACTGTGGGAGGAGTCCTCAGAAGGGATAAAAAGCCCACAGCACGTGGAAGAGAGCTGTGCAGAGCTGGTGCCAAATACCTGATCTTGGATTGAAACTTGGGCCTCAATTCTGACCTGTAGGATGGATGATGAGCTTTCAGGTTTTGGGATCCAGAGACTGAGATCTGCTGGGAACATGTCAAAGAGCTCCTCTGTCTCTCACCTGGCATACAGAAACCTGGTTAAAGCACAGCACGAAGACCTGGATTTATTGCTTTACCTTTGTGCAAGACAGAATGGTCAAATTTCAACTTTGCAGGAGAAATTTAGTCAAAGCTGCTAAACATTTCCACAACATTTCTTAGGCTTCTGGGGACATGCCCCAGGTGTCTTCTTGGTCTTTATATCCTCAAACTAAAGGAAAAAAAAAGTGTCTTTCTAGCCCTAACTAGGAATTGCTGTGTTGCCAGCTCTTCAGCTCAGATCATGACTCAAACCTGACAATCACGAGACAGAAATATCACCTTGTAGTCTAGGGGAGGCCAGGATGGTGAAAAAATGATCAAATTTCATCACTAGTCTCTTTACCTTTCTATTTCACCTCCCTTTCCCACACAGCTGTGATAACTGTTAATGTGTTTCCTTGCTAATTGCACAGAGGGTGAGTTTACTTTTATTCTCTTCAAAAGAAAATTACAGTAATTTTCAATTACTCACTTGATTAGTTTCCTTCTTTGTTTCTTCCCTCCAGTGTGTCTTACCCCCTGTCTTCCTCCATACTCTTCCTTGCCTGCAAGTGAGCCCCCTGGCAATGCCAATCCAACAGCAAGTCCTTCAGCTGAGGGCCGTGCTCTGCTCCCTCCCCTTCCTCCCTCCTTCCTCCAACCTCCTGCACTTCCTCACTGGCCATGGACACATCCCTAATTTGCACTGGAGGGAGAAAGAACCACACTGATCCCCCAAGCCACAACCAGTCCTCGGTTGTCCCAAGCAGCAGCTGTACCTGCAGCCACAGGAGCAAGGTCAGCGTGATGGCGCCCGTGCCAAATGTGAAATTACCAATGGTTGGGATCATTCACAAGCCTCAACTTTAGGGCGGCATCCTGCAATTGCTTCCACTTTGCATAAGTTCCTGCCATGGAACATGACTTTTTTTTGTCTGTAGAAACCTGAAGAAATAGACATGAATGAAAAATTGATGAGTTTTTCTGCTGCTGCTTTTTTTTTTTTAGAACCAGTGTGAGATATGCCAGACATATTTATATATATGTGAGGTGTGTAGTCCACTCTTTGTTTGCACTTCACTGTGAAGCTGCATGATTGCACAAGATGTCTGAGCCTGCTCTCACCCAGTCTCCTCTGTCCCTGGAACTGCACTAAATAAAACAAGTGCTTTGCCTCCTCTACTGTTCAGCAAACTCACCCACAATGATGGCTACAGAGTGACCAACAGCTAATGGGAAAACAATGGTGTCATCAGGGGATTAGTAAAAATAGAAAGACAAGCTTTACCTGGAAATGTGTCTACTTTTGTCAGCCTGCGCCATTTTTATCTGAATTGGAAAGAAAATTTTGAAAATAATTTTCTACTTGGATTTGAAATGGGTACCTGAAAAATAGCTTCTAAATAAGAACAAATGTAGCTTAACAGAGTGGTGAGTCAAATTGGAGAAAGAAATAGAGAAGATTTCTTTTTGTAACATAATGATAATTCCACTGGCATTTAGTATCTCTCAATGCATGATTGAAGGTAATACTCAGACAAATGTCTGCATCACTAAAGACATATTAATGACCTCAAAATTTGGGGCATATTCAAAAACTTGAATTTCATCAGATCATCCATGCAAACAGCAAATTTTTCACATCAGCCTTCCTTCATCTTGCTCTTCCCACCTACAAAAGACACCACTCATCAGTTCTTCCCTTTCTCAGTCTCTTTTTTCTCTTTTTAAGGCAAGTTTCCAATTCTGGCAGGGCTCAGGGCTAAGATTAGATACACTGTGGTACAAGCAGGAAAATGACAGGGGCCACTATTGCCCACAAAGAACCAGCACGGAACAGGTCCCAGAAGCTCCTGGTAAGAGGCACTGCCCTGCCCACCCCAGTCCCAGCTGCCTGTGCCTGAGGATGGGGGCATGGGGAGTTCTGCAAGCCCCACCAATTTCATACAGCTCCCTGGGCTTGGGACCATCCCACCCAGCTGCAACCTAGCAGTCTTGTCTTGTGATTTTTTTGAGAGGGAGAAAAAGAGCTACAGGAAACATAATGCTGCTGATGGAATTTCCTAACAATTTGGCAATCAATTGGAAAAATACAAATTACTTTAGATGCACCTGAGTGAAATATTTTTACTTGAATCCTCACATTTCAATGTCTTGTTTGGAGTCCAAGCTATTGTGATTTGGGCAGGGAATGGGGAAGAGGCCTTCTAGACTCATCAGATCTCAGCTGCCAGCCGCACCTCCAAATCTGTGGATACATGCATGACATGTTCACTTCTGTCATCTGTCACTAGCTTTAGAACCAGATTGGTCCCAAGAATGATATGGAAATTAAAAACCCACTCAACTACAAAACTAGTCAGTTACTCCTACTAGAGCGGGATGCTGCAGTTACTCTTTTGTTGTTGTAGTTACCTCCAAATTTTAACACTGAAATAAATAGTCTTCCACATTTCAGTTGTGGGAAAGCAAACAACAGTTGGCCTTTGCAGGGAGCCACACAGGTGTGGCTCCTGCCACTGCTGCCACTCACACGCCCACCAGTGCCACATGGGGCTCGTGTGCAGCACCATCCACACACCAACACAGTTCTGTCATTGAAAACCACTGATTTCCTTCTTCAGCCTAACATTTCTTTTTTTTCCCCATTAAACCCTGCAGCTATAATCCTCCAGGCAAGGAAAGAACTCTGGCAGAAGAAGGTTTTTAATGGCATGTTATCTGCACAGCACTGACTCGAATGGTTACTGATGTATGGGGATGTTCAATAAAACTTGCCATTTTATTTCATCCAGCCTTTCACCCCTAGATGGATAGTTTAAAAAATAACTTCAATGTTTTCCCAGATCTGCACAGGGCAATGTAGTTACTCTCAAAACTTCCCTAAGATTGAAAATACATGGAAAAAGAAGACAATTCTCTGTTCAATGTCTCTGAGTTGCATCAGTGAGTCAAACTCTGTCTGAACCACATTCCCTGCTTCTCTTTTTTTTTTTTTTTTGTGTGTTTTACTTCTCCTCCTGCAGCTTTGTTATCAACTAGCGAGTCCTAGTAATCTATTGCAAATTTACAGCTGTTTTTTTACTGAGATTACACATTACCCATTAAGATGGTGTAAAAGTGCCATAATTCACCTCCAAGTTAGGCCTCCAGTGTGCACAAGATACTTTACACAAACTAGGGAGGCAGAACTGTGATAGGGCACATGTTCTGCACAAGAATTATGAGAGTCATCAATAGCTCCATGGTAAAGTGTAACTGAGAAGTTTGGAACCATTTATTTAACAAGCACAGAAGCTCACAAATGCACTAGACTGGGAGGGTTTGGTCTCATTGCCATGTGACATAAGAAATAGGGAAGCAAAAGATGAAACAGAAAGGCAGTAAATCAAAAGCTGATGAGAGCAACTAATTCTTCAGTTTGATATCCTCAGATTTGAAAGGGAAACTGTAGTGAACTTTCAAGGCCAATCTGTGTATTTACAAAATCTTCAGTGATAGTTAAAACTGTAGAGGAATCGCTGCTCATCAGGGCTACAAGCACAGCACTATTTGTAGCAGGTGGTGATATCTTTTATCCTTTATGACACAGAGACTTTTAAGCACACACAAGTTGCTTCACTAGATATAGAGGCAAAACACTTTAGACCTGAAGCAGGAGTTCTGTTCCCAGAAATTTGACTGTTATTGTATTGGTTAGACAGAACATACCATAGCTTTTTAGGGATTTATAATAATAGCAACAAAAATCATGGATGGAGTATAAAACTTCATGCCTCAGACACCAGTATCTTAAGCAGAATTTAACAAGGAGCAGCTATAGAAAAGGAAATGTCTTCATTTTGAGTTACAATATTTGAAGGTGTTAGACAAACCGTGCACAAAATTTACCAAGGGTAACAGCTCTTTTTGTCTGGGATTTCAGTGCAAGATCTTCCTGAAGACATCAGCAACCTCCCTCCCCAGTCCAGGAAAGAATTATTGGCCCATTTTCAAATGCCTTCAATACCAGACTGGCAGACAGGACATAAACTTACTTAACTCTGGAAGAAGTTAAAACTAACACTTCACCACACCCACGTAGGGCTTATTAAAAGTTTGACAAGTGACATTTAAGTCCCTTTTTGGAGTTTTTCCTCCACTTCTCCCTAGAGGAAGAACTTCATGCTGTGGGAGTACAATGATTTATCTTATACAGGTCACTCAATGGACTTCATTGATCCTGCAATCACTAACCATGTCTGGATTTCAACCAGAGGCCAAATACAGAAACAGTTTGTATAATCCACCTTCTTAGATATTTTGTTGTATGAATTATTGGCTAAGAGGTGGGAGTGGGAGGAAGCAGCTGAGGCTGAAATGAAGCCAGAAAGCAATCCAATTACTGCTTGCTAAACCTACAATACTTTTTGTTGGACTTTTTTTTCTTTTTTCCCTTTAACTATTTAAGCGTAGGTTTGTCAGCCTGGACGTCTCATCTTTCCTTCTAATCAAATTCAGTGGTTTACCAGTAGGGAGAAAATTAAGCCAGTAGTGTGCACAACATAGGCTGCACAGCACAGTAGTCAAGAGGGTAAAAAAGCATTACAATTTCCATTTAAATCTCAGTTTTGGAAAATCAAAAATGAGTGGGAGTTGTGGGATGGGAATACCAGACAACTATTTATATCAAGGACTTTAGATCTGGGCTGAGCCTTTGAACAGGTGGGAACCATAGCTGGGCTAAGCTTGCAAAAAACATTTTTTACACCAGGACCCCCTGAGCTCTGCCCACTGGGAGAGGACAGCTGGACAGAGAATTGCTGCCAAAGTTAGTCTGGGTATGAGCTGGCCCCAAGCCTGTCCTTGAAGGAAGGACATACACAGGTGTAGCCAGCTCATGAAAAGCCAGTCTTGCATGGGGTGCTGGGACTACAAATGGTTAAGTCTTTGTGTAGCTATTCACTTTGTTTTATATTTCGTCCTCCTTTCCTGTATTATCTTTTTGTGCATGTATATTCTGATTTACAAAGACAGCAACTGGCCATACTATGCTGCTCATCCTGTAGAGAAGGCAAAAAGGGGACGCATGAGAAGACATTTCCACTGTTCAGAGCCTTGATGGATACAGTTTGAGTCCACAGTGCAGGCAGGTGGTGCAGGTCCCACCACCTCCAACAGAGTTAGAGTCACTTCCCCGAATACATGAGAGGAGCAGGAACTTCATAACCTGACACAAGTAACACATGAGACCTCCAAGGGCTCAGGAAAATGTGCTCCTCTTTTCTCAAAGGAGAACAGATTCCTAAAGGGATATAGTCTGGCCCCAGTACTGGACAGAACAACCCTGATGGACCTTGAATATTCCATCCTCACTTCAGTCACAGGTCAGTTGCAAGTAAGCCAGAAACCTAATTCCAGTCTGGCCTGAGATTGTCACGGCTTGCCAACCAGAAAGAACCCACAAAGTGGTGTTTCCATGTGACCTGGAAGCTACTGACTTGAACACAGAATGAGACATGCAGAATTAAGTCTCCTCTGAATTTGGAGTTTCTTCACAAGGAAAACGAACTTGTGAAGGTTAATTCCCAGCAGAGAATCCTTTCTAGCTGTTGAAGGTGCAAGAAAATTCAATTTGAACATCAATAGGCTGCAGAAAACTGACATGGAGAACCAGTACCTGAATCCAAACTTTCGACTCTCAAGCAGAAGCCTGCTACTGAAACCAATACAGACAGATAATTTTTTATAAAACCTCGACTGAATTAAAGTGCCACATCCCAAATCCTCCAGAAATAAAGAAGTGTAAACCAGTCACCAGTTGGCTGATCATGCAATGTGCTTCTGTGGTGCTTGGGATTCTGGAAAGTAGAGGTGGTGCAAAAAAGTTGAGTTCCCTAAAAGAAGTCATCTTGGAAAGAAGAAGGGAGTACAGACAGAAGAAAGATGAAATCTTGGCTACAGAAAAGATCTGGAAGGTAAGTTTCTTCCAGCTACTGATTAGCAGCCCCTAAAGAGATTATTTGACACTTTTAGAAAACTTTATCATATCTGATGAAGTAGAAGAAAACATATCTTCCTGTACCAAACAACTGTCTCTAGTGCTCCAGCTAATATGCTTGAAAAGAGAGGAGAGGGAGAGGGAAAGGGAAAGGGAGAGGAAGAGGAGAGACAAATTTAGAATGGCAGCCACCCCTTTTAAATCAGCTTCACCACTGAATGATCTGTCCTAGTAGATTAAAGTTATAAAGTTTGTAGTGCTGCCATCCCTGTGTTCATTCCATTTGCTTTTGTACACAAGGCACTGAAGCATACTATCTTTCAAAAAAGCAACTGAAAGTCGGCTGTGCCTCTTTGAGTCACAAAATAAACCTCTCAGCCCAGAAATGTGAAGTTAAAGGCATCTCTTAGGTTCCCCAAGGCAGCCTGAATGCTGTGCAAAGGCACTGATGTAACACAAGCTGTTCTTTGGCCAGTTCAAGTTGGGGAGCACATCACATAGAATGGTCCTCATTTTACATCCTTTGCTGCATCCTTTGCCTCCCAGTGCTGCAAAATCCTGCTCCAGGGTGTTTTAATAACCCCTGTACATGAATCAGTGCAGCAGTATGTGGGAGGCAGTGGTTTGCTTCAGCTTACTGTGAGAAAATTTAAAGCAGATGCTGAACCAGGTGATGCTCACAAGTGAGAAGGAATGATCCTGCTCAATCCAAATTTACAAAGTCATCCACTTTGTACATACACACTTATGCTGCATTTAAAATCTTCTCCAGCTGGGATCCAGATTCATCTGCAACATCTACAGGTATTCTTGGGAAAATACATCTGTAACCTAGAAAGCATTAAAGTTCTTACATTTTCATTTACATGGAATTTAGGTGCCTAAGAGCAGGACAACAGTCTTGAAAAAATCTCACTTCCACACCCAGATGATTTTTAAGGCAACATTGCCTCCATATGCCTTAACCTGTGCCATCACATACACCCCAGTGGTCTTCATTTTTGCTGAGACATCTTCCCACCACCTCTGGCACCTGCAGACCAGGTGTTCCTGCACTGCTCCCACTTGATTTACTGAGCACACTCAGAACCTGACATTTAGCTTGACTGAGAAACATCCAGTAAGGGGAGTTATTTGCAATGTGTATCACACTCTGGTGGCTAAGAGATCCTGCTTAAAACAGACTAAGCTTCTGTAATCCCCAAGAAGAGCTGCTGAGCAGAAGGGTGAGCAGGGGAACTGTCTCCTCTTCTCCTGGGGCACTACTGTGGTGTGCACAGATCCAGGAGGAGTGCAGATTTGAGGCGCAGGTCTTTGTGCTAGCATGGGAACATATTCAAGCAGAGGTATCATCACCTCTCTTTCAAACAGTACATTAGTAAAACATTTACTTTTTGGAGTTTGCTCTGCAGATCTCTGCAGGCTGTTACCATCACCTGGATATCCTGAAAGAAGCTACTAAAAGATTTAAAAAAAAGAAGAAGCATTCTGCAAAGTTGTAAAACAGCATGAGCATTGCTACTTTATATACTAAAATTTTCCTTAGATGCTCCATGATATATAAATATTGATGTATGAAGTTAAGCTTTCTGTCCTAGGCCTATTTCCAGCTGTCCTATCACTGTACAAAGCTATCTTTATTCAACAGGCAAAAACAGCAGAACTTGGTACCTGTATATTTGAAAAAAATATTGCTAATGCTTTCATTTAGCAGAAAGTAGAGCCCCCACATCGCTTGTACTTAACATTGGCAGATTTAGGCTTGAGTCACTAAGAGTCACCTCTGTATCATCATGTTACAAGTCACCACAGATCAGCTTTGCACAATGAATATATGCATTTAATACACAGCACCACAATTTGACTATGTTCCTCATGCACCTTAATTGTACAGATTAAAGAAATCATAGCACTGACATACTGAGGGCCATTCTACCTGAGATTTCAATTAGGCATCTTCAGAAAGTTTCTCAAAGACAGACTTGCTTCCAGAAATCCAGCAGAAGAGCCTCTACCATGCCGTATGACTGTACAGCAAAACCAGCAAACCCTCTCTGCTCTCCCCTCCCTGAGACAGCACTCCTTGCAGGATAACATAGAGTGTTGCTGTGGAAGTTATTTTCCAAGCTGTACCACAATGGAATAAGTGTGACCGCTCTTCATCTGCTGCACACAGTAGACAGACACTTGAGTTGCATGTGTTTAATGATAAAATAAATGCAATGGCACTGCTGAAGTTATTCAGAAGTGGCAGGAGGGGATTGCACAGAGCAGGAGAGTCTGTGGGAGGTGGACAGGACTCTCAGGTCTTCTCTCTTGGCTTCCCCATGTAAATCTCACCCATCTCTGTATGGCCTCCCTGAGTCCCACAAGCCCTTAGGGACAGTCACTGCCCTGGCCACTTCCAGTCCCCTTTCACCTGCTTGCTCCAAAACCTACTGGCCTCTGTTATCACCCCTGCCTCAGCCACCAGGCACCCTATCACTTCCTCCTGGTCCCTTGCCTTCTTCAACCACCACCAAATTTGTGGATTGATGGACTCTCAGATGGTTTCTCAAATTCCTCCTTAAATTCTCTCCCTCCCTTCTACCCAACTATTCTCTTTCCCATGCTCAGACAAGAGCTCCGCTATTGCCAGGAATTTCAATCCTGCCACTTTTCCCAGTGCTGCTGAGCTGCTCCTGGAATTTGCACTTTTATATATCATTTCACCTATGAAACCCAATCTGCAAATACTATTTTTTAAGAGAATGGCATTATTTGACTTATCAAAGTAATTTTTTAATACAGAAAATGTTTCTGCCTAAGAAGACGTTTAACATTCAGACATTGTCTTACCTCAGTCGGATGTTTGGAGATTATGCAAAACATTTTATCTTCTGATGAAGCAGAAATTCTTTGCACACTGTGAAGAAGTTTGCATCTTTGTTTTACTCATCCAGAAAGACAAAAGCGTTGTTTACTATCCATTGTTGAGAGATCTCGAGGTACTTCTAAATCTTCTTATTTTCTTGCTGTCTCAGAATGCTTATAGATAAAGATTGATTAGCAAATCCTTATAGAACTGCTTTGAATATAAATTAGTTGAAAGAAATTTGCACAGGGATGTTTAACCTGAGAAGACTATGTACTATTATTTTGTAATATTTTATTCTTGTAATAAAAGATAATAAAATTTTAAGATCTGACTTGCTTCTTCTAGATGAATTTGTACATTTTACATTTATAGAGAGAAAAATATAGGTAATTACCCTATAAATGTGATTGAATGGTTTTTTAAAATATATATAGAAGAACCTATACATGTAAATATATAAAAATCAAATGCATATATTATTCACAAGGAAAATAATCAGCCTTTATTTCTAGAAAAGCCAAAAAATTAAATCTTTTGTAGAAAAAACTCCGTTACCTCTATGTCTAATACTGATCCATTCTCACTTTGTGTTCTCAAGCAAAATCCCCAAGAACTTTAAAAAAAAATCCATTTACTCTTGTCCTCTAAACTATGGTTTTGGTGAATAATCTTGTGTTGAGAAAGGAGATGCTGCTTGGGAAAAAAACACAACTAGCAACAACAAGACCTATAAGATTCCCTTTGGGCAGAGAAATAATGTAATTTAAGTGTAGCTTGAGGTAGTTCCAGATCTGGTGACAATAAGGTACCTGAGCAGCAAGCTCCATGCCAGGAGCCTCTGCTCACTGAAGGAGACTCATTATGTCAAGTCAACAGAGAAAGCAAAAGGTCAAGGCTAAAGGCTAGAAACTTAGACTTTGAATCTTACTGAAAATCTTTCAGATTGGAAAAACGAGGTCAGAGGGTAAAAACAAGTACACTGAACTTCCTGGTTAATATTTAATTAATGGGACATTTTCAAAACTGCATCAGACTTCTTCAATTCCTCAGAAGCAACCAAGCTCAACTGTGGTCAAGGCTCATCTCTGCTATGCAGCTACCAGGGGCTCTGGAAAACTATATGAATTTAGGATTGGATTTCTTCAGCTCAGTATTGGGTCTGTAAACTATGACCTACATGCAGCTCAGACAGCAAAGCCCCAAGCAGCTCTCGTAGCCACATCCGCTCAAGCACCAGCTATGCCGAAGAGGCCGCGCTAAGCACATCTCACTTGAAACCACTTTATTCAGAGCATAACCTCAGAAAAGAAAATGTGGTTTCTCTTTTCTTTAACAACCTAAAAACACCTGTTGTTTTAAAATTTCAGATTTCCTATGCATCACATGCAGATTTTGAGCACCCGTCTTAGGAGCAAGGCACTTGTGGTGGAGGGTGAAGTTCTTGTGTGTCAGGAATGGCTCCCTGTCCTGCAGTCCCCTGCACCAGCTGGCTGACACCACACTGATTTCACGGAAACAGAGCCCATTTTGCCATTTCTTTCCTTGTTTTCCGACCTCCCTCCTACCATGAATCAGTAGATTAACATTTCAGAGCTTTCCAGCTCCTGGTAGCAGTGAAAGCTCCATACAAAAGTTCTCAATATGAACAAGTATTTGCTGTTAACTGCAGGGAATAATTCACAGGAAGAAATTTTTTTCACAGACTGGAATTTTTAATTTTTTATGATTTCTGCATAGTATTTTATAAATCTCATAAATGTGACTGTGATGGCCATGATATAGAGATTAAGTCCATAAAAGTATTTATCCTCCCTAAATAACTACCTACTATAAATATTATTGACTGTTATCTCCATTTACAACTAAGAACGGATTTCAACATATAACAATATAAAATCATCTTGTAAATTTTCCATTAAACTAAACTATCCTGGGAGAGACAGCAGGTTCTCTGAAAAAAACAGTCCATCATCTGCTTCAGATGATATTATTTCTATTTCCACTCTTGACACACCTAATGCTATTACTCTTCACTACCATCAACTGCAATGATACCACTGCAACAATAAACAAAAGGCAGAAGAGACATATCTTTAATGCCCCATTAACAGAAATATCCTCATTTATAGTTTGTTTTGTGCACACCATTGTTTTTAAACCATAAGTATACCCTTATCTTTAAAAAAAAAAATTAAACTTGGAGGGTAAAATCCTGTCAATAAATATACAGTGCACTATATAATTAACAAGACTCAAAATGCAATAGTTGTTGCTGATGTATGATCAAAGTGGAGATTCTCTGTGCAGGCTTCATGAAACTTCTGAGAAGTTTGAAAAGTCTTCCAAAGTTTGAAAACAAACAAATACATTTATGTAAAAAAAAATATATATTTCTGCATCGCAGCAGATGAAATGTTTTGTTCAGTGTACTGACTTTAAGATGGCTTCATCCACTATCAGAGAATACCAGTGGCAATATTCATAAGAAGCAAGGAGAAATAATTTCATTGCTCCGTGACCTAAGCACACATCCATCCCTGAGGTCTTCTGCTGAATTAAATAGGCACTGCATATTTTTAAAAACCTTATGAATTCAATTCTTATGAATTATGAAGATGGCCTCAGAGGAAAGAAAAATCTCTGCATAATTACTAACACAGACATAGGTGTGTACCCTGCCTTCTGTGTGACAGTGACAAAAACGGCCTCCTTATTAAGAGTGGTGATTTTGGTACACAGACACAGCTAAGGAACTTGTGACCTCTCAAATGTCCAATCTGATGCATGTTCTGAACACTGCCTCGAGTCCTGTCAGACTTGAATGCTGAGTTTATACGCTATTGACTCCTAAATGGTGTAAGATCGTGCTCAGCGTCATTGCTACCAGAAGGTTTCCTAATTTTAAAGCGTTTTTTGTTACATGTTACAAAAATTCTCTGTAGGGAGCCTCCCTGCAGACACACGTCAGCTGTGGTTGGCAAAAGCAAAAAATACAATGAAAGCAAAGCAATCAAGTACCAGACTCACCAAAAATACTGCAGTATTTTTCCTGCCTTTGGAAAGTGCTTTATTTGTGTTCACCTCTCAGAAAGACACCTACATTTCTTTAGCTTGTGGAAAAAAAAACCAAAACCACTATACAACCCACCATCGATTGTTAAAGCCAGAGCTGTTAAGAGCTCTTTGAGGGTTTGAAGAGTGAAAGAGTTTATACGGTGTTTGCAGCATTTTACATAAAAGACAGTACTTTCATGTTCTCCATGTCCCAGCTTCTTAAAAATTAAGAAACTTTCCCATGTTCTGTTCTTCCACAGAAGACTTAAAATAACTTGTCTGTAATTAGACACAAAGATACTCATAAAAACTACAAATACACTGACCCTCCTTAGGTATGGTGCTATCCAGGACTAACAGATCCAGCTGGCTAAGAGGTAATTTAAAAGTTTAACAAATTGCAAGATAAGATTTCTACAAATAATAAAAAAACAGAAAGAGAAAATTATCTGGGACCTTGAAATCAGACACCACTGAGGACTAGATTAGGTTAAACTCAAACTGTATCATGAATTCAAATAATTTAGGTACCAAAAAGAAAAAAAAAAAAAAAAAGAAAAAAAAAAAGGCACATGAGAGGCACAGAACCATCAGCATAGACGAGTTACAGAGAGACACCACAAGAATATGAGGACTGTAAAAACCCACTTGCACTTGCAGTGAACTCCACTCCTTGTATAGGCAGATGCATTAGTCCTTAAGAGGGAAACCATTAAAAAGTAGGGCAGCAGTTTCATCTGAGGGAAACAATCTGGGCAATCCTTTTGGGGATGTTTTCTTCAAAAGGGGCTGTCCCTTTTTATAGTTCAAGGCAAGATACACATTTCTTTTAAAAGTTTATCTTACTAATTCTGACTACTCCAGCTTTGTTAGTGGTAAGTAATTAAGATGTATTAAAATGCAACAAACTGTCCCTATGAGTTAAGAAAATATTTTCTTTAAGATCCATAAGGTCAAACTCTGCTTCCAGCAAAAAAGTACCTTCTGTCTGTCTTTTGAAGCAGAAATGTTCTCTTTCTGATGCTCCTAGGCTTTGAAAGATAAAGCCCCCTGACAGACACATATTTCAAGACAAGAGACTTTATCATAGAACCACCAGCAGAAATCATTCACCAAATGAAGTCATGAACTGAAAATTACTAATGGAAAGGCGTAATTTGGCCAGTTTTCTGTACTGCCCTACCCATGCTCACAAAATCTAGGGGCTGGCTTAAAAAGCCTTCCTTCAGATCTAAGGATTGTTTCTAATATTCTGCACAAAGCTGTTACATAAACCCACTGATGGAGATGTCTTCTTGCCATCCCAGAGCCAGCCTACTCACTGATTCCAGACACCCAGGCAGGTAAAGCCTCAATGAGGAGAGCTCTGGTCAGGGTTATGCAGGAACATCTTGTACCTCTGAGCCACACCTGCAGGGAGCTGGATCCAAGGGAGCTGCCACACCCCTGCACAGGGGTCCCTGGGAAGCAGAAAGGACACGTGGGCAGGTGGGGGGACACCCTCTGCTCTGCTGCTCTGCACTGCTGCTGGAGCAGGGGAACCAGGCAGCACCAGGCTGCACAGCCCGCTGGCAAGCAGGTGCTCAGAGAGAGATCAGGATTTCCCATCCCCATCTCCCCAGGCGGCTTCTGATTTAATGAGGAAAAACGGCATAAAATACAGGCATTGCCCTGGGAGCTGGAATCAGCACCAGGTGCCTGCCCCTGTTGCATCTGACATCACTGCTTTTTTTGCACAAATCCAGCTTAAAATGCTGTACTAGCCTCAACATTTGAGTAGTAACTAGAAAATGCAAAAAAATCTAACTCAGGTTGGGATAATTCACTTCTGCACCACGAGAAGCAGTTTCCTTCATTTTTATTTGGGAAAATTATTTTATTCTGAGCAATTTTATCTAACCAGCAGGGCTAGAACTATGGACTAGAACAATATATGATTGCTTTAGCATAGGAATGTATTCACCCTCAATGTCAAGCCATTAATAGGCTGAACCTGGTTATGGGCATGAGATTTGTTTTTCAAGCTTCCCTAAGCCACAATCACAAGACACTTCCCTAAGGACAGCTGTAAAGGGATATCACACTGAGATTTCATACCAACAGCAAAAAAAAAGCTCAGGTAGATGTCAATCTTCAGTGACAAGCAATTGAAAAGCTAATCCAAGATGACACAGCTAATTAATATCAAAGACTAAATACATAAAACATTGCTTGCAGACCAGATTGCAGCAGAGCCACCACAAAAGGATTTCAATCATGTGCCTCCTGCACTTCTCCCACCCCACATCCCCAGGGGGTAGAAGATAAACCCCGAACCAGTATTAAGGGTTTCACCTCCAAGCAGGCTAAATACTAAGCCCATAACACTCACAAGTTCCAGGCTCTGGTTAAATGATTTCCCCTGAACCATGCAGACCCCACCTTTCCTCCATCCATCTTACAGGGGCCTTCAGCTCCCAGTTAGGCAGGATGGGGAGGCCCCAGGTCAGGGCCATGAGGAAGGAGGGCTGCAGGATCTACACCTACCATTCAATGTAAATCTGCTCAGCTCATGGCACAAGTATTTCTAAAAGGTAAGTTAATCCAAGTGTTGTTCACTTTGTGAGCCAAAACTTGAAATAAATATTGGTATTGCTTTTACTACCTTTGATCACTTGTTTTGGAAATAGCATCACTTTTGATTTCTGAACTGAAAGCTTACAACTGTTTTTAATATTCCACTTGATGTAAATGATTCTACAGAAACAGAGTCAAAAATGCTCTTTTCAGTTTTAAAGATTGCTTTTGAATGTTTAGTATAGCTGTACTTACAGCATCTTTAAATTCCAGTTAGAAAGTAACTAAAATAATACATTATCAGAATTCTTTTTTCCCTCAGTGTGAGTTCTCTAGTGTCTGCACTGGGAAATTATTATAATTAATGTAATTTTCAACCACAATTATTGTTTTTAGACACACCCAGCTCCTAATTCTATCACCAAACTCTTGACATCAGTAACATTTTAAAAAAGTTCAGGTACCGAATTAAATGGAAACTTTTAATAACTTATCAATATGTATACTTGATATTCTTGGCTGCAGAAAGGGATAGCATCATAATATTAAAGAAAAACAGGTATAAATCTAGCTGTAAGAGCCATATAAACAAGTCCATCTATGTCAAGAATTCCTATGAGCCTCGCTTTTACTCAAAAACTGTATTTGCTATACAGACTATTTGCTTTTAAAATAATAGGGTTAAACTGTTAGTCATTCTAACTATTCATATAGAAATGTTAGTTGGAATACTTGTTGTAAACCCTTCAGGGTGACAAATGAAAGATAATAAACCCTTGATCAATGTAACTTTTATTTATTCATCCAGGAACAGAGGATATCATAGGCAACAACGCCGCCTAGGAGAACAAGAATTTCACATAAACTGTTTTGGCAGAAACACGCATTTAAATAATCATCCAAATCACCACCTCACTATCTCTATCTTTAAAAAAAATCAAAACTAAACAAACAAAAAATGCAGAAAAAGAAACAAAATATTTGAACAAACCAACAGGCCAGATATTTTTTAATTTAATGTCTATGCCAGCCACATATGTCCCTGATTTTAGAAGTCATAATACTTAGCAGTGACAATGGCACCTTTCATTTGCAAACACATAATAAACATGAACTGACTGCAATTTTACCACAATACCTCACCACAGCTAATCAACAGGACTGCCTGCTCTGCCCTCAGCCTGGGGAAGTGCTGATTTAAGTTTGTGCCGCCAGGCCCCTGCATGACAGTGTCTGCACCCTGCAAAGCACTACCCACAGAAGTGAATTTAGCAAAAACTGACTGACCAAACTACAGCACATCATCAAGCAGGTTTTTCCACTCAGTGCTAATATTTTCTTTTATATTGCAAGAAGAACTGACCGGACCAGGACACAATTTAATGTAAACCATTTGGAGTGAAAGGTGTTATCTTGCCTAGCGAAATCTCCCCCTCACAGTCCAGCTCACAGGCAGAGTCAGTGGCAACCTCATGGTCAGGGGAGATCTGGGACATCCTATCAAAAGGGTCCTCGCGATTTTCCTCACAGTCAACCACATTTGGGATCATGTTAACATAAGCAGTCACTATCTCCTTATGGTAAAGGGTGTCCTGGTTGTAAGAGATAAGCTCATTGCTTATATTAACAGTCTCCACTGCAGTGCCAGAGCAAAACTGACCACATCCCAGGAGGTTGGAGAAAACCTTTCTAAAGTCAGCATTGAAGGCATAGATGATGGGGTTAAGAGAAGAGTTAGCCCAACCAAACCAGACAAAGATATTAAAGGTGGTCTCACTGACGCAGGGCAGGCCAGCATGGGGGTCACTGGGTGGGCTCTCGCAGAAGGGAACCATGCAGTTCAGGATGAAGAATGGCAACCAGCAGCAGACAAAGACACCCATGATGACAGAGAGCGTCTTTAACACCTTGGTCTCTTTCCTGATGGAGGACTTGAGGCTTGTGTGATGGTGGCAGTCAATGTGGCTGCTCCGGCAGCTCTGTGCATGCTCGGCTGCTCTCTCCAAGGAAGAGATACGACGAATCTGCACCTGGGCAATGCGGTAGATTCGGGTGTAGGTAACTATCATGATAGCCACCGGGATATAAAAACTGATCAAAGAGGAGGAAATAGCGTAAGTCCTGTTGAGGCTGGAGTCACAGCTCTCTGATGGTCCAGTGAGAGTATCATTGTTGCCAGAGGTGCCATCAGAGGGTCTCACAGCCGCTAATGCCACCCATGTGGTACTCATATCTTCTGCCCAGGTGGTGACAGCACCTGCTGCTGCCCAGGCAGTGCCAAATCCATCTCCAATATCATCAGCAGCAACAACATCCCCACCTTTGTGCCAGTTGAGCTGGACAGGGATGAAGGAGATGAGCACAGACAGTGCCCATGCCACGCTAATCATCACCAGAGCCAACCGCTGGGTCATCTTTCTCTCGTAGCGGAAGGGGCTGGAGATAGCCCAGTACCTGTCCACGCTGATCACGCACAGGTTGAGGATGGAGGCCGTGGAACACATGATATCAAAGGCCACCCAGACGTTACAGAAAGCCCCAAAGGGCCAGTACCCGGCTACCTCTGCCACCGCCTTCCAGGGCATGACCAGCAGGGCCACCAGTAGGTCCGAGACAGCCAGGGACACGATGAAGATGTTGGTAACCTTGCTCCGCAGGTGCCGGTAGCGGACGATGGCCGCGCACACGAGCACGTTCCCGAAGAGAGTCCAGAGGATGAGCAGCGCCAGCAGGCTGCCCGCCGCCACCTGCGCTGCGCCGGGGGCGCCCGCCGTGCCCCGCGCCTCGCTGGGGGGCCCCGTGGCCGGGGGCGGTGGGCTGCGGCCACCCCGCAGCATCGCTGGCGGCTCCCGCCGGCGGCGGGGCGGCTCCGGCCGGGATGCGCCGAGCAGCCAGCGCCGCCCCGCTGCCCGGCCCCATGGGGCCGCTGCCCCCCCCGCCCCACCGCCACCCCCCGCCGGATGGCCCCCTCGGCCGCTCGGCGCTCCGGGCTCCGCGCCTCGCCGCTACCGTGGCGCCAGCCCTGCCGGGATGCCTCTCCCGCGCTCCAGGGACCCGGCCTGGGGTTCCCGTCCCGCGCTCAGCGCAAGCACCTCTGCTCGGGACCCCCGCCCCGCGGCTCAGTGCAAGTACCTCTGCTCGGGATCCCCGCCCCGCGGCTCAGTGAGGATGCCCCTGCTCAAGGTCTCCGCCCCGCGGCTCCTTCCAGGGGCTCCCGCTCCGCAGTTCGGCGCGTAGCCCTGCTCGGGACTCTGTCCCGGGACCCGGTTTGGGTACCCGCCTCGCGTCCTTTCGCTTGCGCTCCCCGCTCCGCAGCTCAGCGCGCTCCTCTCTTCCCAGGCTCCGCGGCTCAGCGCGCACCCTGCCCGCGGCACACGCGGCTTCGCGCCCGCTCCTTCTGGGTTCGCTCTACGCCCCCGCGACTCCCGGTGGCTCCTGCCCGGGCTGGCGGCTCCGCTCGCCCCGCGCCCGCCCGGGCTCCCAGCGCGGCGGAGCGACGCTCCCGATCCCCGCCGCCCGGGCCGGCCCGCCCGCCCCCGCCGCCCTGTGAGCATGCTCCGCCTCCCGGGACGCCCCGTCCGGGCCGGTGGGCACCGCGGCTGGCACGGAACGGACGGAACGGAAAGGAAAGACGCAGCGGGGCCAGCCGCCCTCCCCGCTCCTTCCCTCCCTCCGAGACCGAGTCACCCTCGCGATTCCTCGGTGCCGTCTCCGGCTCTGTGCGGCGGCTTTGCGCGGCACAAGAGAAGAGCGCGGTTCCACCGCGGGGAGCGGGGAAATGGCCCCAGCACCCCCGGGGCAAGAGAGGCTGTCCAGGACGGGTACGGACACGGCTCGGCCGGCCTCTCGCTGGGAGCGATCGGGGCTGAAAGGTGCGGTGTTGGAAGCGGGACGGGCTGGGTGTCTTCCACAGGGATGGGAAATAGTGTGCCTCCCTACTTGTTCCAGTGACTTCTACTGGATGGCTGAGATGTATTAGAGATAGAAAGCCCGGCAAGCGAAAATCCGATTCTCTCTCTTATCAGCTCTATGGGATGAATCACTCCCCTCGGTGGTGCTCCAGCACAACTAGAAACAGACTCTGACCGTGAGCATTACAGGTGTTAATGCTCTTGGATTCACCGTGTGCTAATATCATGCTTGAGTTTCTTCAGAGAACATGTCTGAGTTATTTTTATTGAAAATACAATTGTTTTAGTTCCTCTAAAACTTAATTTCTTTTCAAAACGGTTGCCAGAGATCAAGCCCGTTCTTGACTCCACAGCCTGGGGTTTGGCACTGAAAGGGCTGAAGAACTAACGCTCTCCAGGGGCCCTTCCAGCTGCTTCTCCAGGCAGATTGGGAAGGACAAGAATCACTATACCTTGCTGGATCTGCAGTGACATGAAGGAAGATTAAGTGCTAGAGTTACTAAATACAAAGGGAAAAGAAAAAAAAAATCAATCTAATTCTGAAACCTTTTAGGTAATTTTATAAAATTGTCACAAGAAAACTGAAGCTTCACTTTAGCTCTCGCTTAAGAAATTGACACTACTTTTCCACATTTAAGCAGAGTTATATTTAATATTGGAGGAAGAATTTAGCTTTTGTCACCACTGAATTCTAAACAGTGTGACTAAAGCTCTGATGCTGAGGCAATGTGTTGCTTGCACAAACTCTGCTTTCCCAAGCAATGCCTCCTACAATTTCTCTAAACGAAGAAGCAGATTGCACAAGTATTTGTGCACATGCCTGTTGAAGCTGCTTGTCATGGGGATATTTTGTAATGTAGTTAATGGGGACATTTTATTCCAAAAAGCAATGATCCAATTTGCTTGTTTAGCTTGTATTCATTGCTTCAGCAGTATAGAGGTGCACACATTTGCTTGTAATGTGGTATCTGTATATATGTGTGTGTTTACACGTGTGCTGCCAGTACGCATCAGCTATTTAAATAAACACACGTGTAGGTATATCTGTCTTAATAGCAAAAGTAGCCCAATAAAAGCTACCCTGCTCACAACTCAGCAGCCCCTTGCCCACACTGGTAGCTCGGTACAAATCAGAGGTGCAGGTGTGTGTCATCTGCCAGCTCTGCCGGGTGTGCTGGAGTCAGGCACAGAGGAGGTGCAAGCAGATGGGAAAGATGCCTTAACTCATTGAAACAAAAATTATAACAGCACACTTGTCAGATGTCTAAAGAATGAAGTTTTGCTGTGCTTTGTTCTTTACTGTCTGCAATAGGTGGACCCAAAGTGGAGGACCTTCCAAAGTATCCCATTTATTGGCCAAGAGTTGTATTTGGCTGTCTGAATCCTGTAACTCAGAACATGCTATATCCTTTCCCACCCATTTAATCTTTAGCAATCATTCTTGGTTTCCAGCTGGTGTGAACTGATGTTGTTCCCCAAAGCTCCCTGTGGATAAAGATCCAGCTTTGAGCTGGGGGAAGATTTGTCACCCAAAGGTGCAGCTGTCAATGGGTGCATCAGTGATAGGGTCTCCAATACTGATCCAACATTTCACGCATGCATGTTCAAAACTTTCTTTCAAGGCAAAGGAATGCATTAGGAGAGCAGGAATATTTTCAATGGTAGTAGAAAGAAATCCTAGTTTGTGAAGGGTGGCACGTGAGACTAAAACTCCCTTGCTGACAGACTCAGTGAGTTGGGAAGAAGTGGAGCAGGAAGGACAACTGCTTTGTGCTTTTACGGGATCATTTATAATGGCATCAGGTCAGAGAAACAACCATTTAATGGGGACATTTATGGTTTGTTATAACATTCCTTCCAGTGCCATCAAAATTTTTTGAGCCTGAGATAAAAACCTTTCACATTTATAGGTTATTAGCATCCTTTTTTAACTTTCTGTAGGCAGTTTGCATATAAATCTCATTTTAAGAATAGTCCATTAAACCCACAGCTGTCACTTGCTGAAAGATCTGGGGTGGGGTTTTTTTCATCCTGAAATCATCTTTTTAATGTCTTTTGTGCTTTTCCTTCAGAGCTTTGCCTAATTTTTCTTTTTTTTTATTCACCTGTTAAAATTGCAGTTCTCTCTCACAGCTGGCAGATTGGAAGTAATGGAATTTAACTGCTATTGCGATGGCTCTGACCAAAAAAAAAATCTTTTCAGTTCCTGGTTTTAGAAATATATGTTTTACTAGCTCTTTCCCTTCATTACCACATTTTCTATTTCCACTTCAAAATACAAATGACTATTGTTCTGCCTAATAATATTTATTTAAAAATCATCAACATGCATAAGTTCACACATTCCCTCATCTGAGACATACTTGGTGTAAAGAGATAGGAAAATAATTAATGCTGAAAGGAAATTAAAATACAAAGAGACAGGTGTACCACTGAGGTTTAGACTGTAAAAGCATCCCATCAAAAACCTCCCATTACTGTTAGGCTCTAAAACAGAGAAGAAGAGGTAGTGGTAGAGGCTTAAGTGTAACAAGGATGCTCACTTTTATTCACTGACACTGATGCTTTTTATGCTCAGGTGCAGGTGTATACATAGCCATGTGAGAGTACTAAGGAAGGAGGAAGATAACTGGTATCACCACTTTATGGAGTACAGAAAAATCCATGCAGACTGCATTGGGTTCTGCTGTTCATGTTTCAAACAAAAATAAATATGAGCAATTGGAAAATGATCGGAAATGCATTACAGGAATTATGTCTGGGAAACTTCCTCAGCTGAGCAGAGGGCAACAGGAGGGTTAGAACCAGCTGGTGATATCTGACAAGGGAAAAGTTTTCTACAACAGATGACTTTCAATATTTTAGGTAAAGTTAGAAAAATTTCAGATGTTAAAAACTGAATCCATGAGAAATGAGGGTAGAGGTGGAGTACTCATTTTTAGCAGTAAGGACAATAAATGGCTGAAACAATTGGTTTTGGATTGTAATAGATTTGCCATCATTCGCAATCTGAAAGCCAAGGCTGAATGCATTTCTCAGAGGCTGTGCCTCAGCTCATCCCTCAGCTCTGTTTTGATTCCAAGGGTACCACACAGTACTCTGTAGTCCATGTTGTGGGAAAAGTAATTTTGGATGACTACAGTTACCCCCACTGGCCTTAAATCCTGTTTAGGTTTTTGTTGTTGTGATTAGCAGTATGTAACAGGATCTGTAATGAGTGTGGCATGGTTCCTACATCAGCTATGGATCACTCAGGGAAATAATGAAATAACTGTTTTTAGCAGAAGACATTTCCACATAATTTTATTTTTTTTAATTCCTACCAAGCTAGACTTCATTTACACCTGTGATAACAGATAAAATATGGATGCTAGCCAAGGCCAAGATCAAAGGGAACAGCATTTTTGTAAATATAATTCCTAATGTATTGACTTTGTTCATTTTGAGGCTTTTGTCTTATATTATCTTTTATTTTTAGATATTTATAATCATGTATTAAAAATAGTATCATTTTTTTCCTAATAAAGCAAGAGTTCACATGATTAAAACCACTAAAGATCAGTCACATTTAAAACAAGATAAATAAAAAGAGGTAACCCCCTATTTTTTACAATTCAGGAATTTTATTTGTATTCTCTGTGTGTGCATGGCCATATCCCAGGGGAAGAACTGTCCTGAGAAAATAATCAAGATGAAAAAGATGATTTTAATTTTCTGATGATGAACACTTCAAGATTTTTATTTTGTCTTTTCTTTTGTCAACTATACTATCAAACTGCAAATAAAAAGCAGGTGGTCTTAGTTCACCAAGGAGCTGCTGTAATTCTGTATTTAGCTTCAATAGTGTAACAATTTGCCCTGTGGAGTAATTTGAAAACAAATTTCTTTTCAGCATTCTGATTTCTCTGTTTCTCTAACCTACCATACATTAGGAGGATCTATGAATTTTATATTGAACATATAAACTACAGGCTTTTTTAGTTAAATAATTTTTATTGGAACTTTTACCAACAGCATCGTTTATCTTAGGATTTTACCCTGTCCGTTAACATAGTATGAGATTATCTTCCACAAAATGAGTAGGAAAACCAAATCACTCATGGAACCAAACAGTAATTTCAGCAATGAAATCAGACACTATTGTGAAGACTGTTAAGTCTGATAGAAAAGATGGGGCTCAGAAAACAGAAGTCAGCAGCTGGGTGTCTGCCTCCCAAGGAACACAGATGATGTCTCACAGGGTCAGACAGTGACTCATCCTTGGACTCCCCTCCTCCCAGAAGGCGGCTGCTGCATGGAAGGGAGTGGGGTTGGGAAGCAGGACACGCAAACCTCATCTGTTTCACTGGCACTGTGGGACAGCTGTATCCCTGCAGAAGAGCCTGTTGCAAATGCTACGCAGAAAACTGCAGAGACAGGTAATTTTACAAGTGTGCCAACAGTTAGAGCTGATAAGGTTTTTAATCTGTACTTTCTAGAGTTGTGTAAGAAGAGCATTAGGTTTTGTAGTTCAGAATTTATTTGGTGAAAGAATTCCAGCTTCAAATTTTTAAACATTAGTGGTAAGATGAGCAACTATGTTACTTTGAGATAAACAGCAATAAACTGCAACTTTTACTTATTTCTGCCTTTTCCCCCCCTTAAGCAGTACTTGAAATAACATGCTCATTTAGAATCCTTCTGGTTTCTTCTCCAACACGTGTAATGAGGGTAAAAGGAATTTCAAGTGCCGAGAGTGTCAAGCATCCCTGTAATGCCTTTAGGACCTCCTTGTTCTTCTGGCTGATGCACTGCAAATCAAAATACATTTTGAAAAGCATATGCTCAAATAAGTCAAGGCAAATACCCTAAATTCAGCACAAGGTCAATGTGTTGCTGCAGTGGAACAAAGTTTGCAAGTGCGGGCACAGCCAGCTCTTCTTGATATGGTGAAGTTTGGGTTCTTGACTCTTACTGGATTGGAAAGGTTTTCCAAAATGGAAAACAAAGAAAATAAAATTAAAGGTTTAGAGAGAAGAAAGACATTCTGATGCTTGGAAAGGACTCATGGACACCTTCAAAACTCTGTTTGGGTAGTGATACATCTTTTAAATTTATTTCTTGGTAATTAAACTATTAGATTCAAGCAGGCAGTGGTGGAAAACCCCACCTGGGGAGCACTGCAGGCATGCTTCTCGTACCTGGGAGAGGAGCAGCAGGAGGGACAAGGAAGGGAGTTCATGGAATCAGCTACCATTAAGATGTTACAAAGCTATTGCTTACTGCATTGTTGCTGTTGGTTGCTACCTTCCTACAAAAGTCATTGCCTGCTAGAAGTGAAATTACTAAATTCAGAAAATTATGGACTCAAGCTGGAACCAGACACAAAGTGTGGACTTAGCCTAAGGTATATTAATTGTATCCGTTCATTCTTAAAAGCATTCTAATCTTCAGTTAAGCCTGGTAAATATTTGATAGCACAATAAATTAGAATAAAGAAGTTACGGTATAATTTAAAATTCTGGCCAACCACTCACTCCCTCCCCCAGAGTGGGATGGAGGAGAGAATCAGAACAGTAAAGGTATGAAAATCTGTGGGTTGAGAAAAAGACAATTTAACAGGTAATAATGCAAAAGGCATGTGAGCAAGCAAAGTGAAACCAGGAATTAATTCACCCCTTCCCGTGGGCAGGCAGGTGCTCAGCCATTCCCAGGAACGTAGGGATCCATCACGTAACAGAGATTTGGGAAGATAAATGCAATCACTCAAAATGTGTGTCCCCTCCCCCACTGCTTCCTCCTTCTTCCATCAGGTTTATGCTCAGCACGAAGCCATAGGGTGTGGCATATGGTGTGCAATGTCCTTGGGTCAGTTGGGGTCAGCTGTCCTGGCTGCATCCCTTCCCAGCTCCTTGTGCACCCCCAGCCTCCTCACTGGCGGGGTGGGATGATGGACAGGAAAGGCCTTGGCTCTGTGGAAGTGCTGCTCAGCAATAGCTAAAATATCCCTGAGCTACCAGCTCTGTTTTCAGTGCAAGTCCAAAATTTGCACTGAAATCCCAATCCCAAACACAGCCCCACACTAGCTGCTCTGAAGGAAATTAACTCCATACCAGCCAAAATCAGCACATGTGGAGCTGTTCTTCACTCAAATTAAAATGCTGATGTAGTTCACCAGAATTAATGATTCCATGTGTGGTTTTCACAATATGGCTTTTAACTCCAGGTGTATTGTAGTGACATTCAAGCAAAGATTTATTGGAAACTAAACATAAAACACCCACTGCTTTGTTACAATTGAAGTAGAGAGATAGCAGCTGGTTCTCCTGCAACCCCTGTTCTTTCAAAACTTTCCACTTACTGCATCCATATTTATTTGTACTTAGGCATAAATCGTGGTCCTTTTGCTTCTGGCAAGAAAATGAAAAATGTGTTGGTAAAGATTTTACCAAAGGTCATATTTTAAAGATGAAATTCAGTTCTCTTTTAGGTGAAGAACAGTAGTAGAGGAAGGCAGGAGGCATGCCATATAGAACTATAAGCTTTGCTTTAAACGCGAGCCAAATTAACATTATGGGACATGACACACCTCCTAATTAAAGAAACAAAACCAAAAAACAACCAACTAAAAACCAACAAATAATAATAAAAAATACTCTAACCATTGACTACTGACATTCAAGTATCATCAACTTCAAGATGAAATTGATCCTTTAGAAGCTAATAGAGCCAAACCTCTTATTTAAAGTTCTCCTTAACAATTGCAGCTGCTTCAATTCTCTTTAAATCCAGATCTCATTTTATTCATGCATGCATAGAATGAGGCCAAATGCTTGGGGACAAGGGTTCCCAGGGAATAAGTGATCCAATGAGCCATCTGCACACACATCATGTCTAATCAGAGTGAGGTGGGGAAAATAAAAATTATTAAATTGTTAAAATCTTGAAGTATGGAAATCTTTTTTATTTAATGGATTTTTGGTAAAGATTAATGAATTATTTAAGCTAGTCATAAGAAACATGTGCTTACATTACTTGGGTAATTTCCCTCTCTGCTGTTCTCTGGAGCCATCTATTTCTCTGCACTTTTATAGTCCACTCAAAGTCTATGGAACACAAATGGACAATACAACACACAAATATTTCCAAAATTATCCAAATGGATACAAATTTACATGATTAAAAGATAAAATTAAAATTATTGAGAAATACGAGTAAAAGGAATTAACTTCTTTTAGAAGGCCTTGACCATGAGTCTTCCATTTTCTTCTATCTCGGTGTCATTGACACAAAAAAACACTTGAAAAAATCTGTGGTGATGCAAGTTTGACTCTTCAGGTAAATTGAGAATTGTAGTGCTCTTTCTGCACCTTAGCAGCCTTTCGTTCTGTACACATATGAGTCTAAATGTAGCCCAAGCATGAATTATTGAATAGATAAAATTATTCAATGAAGAAAGGGAAGGAGTGCAAGAGCCTAACAGAAGGATGAACATCAGAAAATAACTTTCTGGTTAAGATTATGCAGCAAAAATTCAGAATCCTTTGCATATCAAGTGCATTTCACTAAAGAAATTCCCTTTTTAAAAAGTCTCTTTTAAAGCAATATTAAATTGGAGCACCTCAGGAGAATATCAATGAGCAGCTGTTAGACCTCTCTCCTGGGTAAGCAGGCTCTAGTGCCTCCTGTCACATGCTCAAGCAGATAGGTAGGCAGAAATAGGGTCATTTTGTGCTATTTATTACCTTTTCAAATTGGTGATATATCAGTATTGTTGATATATACTAGAGAAAAAACATTAGAAAACAGTTTTTTGAGAAAGCCCAGGTTTAACATTAAGCAGAGAGCTAGAGGTCACACTATATTAACAATATTAATTAATCTAAGTATTTTTCCTTGTCCAAAAATCTATGCTTCTTAAAAATGCATGCTTCTATTTTTCCTGGTTCAAAAATCAATATTTTTTTTAAAAATGTATGTTCTCAAATATTCAGAACTTCATGGCTCACTGTCGCTTCAAGAGTAGTTAAGCTAAGAGCTGCTTCCATAAAATAGTCTGTATTTGGATGAAACAATATTTTTTTGAGAGAAGTCCTGTTGTGAAAACCTCTTAAGCATGTCAGGTCAAAATCAAGTCTCCAGCCCTGAAACAGAACCATTTCAGTCAGCAGGACTTCATCAGTGCAGCTTGGAATAGAATTTGCCCATTAGCATGTTTAAATCATTTGCTCACTGCCAGCGTGCTACTTTAATTCACTTTTCTGAATAAACTTCAATTTCAGCACTCAAAAGCAATTTCATGTTGTGGGCAAATGAAATTATTTCAGTCATAATGTGAAGAAGCAGAAAGGGCTAAGTAATTGCAAATGAAATATAACAAAATAAGGATGTTATTTATTTTTGAAACTTCCAAATGTGTGCTACGTGTTTGTAATAGAGCATATGGCCCCTTCTTGGCCTTAGGGATTTAGAGCTAGCTCTGCTTTGGCTGAACACAACTCCTGGAAATCAGTTAAAGAACACCAGTTCTAGCTAAAGAATGACATGGGACCCATCCCACAAGAGTAGAGGAAGAAGAAACAGGTTTCCTCTAGCCATTTTTATAAGCACTTGAAGGTTGAAATGGAATTTTTGCCCCTACCTAGTGAAACGAATTTTTTTATGATACTGGAATTAGCTGTAGAGTTTGTCCAGGATGAAAGATTAAAAATTGCTTTGAAAGGAAGATTAAAGCTTCATTTCATTATCTGGATGGCCCTATTTACTCAAATTGTAGAGAGACAACTGAGTGGTAAGAGCTGGTATTTACATGGAACTAGGTGAGATCAAGCTACTGAGTTCAAGCAGAAAGGTAAAAAAATGTTATCTAAGAATGAATATAAGAGCCAATAAAGATGTTATAAAAGAGCATGAAAAGCAGCCATAGGGACAAGGCAGAGATTACAGCGATGTATGATAGTGTCTCTTCTAAAAACCACTTAAAATCAAACTACTGAAATTGCTTTGCAGAAGACTGCTTTGCTCAGTCTCCTGATGCTTCATCTAATTCAGACTTCACCTGAGATGTCAGATGGATCCTTCTTTACCTGATCTGGGCTCTGCAGCAGGTAAAGAAGGTAGTAAAAATTCCTAAGCGGGTTATGGCTATGCGTACCACTAAACAGAACTGAAGATTAATTATGATGTGAAGCAAGCAATTCCTGAAGCAACCTAAAGCAATCAGGTAATTTATCGAATGGTCTGTGTTTGCCATCTAGTGGTACAAAGCCAATTTTTTTTTTCCTGCTGCATGAGGGCAGACACAGCTGCTGAAATCTTCTCCTACCTCAGAAGCAAACCTCTCCCACAAAGAATTGTTCCTGCTCTCGGGACGATGGTGGTGATAAGTGTACAGCTGTCCTTTCAGGAACCAGGAGCAGAAATTTTTCAGCCCTTGATCCCCCAGACATAGGACTAGGTCATCAACAAATTAGCAGTAGTTATTATTATCCAGTAGTTAATTGATCTGTAGCTCCAGTATCCTGGTTACTGCTCCAGTCTTTTTTTCTTGCCGGTGAAGACTCTAAGAATATTCAGGCACCCAATCTTTCACTGCTTTCTGTGAGAATTCAAGCAACTAAATACCACAGGTTTTGAGAATATATTCTAACATCTTTTAAATCACACTTATAAAACTCTCAGCCAAAGGCCCTCCAGATTTCTAGGAGCTTCAGCTTTGCTTTACAGCACCTCTGTATGAAAACCTATGATTATTTTCCAACCAGGAGACTGATCTACAATGAAATTAGCTCATTGAAAAATTGTGCAGGGAATACATACCATTCTGGCACTGGAACACGTATACCTAAATATGAGCTATAGGACTAGTTTTTGCTCTTAAAACATTTCAAGAATATTTGAATAAAGAATTAAGTAAAAGGATTAATTTTATTTCTCGGTTATGTCATACAGTAAATACAAGAAAATTATTAGAAATATATTTTATCAGAAAAAATTATATACAGCATTGTATCTAATCATACATTTTACTCACCTGGATTGCTATCTATCTACAAAATAATAATTATATATTGATTGTCATATGTAATAAGGAACATTAAACTAATTCCCATACCCCAGTTTTCTAGCAAATATTTTAGTATATTATTATTAATTATTAATATTTGAAAATTATTTTAATTTTACTACACAAAAAACCAAAGCTAATAATTAAGACTTAGAGTTTTCCTAATATCTCTGTGATTCAGGAGAAGCTCTTCCTGGGATTTTCTGTTCTAAGCCATACAGAATTTTTTGTAAACCCCTTTCACAAGTCACAATGAATAAAAACAAAGCCATACAAATTGTATTTAGAACAAATCCCAGTTGACTAAAACAAAGATTAATGAGATTGAATTAACTTTACTGTGTAGAGTTAATCATATTAACACTAATATGATTTTGAAAAGTGTATTTATACAATAACACCACATATATAACAAAACACATGGAAAGAAAAAAAAAATACATGCTATTAGCTATTGTCCCTTCTTTAAAAAAAAATTATTGAATCTTCTATTTATTGAGCAGCTGCTGCATTCACTCATCCATTCACCCATTCCTTTAACTGTTATTTATGTAATTAATTATTCAATCAATTGTTCACTGAGGCACCGTATATGAGCTATGTTTTACAATTGACCTCAAAGAGTGAGGCAGCTGAATGCATCCGATAGAAAATAGAAAAAGGCATCGCAAGGTTCACAACAATTATCCAGGGTTCAAAGCCAAAAACTATTTCTTCCAGTCCATTGTCGTACTCCGGGCGGCACCCGAACGCCGGTGGTATCCACAGCTGCAGGGAAAGAACGCCAGGCCAATATTAATCACCAGCCATACAAGTCAATAGCCCTTAATGACTGTGACCACCGTGCTGCAAACTGGTTTCAGGAGTCCCTAAGAAATCCCTCCCTGTTGCTACGGGGATACACTGGTGGAAGAGGATTTCAGCTTCTGCTCTTGCTACAGTTTTTGGATCATTACTGAAAGGAGCCACCCATATTCCTCACTTAAAAATAACTTTGTTCCCCAAAAGCATATTCACTTCTTCCAGAAGTATAAGTTTCTGCCTACAAACTATAGAACCATGCAATTTTAATATACTTATCAGACTTGAAAGGATGGGAAGCTTTTGGGTATTAACTTGTGAACTACATTCAAAATGTCTTACCGAAAGGTTGCAGAGGAATAAAAATGCAGCGATGTTCTTCAAAATTCTTCTCTTGTTGTTAGTAACTGAGTTTCTGCTATAAAATGAGAAATCTGAGGCTGAGTGCATGACCAAACTATTGTCCTGACTCGTTTCTTCTCTGGCAACACCAGCACCAACGTTTTCTCTCCCACAGATGCTGCCTTTAAACAGACAGGGTATGTCACCATTGTCACGAGCAGCTCTGCCATTGTAGATCTCTTTGTACAAGGGAGTGAGGGACAAAGTGCTCCCCCGAGATATGGTCACTATTCGAAGAGTTTTAATGTCATCGTTCACCTTTTCCTGCTCCCGGTGGATGGATTCAATGATAAAGAGGTTCTGAATATATTTCTCAATAATAACCAGAACAGAATAGGGCAGGTTATACCATGTGTATTTGGGATGACCTTGGGCACAGATAATGGCAAGGATTGAGCCCCAGGAGAGCAGCCAGGACCCTGCAGCTGTGCCCACCAGCAGTTCTGCATCCAGTTTTCGAGCGGGGTTCTTGGAATTATCCAGTGATCTATCCTCCAGTCTGTAGATGAGAAGGGCAACAACTCCAGCTGTGCACATGAGAGTCAACACGAAGATAGCGTGCAAGTAAAACATAGTGAGTGCCAACTCACTTTTGATTTTTGAACCTCCAATCTGAATTAAATACACAACAACTATGGCTATTGTGCTAGTTAACACGATTAGTCCAAAAATCATCCCAACAGTTATGCCGTGGAATTTGAATGGAGTTTTGTTTTGCTGGTGGTGCTCAACTTTACGACCAATGTTCTTCCACAGGACATAGAGCATCGTGGATGCTAGGATGTGGTACTCTATATTAAAGGGATATAGGTAATATATTCCCTGAGAAAATATCGAGCAGAGAGTTGTTGTTGTGCAATTGCATTGAGGTGCATGGTCATCTAGAACTAGAGGAGAAGGAGAGATCAGTTATGTGCATTATCAAGGTTCCTTGTTTCAAGTGAATAAATAAAACATAAATAAAGTAATGAAACAGAAAAGGTAAGATTTCAGTCAAACAACACCCAGGTGCCCACCTAAGAAAAGGCTTCCCCATGCTTCACTGGTGTTTGAAAGCAGAAGGCATCCTCAGCAGTTGTCATGGAATGGCCTGGGTTGGAAGGGACCTTAAAGATTGTCTGTTTCAAAACCTCCCTCCTGCTGTGGACAGGGAACCTTCCACTAGACCAGGTTGCTCAAAGCCCCATCTAACCTGGCCTTGAACATGTCCAGGGATGGAGCATCCACAGCTTCTCTGAGCAACCTGTTCCAATGTCTTAACACTCTCAGTGAAGAACTTTTTTCTTTATTTCCTCCTTACTCTAAAAGTTTGCTGACTACAACTTGCACCATCTTGCCAATGGAGAAAATGATTCATTAGTGAAAAAAACATCCACAACAAAGTCCTTGTCTTGTAAAACAGCACTAATGGACAGCTTCTATTCCTTTGAGCCACCCCACTGAATCCTGTAGGAGCACAGGCTACATGCAATCGCTCTCCTGGGAAAGACTTGCAAGATTATCTATACTTGTTTTTTTACTAATAACTTAGTAAGTAGTAAACTCTTTTTAACACTGCTATGTTAATTTATTACTGTGATTTAGTAATAAAGTGGTTCCTTAGTGATGTTCCTCAGTGATGTAATTCCTGAAATATTCTAAAAAAATCTGTTTGTTTGGAACTTAGAAGAAAATTACTGTCTTGTTAACATATATGATAATGATCATACAACATCTCAGTATCAGCTAATTACCATGTGCCCCAGAATAACTATGCTGACATAATCATGAAGGACTCAGCTAAATCCTACAGTGATAGTGTTTTGTATGAGTGTGCTAGAGCAGGAATTTCCCAATGCAACAAGTCTTTTTCTTACCTATAGTTATGTTCCCAAAACCAAGAGTGATTAGTCTTTCCTTATGTTCATTCAATTGATGTTTTGACTCCGTTAACACACCATTTGTCCACAGGAGCAAATTTGTGAAAACTGAATGGATAACACCAAACCTACAAAACAAAGTAATTATTCCAGGAATCCTCACAGACTGTACCTCATGAAATATGTGAAATGAAATTAAATAGATTAACTTTCTGTGTATAAGCTATATGGCACTATTTATTTGTCAGTGCAGGGGGAGAGTTGAAAAATCATCACCAATCTCTAAAGATGTTCTGCAGTCACTGAAATCAGTCTTCCAAAATCTTACAGAAATGCAATATATTAAATGGGCTAACGCTTTAAACTATTAATAGAATGCTTTTATTGTTTCTTATGCTCTCTTATGTGATGGGTTTTATTCTTTGGGCTGGACAAGCTTCATATTAGTGATTGAGCAATCTGAACAGGAGTATTTGTTTGCAAACCATATTTCACAGCCTTCTGCAGTGCTTTAACTTGTTCATATTCTCTGTCTGATCTTTCTTCACAGATACCACCACCTTCTCCAACTTCTAGCCCATGCATTTTGTCTTCTGGAGAGAGCTGAAGCTAACAGAGGCCTCTATTCCATTCAAAGTACTAGTACAAATGAAGGTAGGTCTCCATGCATTTTTGAGGCTCCTGGTCTCTGACAAGCTGTTTCAGCTTGGTGAAACAGAATGCATTGGAGAAAGAAGTGTATTAATGGTTCTGAACTTCCTAATAAATCCAGAAAAAATTGTCCTCCGTTGCCAAGCAGTCCTTTTTTGTAGGAGGTCATGTATCTCTTTCCTAGGCACAATGCTTTCACCTACCAATACCAGGTGATTTCCTGCACCTGAGCTGTTCATGTTTCTTCACCAAGAAACAGTTCTTTATCACAACACTGTTCTCAGTAATAAATTTGCAGTTAGAATTTTTTTAATCTCCTTATAAACAGAGCTGATAGCACCAGCTGACATTGCACAGCCTTTTGTAATCACTCTCTTCCTGAGCACTGGGTTTCAACACTTACCCAGGAGAGCAGAACAAATGGAGAACCTTCACCACAGATGATGTTTCTGAGCAAATTTATTTTACCTCCAATAGAAACTGGTCAGATCATTGATAACTTTAAATAAGTATTTTGAAAATTACCATGTTTGCTTACTTATGTTCTATGCACAGACAGATTAATATACATTAATCCACCTTGTCACAAAAGTAGAAAACACATTGGATCTGATTTGGTACCAGGACAGCACCAGGGAGGTTGTGTTTCCAAGTGCACGTGCACAGCTGCATCTAGCACAGCTGTGAGGTGTGGTTGACATGCCTGAGGGATGGGATGCCAGAAGGACCTGGATGAGCTCAAGAAGTGGCCCTTTGGGAACCTTGTGAGGCTCAAAAAGGTCAAGTGCAAGGTCCTGCAGCTGGGTCAGGGCAAGCCCCAGCATCAACACAGGCTGCAAACATTCAAGGTCAGATTGGATGGATCTCTGAGCAACCAGATCTAGTTAAAGGTGTCCCTGCTTATTGCTGAGGGGTTGGACTAAATGACTTTTAAAGGTTTCTTCTAACCCAAACTATTCTACGTGTCTAAGACCTAGTTCTAAAAAGGTACTTTCCATAAAATCAATATAAAGTACCTCAGTTACATTGCATTGATTGCAGGTTGGTGATACAGGTTCCCTTTCAGTAAATAAATTAAGCATAATATAGTGCATAGTCTTAAAACACATATATGATGCTTCCTTCTTAAGTGACTCTGTGGTATCATATATTGCCATTTTCCTCTCTCATGAGAAAAATATATGTATTCTGTCACTATTTTTTATTACAAAATATCAGTGCAGGTTAAATAAAGGTAAATTGAGTTACTTTCTCTTTAACTGTTCTACTTCTTTCTACTTAATGCAATCAAGAGGAGAATCAATCTCTGTATGTTTTCACTGTCTTTGATACAATAAAACTTTGGTGTTAAAGCACTGTACAGACCTACACCTATTAACATGCCAGATGAGGATCAGATCCACTTTACCTTTCAAGTGTTTTGAAAGACTGGATAACATCCTTTGCATGACACCACAGAAAGTACACCTAAATGGATGAAATACAGAGAAATATCATTACACTAATGCACATGTGTAGCATTCCTCAGAAAGGAAAGTGCATCTGTAGATAGACATTCCAATGGTTGAAACTTCTGACAATTTAAACTGAGGCAGCTTTATCTCCACACATGTGAAAGAGCTCACGATTTCATGTGATATTTACACAGAACTTGAGATTTCTTACATGAAAAATAAGTGCTTTAACAGTAGAAAGTCTAAAATAAGTGGTTTAACAGTAGAAAGTCTAAGTATCACTCACCAAAATATATTTTCCTTCTGTATCTGAAGAGACTTTTATATAAATGACAAAAAAAATAAAGCCACTGGCTGTGGATAGAGGTATGATTGCTGCAGGGCACGGTGATGCTAAGTTTGAATAATTTATGAAATATATTAAATTCTATGGAGGGAAAGAGATTGATGAAAGGATGCCATACTTGACTAATAAAACAACAAATTCCCAGGAAACATGAGAAAAGTTTGTACTAACTGCATGAGAGACAACCCCATTAAGAAAACAGCAGTTGCACTCAAAGATAGTGCAGAAAACTCAAACAAGGAACACAAGAGAGAGATAACAATGAATTAGCAAGTCAAGGCAAAGAGGAATAAAATTAGAACTCTCTGTGACAGCATAATGGAGACCTCAGAAAGAGATTGCTGCTGAAACAACACCAGGTGTGGGAAGGTTCAAGAACTATACCAATGTTCCTCAGGGATGTTAGGGTGACACTAACTGTCTGTTTACTCCCAATAGTTCCTAGGATACTGAACTCATCAGTGGGTGAACTATCAGGAGAGAAAGAGTCCTAAGATTTCTCTTAGAAACCTGCCTGGTTTGGTATTCCAGAAATGGTCTGAAAAGCGATAAAAATTTTGGGTTCTTCTTCAGCAACCAGAGTAACTGGAAGCCCATCTTTCCACAGCATCCATTACTCTGGGATGCCTTCACTGCCACTGTTTCTGAGGCAATCAGTGCTAGGCCAATGCAAATCTTTATGGCTCAACTATGCTACCCAGCAGTAACAATTCCCCTAATGAAGCATTCATCAGTGAGAGGAGTGGCCACTGTAAAATCCTAGATGTAAAGACTAAAATATTTCATGTAGGCTTCAAGTGAAATCAAATTGAAATTACCTTAGTCTCTAATGCTATATTCAATTTCCCATCCGGGGATAAATGCAGTAAATCTGACAGCAGATCTGAAAACATTCTTTAAAACTTACAAAAACGTAAGTTTTAAAGATCTGTTCAGACACAAGATAGTGGGAAGAAATAGGAAAACTCAGTACAGAAACAGCACAAAATCCAGTTTTGGCTCACAGAATACTCATTGCCTCAAGGGGAAGGCTGCCTGCAGAAGAACATAATGCACAGCCTGCCCTGGGAAGGCAGGTACATGTTAGCTTATATATGAGTGCAGAATGTATATATTAATTTCATGGCATGTATCAGGATGCCTCATTTTGAGTAAATGACAACAGAATCAATACATATCTGGTAGAAAACAAATTCTTTGGTTTTTTGTTGACACATATTAGAGATGTTCTCTGCTGTGATTTCACTCATTGTTTCAAAGACACAAGAAGATTTGTCCTAGGTAAAAGGTACGTGATTCATTACTTTTTAAATTTAACTTTTTCTTTGATTTCTTAGACTAACATTCAAGTGTTCATTATTTTAAGCTCTGTAAATGATAAATCCAGTGACACTGGCTGATGTAAAATTTAAATTAGAATTCTTATTGCCTTCGTTCAGCACTTTTATTCACCATTCTTCCACACTCCAGTTCATGGTAGCTGGAAACCTTGCCAGCTCTGGGTCACTGGCTGTAATGAAGAAGGCTGCATTCAGATGAGCAGGACAGAAGAGCTTAATTTCATTGGTTTGTTTTGCAGAGATGAAGGAATGAAGATGCAGGACATGGAGAGTGGATATTATGAGAATGTAAAACTAAGTTTAATTCAACCAACTCAGAATTTCAGAGAAAAACATAGATGGGGTGAGAATTACTGTTTAAATTTCAGTGCACTTTTTTTTTTTACTGTTGAAGAAAGCAGAAAAATAAAGGCTGTTCAAAAGCTCATTCACATGCAACCACAACTGCTCCGAAAACATTTCTTTCTGAATGACATAAACCCCTTGGAAAATCCATAAAAGTGCTTGGCTATGATTATCTCAGTAGAGTGGCTTTTTCTTTCCTTCTTCCCTACAAACCTGCTGACAGGGGTTCAGAGGAGTTAATGTGAGAGACAATCAGCTATGGAGTGTCACCACACACTGCAGACCCAAAGCCTTATAACAAACAGGCAGCTGGAATACATCACAGGAGTCACTGACTATGTTTGCTACTGCACAGCCACTGATAAGAGCAACCAAATGCTTCTAGAAGGAGCATCCGTGTCCGTTGGTTCCAGGAAAGTTGTGCAAGTGTTTTAGAACCAGCTAGGAAGGGATTTGTCCCCTTTAACTTACCAGGCCTACACCTCCAACCACAAAGGAACATCAGGTTAGACAGATTGAATTGAACTTGTGTGGCAAGTCCTACATACATAAACAAGGGAATTGTCTTTAGCCAAAATACTCATTTCAGCCTGGAGATTCTGTATGTAACTTCAACTAAACAAAAAGGCCACGTAACTTCAACTACATTGAGGAGAACATTTTTTTATTATCCTTATTTTCAACCCCATGTTTGAAATTCAATAATTTTATGGCTAAGCAACTTCAGGTTGCAAAGCTTGAATTTACTATACATGCAAAAGAATTTAGTCATCAAAAGTATTCTGTGACATGCTTAGAAATCAAATTAGTGTTAAGTCCACTGACAAGATACAATATATTTTGGTAAGAAACAAAGATGAACATAAAATTGCAACAAGTGAGTTTTACCTGTAAGATGGTGTGGACAGCATGCGTTACAGGAAAAATGCCTTCAGTTGGTGATAAACAGTTTGAAAAATCAATATAATATCCAATTTTAAAGGAGTCCAGAATTAAAGTAATCACTGCAAATAATGTAATCCCACCTATGAATGAAAAAGATATTAGAAAATTTTAATGCATAGTTATAGTGTCTAGAGACTATTTGTAAACCATACATAAGCCTATTTAGGGGAATGAAAGCTGATCAATATCTGTGTTCTTATTTAGGGAAATAAGATTAGATCAATGCTTAAGAAGATAATTGATTCTATGAAATAGGTGCCTCTAATTTGTGACAGCCTCTGCCCAGTACATTAAGCAAGGTTGTCGCAATATGACACAAAAAGACGACACGGACACTGCTGCTCTCCAGGTGAACAAAAAAAAAGGAACCTTTATTTTCTGACTCCAACATTTATAGTTTTCCAAAAGTGACAGTGGATTGGAGGGTGACACCTCTCCAATGACACTGGACAGACCAAGAGTCCATCAATTCTCTCCTCCTCCATGAAAGAATGCAAAACATAAGTTGTTTACAGAATTGTGTGTGAGAAAGTTCGTTACAAGAATGCAAACATCAGAAGGCTTAGCAAAGTCTTAGAAAATCAGGGTGACACAAGGTCACCCTGGACAGCCCCTGCATGGTCAGGGAGGAGTCACAGCCCTGCACTGCCCAGGACATTCAGCCCCTGGCAGAGTGCCTAGCTCTGGGCAGGATCAGCCTCCCAAGTGACAGTGGCACTGAAGCAGCCATAGAGAGCAGGAATTACTGCCCTCAGCAGCCCCACAGCAAACTGGGCACTTCTGGGGAGCTGAACAATCACCTTACATCCCCCAGCCCAACACCTGCACAGTGGGAAGTAACACAATCACTTGGTGTGCCCTCCCCATGGCTAGGGGGGGGTCACACTGTAACTCAGAGACCACAACCACAATGAGCTGTATGGTTTGTTCTCCTAGAAAGGAACCAAAGATTTAATTTCAGTGTCTGCATTTCACACACACACACACATATCCTAACATATTACTCTAAATACCCTAAGGAACTTTGAAATACATTTCCCTTGGTTCATTTTTTTTTGTTGCTGTTATTATTGGGTTTGTACCCATACAACAAAGTACAATTGGCTACAAGATTACTGAACCAAACCTTGGTTTTGGTTTGTTTTGAGGGATTTTTTTTTTTTGATGATTGGTGGGATTTTTTTTTCCTTTTTTAAAGCTTTTTATCAAGCAAGTTTTCACTGGATTTAATTTGGACTTAATTTGAATGAAGACTAGATAAAAATTATCCATGGACCTTAACCAGACCTCATGATATAAATCAGCATCAGTAACTTAATCTTTCTTTACAATTCCTCACAGAGTAAATAACATCACTAGTGCTGACTTGGATTCATATTTATTTTTTATATGGGGCCACAACCTAACTTCCATATAAGTACCATGTGTTCCACTTGACATGTGGTAGTAAAAAAGTAATACTAAATAAAAAATTTATTTAATTAATACCTTTATTGTCAAAGTTGCACTGATAAAAATTAAGTAGAAATTATATAAACACACTGTAATTTTATTTATTATTTCACTGACCCTTTAAAATTAAACAATTAAACAAAAATAGACTTCAGAAACCTTTTCAATCATAAGGGTATGAATTCCAGTGGTATTTTATGCTTGTTTTACAATCTCTCTATAATAAAAACACTGTAAAATTACTGATTAAGTGTAATTTCTACCAGGAGCTAAAAACTTTTGCTTTTATATTACAAAATCTAAAACCTCAGCTCTGCACTTCATGCATTTGTATAATCCCATACAGTTTTGGTTTTTTAATTTATGCTTCTTAGGTCAGCTAATTTGTATTCTAACACATGTAACAGGACTGGAGCCCACGTTTCTAAATAGAGGCGCCGTTTTATTATGTATGAAACTAAATGGTATCATAAAATACAAAATTAAAGGCTACTCTTGAGATCAAATGATATGTTTCTTTCCTTATCTAAAGAATGTTAATAATTATGAAATCAACTAGAATTTCTAGTTCTGATTATATAATTATAAATATAACTGATTATAAATCACTCTGCCTGAGATAACTAGACATGCTCTGAGCAAGGTGTCAGACTAGATGAACTTCAGATGTCCCTTCCTACCTGAATTATTCTAAGATTGATTTTGTGATTGATGGTTTATTTACAAAGTAGGCAGGAAACAGCCTATTTGTCTGAAATGAGTCCGTTTCATATGTGTTATGATTGTTTCAATAAGAAGGCAAAGGCTCTCTTCTGAAGCAAAAAGATTATAGACCACTGACCTCCATGGATTAGAAGACTTTTTATGACTCTTAATTTTAAATTTTCTCATTTATTCAAATGATATTTAGATATTTCTGCAATCACCCAGGTGGCCACACTACAAGTGTATACAAAGTGTCCAACATGCTTATTTATGGGCTTCAAAAGAGAATGATTGTACCAATTTTATTAGTCAAAAATCAAAGCACAACCATAATGACCATGCATAGGGTTTGTTAATAGTTATTCTGACAACTTTTTGTGATAGAAACTTCAGTAGTATGTACTAATACTAAATGGACAGCAGTAATTTCAAGGAAGATAATTCCACCACTTAAATATTTTCATTTAAAATTGTAAGAAATGTGAAATTATTGCTATTGAGCACTGTTTCATTATTTTTTCCTTTCAAACATTCAGTGAAACCTATGTGTCTTAAGGAATCAATAATAGGATTTTCAATATTGCTAAGTGGTGGCTCATTTCTTGCTAGTAACCATCAAGAAGATCAGAAAAACATGATACAGTTGCAAAAATTCCAGTCTCACTTTAAAATATTGTTCAAATAATTGGCAATTCAATGCAGGCAGTAAAAAGATACAAGTTGAAGTCTGTCAAGAGCTTTTAAGTTGACCAGTTGTCAAGGCTTTAAACAGAAACCATGCTGCTAAAGAATGTGATAAGATAAAATTGTGAAGCCAACTGATTTTCATTTTGAATTCTCTGGCTCACTTCACTTTCCCAAAAAATGGTCAGAGAGCTTTTCCTAGCAGGAGAGCATACTTAGGAGAATAACATTTGGAATAAGTCAAGAAAAGACTTCCTAAGGTTCCCCATGGTTATTTGGGTCAGGATAACTGTGTTGTATTAAAGACACAGCTCTGCCACAAACTTTTCCCACATTCAGACTCCAGGAGTGGCTCTTGGTCAACCACACAGGTGGGAAGAGAACCAAGCTCAAGAGTTCACACAATTGACACCTTGGTGCAGAAAGGCTCAAGGAAACCTTCCTGGGAGCAGCTCTTGCAAACTGATTATCTGTCCTTCTAATGTTGCTAAACATGTACAAGGAGTCAGTTATAGGAGGTATTTGTTAAATCATTCCATTTCAACATTTGTCAGAGCAAAATGGCCTAAGCAGGCAACTGCCACCACTTTTACTAAAAGGATATTCACAGTTTGAAAGGATTCATGAAAATACACTCTTTTTATACCGTTTAATACAAGGATACTTGCTCTCACAATTACAGCAAAGAGATGTTCTTCAAAAGTAGCTGATAGAGCTAGTAAAAAAATTGCAGAAAGCTTTCAGTGGAAAAACCCAAACAAAATATGTCTGTCCCACTCCATCCTCCCCTTTCCCTTTTGGACTTTTGATCTTTCAGCTAAAAGACTTCTATGACAAAAGCACTGATAAAGAGGAGGGCATAGGGGATCTTGGCAGAGGAGTTGCCACCTGAGTTTTTCCTTACCTCAAATAAGTTTTCTTTTACCAATAGAGGATAAAGGAGTTGTACAGACTTGTTGTAACTACAAGAAACTCCCAAGAATAGGAAAGTGTAGGTCATTCCCTAAGGGCAAATTTGTTGAATTGCAGCCTAAGAGAAGCCATGGAACCCGCAGCACTTGAGAAGCCAGTACAAAGAGCCATCTTGTGCTGGTAAAAGAAATGGATAAGGTAACCTAGTAGTTCAATCTAGGATCTTATTTCTAAGTTTCTGTGACTCCTTATATTCTGTAGGACAAATGAAATGCTGTGAATGCGGCGTCAAAAAAAAAGAGGGTGGGGGATCCTGCTGTACTTACCCATGCTAGGCAGTATTTATTCCATATTTAGGAGGGGGAAGCTACCCTCTGAGAAACAAAAGCTTAGCTTGGCCCAAGGTAGGATCATATTAAGCCTTGCATGAATTTCAGGAGGTTGTAAGCCACACAAGCTAATAAATGGAAAATGCTTGAGAGATCAACACTGTCTTGAAAAATAGTAAATAATCAAGAGGAACAATTCAACAGCTGGCATGTGAACTCCATACTTTTCAGGAAAGAGTCTACAGACCATGGCTGTACATAAGACATTAAAAAAATAGGTTTTCTGTCCACAATTCAAACACAAATGTTAACGTTGTGAAGAAAATAAATTATACACAAGTATTGAGATTGAGAACTACATTTCTACAGCACAACCTTACTTTTCAAAATAATCAGGCGTCAGGTGTTCTTGGAGTTTTCATTTAGATGTTTAATTAGCTGCTGTGAAAATTAGCTGTTGTCTCATTGTTAGCAGGTACAAAACATTTTAGGGGAAAGTTGTCATAACATTCCACTTAAATACTTTCTGATCTGTCATTCACAGTGCTGAGACTGGAAGAGGCTGGTAGAACTGGGATTGCCTATTATTCCACAAGCACTGATGTAGGCTGTTTCTTTTCCTTGGTACCCGAAAACACGGATTCCTGTCACTACAATTCTGTCATGTTCTGCCCAAACACCTTCTCTCAATATACTTTTGTATCCTCACTAGTACACACCTGACTGCAGACAAGGGCCAGCACACCCCACCACTACCCTCACAAACTTGTATACTTTTTCTGCAAGTGAATGCTCAGTTTAGATTCCTTGTTTAACTGCTTTATGTACAGATTACAAACTGATCTGGTCAGGGATTTTGTCCTCTTCTGTCTAACTCTAGATGTTTCAAAAGCATCACTGTACACAGATAAACAGGAATCTCTGATATACATTGGTATAGACAGAGCTTCAGGACCTTTCTGACTGGTACTACCATAAAGTAAATGGCATTACACCACCTGGAAAAGGAGATAATTCCTCCAAAATAGCTGCAAGACACCAACAAAACTGCCTCTTCCGCTAGCTATATTTCATTTTTCAAGTTTCACCAAACCAGCCTGGTAAGGAAGAAAGGCACTGGAGCTTTCAGTGCTATAAATGGTAGTTGGAAAGTGAGGATGTTTAACAAACAGCTTCCCAATATAATCTTCTAGTATGTTCAGCTTATGCATATATTTACTTTAGAGTGCACTGCATGTTCATTCAGTTTGCAAATACCAGGATGCCTCCCGGTAGGGATGGAGAGGTAACAAAGAGGCAGCAGACACAGGTGATGGCACAGATGTCCCTTGTGCGGTACCACTCTGTGCCATCCGCCCGTACTTACACTTCAGCCAGCGGGCTCCAGCGTGGGTGTCCTTGTCGCGGATCAGCCTCCTCTGCGTGCAGCTCCTGCAGAGGTACCACAGCATCCACAGCAGCTGGATGAGCATCAGCGTGATGAGGTAGGAGAGCAGGTGGCTCTTGCTGATGCCCACCGCATGCACAGCCCAGGCGAAGGTGAGCAGCAGCCCGGCCAGGAAGAGGTTGATGCCGTACTGGCTGCTGAGGATCTCGGCGTTTTTCTGCGGGTAGCTGCCGCCCAGCGCGGGGCATCCGGCGGCTTGCTCCATCTCCCACGCCGCCGGCCAGGTGCTCCAAGCAGGCGGCCCCGATTCCCCGGAGGGGCGCCCCGAGGCCGCGGCTGGCCCGTCCCCCATCGCGGCGGGGGCGGAGCGGGACCGCCGGCCCCGGCCGTGCCCTGCCCGCGGGCGGGGGTCCCCGGCTGCCGGGGCGGCCCCGCGCTCTCCGCTGCGGGAAAGGCTGCTGAGGTTATTGAGGGACATTCTTGAGACTGACAGCAGCTGAGGTCCAGACCAGGGTAAGGAGAAGTGACTCGGACGAAGGTTAGTTCGGAGCCAGATCTGCCCGGCTGCCTTTGCGAGGGACACGGGGTTATACCCGTGTTGGGAGACCTGTGCGGTGTGACACGTTCCCTGGACAGGAAGATGCAAAAGACCATTGAACAAACCCCCGGCCCGACGGCTGGAAAGCCGAGGAACGGCCAGAGCCTGGGAGATGGTGAGGCTGGAGCCTGCCCGGCAGCCCTGGAGCCACCAGCTGCTGATGGAGCTCCTTCGCAGGGTGAGACAGAGGATCGCACACGTGCTTCACACTCTGGGCTCCACAGGCCATCTTCTTTTGAGCAATCGGTACTTTCACTGGTAGGACAGAACCTCGTTTTTCAGGAATTCTCTACACCTTTCAAAAGTGGTAATTTACCTTGGTTTTTTTTAGAAAGTCCCATTCTGACAACATTTCCAGCTAGTAGGAATTGCTAGCTGGAAAAGCAACTACTGAGCTCAAAGAGGCAAAACTTTCTGCAGAATTTAATCCTCTTCTTATATATTCATTTTCCCAATATTTATATACCCTTTTAGTATTCAGTCTTTTCTACTTAAACGGAATTCTCTTAATTTAGCATAGCTTGGAGGGCAAACACCAAGATAGACTGGTCCTTGTTCAGGCCAAGTGGGTCTTCTTACCTCTTTGCATTTTTGCTCTGTACCTGTTGGTTGCATGTTGATTACCCAAAACACTGGCTTTTACTGTGAGTGACCCACATCTTGCATGAAATTAAGCCATTAGTTCAGCTACAATAAATGAAAAAAAAAAGGTATCTTGAAAATACAGCACCTATTTTACTCCACTTCTTATGGCAAAGGAGTCATTTTAAGCTTTTTCTCTTCTGAAGCCAGAAATTAATAGAGGGGTTTTTCTCATATAACAAAGAACACTTTTGAACTTACATATAAGTGGCTGGGGTTCACAAGCCTCTTAGAGAACAGGGAAGGAAAATAAAACAACAGAAAAGTTGTTTTGAGTGAGTTCTGTACCATCACCTATTTAGGTGAACATAAAGAAGTAGTTCCTGTCCTTTATTCATTTTGTCCTGTTCTCAAGAAACAGGTATTTTAGACCTCTAAGCCATTGTTATCAGAAATGGCATTGTGAAATTGCCAAATCCTATTTCTGTCTCATATGATGTAACCTTTAAAGAATAACAAAGGAAGATGTTTCCATTTTAGAGAGCTTCTATGGGTAACTGTGATAAATAATCTTCATTGCATGGACTACTTTACTTCAAATTATCCAAGAGCATCCCTTGTCACCTGTAAAGGAAAGCTCTTTGGTGCTGGCACACATTCTTATCCTGAAATGAAATCATGTAAATGGATACAGAAGATACCTATGGTGGTCTGTACCAAGAGAATACATTCAAGCTTTAGTAGAGGTGGGGATTTCAATTGCCTCATCTTTGTTTTTCAAGGAATTATTATGCTACCTCTTTCTACTCTCTTGCCCTGAATTCTTTATTTGGTGCTAAGGAAAATAACAAAAGCAAGGAGTTCACAGAAGCGCCAGCAGCATTGTGTCAGGTTACAACAATTAAAACAAGCATTGTTTTACATTCTTACCAGATTTGCCACTACTTCCTTTTGAGCACAGTGAATGAGTATTGTGTTGGATACTCAGATCTGTTACTGAAAGACTTTGCTGAACTTTGCACAATGAGCATTTCTACCTGGGATTCTCAGGAAGACATCAAAGTAGTCAGAAGGCAAACAGCTCTCCAGAGGTGAACTGCTATTACACCTTCAATAAGCCCAGCTGAAGGGGCACGAAAGACGAAGATACTCCCAGTCAAGTACAGTATTTAAAATCTACATGTACATCTATCTTATAGAAAAAGTATGAGATGGGGTGGAAGTCTCCAAGAAAGTGTAATTAGATGGTTAAACAACGACATATTGAACAACTATTGATCACTTTTGTACAAAGTTTATTAAGACATTCAGAAGAATGAATTTTAAAAATCATGTAGCAAATAGTAATTTTAATTCAGATCACAAGGCAACTTAAACCACCTAGAGCATTTATTTAGTTGACAAATAAAAATACGGCTATAATAACCATCCCTGAGCAATACTGCATTTTAAATATTTTAATAAAGAAAGTTACTCAAATGTACCTGTGTATGCAGACATAAAATTGGTAAAACCTTTTAAAAATTGAAGACCTGAAGATAAGCAACTTGCACTTTAGAGATGTGAAGCATAACTGGTTTTGGCAAACTTAAATATTACATTTAACCAACCAAGCTGTTAACTTACCCTACAAACTACTTCAAGTAGTGCTGAATGCACTTTATTTTGGTTTGTCTGATCCGTTGTATGACATACTATTAGGTCACAACTTTTTTCATTAATGGAACAGTAACAACCAAAGACAATGGTACCTCTGTCATTACTAAACATTCCATGCGTTCAGCAGTGGTGTGAATTTGGAAGTCAGAGTGAAGAACACAGTATCCTTTGGCAGACTTTAGGCAACACTCACAAGGAGTAGATTTTAACAGGTTTCAATACCCAATTTCTACATTCTCCTATTTTCCAAAAGGCGTGCGTGGAAAAGTATTTACACAAGGATCTACACAAAGTGGTCTAGCAACTACATGGTGCCCAGGTCTTCACATAGTTAAGTATCTCAGTCAACATGAACAGACACTTAATAAAAATAAAATGCTATTTTATTTTCCTAACTGAGTATAACTAGTAGCTTTTAAGTTAATATCAGCCTCTTCATTGCTGAGTAAGGAAAATGGCAACTTCATTAACAGGCACTGCTAAGAATGAAAATTTGATTTACAGAAGAAAAAACAACCTGAATACTGAAAAACAGTGTATACATCAAAAGAATTTAATGTGTGCTCCAAATTTCTTGGGTAGTGTTAATATTGTTCATTTTACTGCTGGTTATTCACAGCTTGATCATCCACCTTTGGCTGTGGACAAACTGTACAAGCACAAGTATAATTTATTTATTTAATTGATGGCACTGCCAAATGTCAAGCATCTTTCCCTTACCCCTATCCATACTTTTTTTTTAAACACTAGCAGATCTGAATTCAAGACATCAGATAATAAAGTATTTCCTACATGGTAACACATATAACAGCAGAAATTTAAGAGATCAAGAAATGTTTCCTGTAAGTAAGTTTACAAGTACAAACACAGGTTCCAGATAACAGTATTTTACCTGTCAATTCAAATGGAAAGAATATAGTATTAAAACCTCACAACACTTGATTTAAGTATCACTTACTTCCAAATCAAACAACATGATTTGAGCAGGAAGTTTGAGCAGGTGACCTCTGAGGCCCCAGAGATAATATTTAAAGGTCCCTTTCAACACTAACTATTCTATGGTGCTATTACTTACTACCCATGTGCTTAATACTCAAATTTAAATAGAAGCTTTACAAAGCTTTACAAAATGAAAGGCTTCATGTTACTAAGAGATGTAAAACATATTTATCTTCCAATTATTGATTAATCAGTTGCTTTTTCCTATGGTTATGTCCATTCATTTATAATTCAAGTAGATTAAGAATTACTGTATTAGTTAGAGCAAACAGGCAGAACTAGAAACAACAGAAGTACTGGAATGTAACAAAAGTGACATACACTTTGCAGGATTACAGTTACTTGAGTCCTTCACATGAAGCTGAAAGAAAAGAACAACAACAAATTTAACAAAAATCTTTGAAGGTTCTATATATACTGCAGAAGCTGTGTCATGTACTAAATAAATTAATGATTTTGGAACACCAAGTAATAGCTTGTCCCTAATTATTAGGCACATAATTATTTGACCTAATACAGAATTTCCCCACACTCTTCAAGTGCAGAGGCAGAGCACCACTAATGATAGATTCAACAAACATGAATACATTTGGATCAACAAATGTGACTCAAGCTGCCACAGTAATGAGGTTCTGAATTAAGTGTTGTATTTTTCAGAAGTCTGAGTTTTGTCAGAGTAGAAATTAATTATCTCCTTAAAAATCAGGTTTCTTGATATCTCAAAAATAGAGGGGAAAATACAACAGTGGTTCAGCTTGTTATTAAAAAAAAATAAATCTGAGTTTCACCATCCCAAACATTAAACACTTCTTGCCCACAGCTTTGTCAGTACAAGAGGTTACACTCCAAATCCAGCAATCCAGCATGGTCTTCTTTTTGCTGCACTCCTAAAAATGCTGAGGGATCTCCTCACTAGAAAGTGGCAAGCAAAGCCTAACAGGCTTCCTCCTCATTCCCTTGAGAAATACAACAAACAAGACCTGCTGAAGGAGGAGCTTCCCAGGATGCTTTAAGACACATGTGATAACAGAGGTCATCCTTTACCCTATTTACTGAGCTGTATTTCGTGTCTCCCTTAGCTTTTTACATTTCACTGGATTCATTTGATAAGTACACCCTAACAAAAGATGTTGTAGATATTGAGAATGCATTTTTCAAGTCAACAAAACAGATAGGTTGGCCTTTGTAAAGTTCTTTTTAGAAAGAACAAAAAACTTCTTGTATCTGGCAATTTTCCACACAGCAGGTTGTTCTGGGCTGTGCATCACAGAAAATGATAACAGCACTCTTGAAGACAAAGACATGACAAAGGTTTTTAATTTTAAAAAATGGAGAAGGCCTTTGTCCACGGATGTTGATATCTTCTCCCCTTTACTATCAGGTCAAACAGCTTTACTGAGAAGTTCTCCCAGTCTAGCGAAAAGCTTCAAGTTTTTGGCCTATACATCCCCAAACCATCCATTCTCACTAATGTTTCTTTTCAATGTCTAGAATGGAATTTTAGAGAAGTAGAAAGGATATTCTTCCCCTCTGGATGTTCTCTGGTTACTCTATATGCCACAAAATGTGACAATTTGAATGTCCACAAAACATAGAGAAGGAACCCCTAAATGGCCTCCCAACCCATAAATGTCTAACAAAGCAGTTCCCACCACAACATAAATACTTTCATGTGCTTAAAAATTTCAATTATTTACCGGAAGAGCTTATCCCAGGAGTGACACAAGCATCACAACACCCATGAACTGAATGAAGAGCAACACAGGTGTCAAAAATGACCACACAGGCCACAAGGCAACATTGAAACTGGGAATAAAACCAGAAAGTATTTGGTAAGTTCAGTTGTCACGTTGCAGAAACACCAGGCATACAAAGGAGGAATGTCAAAAGAACAAATAAGATTTAAATTACTTAACCTGGAAATATACTTCTTTGTTTCTGAAAACAAAACAGAACAAGGATACAGGGTAAAGATACCTTTTACTTTCAGAAAAATCTGTATCTGAAGCTCCTGAAAATGACCTACTCTTTTATTTTTCCATGGGCATACATGGCAGCTGAGAGAAGCCTTAATCTGAACTTTGATCCTGACAGATTTCAGTTAACTGAAGAGACTGGGGGAAAACCAACTTATTTTACAACTGACTTACAAGAATTACAGATTTGACTAATTATAAACCATAGGGAACGTTTATTTTCTTCAATCTCCCTTCTTTTCACCATTGCCACAAATACTGATTGATACTCTGATACAACAGCTAAACAAGAGAAAATCAATTTTCATGCAGAAAGCAAATAAATTAACTGGCACAATGTGTGTAATTTTCTTCATTCACATTTGCTCAGTTCTGACTCATATAATCTCATAAGTAAAGCAACTCTTACTTAAAGTACCATTCTCAGACAAAATATAAACCCTTAAAGCTTATATGGCAATAGTCAGAAGTCCAACATTTCGTGTATGTTTGCTACTTATAGATTGTTTGATAATGAAGAACTCTGACAGAAACTGATTGAACAGAATTTTTTTCTCAGATAGAGACTGCACCTTTGTCTTAATTTGTAAACTGCACAAGTAGTTGCCAGAGGTGACAAATTTACAATAACAAAGATAACTTCAGTTTTCCCCTAAATGTTCAAGAGAGAAAAGATCCAGTACATCTCCAAGTACACAAAGTTTCAACTGTTGCAACTCTTGCTTTGTGGATGAAAGTTGAAAGTGCATGAAATTCTACTACATAGAACTGCCACTGTCATCAATACACATTACAGAAATTATAGTTCTTATAAAGTGAGCCCATTAGCACACAGACATGCACAGGTTTAGAAATTTGCACACAGTGAACTCACCAAATTGCTGCTGCTATAAAGGTAGCTGTTGTGATAGGAATCAGTGAAGGGTACTGTTCATCATAGTCCTGAATTCCACAGTACCACTCAAGATACAGTATGCAGTAAAAGGCAAAACATAAACATGCAGCCAATAAAAAAGTGCCACAGGAAAGCCACCAGCTGCAGGAAGAAAAGCACATTAAACCATGTTTAGCACAGTCAGACTGCAGTTTGCACAGTAATCTTCACTCCAGTCGACAAACAGAACAGGCAATATCTGTTAAAAACACAGATTGTGGCCTAGAGTTCCTGCAGGTTTTACCTTAAATTATTCTTACAAAACACTTTTTGCCCTTAAAAGCTGCCTAACATAAACAACTAAGTTTAATTTTGCAATGAAACATTCCTTTCATATATTGTCCCCACAAATATTTTGGAAATTCATTGACAGATCTTGTCAGGAATCTATTATACTACCACACCAAAACTACTTTGTCACTAATAAAATAAAATAGGCTCCACTCCAACTGTGCTTTTCACTATAAATTAGACTGGTGATCTTTGTGCAACAGAAATGCTGCAGAAAGCTTTAATATGGTTTCAGTTTGGGAACTCTCAAATTTAACAAGAAGCATGAAGAATATTCTCTATAACTGCTGAAGAAAACCATGGAGAAATCCAGAATTTTAAACTCAGAATCATGAAAACACAGGGTACGCAATTATTTAGGGAGACACACTTTTGAGCCTCTTTGAGGATACACTTCAAGACTAGTTCAGATAAGGCAACTTGGGAGGAAGATGCACTTTAATAAAATCTTATCTGAAGGTGTATTAACAAATAAAAATTTTGAAAAATGAATTCTTACCATAACTTGATTACTAAATTACAAAGGGTAATCAAAGAATCTTCCTACTCAGGTAACGTGTGCTCTGGAATGGTACAGCAAACTTAATATGCTACTCTGAAATGCTGTTACTGAAATTCTGCACTGGGAACTGTAGCCATGGCCTGCCTAGCCAAGCAGTGCAGGAAGACAGGGTCCTGACCCCAAATTTTGCTCACACCGTGGAGTCACTGGTTTTGCTTTTGCAGTCAGGTGTAGGAAGGGTATAACTAGCCTGGGAGAGCAGCTCCAGAGAACCTCCCAGCACAGAGCCCAGTGCAGCCTCCACGTACTGATATAACAATGACAACAGCAATGTGATTTAAAAGCATTTCCAGCTGAAGCTATCTAAAAGAATTTAACATATATCAATCCCATTGAAAATTATTTAACAGAAAAGAAATAGACTAAAAGTAAAAATTACTTCACAGAAACTATTTCACTAATCTTTTGCTGACTTACTCAAAATAATCTACAGATCTTCTAGAGAAATGAACTTCTCTTTGACCTCTAAGGATTAATTTCAGGGGGTTTATTATAAAAAAATAAAATCAAAACCTAAGTACTTCCAACAAAACAGGCAGCTATTTCTTGGGCTTAAATGAAATCTTGAAGGTACAGTATTAAAATGTCTGGTATCAGGGCAAACTTTGCTCGTACAAAGACGGCTCAGTAGAGTTTATAGAGAAAAAACGAAATGTAGCAAATTTTAAGCATTGTATTTACTTTAAAATTAGCTCAATAATATCAGCTTAGGTGGTCACCTGGTCCAACCTCCCTGCTCAAGCAAGCTCAGCTACTGCCAGTTGCCCAGAATCATGTCCAGATGGCTTCTGAGTATCTCCGAAGATGGAGACTCCACAACCTACCTGGGCAACCTGTTCAGAACTCCGTCACCCTCACAGTAAAAAAGTGATCCCTGATCCTCAGAGGGAAACCCTCCAATTCAGTTTGTGCCCACTGCCTCTGGTCCTGTCCTAGACACCACTGGAAAGAGCCTGGCTGTGTCTCCTTTGCACCCTCCCTTCAGGTATTTACATGAACTGACAAAACGCCTCTGAGCCTTCTCTTCTCCAGGCTGAACAGCCCCAGGTTTCTCTATTCCTACTGCAGATCTTGTTCATCCATGATTTAAAATACAGTGACCAGATGTAACAAACTGAGTATGATTATAGGACTCAAACACACCTTTTTGTAAGAAAAGATGCCTTACCTATCTGCTTGCATAGTTTCTTTAATATTTTTTAAAAAATCAAAGTAGTATGTCACAGCTATTGATGCCAAAATCCAGAATGCAGAATGAATATTCAGTCTGTTAAGAGGCCTCATCGTCTTCTCTACAGCTGTAGACTCTTCTGTAAATAAGAACATAATTATAGCACTAAAGCCAGTCATTAAATGAAGTATGATTATAGTTACATAAAACATGATACTTTATCTTTTTAATTCATTTATCTTGGGAGATTATTCTACTCATCATAATACACTTGGTGCTACAAATATTCTAAAGAGCTCTGAACATTTACTGAAATGAAACAGACTAAGCAAGGTATCCTTTGATAAAAGGATAAAGCAGCAACAATCAGCACAATACCGTATCTGTGTATCTTTTCAGGAAACAGCTGACTAGATTTTGTAGGGGTTGTTTAACTAACTAAAACCCCCTGGTGTTATTAAACAATTTTTATTAATCTAGTATATAGAATTTCAGGTTGTTACTTCCAATTACTAATTTATTTCTACCCTTCTTTATGAATTTTACTATTTGCAAAATGATTGCAGGCATAATTTTCTTTCTCAACCGCAGATAATTCACACATTTTCAGCCGCAGTTTCAGGAGCTAGCTTGACTTACACTGCACACTTTCAGCAGGTAAACTACAACTATCATTGTGCAGGAAACTACCTTCTCTTTTTCCCCTCATCACCATGCACTGTTTTAGAGAGAGCGAGACATCAGAGCCAGCAGATGAGAAAGCCATTTTTGTGCACGACAGTAATCATGTAAGACAGTATTTATACACACTGTCAAAAAAAAGGTGTCAGAGGTGGTTTTGATGTCTCACACTCTTAAGTTTATCACCAGGAGTTCCTGGTGGCCCGCGTGCCTTGAGCAGTGTCACATGTGCCGACTCCTCCACAGGCACCGCCACCAGCCGAGCGTACCCACAGCTCTGCTGGAGCTTACAGGCAGCTTTATTTTTCATTTCCTAGATTCCTCCTCATCCTACTGGAGCTTGGCCCCGGAGCATTCGAGCACTTCATCCGCGGCTACAAGCCCCCGGCATCTCCCACGCCCAGCTCGCAGCCAGGAGCGGACACCTGAGGGCAGGCGGGGCCTCGCTCCGCGCCGCTCCACCGAGGCCGCCCCGCTGCCGTCCCAGCGCCCGCCCGGCGGGGCCCGGCACCGCTCCCCGCGCCCCGGCACCACCCACCGGCCGTCCCGCCGCCCCGGGCAGGCGGCTGCGGCTGCTGCGGGTCCCGGGGCTCCGGCCCGCGCCGCCCCGGGCGCCGCAGCCTCGGGAGCGCGTCCCCGCCGCCGCCGGGCTCCATGTTGGGCCGCTCCGGCAGTGACGCGGCGGGGCGGGAGCGCGGCGGCCGCGACCGCCCCGGCGTGAGGGGCAGCGGCGGCGGCGGCCGGCCCCTGCGAGCGGCGGGGCCCGGGACCCGCCGGTACGCGATCCAGAAACAGCTGGGGAACCGCGCCGATCTCCCCTGGAGGGTGGGAGCACTGCCGCGTACAGCTGAGAGCCGCAGTGAAGGCTGTGGTGCCGAAATGATTCAGAAAAAAAACCAAAAAACTCTGTGCGTTTAAATGTTTTCCTCATCTGCCAACCAGATGTTCTCGAGTAATGCCGCTGGCTGGGCTACAGGGTGTACCCAGGAGCTGCATCAAAGCCGGATAGCTCAACTCTGAGGGGGGCTAGTCAGCCCAAGCTCTAGCAGCGCCTCCAGCCTGCGCCTTAGCAAGCCTTTAGTGATATTCAGCTTTAGTGATTTCAGCTCTTGGGCTTGCTAGGCTCGGCTGGGGCATGCAGCAGGCATTCGGAAGACGGGAAAGAGAGGAGAGCACTGTATGAGGTTCCGAGAAGATGTCTTTATTGGTCTTCTTTGTAGCTCTTCCACAAAGGGTCTCGAAGGGTTTCAGGGACAGCGGCTCTGGTGAGCCGGGCAGAAACAGGGGTTTATATAGGGCAAAGGAGGATTGAGAATTGTCCAATGGTAAGGGTTAAAGGAAAGTGACCTATAGCTTTACAGAGAGATAAGCAAGGGTCCGAGAGCGGGAGAGAGGGGCTCCTAATATCTAGTCATCATGACTCAGCATTTTGCCTGTCTTAGGCCTCCAAACGCCAAGGCAGGTTTGCAGGGCCTGCGCCTGCTACACTCGAGGACAGGTATCAGGGAAATCTCAATTTCTGTGACACAGACCAGTGGTGTAGGTTAAAAATGATCGGAGCATGGTGCCAGTAACACCAAGCTCGGAGGTTGATCTCCGTAGGGGCCGCTCATTCAAGGGTTGGGTTCCATGATCCTTCTGGGTCCCTCCCAACCTGAAATATTCTGTGACACTGAAATGCAAAGCTCTGGGAGGTTTCCAGAGCCACGGGAATCCTGTAGCGCTCGAGACTGCTGCTCGTAACTGGAAATAATAAACGTATTTGCAAGACAAACTAGGTAAAAGTTAAATAAACTAATAAAATGGTAAAACAGATTGTTTCAGTTCTGTAGTTGATGTCTGCATAACTAGATACCAAATTTCACATCAGCATGTTTCTGCAAACAAAACCTTGAAACCAATTGGGCTTTCTTGTTTGTTCACATGCATGAATTTAAAAATAGTCAATTTTGCTGGGAGATTACCCTTAGGTCTGGTCCTCATAGGAATACTATGAAGAGTGAATATGTGTGCTGTATCTTCTGGGGTGTGTTCAGTGATTAGGCCATTAACATGGCTTTTGAAATTGAAAATTGTTTCTAATAGTAATGATTGATTGGGTTAATTATATGATCCATGTGATTGTTACAAAGCCTGTGCTTTCTCAGAGAAAATTGTGTGGCGTAACATTCCAATTAAGGCAAAAATCCTGCTGACTTCAGTGTGGAAGTACCTGTCCAGTACAGCAACTGTTATGTATAGCTTTTCTTTACAGTGGGATTAAATGTAGAAATATTCAATAAAAGCTCAGATAAGGGAGATTGAAGAAACAGGAAATTAATTTCAGTACATGTGTTTTACTTACCAAAATCAAATCTACTAGCTGTATATAAAGTTCAAAATTCCAAGTGTTTCATAACCTGACTGTACTTTTCCTCTCAGAAGGCGAAATATTTTGCATTAAAACAATGATTATGAGAAATGTGTTAAATTTTCACTTACCACATGCATTCTTTGCATATTGTGCAGCATTTATCAACAGAAATGCCTTGCAGATACTTCCTCTGTAGTTTTATGTTGAGAAAACAGGAAAGTAAAAAAGAATGGAATGTAGGCTGTGGATAAATAATTATGTACTTTTTCAGGAAATCCTAAAAACCCCTAAAAAGACCCCTAATTTTCGGGCATTCTAAGGGAAGAAACTAACTAGTAGAAACTAATTAGGGTAAAAGCTAAACTTTCTGTGACTTGCACTGTTTTTACGCAGTTCTAAAGCTGCTGGCTAACTATAGTTTCCTAAATATACTGTTTGTTTTATTACTGAGGGAAATTCTAGGGACAAGGGAAAACAGGGTTCTCATCATTCTTTATTACTGCACATTGAATTTAAGTAAATCCAGCCTAAAAGATACAAGAACAAAAAATTCTTTCTCTGCAGAAAGACAGTTCATTTACATATGAATTTCATGTGAGAGGTGTCATAGTAAGTGGAAATTGTTTTCCAGCCTTAGAACATGTATCACATAAAGGCTAACCACACTGCAGTCCTCAGTGACTACAGGGATTATTCTTTATGTAGTTCAGTTGAATATTTTGAAGTTAGCAGCTCATGGGAGATCAGAGCTCTGCTTTCTTATCAATGAAATAGAGGTTTCTTTGTGTTATTTCCTTTGAGTGAAATTACTACCTCAGCCTTCACTTTCATCTTAGTGATTCAAATAAGAAACAAAGGAAATCTTCATGCACTTTCTTTGCAAAAGCTATTCATAGGATATATCTTTGATTTAAACGTAGCAATTAAATAAATATGTATGCTTGGAAAGGTTAAGATCTGTCAGTATTGTTGAACTGAACACTTCTGTTTACCTACAGAGCAGGTATTGTGCAAAGAGCTGAAATAAGAGCTTCCTTCCTGGGTTCACTATTGACCTTAACTGAGACCGCTCATGTTCTGTGTTTGTAGAGCTGGGATGTTTTCTGTGATCTTTTCACAGTGCTTCTCTGATTCAGAAATTATTAATCTGCTGAAGAATACATAGTGATCAGGAGCTGAACCGAGACTGTCACAAAACGAACAACCCAATTAACAAAGCATCTAATCAATGGGCCTGTTATGGATAATTAATTCTTTCAAGTTAATGTTTAAGAATCCCTGCACAAATGTTAGGAAGTAGTTTAAAATGTGATGCTTGATGTGATGACTTTAGCTAAAAGTCTGTGAAATAAATTTGTGAATTTGAAGTTTCAATGAAAGAAATGTACAAAGGGCAGAGTGTGCAGCAATTTTTTTGCGAACTGTAGTCCTGGACTCTCACATCATGTGATTCAGTTTCCACATCTTGGGAACTGCATTCAACACCTTCGCATTCTTTTATTTTAAGTAGAAGATAATGCTTTGTATGTTAGTTGAATGTCTTTAAATATTCAGATTTTTTTTTGGTTATAAGCTGAATTTCACAATCTATTTGGATATTTTGAATTTTATTTTCTTGCTGCTCACTGAATATTTGCTGCTTTGTGATCACTTGGTTATATATACAAGTAATTCTTAATGGCACACAAATGTGGTAGCTTTTTGTGTCTCTTGACTGGGTAGATATAAAATTTAGGATTGGAATTCCCAGTTAAATTCTCAGTTTTAGGAAGTCAAATTAGTTTTGTAGTATTCTAGCCAATATTTATAACTTTTTCCCTATTACAGAAATCAATAGCTAAATTAGCCCAAATGTTATCTGTTCACAAAACACCTGTTGGAATTTTCTTCATTCCGTATCTAAGTAGAGTTGGATCCTTCCTATGTTAATTTTTAGCTGAAGTCGGTTGGATACAATATAGACGTATTTTGAGGAATGATTGTGCTATAATAGTCTGTGCTTTCTGTTCACAAAGTCATAATAAAGTCAGTAGTAATCTGCTGCTTATCTTCGACTATCAGGAGTAAAAGATTGGATGGGTAGAGATTCTCAATCCTTTCTGAACCTTGTCCTTGGACTAAAGTATTGTGCATCTTCTCTTACAATGGGTGAAAAAGACAATACATTGTCTGACTCATCTAGGTAACAGAAAAGCCTCCAAAGAGTACAAACAGCTCCCCTGCTTTCATCTTGCATTCTTTTAACTATTTTAAATTCAGTACAATGGAAAAGGACTTAAAAGCATTTGGTGTGAATAACTTAATGCAGATCTGAAAAACAACTGCCGGTAAAACTCAATTGACTCTGAATGTGGTCCATATACAAACTCCTGAACTCAAGCTGAATTCTCATGCGAGTATTAAATTGCAGTGCAGCCTTGGATTGACCCTTTAGGAAGGAAACAATACATAGAGCAGTGTGTTTGATACCAAGAAGGCTCTATATTTAAGCATGCAAGCATTTGAACTTCATGAAGAAAAAGGAAGCAGAAGAGATAGAGGCAGTTTAAAAGGTGAAGAGGGCATCTAGGAGAACAGAAGAAAATGCACCACATAAAGACATCTAATTTATGTAGGTATGTTATTCCTCACCTTGAAAGTTGTCAGCAAATTACCAAAAAAAATAGCTGAAGTATTTACTTGATGGAAGACCATCTTCACTCTCAATTATCCTGATTAAACCTGTTAGATATCTTTAGTGTTCGACACTTGCCTTTTTATAAGCAGCAGTACAAATATAAGAGGACTGTTCTGTTCTTTCCATCTTTAACTGTGCAAACAAACCCAAAATATTTATCCAAATTTATCCAAATCTCATCCTATTTTTCCAAAATAAATCTGGATAAACCATTCTCCTAGAAGTAGCTAAGTAAATTTTCTTTCTCTCTCTCTTGTAAACTATTTGTTGAGTTTAGTTTCACTTAACTATGCTTACTTTTTTGAGGGGGTACAATGGCTCTCAAAATGTTTTCCCAAGACTACAGTTTAATGATACAAAGCACTTGGCAGCAATACTCCAGCTATAATTGTTCTTGACTACTCAATCCCCAGTAGTGGTATATAATACCTCTCAGTTTGAGGATTTGATCTGGTTTTAAAAGCCTGCAAAAATGCAGGGGGTGGTGGAGAGGCAAAAACAAATGGCCAGATGTGGGAGAGTGGGAAAGAGAACACTTGGAACTTACTGAAACTGATTTCTTTACTTAGGAAAAAGTCTGTGCAACCATGCATCTGTAACAATATGAAAAGAATTTCATTCTTAGGGCATTTAGGAACATCCTAAAGTATGGTTTTTGAATACTGAATGTCAGATCTAATTCATACAGGAAAAACTATCAGTTGTGGGAATGGACATTCTAGTGTATCATTCAACATTTACTGCACTGGAGTATTGGTGTGACACGCTATTTCTCTATTGGTGGAGGTTAGCACTATTTTAGGCTGTGATAAAATTTTAACTATTGTTTTGGAGATGTCTAGTGTCACCACTGCTTGTGACTGATGTACTAAAGCAGTGGCTCTCACTGTTAACAAGACTGGAAAGTACAGTTCAGCACAGCAACATCTCATTTCTGTGTATTGTGGGATTCAGCTCATGCTGTTTCTGTGGAGTCTTGAAAAAAAATAAACACAAAACAAAGATCTTACATGCTTCATTCAAAGTGAAGGCTCTCTTTACCATTGTCCTTCACAGTCCATTACCACTTACATATTCTGTAGGGTCAATTTTTCATGTATTTTGAACAGGTATTGTAATTAAGTGCACAACAGAATTAGAAGGAACACTGACTGAGTACTAAACTGTCCAAGACAGACAGGAAGAGAAAGATGTTTCCTTTATGAAGACTGAATTCAGCAATTTGAATTTTTGGCTAGAGGATGATTGTACAATTCTCCTTACTGTTATGGCTAATCTGCATAAAATAAACAGGTCTTTAAGAACATCAGCTGAGCTCACATTTTTTCTTCTCATGGAAAACTTACCCAGTGCTAACCTCTGGAACCACTTCTGGTAATGAAAGTTCACCCTTAAAAGCTGAAACTTTCAAAGGCATAATACCTGAAACAGAACTGTAGGAGCAAGAAGCAGGGGGAAACATATTTTCATGCTGTAAGACACAGTAAGAAAGAACAGTCTAGGAGAAAATCCAGGTCCTGTCTCATTCACAGTAAACATGAGCCTTTGTCATGTATGGATACTGTAGAGTGTCCATCAAGAGAAAAGGCCAGTAGAAGGGCAAAAAATTAGTCTAAAAGTGTGCTTTGTGCTTTGTTTATACATTAATGGCTGGATGGTGGAAGTTCATTGTGTGGCTACTGCAAGGAATAGAAAGGAGAAAACAGTGTGGTCTGAGCCATCTGCAATGCAGGCAGAATTCTGGTTCTTTTTCTTTGTCACCTAAGTGAGATGCAGTGATCTGAATATTCAAGTGGATTTCATGCTGCCTGAGCGGAAGATCCCATTATGTTTAAAAGCACCTTTTTTTCTGGTAAACCAAGTATATGTGAGTTGAGCTTGACTGTAATTGGGCCTTAATTAGGCTTTTTATACTAATTTTGTACTAATGCATTCCACACAGAAGCTTGAGAAGAGGGGTTTAGTGGGTGGGCAGGCATAAAGACATCATTTCTGGTTTTCTGTTACTTTCAAGTAATTTCAGGACCTTTAAAACTACTTCTGTTGGAAGTCAGTATTTTACTTCTGTAGCTCAGGCATGAAGTTGTGTAGCAAGAGCAGTTTCTAGTAAAAGATTCTAATGAGAAGAGCAAAACACACAAAAGACTGGACAATTCTAAATCTTCTAGAATAAATTTTAAAAGGAAAGATAAAAAAAGATGTATTTGGAAACGACGAAGATCTATGATCTGCAGTCTTGAAGAAAAAAGTCCAATCTAAGCAATAAGCTTGAAGGTTTTTCAGCATTTGCTATCTGAGAGCATAAAAGCATGAGGATTCAGGTGCAAAAGGAATTGTATCTTAAAAGCGCAAGGGAAAGTTACTAGTAAAACTTCCTCTAGTCCAAGTGAAATTTAGAATTCAATATAAAGTAACACTTCCTGTAAAAGTACTAATGGGAAACATAATATGCAGCTTTTCTTGGCTGACAGAGCAGAAAAGAAACTTAGAGGACTTACTTCTGGTTTTTTCTTAAAGAGTAATCCAGGAGAAGAAAGGGGTAAATGTTGAATATATTGACTGAGATATCTTGTAACCTGTGAATACAGCTCAATGTACAGAACAATATGCCTTTTTTCACTTATCTTGCACAAAAAGTTTAATATTTGCTCTCTTATTTCCTTAATAAGGGTGAGTGTTACAGCCTTAAAAGTTTCTGAATTCAATAATGTATTGGGTCTCTGTATCCTGTGGTCATCAGCTATGAGCCACTACTCATGTTGGGCTCTGACTACATTGTCCTGATGCAATTGGATTATAGCACCAGGTGGGAGGATCAGTTTTCACTGCAGAAAGAATGAACTACTCTAATGCACCAGGACAGTGGAGGGCTGAGCACAACAAATAAGTAGCTGTCCTTTGAAGCTTTTTTTCTTCCAGTGATTAAAGTCCCTGCTTAAGTGCTTATGCTATAGTTATAATGAAAGCCACCAGCTTTAAACAATTTTCTAATTTCTCCCTTCCTCATCTTGCCACAAAGACACTCAATTTTCAATACACTATTTTAGAAAGGAAAATTTTAACAATAAGGTATAATTATGGAGCTATGTTATGCTGTTTAGAAAATCACTAAAACATTCTGGATTAAAACACCACTGGTAAATATGCTGCCTAATTATTGAATAGAAATTAGAGAGGTCCTGCTGTTTTTCTGTCTTCTTGAAGGATTCTCAATGATCTGTGATGCCTCCCTCTGAAACAATTACCACCAAATTTGTAGTAAATTCAATCTGATCAAGACATCATTAGTTGCAAGGAGTAAAATTTAAGTCCAGATCTGTTGTAAGGGGAAAAGCCAAATTCAATCCTCTTGAGTACTTTATTAATTGTCTAATGAAAAAACATCAAAGTCTGGGATTTTTTTCACTGGAGAGCTGCATGTCAATAATGCAACTATGCATGGACTAGAATAGCACTTGAAGCCTTTTACAATTAAAGACATAGACTCATCCACCATACTACATATTACTGACCATACTTACCATATTACATATTCAATTACCTATTATATATATATATGTAGTATATATATATATCTATATATATCTATCTATATATATATATATATGTATATACACTACAGTATTCCCAGGAACACTGGGAATTCCCAGAAAGAAAAATATGCCTACAAAGCATATTGCTCCCCCTCTTTCTGCCAACAGAGCAGGAAAAGGTAATACTACTGCAGCAACATACACTGACTTTATACTATTATAACAGGGCTTACTTGCAACAGACTACCACTAATGACTATCAAATAGAGGCAAGCATTAGATTCATGTCTGCCAAATCATAAGGGAAAAAAACTGAACATCAGCTGGTGCTGCTTTACCCTTTACACAGAGGGGAAGAATAATTTACAGTATGTTTACTGCTCCACACAGGCACCACTAACCCAACCATGGCAATGCACAGGGGAGTACACTGTTTGAACCTTAAAGAATGATAACAGTTAAAGCAGGAAAGAAAATTACAAGGTCACATCCTACTCTGATACCTCATCTGCATGCAGTTGATTTGATATTCCTTATTCCCAACTTTCAACTGATCCATGGTGTTTGAACACTTAGCCTGCTGCTTTGCTTCATTCAGTGATCACTGCAGTAAACCCTGAGCATCAGACACCAGAACTCTGCAATGATAGGAGCCACGGTTCTGGTTATCTGTTAGACTGAATAAAAAGAACTGTTGCATAGCTTCAACAAAGAACTAACACTTGCTGAACAGATCTTAAATTCATTGTGTCCTTTCTTGCAACCTTTACAGTGAGACAAAGATGTACTCAGAAAAACTGAACCCAGTGTATCACAGTTAATTTTTAGTATTTATACCTTTAATATAGTCAATATGTCTATAAATTCAGATATTTTTACTATGGAGTTTTATATAAGTGTATCTGCTTGAATTCACTAAGCAATTTTTAAAGACACCATACGACTGAGTGCTTTATAATGCTGTTTTTAACATATTATATCATAATAGGAAACTTCCTACGTGGAAGTAATGTTGCAATTAAGTAAAAACCTACAAAACTTCAAGTAACTTTCCCCAGGCAGCTCTCTTTCTTATATATCTCTAACATTTCTAGCCTAGCTAAATTGTTTTGATGACAGCAATACAACAGCCTCCTCAAATGATGTATAATTTGTGGATTTATTATGCAATTATAAAGTGACAGGATTCATTATATTTAAGCTTATATTTTAAAGTAATCTATTTCATCAGTCAACTTTTAGTCCATGTAACCACTTCTATTGAAGTCAGTTGCATTACTAATCAAGACTTTCAGTAGCAATACATATGCAGGTAATTCAGTCTTTAGATTTTCACTGAATGTGCAATATTGCATACACAAATTTGACACTTTATGCATTTTATAACACAGAATCAACAGTTTATTAAAGGCTGCTTACACTATCCACAGTGCATAAAGTGGGTATCAGCCATACCATTTTGAATTTTAGCACAACAAAACATTTATTCCATAGTGGATTTTTGAATATGAAAATCCTATTTGCTCTGAAAATAGTTCCTGCAAAAAGCCACACAACCCAGGTCCTGAAAAACATTCATGCCTATAAATTATATTCATTACTGGAAGAATTTTAATACAGTAGGACAGCAATTACTTTAAATGCCCCTTAAAACTTGTACCAAAAAATATACATTTTCCATAAAATCAAAAAAATAAAATATCTGAAAATGTTCTGTGATAAATCTAGAAAAAGGGGAGGGATCCAGTATTAAAAGTTAAATTCTGCTTTCACATACACAATTTAAATTTATACCAATGCATAGTATTTGTACAGCTGACAGAAGAGTTTGAACTCCATCTGCAAGATTAAAATGCAACAGCTATGAAAAGTATGCAAACTGTTTATTTCACAAGTTTCACTTTGTCCTTTAGAACTCTAAATTTAGGATTGTTATTCACTTTCTTATTGAATATGGCTAGGATCTCCTCTTCTGTTTTGTGACGTTCACCAGCTACTGCATAATATTGAGCTATCACCTGCATAAAGACAGAGAAATGGTTTTTAGTTCTTGAAGATGATTCCATTGTAAGCAATAACACACTTGCATTACAGCATTAAAAGTGGCATGGAAGCTATTGTGCTATTATTCCTTTTCAGAACTAGCACTGAATTTCTTGTGTAATTCAGTAAGCAATAAAAAACCTGTCCTTCAGCTGACATTCTGTTAATTGATATTCCATTAAAAAATGTTGAACTTTTTTTGTTTATGCCATCCAGAATTTTCTGAGCTTCAGCATTACACAAATAAATTCAGAAGACCATAGGAGATTTAGAAAACATATTGTACAGTACCTTTTTTCTTAGTTTCTTAACTGAAATTTCATTGTCTGGAGCCTGTTTCAGAACTGCTTTGATGGTTCCCTTCCAGTTGAATTTACCTAGAAAATAATTAGGTGTACAACTTTGTTAGTAAAAGGAGGTAATCTGGGTCTTCTTCTCTACTAGTAACAGCCATCAATCTCCTAATTTTGGAATCAGTTTGGCTACCACAACAGTTGTTACCTTACTGACCCTACAACAGGAGGGTGTCTTAAGCATAAAAGTCATCCATTGTTCCTGAATATGAAATGGAATAGAGAAGAAGAATCAAAACAGTACTTGAACAATAGGGGTCAGAATTGTTTTTACTTTACTTCTGCACTTCAGCTATTAAGCAGGATCTCTTAAATAATGCAGGGATAGTTAAGATCCTGTCTCTTCACACTTAAATCCCAGGCAGTCAAATTAGACCATACCACCTTCAGAAGTCATTAATTGGTAGTTTCCAAATAAATGATCTGTATGTTCAAACACAGTCAGAGTATGACAGGTGATAAGCAGAAGTAGGTTTATCTAAGCATAAACTAAGGTCCAACGTATCTGAAGTCCAATTTATGATTCACTGAGCAAAAATGGGGATATGAGAGATACCAAGAGGTCTAAGAGTTGTTACCCTTTTTGTTGTGCTGTCTAACGTGCATGGCAGCAGGGAAGAGACCCACTGTGGTGAAACCTCAGTGTCCACTGGAATCAAGCATAGTCAAAGGCTGCCAGCACAGCACAAACAACAATTAGTGAAGTAATTCATTATCAGGTGTTAAGAGTAGCACAGGCTACTTTGGAACAGATGTGTATACTGAATGTGCACACATTCATGTATACTGAGGCACAATTTATTTCATGGCTTGCTACAGAAGCTGTGTTTGTATCATGCATTAGGGTCTTTTCCAGAGTAGTTTTGTAATAATCTAAACCATTCCTTTAAGAATACCTTTATCTGTTCCCACATTTTCTTCATTGTCATTGACGTTTTCTGTTTCCATGTCTTCTGAAATGCTTTCAGTTTTCATTCTCTTTGTTTTGGTATGAGGTTCCTCTAGAGATGGAAGTGGACAAAACATACACAAGAAAGATTTAAAACGAGAAGTTCTGACATGTCTGAAGTTTTTGTTCTTGTAACCTGAGTTTAGATTTGAAAGTGGTGTTCAGATTTTATAAAAGAAATGTGCAATCGTTGTGAAAAATAATCTAATTTGTATATCTAATGCACAACTTTAAAATTCTACTTAGATAGTTTTTTGAGCTTTGGAATTGAGAAAAAGCATCTTCAAAATAAACATGATTGTAAGTTGTATGATGAATACCTTCTACATGTTTATGTTTGCGTTTCTTTACATTTGTTTCCTCTTCTGTTTCACTGTGATTGCCGTTTCCATTTATTTCAAATTCATCCTCCACACTCTCTTTTCCTTTTTTAGACTTTTTACTCTTTTTTACTTCTTCCTGGTTTTCCAATTTCAGATCTTTTTTCTCCTTCTTTTTGTTCTTTTGTCTCTCTTCTTTTCGTTCCCTCTTACTCTTTTTTCTCTCAGTTTTTGCGTCTGTAATTCCATTTTCTTCTGCCTTTGTATTTTCCCCAGTTTCTGCAGGCTGCTGCTTTTCCTTCTGTTGTGGTTTGTCTTGTTCTTTTTCATTTGAAATCTTTTGTTGAAAGAAAGATAATTACAGTTTTCACATGTGCTTTTTGACATTGTAACTTCCCTCTACTAGATCACTGGTAACTGTTCAGAACACTGATACCCTGAAATCAATTAAATTGCTCACATAAGATGTCACCAGTTACCTGAGAAGCAGCACCAGTGCAATAATGTGCCTGATTCTTTTAACTTAACAGACTAAATGCTAATGAACATCACAGAAGAAATATTATATTACAATATATGTAATTCCTAGTTGAAGCAAGTATTGTGTTTTAAATTATTTGTTAAATGTAATTAAGGAAGTGACAGCTCTTTAATTTACACAAACAGAACACTACAGCAAGATGCAGAACTTATTCCCAAATACACAGCCCTTGAGTAGTAATCTCTTTTGCCATCCACTTCCCTGCCTTGGATGTGTCTAGGACAACAAACCATTATAATTGTTCTTTTTTCAACATATTTGATTTTCTTTTAATATTCCTGGGCTTAGAATTATTTTCTTGTAGAATAATTAATATATTAATGAAAATATTAATGTTCAGTTTAAACTTTAATAACTACAAGTGAATGACTGAAATGTTAGGGTAGCTATTTAGAAAGAGAATAGATCTTTATACAAGCCAATTTAATGTCACTGTAAGACACGAAATAACACGACGTGGACACGCTGCTGTTCTCAAGGTAAAAAGGGAAGTTTATTTTCTGACTCTATAACATTTATAGATTTTCAAAAGTGACAGTGGATTGGAGGGTGAAAGTGCTACCTCTCCAATGGACAAACTAATGGTTCAGCAAATTTCTTCTATAAAAGAATGCAAAAGAATAAGTTATTTACAGAAAGTGTGTGACAAAGTTCGTTACAAGAATGTAAACATCAGAAGGCTTAGAAAATCTTAAAAAATCAGGGCGACAATTTAACACCAACATATTTTTATAAAGAGTTATTTTAATTAAATTTGAATTCTACTTAAGAATTTCAGTTGAGTATATACACTTCAAGGTATCTCTTACCAATCATATCTATAAGGTCTTTTTAAGAATTTTTAAAAGTGAATTGAAATTCTGTGTTATATACTTTATTTAAATGCTAAGCTCTACGGACAGTGTAATTGTTTACATTTGTTTTATTTGTTTAAATACAAGGTTTTCAGATTGAAGGCCTTTTATAAATTAGTGTAAGTCAAGTCACTGCTTATGACTTTAGTGAAGTTGTATAAACGCAGTATTAATGCTCCAGCAAAACAGTACTTCAGTGCCCAGAATTTATGTTATGTTCCTATCCTTTAGTAAACGTGTTTCTTTCTTTCCTGGCTCTTATATTTAGATTCCTCAGAAAAACTGCAAATAAACTTAATTGGAATCAGATCAGAAATACAAAGCATCATCAACAGGGGATTAATGCCAAAGCTTTGCCTACACTCTTCCTTAAAAGAATTTGGGTGAAAGGGGGGAGAGCATCCTTACATCAGCTGAGAAATGAGCTTCTCCAACAGCTTTCAAGTAGAAGCAATAGATGCAAACAAACAACACCCTACCAAAACACACTAAGCCAGTAATGAAATACCAAAGAATTAGGCACTGGCAAAAGGTCAGAGTGAGTCCACAATTTGGACAAAGGAACGGGAGGAACTTGCGCCACAAACTGGAGGATTTCTCTCCCCACTAATGAAATAGGCAAACTATGTGCTTGTTAATTTCTCACTCCAATACAGAAAATTTTGAGACCAATATACTCTGAAAGATGTCTTATTCCATCTTATTGTGTGATAAAAGACTGGAACAAAGATAAAGGCAGTGCTTTTCCCCTTTTTTATGTACCACTAGCATAAATTAGCCTTCTGATTATCATGGCACAATCGTGCCACCATGTCCAAGTTTTCAATCACAACCTACTCAGTACGAACAACTACTTGAGTAACAGCTCTCTGTTCCACAAATTAACCATTTAGTCAAGAAATACTGCATCATAACATAATCTATTGGACTGTGAGAGACAATGTTTCCACTAACATCTACAGAGGGAGTCTGAAAGGTTTTCCTTCAAATATTTTGGAGCGCATTCCCATTTTATAATGTACCTCCAGGTGAACTTACGTTTCTGGTTGCTTCTGAGAAAACATCCCACACCTGATCTTGCAAATTGCTGTCATTAATTCTCAAACTGTTCTTGATCCAATTCTGTACATAGAAAAAACAATAATAACTGAAAACATGCTCTGGTTTTATTTCTTCATTACTATATAACTGGTTCTTGTTTTTTATTTTTCATTTAAGATTTGAATCACTGCTTTTGATAAGATCTGGTTAGAGGTTACTCCTATTAAATCTCTCAAGCCTCCTTGCTAAATTGTTTCACGTAATGTCTAGGAACTGTTAGGAGGCTACACCATATATCTCAATTGCTGCCCAAATGGTAAATATATACAAAAGATAATCCTGAAGCTTTTTGATACAAATGGCTATGTTAAGGTCCCACCAAATCTTCTGACTGTTCCCATGAGTTAAAACATTAATGATCTGATCTTATTTGTGTACTGGACATATGGTCACGCTCCTAAATGGATACCTTACTTTATTACAAGAAAGTATAATTTAAGCAAATAGTTCAATGCAAACATTTCAAAGTAGTTTGGGTTATTGCAGGTGTTCCTGGTGAAAATGAAAATATAGCAGTAAATTATGCTGTTCACACTATATGCAAGAGATGAACTTTTTGAAATGTGGAATTCAATATTAAATGTAATGTAAAGATTTTTGCATTGCAATAAGAACCCTAGGAAAGTTGCATTAGTAAATTGGAACAATGAACTGCAAAATTTTTTGATCTTCCACTGCAATGTATCTTACCAAAAAGAGAGGCTTCTGGAAAATACCATTTTTCCTCCTCAGAACATTAATCCTATAGGGAAATAGTCTAACCCTCAGCTTGCTACCAGCAATTTCACCACAGCTCTATTAAGTTCTATTTGAGTGCTTTGGAAGCAAGCCTGATCCTCTCTCAGCCTCACAATCTGAGGCAGAGAACAGAGGTGAGGGGAGGGAAAAAGGCCTGTTTGTGAGTAATTCTTCACTTTTAATGAAATTCTTTACACACAGTAAATTCCTCACATCTGTAATTTACTTTAGTGAAGCATGCAGAGCAGGAGATTCAATCAGAATACTGAGTAACAGGAAAACCCTCAAAACAAGACCTTGCTTTCAGGAAAAAACAAGACCAAAGAAATAAGAAATTTCTGAAAGTATGTATAAGAATTTGGGCATTCAATAGAAATATCAAATAGTAAAAAAGAAAATTGAAAACAGAGCAAACTTACATATGGAGATTAAGCTCAAAAGGTAAGTCTCTGGCTTACTAACTAATTCAACTGGTAGACCAAGAGTCCTTTCTAGCAAATAAACGTATTTTACAACCACTGTCTCTTTGAAATTCAGTTATTACACAATCTGTACAAATGCCCACATAAACAATTTGTCCCACCTTTGTTAAAAGAGTGGCATTCCCTAAAAAAGTCTATTTTTATGCTCACTGCACAGATTACTGCAAATCTCTATTAAAACATACCTGAAACTTTACTTTTTTTCTTGGAATGTTATCAAAGGCACGCATTTGCTCCAGAATGTTCCGCACTTTGGGGGTTATGTTTGGCTTCTTCATTACCTCATGAATTTTCTGAATGAAGAAAAACAGAATTAATCAGCAAAGCAGCATAAGGATCAAATGGTACATGTCAGGTGTGCAAGTCTGAAATACACTAGGGAGAAATCACCCAGCCCCTGCAGCTGGTATTGTCTGCTCATAGGAAATGCTCAAAACACATGAGAAAAACACTGACCTTTGGCTCTATCACAGCTCATTTAATGTGTCAAAATTACCTATATAAACATTTATACCTATGCAGTAAGCAGACATAAGCAGGACTGCTCACCAGTGCATTCTGATGAATAAGTTACAAACTGTAATAAAAACATTTCAAACTAAAGGAACTGTATCGCAGAAGGAATTCTTGCAGCATGAAAAAGACCTGCATTAAGGAAAGCAACTTTTTGGTTTTGGAGTTAATTATGAAAAACCAGGCTTACTTTTGATGCCACAGCTAACATGCATTTCTTTTGGCAGGAGTGCCAGCTTCAACAAGCATTTATCCCTACATGACAGCTCTGGATATTCCTGTGCTACGGGTGTCAGCATGAGAGAAGAGAGATTAGACCAGGGCCTCCTGGGAGTCCCTTGAACAGCACTGCTGCCTGTGAGGGGAAAAAGGGTCCAGGCTTCCCAATACTTAGAGAGTGCAGCCACTGGACACTGCAGAGCCTTCCTGTACTTCTGAAGATCTGGTGACTGAAAGGCTTTGTGAATATGTTAAGACTGTCAGAAAAAGGTGACTGCTAATCCTTCATCCTTCTACATAAGAATCATTTACTATTGAGGCAGGCTACCAATGTTCATAAGCACCAACACTCTCATCATGCTGCCTTTACAAATGTCCTCAAACAGTGTTCAATCTCAACAAGAGCACTCATCTCTGACTTTAATGGTATTCATAACATGCTTCAAGTATGCATGCAGCTTCGCACCTTCTTAGGATGTGTTCTACATGACAGAAATAACAATTCCGTGCATAAATGTGATCTAACTTACTACTAATGGGGTTTTAAATGTGTTTGAGGTCCTTCCAAAAACCTTTGAAGGAAACTCATAAGAGATTCTTGTGTAAGACAGAAAGAGCAGGAGATATTTCTATTCATGCTGGAGCTTCTCCTGTTCAACATATTTACAAAATACCTGACAAGAGGACAGAAAATTTTCCCAATGATATGAAGCTATTCAGGACGAGGACTATGAGGATTCCAGAAAGATCTTAAGAAAATGAGTGACTAGGTAATAAAAAGGTGAAATGCCTTCAACACAAATTCACTCAAAGCAAGAAGAAAAGGAAAAGCAATTCTAATTTCACATCTAAAATGGCAGGATTTAGTTGACCATTGGAACTTAGATACAATATCTCAGGGTTAAAATAGCCAATTCCATGAAAATGCCAGCACAATGATCAGCAGCAGGGTAAAAAAACTAAACAAAAAAAACAACATCCAAAAGCATATTAACTGACAAAAAGCACTTAGAAAGGAATAAAGGACACAGAAAACATAATTATGACACGTGATAAATCTATGGTTCTCTTATATCTTGAACAGCATTTCACAAGCATACAGTAGAGTGGGAAGATTTTAGAAGACCAAAGATATAATTTACATATGAAGAACAACTGAGCAGGGTAGGATTTTTTGAGCCTTGAACAAAGAATATGAGATGGGGAGGGATGCCTGACGAGGCCTACAAAAGCACAAATGGCATGAAAAGGATGGACAACTACCAATGTCTCTTTGTATGCAGTTGGAAATATTACAGTGAATCAAACCAGTAAAAGATAGATTTTAAACAAAAGACACATTTCTTACCAGGATAAACACAGACCTATCAAGGAAATGCCAGAAGACAGCTGGGGATATTGGTAAAAAGAGATCTCTGGCTTGAGCCAGTATAGGTTCTTTTCTGTCTTTTATAATTACAGACAATAGTTACTGCAGGTGTTTACAGTAAAAACCATACCTGAATCCACTCCTGCTGTTTAGCATCTCCTTTGCTAGCTTTGGCTTCAAAGCCTTTCCCACCATATTTCTGGTCTTCACTTACGCACTTGATGTGTTCCTTATAGTCATCACCCCTGAATGTAAGAGATTTTTAACCACAGGTCACTGAAATGCTTCACTCCTCAAACTATGCAACACTTAGCCAACCAACAAGCTGAAGTAATAGATTATTTAAATGAATGGATCATTTAAACCTTATTACTGTCAATGCTTAAATTACTAAAACGTGATGTGCTTGAAGTACATGCTTGTAAGACCACAGGCATTTCTGTCATGCCACAGCTTTCAGTGAAAATTTCTGACTTGCATCTCTTGCATTTGTGACAAGAGTGAGCAAGCGAGTCTGCAGAGTGAGCAAGGTTATTTCCCATTCTTTACATACCAGAAATCCTTGCCACAATCCATGCAAGACAGGCACTGACAGTTTCTGCAGATGTTCACATGCTTTTCAACCTGTGCTTTCTTCACGGCTTCTCCACACGCATTGCATGTGAAAACCACCATTTTGGCGAGTGGTCAGGAGCCTCTTCCTTCCCATAGAAGCACAACTCTAGGACTACAAGAAGATTATCTTAATTTACAGGCTGGAAGCAGCCCTTGGAAGGCCGAAGCGAAGCACACGAGTGCACTCACTGACAGACAGGGTGAGCAGCTCGGTGCGGCACGGGCGAGAGCTCGTCACCCTCCCTGAGCGCAGGGGAGATCAGCACCCCGGGAACCAGCAAACCCTGCATCCGCCACCCCAACGGGGAACCGGTAACCCCCGAACCCATCCCCCAAACCCGGGACCGCTAACCCCCGACCCCATCCCCCAAACCCGGCACCGCTAACCCCCGAACCCATCCCCTAAACCTGGGACCAGTAACCCCCGAATCCATCCCCCAAACCCGGAACCGCTAACCCCCGAACCCATCCCCCAAACCCGGGACCGATAACCCCCGAACCCATCCCCCAAACCCGGGACCGATAACCCCCAAACCCATCAACCGAACGGAGAAACCAGTACCCCTGCACCCACCACCCCAACCCCGGCACCGGTGACCCCCGTACCGCCCCCACGCCGATACGTGGCGCAGGCTGCGTTCCCGATCCCCCTCCTTTCCCCTGCGGGACCCCGCCGCTCCATCCCGCTCCCCGCAGCTGCAGACCCGTCTCGGCCGGGCCCCGCCGAGCGGTAGCGCTGAGGGGTGGCCGGGCCACACGGCTTGGGAAGCGCGGCGTGGCCGCCACCCGCGCTCCTGGGCGGCAGTCGGCTGCTGCCGTGCCGTGCCGTGCCGCCTCGCTCCCGGCCCGCTCCCGTTCCCGTTCCCGTTCCCGTTCCCGTTCCCCGCACCTCAGCCGCGGCCGCCACCGCCTCCCGCCGCCGCCCCGCGGGGCACGTGCCGCACCGGCCCCTCCGGCCTCGCCGCCCGCGCCTGCGCTGCCCCCGCCCCGCGCACCGGAACGGGAAAGGGAAGGGGAAAGGGGAAGGGGAGGGAGCGGCGGCGGAAGCGGCCGCTGGCGGGGATGGAGCTGGGAGGCGGTCGGAGCCGGTAAGCGCTGGGCTGAGCAGGGCAGGGCGGCTCCTGCCCTTGGGCCGCTGTCGCGCCCGTGCCAGGCCGGGCCGCGTTCCCCGCTCCCGGGGCTGTGTGTCCGTGGTGTCCGTGGGCTCCTCCGACGCAGCCCCGTCCCCCAGCCCGCCGCCGGCCGCTCGCCTGCCCTGTCCCCGGGCAGAGCCTGCCCGCAGTGAGGCGAACCCTCCCTGTGTCCTCTCCTCCGTGCGGATCTCCAGCCTGGGCGAGGCTGAGGGGAACTGAGCCGTAAATAGCGGCTGTGCCGGAGGGTTCCTGTTCGGGAGCGGCTCCCCGTGCCCGCCGGCCCCGTGGGGAGACACGCACCTGATGGATGAGAGGCACTTCTCTGTCAGAGTAATTGCAGGATGCTGCGGTGGGAGATGCTGACAGGGAAAGCAAATTGACGTGGTTTCTTTATTTTAAAGCCTGGTCAAAACATGATAAGCATTCATAGAGAAAAACCACAATATAATAGCACCCCCCCCTCCCCAGCAGGAGGCAGGGAATCACACAGCAAACCAGGATAAATTAGTGTGGAACCCTTTTCCTTCATGATATTTGAGAATGGGGTGACCGCTATCTGGTCATGCTTAACAGAAGGTGGTTTTCCTGCGTCATTCCTTAGGATAGGAAGGTTTTCCTCCTTCATTCCTCCCTAAAAGACTAGAAATTTGGATTGTCCTAGTAGTTGAAATTGTCATGTTTACAAGCGCACAGGGGAAGCATTACATCCTTGTTAGGGGAAAAAAAAATGTATAGAATTCAATATAAATGTGTAGTGTTGGAATGTGACTTGTCTTTTCAACCTGTTAAGAGGGGATTTTTTCGTTTAGATATTACATTGTATTAAAAACAATACCATGCTAATGTGTCTAATTAATCAGATCCACGGTGGAAATGTACGTAGCTCGAGCAGCAACAAATGCCAGAAATAATACTAGTGCTGTGTTCTCCCTTTGAGTTTAGAGGATGAGGAAACAGGTTTTCCTCTACAAATGCTACTGATTTTGTACATGCAGTGTGTTTTTGCATTAGTATCTAATTATTGTGGAAGTTGTCTAAATTGGGGTGCATTTTTTTGTGGTTATGGAGTCCAGTTTATTGGCAGCACCATTAAATTTTTGCAGATGCTCTTTGTTGTAAGCAAATCTCTGTTAAAATCAGTATTTCAAATGTGTATCTGTTGGTGAGCAATACTGTGACTCATCTTTAATCAGAAAAATGTCATTAGCCATCAAATTGCTGTTGTAAACTGAAGTCTGCTTCCTTTGAAAGCTAAAATAAATTGTAAAAATGTTCTTAATATTTTTAAGTTAATTTTGCTATATAATATTCACCTTAGCATTTTATTCCATTATAGGTAATTCAAGTGGTTTTCTAGCATGGACACTGTTGCTAGCCATAGCTGTCATCTTCTCCAGCAGCTACATGAACAGCGCATCCAGGGGCTTCTCTGTGACTGCATGCTGGTGGTGAAGGGTGTCTGCTTCAAAGCACACAAAAATGTGTTAGCTGCTTTCAGTCAATATTTCAGGTATGTGATAGAAAATTCTTCTCTTTAAAAAGGTAACTAAATGCTGTTGGCTGTGGTTTTCTCTGAGAGGGGTATTTATTTCTGTTGGTCACAGGAACTCTTGGGAGTATAGGGAGAAAAGGGAAATTGTTTGTCCAGAGATAAAGCTGTGTCAAGTATTCACAGTATGCTCTTTGATTTTGACATTTTCCCAATTAACTTGCTTGTAGTGCCTCATGTAATAGATTCTGGCATGGACCTGCATTCAGTATTTCACCAGAAAAAGATAACTGCTTACAAGGAACATAGTAGAGTATATGAACAGAGCCAGATAAGGGATATAATAGATAAAATGTTATCCATTTCCAAATAACAGGACTTGTTTCATCAATCATGTTCTAAATAAAATGTGACTATATGGATTATTAGTGAATCTCTGCTTACTCAGATGCTCAGAGACAACAACTGTGTTTTAAAGTGTACAGGTGACCCATTACAGCACATCACTGCTTTCTTACCCTTCTGCACTGCCCTCAATTGTGCCTCCAAATTTTGGAGGATGATGGATCTCCCAGCTTAGTGTTTTGTATTAGTTATGAGTAAGCTGTTAGATCTGGCAGTTTTTAGACATTGTTTTTTGAAACATCTCTAAAGCTTGACTGCCAATTCATTTGTAAGAAACCTACTTTTATGTTATGACCAGAGAAAAAAGATAAGAGGTTCCTTTTTCTCCTCTAATGCTGTGCTGCTGATGAAGTGCAATTATGCTCAAAGACCAAATTTTTAAAGTAGTTAAAAAGATCTAGGAGTTCAACTCCTATTAAAGTTCAGTGGGATATAAGTGGCTAATTAATTTAGGCTCTCAGCCTAGGTCTGTTCATTATAGTTCTGGTTTTAATTTAGATAGGATGGTCTAGATTTATGAAAGAATTTGGATATGGGCACTGGCTTCAGAGTATCCCCTGTATTTCTAAAGTTTCAGCATAGACTCACATTTTCTTAAGATTTAGAGCTCATTGATATCATGGCTACCTTTAAACAAACCCAAATTTGACATTTAGCCCACAAAGAGGGACCATTAAGTTTGGGCCATTTTTTAGTGTATGAAAGTAACTACATATGGGTGAGCTGACCCCATTTATATGTCATTGTTTACTGTGGGAGTATCAGGATTTTAATTGGTGTAAGGTTTTTGACTGAGAGAGAGTACGAACCCACTTAATTTAGGACTGCTGACTGCTTGTGCATGTGAAGAACTACATCTCTGATGCTGAGAATACTTTACATCAAAGAGTAAGAACTTTTGTGAATTCATTCATTAGGAATGGCACCCAGTGACAATTCAGTGGGTATTGGTTGCACTGCTAAAACTGCTGGTTTAGGATGATGTACCTGTACTCTTCATTATTCTTTTACTTGGTTCTTATCCAGTACCAGTAAAAAAGCACCTTTTTTTGATATGAGAATAAATTGAAAATAATGCCATCTTCTTGTTTAATATTGCCATCCTCTTGTGTATTTGTGGAGAAATAACTAATGCTAAGAGCTTTGATAGGCTTACTGATGGAGTTCAATGGACAAGCTCAGTTGCCAGAGGAGAAGTGTTCAGCTGATTTTGAGATCTGTCTGCTCCATTTTGCTAGAAAATTTATGTCCTGTTTGATCTGCCATGATGAAAGGAGAAAAACCATTCTGAGTCAACCAGTTCTGCACATTGTCCATAAATACACCACTGCACATAATATGTGAAGAATGGTGGATAAGAAACCACAAGAACAGGGTGTTACTTGAAAACATTAAAAAATACAGAATTAAAGTTAGATAAAGCATCATTTACTTTGGTTTATACTTCAAGTACACTAATGTAAGACTAATATATAAGACAAGTAATTGAGCAGTTTTGAGAAATTCATCATCAAAAACACAGCAATCTTTAGAGTACAGACTTGTTTCATACCAAGCAGCCTATCTGAGATGTATGTATGTTTTTCTTATTGAAGTGTTTGTGAATTATTTGTGCTTGTATTTGAATATTTGCCTTATTTTGTCAGGACCCTTTTCCAGAATTCTTCAGGCCAGAAGAATGATGTGTTTCACTTGGACATCAAAAACGTAGGTGGCATAGGCCAGATCCTGGACTTCATGTACACCTCCCACCTGGATCTTAGTCAGGACAATGTGCAAGCTATGCTGGACATTGCACAGTGCCTCCAAGTGCAAAATGTGCTGAACATTTGCCACACCTTTTTAAAGTCTTCCACAGCTGTGGAGCAGGCAGCCAGCATGCCGTGTAACAGTGTATTTTCACTGCAGAACACTTTGGGTACAGATGCTAGCTGTGCTGGTGATGGCTATGGGACAAGCCTATTGCCTGAGTGCTCAGCTGACAGACAAACTAACAAAGGCTTGGCTGAGCACCACTCACAGGCTGATAATCTGCACACTCCGTCAGGTGATGGACAGAAACCACCACAAGAATCCTTAGATGGCAGCTGCACAGAGCTCCCATTTAAACAACCAAATTACTACTATAAACTACGCAACTTTTACAGCAAACAGTTCTACAAACAAAACGCTTGCTCTGATCACGAGAGAGGAGCAGAACCATCCTTTTCTTACAGCACATCCACGGAAATAAACACAGCGGAGAGTAATTCTTGCACTGTCAATCACTCTGAGTGTATTCTGGAAACCTCTGAGCATTTACCATCAAACTTCCTGGTTCAGTCTGCAAGTGAAGCTGCTCCAGACCAAAATGCAGAGAGCACAGTTATGCAGCCCACAAGACAGATGCGCCTGAAAAAGGCAGTACACCTCAAAAAGTTAAATTTTCTAAGATCTCAGAAATCAGCAGAGCAGCCCCCTGAGCCCCAAAGAGATGACAGTAGAGTAATAGAATTAATTGAACCTGTAAATGAAAGTACCACAGACACAACAGATGTTAGAGTTACTGATGAAAAAGAAGCTGAAGATTTAGTGAATTCAGAGAATTTTGAACAAACTGTTGAAGTGGAAAGATCTCAAGGTCCTTTGGAACAAGAAGGACAATCACAGACTCTTCAGTCACAGAAACAATATACTTGTGAATTATGTGGGAAGGCTTTCAAACATCCAAGCAATTTGGAGCTACATAAAAGGTCTCATACAGGTACAGTTATCAGTTACTTGGTCTGCAGACCAAATATTTCAGTTACAGAGAGTATCTTGCAGTGTCTCTTGATTTAGAGATGCTGGTTAAGGGTCTACTTTCAAAAGGCTGTGGTTTGTTTTTGTTTCGGTTTGGTTTTTTTTAATGGATTATCCTACAGAAATAAAGAACTGTAATACTGAGTTTTGCTGGGAGTTGTAGAAAAGATTTCTATGTATTTGGAGTTTTGGGTGTTTTTTCAAAGAACATCGTGTGAATTTGATGAAAATGAAATTTCAATGAAAATTTTGGTTTTGTCCTGCATTTAGATGAATCATTTCTAGTCAGTTTGTCAGGTGGCCCAGATGTTTGAGCCAGATGACAACAAAAGGTGTAAACAAATAAATGGTACTATAAGTATACTAGAATATGTCTGTTCTCTCTGGTCATATATTCATTGTAAGATGCAAGTGATTGGGACTTGGTAATCTTTTTTTTTAAACCTGTAAAAAGATGCCTTACAACAACTTTAATTGTGTTTACCTAGAGAGTAAGGCTCTTGCAGGCTGCAGAGTAAATGGGAGTTTTGAATTAAAGTACTTTCTTTTAAAAACTCACAGGTAATATTTTTAAACCTAACAGATTTATTTCTAAGTATCTTTTTATTCTAGTGAAAAACAAGCCCTAGTTTAACTTCAAATTATTTAATTTGTCTGTTCAATTTAATGAGCATGCCCTCTTATTAGATCTGCTTCTTTAGAAGAGTTTTTAAGAATTACCTTGGCTAGGCAGGTAACACCATTGATCAAACTCCTTGAGATGGTATTACTCCTGGTTAAGCTGTTGAATATTTTTTGCTTTTCTTTTTCCCTGTATTAAATACACAAATGCATCTCTCTCAATCTTGTAAAATAAACATCATTTTGGAAATGATCCTGTATTGGTACTTTGACACTAAATATGAAACTCTCTTGGCAGACATTCATTTATTTTGTCAACTGATCCTTAGAATTAAAAGATTCTTTTTCTATTTTATTAATGGAAAAATCTTCCCAGAACCTGACAATATGAACATATTGCATTAGCTTCCTGAAGTTTTCAATTGTTAGCTTTGACTGCTTCTGTATGTTCATGTTGCTAATACTATTTTTTTAAATTTGTTCTCCTGTGAAAGAGTTGCATATGTTTCTCACCTAGATCCTCTTTTTGCCTTGTATTTTTTTGAATCTTATTATCTGGTTGGATCTGGTATCATCAGATATGTTTTAATATCCTAGATTTTCAGGAAAAAGATGATCAGATAGAAGACAAGAGCACCTGGAAAAGTCCCAGCTAACTGCAGTAACATGTCAGTTTGTGCTAGAGAGACCCCAGGATTCAGGAATTCTCAGCTGCTTTTCACACACCATTTTCTTCCAGTAGTTTTCAAAAATTCCAGACTTGAATGCTAGTTAATAAAGCATTAGCATTCTTCCATGGATGTGCTAAGATGACAAAAGTGTAAGAGCCTAAGTTTAACAAATAACAAGCACATCAAAGGAGGGAAAAGCTGAAGCAAGGATATGACTAGAAATGCCTGTTTGCTTCCCTGTTTTTTTTGGGAATTATTCCCTGTTATTTCCCTGTTATTCATGTCAATTTTTTTTTAAATACCCAAATAGTACAAAAACAGTATTTGGGAAATTGCAGTGGATGGTGAGTAGGAAGTTGATATTGGAAAGACCTGTAGCAGAAGGTGCAGGGCACATCTGTATTGTTACTGTTAGGTACACTGGTAGTTAAGTAATATAAGTGTATGCTAAAAGCCATTTCTATTCACCTGCCACCTCAGAAAGCACAGCAGATTGCTAGCTAACCAATTTTGTTTAAAAACATTAGTTTTCTATAGCTAAGCAGAAGGGTTAGCAGGCATTTAAGTCTTACAGGGCTCACTGAAAGCCCTCCCAATGCAGCTTTGCTGAAGAGAGGGAGGAAGCTGAAAGGGACATGTCACAGTGGCAAACATGTTTTTAACCCAAAAATGACAATTCTTTTAACACAAGTGCTGTGGTGGTGTGATTGTCAAGGAAAAGCACATATAAAATTCTCTGTCCCTGAACACTAGCAACTACTAAAGAATTTCAGGTTAGCATGGGTGCATTAATGAGCTTTCTATGTGAAGGCAGCCAAACTGTGTTCAACAGTCATTGTGCTGGCATGTCTGACTGTTTATTTGTATTATTATCATGGACATTTAAAGGAGTCTCTAAATAGAGCTTACTGCACTGACTTTGGTTGATTTTGACTGAATGTTATAATTTGTTCTTAATTATTATATTGACTTCTCTGAAAAAAAGGAAGCCATCTCTTTTATATAGTCCATACCTGTCCAGGAACATCCAGTGGTTTTGTTTGGGTCTTTTATTTTATTTCCAGGGAACATCTCAAAAGAACAACCCAAAACAAACTAAAGCCAATGGAAAGAACTCTTGGGAGGATGGAATGCCACAGGAACAGAGTAGCACTGCCATGCAATACAATACATTGTTGATCCTCAACCTTTTCATTCTCAGTTTTGCTTGAGCAACTTCCAGCATTCCTTGCCTTAGTGAGTACAGCTCCTCACCTTTGTGATCTCATCAGGAGCACCACTTCTGCCTTTGTGCATTTCTCCTCTGGGGCTGGCACAACACTGCCTTGATCCCTGTTGTGTACTTTATCTTCACCTCTTCTTGCAGAATGTTGAACAAGAAAGGATGAAACAGAAGATAGAAAACACAAGGCAGCCCAAGGGTTAAAAGTAAAGTCCCCTGGATTAAGCACTGTCTAAATTGTATTCAGTTACTACTTCTCCCCAGTTTTTCTCTATTGCTGTTGATCCAGCCATGTATCCCGCTATTGTGTACTTTATTTTGTAGGGTGTTGAACAAGAAGTATGCAATCCTGGTGTTTTCAGATGAGGTTTTTGGTTTGGAATTTATTGACAGATGTAGAATCATAGAATAATTTAGATTGGCATGGGTCTCCTGAGGTAATCTGCTCCAGTTTCCTGCTCAAGGCACATCAAATTAGATTGGGTTGTTTTGCTCATGACCTTGTGTAGTGAAAATTTTGGACATCTCCATAGACAGAGTTTCCACAACCTCTCCAGACAATCACTCCCAGTATCTGACCACTCTTGTGGGGTAAAAGATTATTTTCACATATCTAATTGGAATTTGTCATAATCAAACTTGCATCTGTTGCCTCTTGTCCTAAGACTGTGTACCAGGAACAACTTGCTTGCATCTGCCCTCCCAAGCCTGTAGACAGCAGTGAGATTTCCTGTTTGCCTTCTTTTCTTAAGGCTCCAGATATGGTCTCACCAGTGATGGAGAGAGAAGAATAATCTTCAGTTTATTAGCTGTGCTCTTGCTAATACACCTCCAGGTCCAGTGAGGCTAATTGCTTCTGAGCAATGGGTTACTTGATAAGCCCAGTGGTTTGGAATTCTATGCAAGTGCAAAACTGTTCTCAAAAAAAGTAATTTGATGTTTCTTTTCCAAAAAAAACCCTCTTTGTTTTATCTTTATCTCGGGGGAAAAACCTCCAATTCTTTGTACATCAGTACAGTTAGAATGAGGCAGCATGCAGCCTGCAATAATTGTTTGGAGAAATTTGAGCCTCCAGTTCCTTCCCTCTCCCTCTAGTCGTCTCAGAGTGGATTCCTGTTCAGATACTATTCTTTAGGTCTCCAGTAACTTTTTTTTCTGTATAGGTAATTTCTGCAAAAATTGCTTACTATTGTTTTTTTATCCTCCATTTCATATTATCTTGATGCTTTTATGGCTTTCAGAATCCTCCCCAGTTGCTACAAATCTGACTCCCAATTGGTTTCATTTACATTTGTGTTGTCAGTATCAGAATTTTTAATGTTTTGCAAGTTTAAAGCCATAATGAAATCAAGCCTCAGTGCTCTTTAGAGTTGAGTGACTTTGTAGTTGCTTTACTGGTTTCATAATTTTTATCTTTAATTGAGAGAAAGCTTTGTTAAAATGGCCAGATTTCCATTCTTCATTGAGCAGATAGAGCAGGTAAAGCCTCAAGCTGTCACACTAACTGCAGGGTTGCAATCTGTGAAGCAACATAACTGTATGTTTACTCTGTGTTTTAAAATCTAACGAGAATTGCATTTAGTCCTTGATATCCTAAAATATGTTGGAAGAACTTCATCTGTATTTGGCAGGAAAAAAGGAAAATGGAATTCCCACACCTGGATATATGTAGATATTGCTTGTAACCTTTCCAAGGATGGAGGAAAAACATTGATGTAGAGAATACTTAATGGAAGAGAAGCCAAGAGGTCTTCTGTAAAGTTAGGAAAATTTAAATTAAGGAAGTAAATAAAAATCTTTATACAGATTTTTTAATCATGATCAAGATGAAACACAGTTTAAGATCTCTTTTTTTCCCTTTGGAAATATTCTATTTTCAAAATCATATGGATTTACACTAGTTTTGTTGCCCTGCACATGTGGAACAGATCATAAATGTCCTTTAAATGTGCAGTTAGACTCATGAATAATGATAAGTGGGACTGCCATCAAATCAATGGTATTTGAACATCATTTTTGTTTTCAAAACTCTAAAAGATGCACATAAAATTTTATATACAGTGTAAAAACTAGGAAACAGGAACTAAGCAGGGAGAATTATAACACACTTAAATGAAATACTATAGAGGAGAAAAAGTTATTACAAAAACACATTTGTCTTAAATTAACGAGAGAATTGAAGTGTTGTACAGTTGTGTTCTAGATTGAGAGTCAAGTTATTTGGAAAAACTAAAGTGGGCTGCATCAGTTTTTACTAAAGCTGCTAATCTGTTTTTAGAGATTCAAGGATAACAGTTTTACAAGTATAAATTCAGAATTTTGGAGCAAAATACTTGGGTAATCTTCAGGTACTTCTATATAGGATGAGAATTTGAAGGCAGATATGTATTTTCTGGAATTGAATGGCTATGTGCTGAGCAGAGATATATGGTAGACATTAAAATCAGAAAACACAGTTCTTCCAAATTAGCTTCCCTTCATTCCTCCTTCTTTTTAAGAATGTGTCTCTGTGCAAGTGAAAGAACAGGTGCCTTTCCCATCACTGTTGTTGTTGGGCCTTGTCTTCTATTCTGTTTTTCCTGGTGTTATGATACTCCTTTCATTTAGAATCAAAAGTACTGAAACCTGCACCCATTCATATCAAAACTCTTCTGCTTGTTTTGAAAGATAAATTTTGAGCAAGTCTGCCTTACAAACTCACTGGTAAAAGCTGTAATTCCCTCTTGAATTTCCCCTTAAATGCATGGGTAAGTATCCTTTTGGGGATATTTGTTACTCTTACATTACATGTTTTAAAACGAAGTGTACCAATTTTAAACATTTCTGTTCTACTACAACTATTAGAATTAGAATTTTGAACATTTCTGTTCTACTGCAACTATTAGAATTATTACTATGTTTCTTCTTTTAGGTGAGAAACCTTTTGAATGTAACATTTGTGGGAAACACTTCTCACAGGTGGGAATATTTTATATATTATGGTACTTACTCTTGAAATGCATCTCTGTGTTGATTCTAAAAATCTTGGGTTTATGATTAGATTTTTTTTTTTGTTCAAAGACACAATTCACTTTAGGGATAAATTATTAAAATGTCTTATATGAAAACAACATGTTGAATGTTTTAGATGTCTTTGATTCTGTCTGCTCTCAGTAGATGTGTTATGTATTTTACATTCAAATGAATGTTTAACTATACAGAGCCACAGCTCTATTGGAAATACAAAAAACATTCATTTCCAAACTGTTCTTTTGCTTTATGCTTAAAGGTATGTTGTGAATAGCATTCTTACAGTGTCTGAAAAAAGTGCAGATTCAAGTTCTATATAATGTTGTATTTACAATACAGTTTCATTTTCCTAAATGGCATCAATTATTAAGTAGATTTGAGTCAGGTAAAATGAATTTGTATCCATATAAGTGGGCTCAGTTTCTTTCAGTGAGAACACCTGTTGGAAGTGACAAAGCTCAGCTATGATTCAAAAAAAACTTCTTGTGAAATTCCATACTTACATACAGGGCCTGAGCTTTAGCTGCTCTATTTGCTCTCCAGTGCTTACTTCCTGTTCTGGGTACAACAATTAATTTGTATTTCTACAAATGTGGTGCCTAGTTGTCTCACATTTCCAAAGTGTCTATTTCCTTTCTGATTTCGTGATTGAGAGGCTCACATGTAAGAACAGCAGACAATAAACAGGTGCATATTTTTATACTAAGATTACATAATTATTGTTGAATAGCTTTGGCATTTCTTACGGGTCCTGGTTTAAGAATTAGAGCTATGTGCTTTTTGCTACCCACCCACTACTGGTTGTGCTGCTCTTGCTTCAGTTTCACAGCCCACCATGGGCCTTGTTTGACCCATGAATCTGATGCCTTTCTGTCCTCCACCTTGTTGCTAAATATGAATATTAGACTGCATCCAGTGAGCAGTACTGTTTCATCATGCTTATTGGGCAATTTTTAGCAAAACTGGGCACCTTTTTTTATGCCAAGAGCAGCACATTCATTCATTTTGATGGCTGAACTTCTAGTTATTAAAAAAAAAAAAGGCTATTTCAAATACATTTAGAAGTACTTTTGGCAAATAGAGTGGTGCTCTCTACTACTACAGTGGGGGAAGAGGGGGGAAGTGTCACACGGTGTTTGACAGGCATGACAGACTCCTCTTGCAATATGCTTTGCTCCTCTTTAATTACAGAAACAAACAAAAACCCTGACAAAACTGGAAATTTCTGCCTTTTAATTAAACCCTCCCAAACAGCTTCCCTTCCCTCCCTGTGGCCTGACTTGCCTGAAGGGGCAGGCAGATACATATCGATCCCTTCACATCCAGCATAGAGCCAGAGCATTCAGCCTCTGGGCTGCACTTCTTTCTCTGCTCATAGAGGTCTTGCACATTGCTGAGGTACTTGCTTTTGAGTCCTGCAAATAAGATTCCACTCACCAGAAAGAAAGATGCAAGGATAATTACTATCTACTTTTTGCTTAAAAAAGAGATCTCCGATCTTGTCCTTTATCTTCTCCGTCTGCAGGCACAGAAATAGAAACACTTTTCTTATTTAAGCCTTCGTGTTCTGTGCTTTTGAGACAGTGCAGCTGGTGGGATGTCTGCTCCTGCTGAATGTAGCTGATGGGCTGTGTTGGAATGTGGAGCAGAAAATGCAAGAAGTAGGGGAATTTATGTGGGAACTCATAGTTGGGAACAAGTAGCCAATAAAGTCTGGGGTTTTTTTTTTGTGGAAAGCTTTCCTTTTTTACTTCCAAGCCTTCATCTTCCCTATTGCTTGTACACAGCTTGTTGTGGTGTGAACCCTCTCTGGCTGGTGGTCCAGGATATTGTGTTTCAGCTCCTCCTGCAGAGATTCTTTTGGGGGCCCACATGCATAAGGTGCTCCACTTTGAAAGCTTACCATTTACAAAAGGACTGAGTCTGGTGTATCTCTCTGGTCTCCAAATTTGAGAGGAGGTCTATGCAACCATTTAGAGGATTCTTCTGAGCATTTTTTTTTCTTGCACTAAAATGCAAGCAGAAGTCGCCTTGGGTTCTTTTCCATTGGGATGGCATGTGATGCTTTAACCAAGGTTGTGTGCCAGCTTTAAAGCTTAAGAAAGAATACAAGCTATTGATGTTTTTACAGTTTTTTGTCTTAGCACAGATAGTAACAAGCTTTGCCCTCATTAGGAGGAAAGGACATAGGGCTTGTAATAAAGAAATGAATTTATTTGCTGCTTTTTGTAAAATGTTTTTAGTCTTACTTAATATGCCTTTGTGGGAACTATTTCAAAATAGTTGTTGCACTTCAAATTCACCCATTGCCTTTATCTGGAATAATGTTCAAATGCCCATGATAGGGTTTGTTTGTGACATGGATAGAAGTAAAGGTTCTTTTTTTCTATATGCTTTTCTAAAATACATTGTGACATAAAATCCCTTGTCTTTGTAAGGCAAAAATTATTCCATGGTTCATCTTCTCTTCCCCAGAAATAAGTACCTAATGCCTTTCTTTGAGTAGATTTCAGTATTAGAAAGTTTGATCTTAGAAAACAGTTGTTCAGTCATACTGTTGTCTGAAAAATTGTACAGGGATTAAAGAAAGCTCTTTCAGGGTTCCCACACTGATCCATTCAAACTGTCCTCTGTGTGTGTGTCTGCAGAACTTGAGTTCTGGTATATTACAAGGTCTGATTACAGTGCTAGATCATAACAGGTAATTTATTATCTAAATGAATCAGAAGGAATTAGTCTGGGTCTTAGTTTTGTTATCTTACTGTGACTGATGAGGACATGATAATCTTTGCATCCCAAATTTTCTTTCCCAATGTAAAGGACTTTCCTTAATCTTTCCTTAAAGAAAAACCAGGCAATTATCAATCAAAAAGGTTTAAAAACTGACTGTGGAAGTGTGCACCATGTATGGAACATCTGCAGCACCATGTATGGAACATCTTGAGCTCATCTCCCAGCTCTTGTGGTTTGAGAACTGGACTCGGTGGAGAGGCCATTCACAAGGACTAGTGGCTTTAAAACATTTTTTTTAAAAGTTGGACTCAGTAAGAAGATTTTATCTAGTCATTGTTTGGTTTTCTGGCTAGGCTAGAATGATTTTTAGAGGATTGAGAGGGGCAAGACATGTAATAAAATTATTAGCAGTAGTGCCATTTGTTTTTTTCTGTACTTCCTATTCTGTTTTATTTTGGTATGAGTCAATAATTTCAGGTTTGGAGCATCTGAGTACTTTATGGATAGAAAAATGCTCACCCTATTCTTTTCTTTTTTAACCAACTGTTGAATTCAGACATCCTTGTGTAACAATATTTTATGTGTAGGACAGGGAAAGTGAGACTGACATGAACCATAGTGCTAGTAAGTTAGTAAGTTTTCTTTTTCGCTGCATTCTAGACAGTGTAATTGTCATTTATAATTGGATCTGCTTTCAATTATAGGTTTTTCTTTTCTCTTAGCATTTGATTTCAGGCTTCCTGTTTTTATTTTTTTCCCTATTTCTCTTCTTGTCAATGGATAATTGCATAGGTAAACAATTTGATGTTGAAGTACATGGTAGTCTGTCTTTACTAGATAAGAGTGCTCGAGTTCATACATGCTTTGTAGTCTTCACTGCCTTAGAAGTAAGAATAAAAAGCCAGTCTCATAGTTGCCATCATTGGGGTTTTTTTATCTGTATACAGCAACAGGCAAGCTGAACTTAAATGCTTAAATTGCTCTCCCTTCAGGCAGGTAATCTCCAGACACATTTACGTCGACATTCTGGTGAGAAGCCATACATTTGTGAAATCTGTGGGAAAAGGTGAGTAGAATCGTTCATCTTAGTAAAGTTAACATGAAAAAATTTGTTCTCTGATAATCTTCATTATAAACTACAAGCCAAGAGCTAAGGCAGCACGCTGCTCAATTTTGTTTAGAAGATGCTGGGTTTAAATGTGTGCTGATGGGATTAAAAGACATAAATGTTTGCAATTGACTTGTTGTAAGATAATCAGTGTCACCAGAGCTTGTGATCTAAATTTTTGTGTATTGGTATGTGGATAAGAATAGCATTGAGTGTATGTTGTGTTATGTGTATTGTGTTGTATATTGTTGTGTGTATTTGTGTATTTTGAATGGTGTGAGTCACAATAAATCATCTAACAGGTAACAGAAAATACACTAATGCAAGAATAGCACAAAATGCAGAATGAATTAGTAACATTAATGATAAAAATGTTTTTTGGAGGTTTTTTCCTAGCATAAATTTAATTGGTCATTGTCAGTTTAAATTATGTTTAATTGCATGCAGTAATCTGTGTTTTAGGTCTTAATCTTTGTTCAGAACATCAGGCATTCATTCAAGCCAATTTCCATATGATAGTTTAGGGAAGTAAGGGGTTTATAAAAACACTGATTGGGTTTCTGTGTTGTGTTACAGATTTGCTGCTTCTGGTGATGTTCAGCGTCATATAATTATTCATTCTGGAGAAAAACCTCACCTGTGTGATATCTGTGGCAGAGGTGTGTAAGAACCAAAGTTTCTGCCTCAGGCTTTTTTGACTGAAAAGTGAGGAGTCATTTTAATCTCAGAGCCTGTCATATTTTTCTAGGTTTCAGTAACTTTAGTAATTTAAAGGAGCACAAAAAGACCCATACAGCAGATAAAGTATTCACCTGTGATGAATGTGGGAAGTCATTTAATATGCAACGGAAATTGGTCAAGCACAGGATAAGGCACACTGGAGAGAGACCATACAGCTGTTCAGCTTGTGGTAAGGTTCACTGTGCATTGCTTGGTTGTGTCTGCTTTTCAAATGATGAGTAAAAGTTCCTTTGTCAGCAGAGTAACAATTAATCAAAACTGTTTTAAATTGAAATACCATGTTGTGAAAGCCAGTCACAAAATTTTCTGTCTTGCATGCTTCATAGTCTTTCATTTGGTGTCATAAACTCCTTTATTTCTTGTAAGTTTAAAAGAGAATTTCAGTTGAAAATTAGAGAAAGGAAGTAAGAGGAATCAACATTGTGTGTGTTTGCTAACACATTTGCTACAGAGATGCTCAGAGTAGCTGCTTCAGAAATAGATTTATTTTCAGAGTAGTCCTTTCTGATGGGAAGTTAGGTTTGACATCACTTAACTGATGATGGGGCCTTTTCTTTTTTTTCAGTTACATGCCATTTGATTTTAACTCCATTCACCCACAGAGTTTGATAATGACAAGCTTACTTTACTTCAGCCTCTGGAATAAAATCAAAGCATGGTCAATATTTCAGAACACCCATTTTCAAAATCTGTTAGATAGGCCATACTGCCAGGAGGTCTGAAAATGGCTTTTGATCAGGTACATCTTGATCTCATAGGTTACTTAGCATCCTGCATAGTATTTTTTTTGCCATTATGTGTTATTTTGACAGAATTTCATTCATGTTCTGAGGAATCAGCTTTGAAGGAGGGTAGCTTCATGTGTTGAAATCCACCTGCAGTATGTTTTATTTGCACTGTCTTAAAGCACAAGAAAAAGCCAATATTATCAGTAGGCCTTGCATCAGAATGAGGAAATAGATACACAGGATACCAGAGTAAAAACAGTCAGTTGTGTTGCTGCCATTAAACAGGCTTGATTTCATTTTGTCTTGTAGTGGTCCTTTGAATATTTTTGATTTGTGCAAAGAGGATCTGATGAAGCATTAAGAAATCATTCACACTATGCAAAACATCCAGATGTATATTACTCCAGTAATTTTTAATCTTATCATTACTGTTTAATGGCTGTTCTGAAGAGAAATCTGTGCAGCAAATAAAAAGTATGCTGCTAAAAATTGAGACTGCAGTTTTATTGAGCAGTCATTTAATATGGTTTATTTTAGTTGGTCCTTGTGAAATAAGTGAGATAAAAACCACAAGCTTACTTCTACTATTTTAAAGAATGTGAGGTGTCTCAATTTTGTGGCAATTCTGGAAATTAATTATGTCTTTTTCTGCTTGTTCTCCTACACTTTGCCTTGGTTCAGCCTCAGACTCTTTTCTCAGCAATATGGTGATTGAGCCTTTTTGAGTCTGTAGCTTTGAAGATAGACAGTTGTATATTTTTTGTGGTCTGTGTTTTAATATTTACAGAAAAAAAAATTACAGTTCTCACACATTCTCTGGCCAGAATATAAAAAAGGACTGCTGCGTTTTATTAGCCTAAAGTTAACAAAAAAGCTAACTTTGTCAGCAGTTTGAGAGTAGTTCCTTGGTAGTGAACAAACCATTTCTTCCTATGATGCAGCTCTCACTGGAAGAATATATTTAGAAGCTTCTCAGCATACAGTTTTCCCAGGCAGACAAATGAAATTGATAGTTTAGTTTTTCTTCTCTGTTAAGATTGAGACAAACTGAGAGCACTCACAGCTTTCAAGTACTAATGGATATTCCTCTCTGGAGACAAAAACTGAACCCATTCATTGGGAAACACAAGTTAGAAAATCAGATTGAGAAGAAGCAGCAAGTGAATGGAATTGTAAAAATACATGAAACTTGTTTGAACCTGTTCTAGATAAATGATGGGACATATGATACCTTATTGCTTGATGGTTTCTGTAATTAAAACGTGTTTACTCGTTGTGTTGGGAGCAGTATGTGACTTTGTCCTGGTCTCTGGCAGGGAAGTGTTTTGCGGGCTCTGGTGACCTGCGCAGGCACGTGAGGACTCACACGGGGGAGAAGCCCTACACCTGCGAGACGTGCAGCAAGTGCTTCACGCGCTCGGCCGTGCTGCGGCGCCACAAGAAGATGCACTGCAGAGCCTCCGAGGAGGGGCACGGCGCCCTCGAGGAATTTACCCAAGGGATCGAAACGCCCGACCTTGACAAGTCCCAGAGTTCCGACTCCTTTGGCCCAGAGATGTCTGTTACGTTATTACCAGTGGCTGTTAAATTTCCCATTCATCCGGCTGGAAACTCCCCCGAATTCGAGAGTTCCGCGGACTCTTACTGCAAGCTGCGATCCATGATCCAGCAGCACGACTCGGCAAACCCCGAGAAACTCGGCGTGGATCCTGCTAAGCTGCTGAAAGGCCAGGCACAGCAGGCTCCAGCAGCACCCCCAGCGTATGCTTTCCCAGCCGTGGACGTGGCCGCAGCAGAGGAGCCCCTGCAGGCCGATGGCATTGCCATGATCCGCTCCTCCGGGCCCGGCCTGGACGGGCACTGCGCCGAGCCGCTGGGCAGCCGGGCCTCCTCTGCCACTTACAAGAGTAGCGAGGGCCCCTTCTTCTCCAGCATGACCCTCTGGGGCTTGGCCATGAAGACCCTGCAAAACGAAAGCGAATTGGAACAATGAGGGCTCAGCTGACTCTACCAAAACTTCTTAGAGGCATTTCATGCAAACCTGGTTGCAATTGCACTGCAGCACAGAGAGATCACAGAGTTTTAGGCCGGGTAGCTTGGACACTGACAGGAATCAGAGTGCTCATTCCCAGAACCACATGTAGGCTGCCTTTATTTACACTGCTTCTCAGCAAAGTTTAAATGCACTGTTGGGGATCTTTGTTGTTCCGTGACTGCACTGTGTAGCTCCTGTGTTATTGCCAAGATTTACTAAAATTTGCTGCCGACTAAATTTACCATTTAACTTGGAATTTTTTTACCTGATAATGGAGGAAAGGATGGCCAGTGTCTAAGTTCCTGGTATGGCTACAGCTCCAAGCATGGGTCATCAGAGCTGTGTAACGGTGTAGATATGACAGGAGGAAAATGCTTTACCAATCCCTAGTGAACCTGAGTTTAAGTAGTGGCTTTCTTACCAGTAGGGTCATCGGGTTACAGGACCTGAGTTTTGTGACATTGAATTTAAATGTTAAATACTGGGCAATATTTGTGATAGTGCGAAGTAACTGTATATCTAGAAACTTTATTTTTTTACAATAAAAGCTTTTTTTTTAGTATTTTATAAACTATTTTGCACAGCAGATTATTTGTAAAATGAAGGCCAAGATCAAGTTGTGAATAAAGAGAAATTGTTTTACAGTCCTTAATGTATTTAGTCTTTCTATGAAGGATTTTCAGTAACACTTCCATCTATTCCAGGTACCTTTACAATGCTAAAGGGGATGCCATCACAAGAAGAGTTACACTAAAATAAATGCAATCAGTACACCAGTAAGTTCTCTTGTACTTGAATGACTATAAGACATTGGCTGATTAATGGAATAAATAGACTGTTACAGGATAGAAACCTTTTTTAGAGAGGCCTTTTTCTCCTTTGGTGCTTTGAATGGTTGCTGCATTTCAAACTGCTTGCTACAGATACGTGACATTCTGTGGAAATTTAAAGTTTGGAAAATACAGTATTCTTCCATCTTTTTAAGATGTTTTTCTCCCCAAGAATTCAAAACTAGTTGTTTCATCTCTTGTTGTGTTAACCACCATACACTACAATTTGGGGCTTCACTTCCTGACTTCTTTTACTTGGTCCCTGCACCCTCTGCTTTCAGCCTGAGTTCAACTGAGAGTGTTTCTGGCCAGAGTACAGCACGCCTTCAAACAAAAGGGGCAGCCCATTACAGCGTCTGTGTGAGTCTCAAAAGATATGTATTTCTCTCAATAGTCATTTAATGTTAAGAAAAACTTTTACTACCTTAACAGACCAGTGTAAAAAAAAAAATTAGCTGCACTGGAGAGCAAGTTGAGATTTTTTTTCACCTTTCTTTTCTTGTAGTGCACATATACTAGAAAACTTAAAACCACTATTTTTCCAGCCAGTGAAGTCAAAACAACAAAGTTTTTGCAGGGTGTGTGTGTGTGTGTTAAAAACAGCACATAGTCTAGCTGAACACAGTCCCACACGGATTAAGCAGGGAACACTTTCTATAGGTGAACCCTGAGCTCTCCCTTCATTCTTTGCCTTTTTGCACTGTTTGCTTGGAACACTGCAGTTCCCTGTGGGAATTGCCCATGTGCCATTCTACAGTCCAGGTATTACAGTTGTGTCCCTGACCACATGTGCCCATGCTCACTCTCACTCTGCTCTCCTTGCACTGGTGCCTGAGGCAAAATGTGGGTATCTGCCAGTCACTAGCTCTGTAGGTTTCCTCTTGTCAGAAATTATTTTTAAATTTACTTATCCCAAGAGAAAATAGAAATTTGACTCCGCTCCCACAAGGATTTTGTTGCTTGGAAAGGATAAATCTGCAATTTAAACCTAACTTTTCAGCTGTCTCTGATTCCACAGTGATTCTGCTTTCTCTGTTGTATTTTTGAGGAGTCACTATAGGATAAGTTTAAATCAAACCGTGTTGCAACATTTGTGCTCTTCTAACAGTGTGTTGGGAGGTCTGGAGGAATGTGTAAGATTATCATAAAGGGAAAGTGGCAACTTGAGATACTTTTAAACACATTTAATCAGATCATGGATTAGTATCAAGTGCTTTATGCCAAGAGGACAGCTCTGTTGCATTAAGGATTATTCCCCTTGCTTGGCAGTATTTCTTTGAGAGTTGTTTCACACCAGAAACATGACAGTTCTCAAAACTGCTACCAGACTGGGAGCGCTGTTTGCAGTTTGGAGGGTTTGTTAAAACACCACGTTGCAATGTGGCATCAAACACTGGTAGGAGGAAACTGTTCCATCTGAGTTTGTGCAGCTGGAACCAGAAAAAAGGAGGAGTTATAGCACTGAGAAGGAGCACTAAGAACTGTTGTTTCTAGCTGGCTTGAAGGAAAAGCTGAGCAAGAGAGAAAATTCAAAAGATTAGTAGGTGGATGGAGTCAGATGGAAGAGAATGAATTTTTATGTATGGAGTAAAAATTTTGGATTAAGAAGCCCCACCCCTGCAGCCACTCTGCCATGAAAATATCACTGCCTGACTGCAGGAAAATGTATTTTGCTGTTGTGTTTCCAAAATCAAATACAGTCTGTCATGTCAATTTAGTATTGCCTGAGCTTATGTCAGGGAGACATCAGCAGAAAATGACCTTGAAAGAGGATCTTTGCTGTATCCTAATAATTACCTGTGCCAGCCTGGAGGTCTCTAATAAAGAGGATGTTTGAGTGGGAACAGCAAATAAGCTTTGACAGTCCTAATGCTGCCATAAACCTGGCACAGCTGGAGAGGAGCAGCAACCCCTGTGGCTTTGAAGAGCAGGTGGAAACTGTGACACCAGTGCTGAGCCAAGGACAAGCAGCAGACACCCACCCATAGCTACTGCTCACAAATACCCACAGCCGGGGTGCTGAGGGGTGGATAGCATCAGTCCTTTGGCCAGTACCAGACAGTGCAGTGGTGCCATTATAGTTGATGTAAATATCATGCTATTTAAATAAATAAATAAATAAATAAATAAATAAATATTTTTGGGAAGAGGATGTTAACCAACCTGGCCTAGTAAAATTGGAAGACTACTAATTGTTATTTCTTGCAATAATTATCCTGCAGCTCAGAGCTGCTCTTGGTCTTGCAAACCTGAATCCCTTCTTTTCACAGAAGGTGAAGGTGACCACTCAGGGCTTTGTTTGGATTTGTTCAGGGCAGATACATCTGTCATTTTACTCCTGAACAATATTTTAAAAAATCATATTAGTGTTTTGACTTTGGAAGGCATTACTGTGGTGATTTTGATTTATTTTATTGATTTATTTTGTTTGGCTTTTTTATTTATTTTGCTTAAAGAGCATTAAATCTGTACAAAACGTAACCTGCCATTTTTATGGGAGGATGGTTACTGTGTGTACATAGGAAAAGGAGACATCATATAATGACATGTAAGTTCAAGTAACTCCCCTTCCAAAAACAAGAAATCCTCAGCTTGAGACTTATTGTCTAGTTTAGATAGAACTGAAAAAGTTGTATAAGGAAGAAGAAATTTACTAGGCAGGACTTCCTGCTATTTATTATCCTTCCTTGTTTATTACCTGTTGCCATTGAGCACAGAGTGTTTTTGTGGTCTAACACTTCATCTGCATTCTCTCACACTCTTTGTAAACCTGGCCTACTAGATGTTTCTCAAATTCAGAGGTCGGGCTGTAGAACAGAGCAGTTGTGCTTTGTTTCCATGGCTTCTTCAGCAAATTCAACTACACTTAAACTCCTGTTGATAATTTTACAGGGAAGTAATTGCTACACATGAAGTATTCCCAAAACATCTAAGTGGGATATACAAGAGCAAGCCAAATTTAAGACAAAATCAGTGTGAAGCAAGTGGAACTGGCCCCATAGGCCATTTGCTTCTGGAATCCACTTTTTTCTCTCCTTGCATTGTTTTTCCCACTGTGGGTAGCTCCATTCATACGTGGACAGCTGCATTCAATTCTTGCTGCTCACTTCATGCCACTTACCCACCCCTCATAATCCAGACCAGAGGTTAACCTATTCAGCCTCAGGAAGGAAAAGTGTTGAGGCATATAGGTGGAGAGAGTGAGTTGTAAAACGTTATAAATTCTCCAGGCTCCATGTTTTGGAGTGTGTGCTGGGATTTTGGATATTTAGCTTTCTTTAGCTAAAGAGCTTGTTTGAGAAGTAGTATGTTAGATAAACACGGCAAGACATGTAGATGGTCCTGCTCAAGACTTAATAGAAAGCAAATAAACATGAGCTTTATAGACAGATTCAAAGGGGAAAATGTCATAGCTTGGGAAATGTGTTCTAAGGACAACTGAAGTGCCTCAGATGCAGCTATTTGGTAATTCAGTATGCTAATGACTTCAAAGTGACCTGTGCTCCACTGTGCTGCAAATAGATTTCTTTGTATTGGTACACACAGGCTTGTGCTTTCTGGTCCATAGCCTTATTCATTAATCCTTACTGACATCTGTTATTGAATTTGCCTTCTCTAAACAGTTGGTTTCCACCTCTGCTATTAAATCTCCATCCTAGAAAACAGACAAAAACTACCTTTAAAACACAGCCTGGTGAAGACACAAGCTAGTGACTCAGACATCCTTTTTTTCTGAAGACAGTACCCCTACTGTTTAAATATAATATTTTTTTTTCTTTTTTGTAGTTGATATTCACATGTGTGTTCAGATCTGACAAGAGTTTTGTTCACTTGGTGAGGGAATTTTTCCTGGAAGGTTACAAAAGCCCATTAACAGAAGCACACAATGCAGTGCTGAGGAGCGTGCATGCATGAACTACAAGTCTGCCAGCTTTTTGTGAAGCTCTGCATGGGGCAGTATACTGAAATAAAGCCTTTCAGACCCTTTTAATGTAGTTCTGACCTTCCACTCTATATTAAACAGATGACTGGAACCAGAAAGATAGGTCATTGTGATTGCAGTTAATATTTGTAAGGACCAAAGCAGCTCTCAGCCTTTGAGGTAGAAGGGAATCATCTTAAGTGTGAAAATGTATCATCACAAGAATGGAGAGGATCAAAGGAAGGCCAGCTGGTGCTCGGACATCTTTTCATAACCTTTATTACAATGCTAGAATACACTAACCTCAATGGGAAGTCCATTCAGTTCATGTATTTCAAATAGATAATCTGTATTCTGGTGAAACAAAGGACGTGAAAAAAAGCCCTTTCTAAAAAGGAGGTGGTCAGCACAAATTGCCTATGATTTAATCATTTTGGTTTTCTAAAATCAGCTTAGCTTTTTCAATGCAAATATATGAGTGTTTAACATGGTTATTTTAGAAGTGATTGAAAATTGGTAAAATTTAGGTGCAGAGAGTTCTAGCTGATTTTACTGTGGTTTACATCCACTTCAGAATAAACGCCCTCCACATATTCACTTGCCATGTACAAAAAGTAAGACATAGTATTTCATGAAAAAAAAGCCAACAGAACAACCGTAAACATTAAATCATCCAGAAGGTATGCATATGTGGAGTTGTGAAAAGGCCAAGATTAAGGCTGACTAGTTTTGACAAATACCCAAAATTTAAGTTTGGGCCTTCAGGGAACATCATATCACTGCAAACATATATGAAATTAGCAATATCAAAGCAGAAAATCAGTGAGGATTGCTCTTTGTTGGTCTGCTGCTCCAGTAAAGTCCTGTGCCCCGGGGCTGAGGGCTGTGCTTCCCGATCCATGCTAAATGGATAGGGAAAAGCAGTGGGCCTGCAGGCACAGACCAGAGGTGGGAACTTCTGCCAGGATATTTTTTAGATGGGGAATGCTGTGTATCACTAGAATATCAAAGTTCAAACTCAATTGTTAAATTATTTAGTCATTGCTTTTGGATTTGGATTTCAATCAATCACTTTCTGGATTTGTTCTGTGGACGCAGATAGTGGAAAGTATCCCTTCTACTTGTTGAGCAGGGACTTGCTTCTAGCCTGTTCTATTCAATTTTTTTGACTAAAAATGGACACCAGTGTCCAAATTGCATTATTTATGAAGATAGGACTTGCCAGGAAATGCAGCAGTCAGTCTCTTAATATTGCAAAATGCCAAATGGACAAAAGGATATTATTACCTTTTCCTACCCAGGAAGTGATGGCAGACAGTCATAGCATCAGCTGGATAACAACTTAGCCTGTGGAGCAGATCTGAGGGGCACTGAAATTCCAACAGCTCCAGGAAACGCAACTTCATTTCAATTTAAAAGTCATTAAAATAATTCCTAATTTCTAAAGCTCCAAAGAAATGGTACTTAATTTCTTTTTCTCCAAGGAATTTGCATGTCAGATCTCTCTCCTTCTCTCTCTCACACGCTCTCCCCCTCTCTCTCCTGTCAGTGATGTCTCTCTCAGCAGCTGTCTAGTCATGAATCACTCCTGTCATCTGAAGCATATTTTTAACACCTCTGGACGTGCTCTAAAAGCAAATGCTGTTAAGCAAACAATTTGCACTGTTTTTCCATACACTTCCTTCACTTGCCCAAACCTTTTATAATCATGACTTTAAAAGCTGGGTCACAGGGGAATCAGGTACTGGAAAATACAACCTTTTGTACTTGTGAGAGTATCATAATGTTACATCAAGTTCTCATGTAATGCAGATATTGTCTGACTTGCAGAAGACTTGAAGTTGCCTGAAGCTTGAGAGTTCATTAAGATTCATATAAATGTTGCCTTTGGTTTCACCCATTGTATTCTGCACCCTCTCAAACTCAAACTTCACTTTGAGTTTAGGAACTGAGCAGACAAAAAGAAAATCACTGTCAAAGCTTAGCTCAGCTGCTGTTTCAGTGAAGTAGATTAGATTATGCCATGTTTGCTTCAGAGCAGCTACTTTACAGCTGAAATGGAGAGCATAATCATGGAGCTAATAAATTATTTTCTTTGTAATCATGAGTTTCAGAGCTACAAGAAAAATTACAGGTTTTGATCTTAAAATCTTCTCTGTTTTTCTCATCTATTCTTTGGCAGAAGGATGCCCTCTGGGGCCTTAGGGCAGCAAGGATTTTTGCTAAGTGCCTGGAAGGCTTTTGGAGGAAGAAAATCTTGTTCTTCTGCCATTGGCTAGTAAGTTACTCTTCTGGTAACTTTAACATTTGTCAGGAATACAAGTTTTTGAACTCCAGATCCAAATTATTACATTGGCACATGGATGAAACAGGAACCTTGACTGTGCCCAGCTGGAAAGGACTTTCTTTTTCCAAAAAAAAATTGTGGCTTTTAAATACCCAGGACCAAGTTATGCTTACTTTTGCAAAGACTAGAAGCAGTAACCCTAAAGGATGCTTTTCTCTGAAGTCTAATGAAAGCTCATAAACTATGAGCCATGTACTTCCACTTCGTGTTTGCATCTGGAACTTTTCTTTCTTGCTGCTTTAATGTCACACCCCTTTGTATTTTTAAGTGCTTAGAAGAACTCTTCTGTGACAAAAAACTAAATAATACTCAAAGTCTGGAAACTATCTAATGTACTTCTGATATAGAGTGCTATCATATGTGGGCTGTGATATGGATGAGCACTGAGCACTCTGACTGTCCTGGGTATATAACTTCATCTTTCTGACAAGCCTGGCTGCAGTGGGATAATCAAAGTTTTATCACGTTGGAAAGCTTTGTTTTAAACAAGGAAACTTTGTCAGCCACCAGTAATCATACCACCACTATTCAGGTGCTTAATTACATGATTTGTGCTACTTGCTTTTCTCAAAAACCCTTCCCTTTGAAAAGAGCATTACATAAAACCTACCTTTGAAAGGGGGTAGCCCCTGTCATTGCAAGAAAAGCCAAACACGCTTTAAGTGCCTAGAAATCAGAAGACAAAAAGCGTTTCAAAACATCTCCACGAGTGTAAGCTGAGCAGTTGGCTTGATCCCGGCAATCCCCAGAGCCAGTGCCCCTGGGGCAGCGCTCCCGGCCAGCGGCTGCACGGCCCCGCTGCCCGCCGGGTGGCAGTGAGAGCCCGGGCGACACAGGGCTGGGCTGGGCTGGGCTGGGCTGGGCTGGGCTGAGCTGGGCTGGGCTGGGCTGGGCTGGGCTGAGCTGGGCTGGGCCGGGCCGGGCTGGGCTGCTCTGCTCTGCTCTGCTCTGCTCTGCTCTGCTCTGCTCTGCTCTGTTCTGGTCTGCTCTGCTCTGCTCTGCTCTGCTCTGCTCTGCTCTGTTCTGTTCTGTTCTGTTCCGCTCCGCTCCTCTCAGCTGCGGCCCCGCCACCCTCCCGCGGCAATCGGGCTGCGGCGTTATCAGCAGGGATAAACCTCCTCCCGTTTCGTTAGGAAGCGATAATGTGTGAACTGCTTTGTTATCCGCATCTTTACTAGACTGCAAGGACATCATTTCTTGCCCTTGGGCGTTCCTGCAGGGCAGAGCTGGAGATTGCATTGGCGGCGACAGGCAGAGCGCGGCGGTGCCTCCGTCTCGTGGGGATTGTGGCGTGTGACACGAACACCGCCAGTCCTGGGGCGTGTGACACCAACACCGCCAGTCCTGGGGCGTGTGACACCAACGCCGCCAGTCCTGGGGCGTGTGACACGAACACCGCCAGTCCTGGGGTGTGTGACACCAACACCGCCAGTCCTGGGGCGTGTGACACCAACGCCGCCAGTCCTGGGGTGTGTGACACAAACATCGCCAGTTCTGGGATGGGTTTTATTTGAACACCGTCAGTTCTGGGATGGGTTTTATTTGAACACCGTCAGTTCTGGGATGGGTTTGTCTCCGTGCTTTGTGACCGTGTGCTCCCACCCCACGCCTGAGCCCTTCCCAGCTGTTTCTCTTGCTGCAGGTTGGCACACAAGGTAAGCCAGCTCCCTGGCACTCCTGCAGAGCTCCCTTGGGAAACACTGATCCCCTGGCAGAGCTCTGTGGGTTCTCGGGTCCTCTTACATTTCCATTTCACACAAACCCTTAACCATTTCCTTCACATGAAGTGAAAGTGCTCAGCACAACACCACTGCCCTATTTTGGTCTTACTGGCAGCCACCTCTGCCATTCTTCGACTGTAGGATGCCCACCTGCCAGCTTAGGAAGTCACTCCACACTAAATCCCCCCACAGAAAATTGTTTTGGCTTCTACTTCTGGCAAGGGTATGAAAATATTGCACAGCTGCATGTGTTCAGGCTGAAAGGGCAGCGATTGCAGAAGCCAGACAAAGCATAAACAGTAAGAAGTCTGTGTTCAGAATAATTAGAGTAGGAGTGGGAAATGCAAAGCTGAAATTGTTCTGCAATGTCTTCTCCAAAACAAGAGGAGAATAGGTTAATAATAATAATAATAATAATAATAATAATAATAATAATAATAATAATAATAATAATCTGAAAGTATTTCCTGTAAGAGTAAGCAGAAAATTTCTTTAAAAATTTACAAAAACTAAACTTTAACAGTAAAGTAAAAAGTATGGATTTTGTTCCCTACATGTAATTTCTAAGGATGTCCTGATAGGGAGTTTCAATATTTGGCTTTTTGGTTTTGGCTGTACAGCTTGGTTATAGATACAGATCAAACACTATCATTAATTTTAAATCTACTTACACATCTGGAAGCAAAAAAGGTGTCTGTAAGGTGCTGTGAGTCAAACAGAATGACTTTGTCAATGCCAGAGCTTTACAGCCCAGCTACATTTCATTGCTGTAGCAGTTGTGGTGGTTGCTGGCTGTAACTGGAGCTGCCCTGTTGTTAGTACCTGTGCCACAGCAGAACAGCAGACTGCCAAAAGTGATTCAGGATGTGCCCTTCCCTCTTGCTCCAAGAGGGATTTGACTGCTGTTACATTTTCAGCTCTGTTCAGTTGAATTTTCCCAAGGAAATCTTGAGTAAATGTCACTGTGTCTATTTGCACATTGTTACTCTTTGAAAGCACCGTGCTTTCACAGAGTAACAATTTTCAAAAGTTTTCAGAGTGCACGGCAGCTGATAACCACAAGTTATGATCAGCACTGCTTGTTTATCATATTGTAAGTACCCAGCTCTACCAGAACTGTCAATTGCTCTGTTAGTTGGCAGTTTTGTAAAGCAGATCTGTTCAAATACTGTTCCATAAAACCCTTCTAAAACAACTTGAACCAATTACTTTCAAGAAAACAATTACTTTCCAAATATATTAAGTATTTTGGTAATAGTATTTTTCTCATTAATGGGGTTTTCTTTAAGTAATCTAAATGAGTTGGGTACATTGGATGTAAAGGCTATTCGGGCTCTTTGTTAGACTTGGGAAAGCACTGAGGTGTCTCAAAAATATACCCTCCTGTACCTACCTATGTAAAAATGTCTCTAAAAGTTGGCTGTGAGTTTCCAGCAGAGCTGGTCACTGGTTTTCTTTAGAGTTTGTGTATACAATACATGTTGGGTTAGTTACACTACTGAATGAATGTAGGGTCCATATTTAAGGTCTATTTGTAGTCACTGTTATTTGGAGTCATTATTTATGCTTGACATACAAAAATGTAATTTTTCCCAAAAGAGAGGAAGAATAAGCTTGATGAGGATGAAATGCCTCGACAGAAATGGAACTGCCATTGTGTGTTGTGTCTGTATGACACTCTTTGGGTTTTGTTTTTTTTTTTTAAATTAAAACATTTTTAAAAACTAGACCATGTCCCAAACTCATATAGCCTTAGCAAAAAATCAAGTACTGAACAGGCTTAAATTTCACTGAAATTCCATGAGTTAATTTGCTGATCCTCCAGAAAAAAAAAAAAAAAAAAAGTCTTAATAAAGTAATTAAAAGCCTCTATGCATTAAGATCACAAGTTTTCCCCAGAAGAAAATTTTGGAGACTTAGACTGACTGAAGCTAAATGTGATCTAGTTTAAGGAAAAATGTCTATGTGGATTAAATGTTCTTCCCTTGCAGTGGGAAGAAGGCACCCAGTCCTTGCTGCTGCTCCTCCTAGAATGTTGTCTAATATCCCGAGCTGCCCAGCAGGCTAGACTGGCAGAACAGACAGGACAGCTCTTAAATGGCTGATGTCCTCCTTAGGAGAAGTGATAGATTCTTCCTTGTCACTGCCAAATACCTCCTTACACTCCTTTTTGATTTTCTAGGAGTCAGCATTTACATATGATTATTGAAGACCGATGAAAACAAGAATAGACTACTGGAAAAAAAAACCCAAAAATATCCACCTGCTCCTCTCTATGTCCATCGAGCTGTTGCTTTATGATCCTCTGACTATCTGCAAACTCTTTTGCTGGTACAAGCCAGTTGGATTGAGTTCAGCCAAGCAAAATGCAGTTAGGCAGCTAGGAGTGTATTAAAATATACCACTTTGGACTTTTCTGTGGGAATTATGACCAGGACATTCTCACTAAACTACTACTACTATTAACTAGTTTGGCCATCCCAACACTCTTGAAGAATTGTCCTTTTCCGTCTCTCAAGCCTGAGGCCTGATTTGCTTTTCTTTTGGAATTCATCTTTGTCTGCAATGGGAAATGGAACAGGGAATTGTTAGTTTATCTTTGTCCAGTGCTTTGAAGATGTAAACTATTTTTTGGAAGCTGCTTGGTAAAATTGCCCATATTCTCCTCAGGGAAGCTAATGCAACATTTGCTCTCCACAGCCCTTAGTGGAGCATTCAAGGAGATCTCTCTTCCCTTGTGTTCACAGAAGGCAACTGGATGTCTTTACTGCCAGTTCTGATTGAAGACACTGATTCAAAAACCCAGTTTATGGGGAGTCTGGAATGTGTTTGGTGGATTTCTTCAGCAGACGTACTTTAACGTGTAGTGAGAATCCTGTCTTTCTGGAATTTCTCCTCATTTGTCATTCTTATTTTCTATTTTTCACAGTGTTTTCAACTAATTATTTTTCAAATGTGCAACATGTTTAGAGATTTGATTGATTTAAAATTCATAACTACTGGATTTAGATTTCTCAGCATGTAGGGTGCTTAATGCCCTCAACTGCAGTTTCTTGAAGTAACATAAGTAATTCAAATACAGCAGTGACAATGTTGTGCATTTTACAGAATACAAATAGGGGGGTTTAAGTTTTTAGGTCTCTTGCTGTGAAGTACCAGTAATCCTGTGGTAGTCAACATCTGTGCTGTCTGGATGTAGCTGGTCTTGGGTTTAATTTTTTTGAGCTAGCAGGGAAAGAATTATTCCTGTGGCAACCAGATCCTGCAGGGTTAATAAGATTTCTTTGAAGTTACTGCTGAAATTGCTTGCTACATCCTTTTGTCGTTGCTTTTCAAAGTATCTCCTGTTGCATGGATTGTCAGTTTAAAGGAATGCAAAATGGGTTACCAGGATAGGAAAAACTCTGCTGTTTTAAAGCTCTAATCTTACAGATGAGTGTGATATGCAGTGCAAATAAGCTGCACTGCACATCACAGGTTTCTGCTTTTATAGTTCTTAATAACAGGCAAGTGTAAAACCCTTTCCATTTAGAATATAAAACTGATGATATTATATGTAAATAGCAGTACATTTTTAATCCAAGACTACCCTTCTGATATTAGTTAATTAGCTACACAGTTCTGCTTCATTCATTGCTCAAAGGTGCACCAGGAGAGGTTCCAACTGGACATTAGGAGGCATTTCTCTGCCAAGAGTGTGGTCAAACACCAGAAGAGGCTTCCCAGGAAGATGGTTGATGCCCCAAGCCTGTCAGTGTTTAAGAGGCATTTGGACACTGCCCTTAATAACTTGCTTTAACTTTTGCTCAGCCCTGAATAGGTCAGGCAGTTAAACTAGAAGATCAGTTTAGGTCCATTCCAGCTGAAATACTTTATTCTATACTGTCCTATACCATTATTCCATTCCCATAATTACCTTGCTCCACCCACCCTGAAAAATATGAATATAATAGTGAGCACAGTACCTTGTTTTTTAGTAACATCTCTGTTTGCAGTTTTTGTTTTTCAAGGTACCATATTGAAAGCTTTCTAAAAAAAAATATACACCAGTGGACAGCTGCTGCATTCTAGGCACCTAATTCTAATAATTCATTACTTACTTAAAGGAATAATTCATCCTTTCAGTAAAGGTGGCTGGCTCATTAATGAGTTGCTTTGCAGATTCCCTCTTATTTTTCACTTGTTAGTCATGGGGAGTGAGTAGATGTTTTGTACATCCCCCTTTTGTCTTTTGACATTTAGATATCTGTGTAAATAAGCATATTTAGGAATCCCCAAAATGTGCCATAGTCAGTACCAGAATTGCCTAGAGATTTAGGCTCCTCTGTCATTTGGCTGTCTTGGACAACAGTTCCATAATGCTACACCCCTTTCTATTCTTTTCAGCATTTCTTCTTATCATATCTTTAAATATCAAACATCTTTTTAAAATGCTGACTTTAATTATCAAAAGTGATCTTTAATTTCCTGTGCCTCAGATTTTAAGTGCCCAAATAAAGAGTGAATCTTGATGAGCTGGCTTTTTTCCCTTGAAGCCAGTTAGATTCCCTGCTAAAGACTGAGATACCACAAAATCCCTTGGTGCTTTGAGCAATTTCAGTCAGTGAATACTGAAGTGAAAGTGAGATCCTAGAACTCCAGCACAAGTACAAATTGAATGAAAGAGCACAGACACAAAAGATGCAGAGCTTTGAATTTACATGTGCATTAGAAAATGTCTGATTGCTTTTTTTTTCCCACTCTGGCCAAGTTCTATTTGCAAGCTGAAATAAAGCAAGATCAATGCCATGTGCAAAAACTTAAATGGCAGCTTTTGAAAAATTGTCCCATTAACCTGATGAGTTTCTAATTACAGTAAGATATAAGAGCTTTTTTCCTCATGCTATGTAGGATTTTGTCCTAACAGATTTTTTTTTTAAAGCTACCCTGCTGTTAAAATAATTTAACTGCAGCGTTTGAGTATAATTTGTCCTATATTTCTTTTGCTTTCTCTGAGGAGTTACATAACTTTTTCATTTCTAATGAGGTTTCCTAAATATAAATTGTGATGTTATATTATGCACCTCCTTTGGCTGCAAACCAATTAATTTGAAGTGGTTCAAGGCCAAAGAGAAGTTTAGGATCACATTCTAGCATTCCTGGTGAAAGGTTTGTTTATGCACTTTTTTTTAAAATAAATGGTTTAGTGGTTAAGTCCAGCTTCTGTTGGAATTGATCTTATCCTTTAAATTCATGTAATACTCTAAATGAATAGAGGATTGTTTTGAACTACATGACCTTGTGTTACTTAGATGCTGTTTGAAATCCATTTGTATAATAGCCAAAATGTTATTTTGCTTCTCTAAATCAGGTAACTTTAGCCATTTAAATGACTGTTTAAATCATAAGCAGGATTAACCTGGGAAGAGATCAGTAAAAGATCAACCTCACTTTACCCCTAAAGCTGTGCTTCCTTGTGTTTAAGTACATCCCACCACTGCTGTCTCCCCAGATCCCTCTGCCAGACAGAGCTTTGCCTCCTCATCACAGGACTGTCACTTCTCTGCCCCAGCTTAGCCAAGGGGTGGGTCTGATACCTGGGAATAACAGGAGGCCTGGAGAACAATGCATCTGCATTCTCCCCTCCCTTTCTTGCCAGACCCAGAGCTGTCATCTCCCTGCTGATTTTGGCACCTTCTCCTCACCAAGAGATGAACCTGCAGGCCTACAGATGGTGTGAGGAGGCACAGGACATAATCTGCCTTGCAGCACAATTTATCCCTTCTGCTGCACCTGCAAGCTCGGAGCACTGATTCCCAGAGCAATCCTTCTGGCTTTGGCTGCCCTGTATTTTATGGGGGTGTATCACTGATGCTTTTGCCACCACTTGAGAAATACTGCTCTTGAGAATCTGAGTGCTTGGAACTTGTTCTGTCTCAGCATTATTCCAATGTGTGGACTACATTCTTTCTGAAAAATCTTATTTAGATAGCTATGTATGAATTCAGTATGATTAATCTAAGGATGCCACACTTGAAAAATGGTTTGGTGCTTTAAAGAATTTCACAGCTTTCCAGTGACCATTTCTCAGTTTTCCCCAAAGCAGAATTCAAACACATTCTTTTCAGTAATTTTGGAAATAACAGATGTGCATTCTTCAGTAACAATACCTTCATTTTCATTTGACAGTTCTACAAATCTGACAGTAAGTGAAAACCAGTATTTTTCATATTGCTATTTTCTGTCACGAAGGTATTACTTCTGTTCGTGCACAGGTTCACTATTCATTTATCCATTACCCATTTCAGTATGAATGCCACGATTCTAGACTTGCTCACAAATAAGCCTCTCACATATAGAAATCCAAGCATAAAATCCCAAAGAAAAAGTTAAGTTTTAGGTTCCCTGCTCTCCCAGTGTGGATTTGCTGGGGAGAGGGAGGGACTAAAGGGGCTCTATAACCGGAGCACTGCTGAGGGGAGCTCCTGGCTGCATCATGTGCTAGTAGCCATGCAGCTGACTCCACCTGGCAGGCTTCACCATGCATTTCCTGCACCTCTTTCAGTACATCACTTAATCCAAGTTTCCCTATTGCCGCCCAAGAGTTTAATATAATTTCTGACATTTATTAGCTTCCTAAAACAGATTTGTGGGAATGCTCTTCTTCTTTGGTATTTTTAAGTAGCCTCAGATACCAAAGAGACTGGATGCTTTAGGGGAAAAAACACTGCTGGGACACCTGACAAGCAGCAATAGGTAGTGCTGCTCTCCTTCAGCAGAATTTGTTCCCTTTCATGAATGCTTATGTTGCACAAGCAATTGCAGCATTTCCCTGCATCAGCACTGTTCCTAATCCTGATTTGGAAACATCAACTGTTAACTTGACAAAGCGTGACACATGGCACATTGAAGTGTTTTCAGCTGCACTCACACAACAAATTGTAACGGCTCCAGAAGAGTCATTTCAATTGATTGTGTCAGTAAACTACAACCCACAAAGAAAAAGACATGTGACCAACCTGAATAAAGTATCATCAAATCACAAATAATAGATTAATTGTCACAATTTCGGCCTCATTTTTAGAAAAACTATTCTGCAGGAAAAAAATCCTGTAATTTCTAGATGTTTTGCCCATGACGAATGAGAAGTCCAGCCCTATGGAGCATAGTAGTTTACAATATTTCCTTAATTTCCATATGTAGAGACCGCGTGATTTTATTTTTCACGTTTGTACTTCAGAATGAGGGCTTGGCAAGTGGTGAACATGTGGGCTGTCCCATGCAATTGCTTTTTCTCCAGCTTTTGGGAGACATAGGCCCATTCTTATTTGAAAATGACTTCTGTATCTTTTCCTAGACCAAGTGCCAGCAAGCACAAGCTTCACATTACTTCCTTTTTTCTATTTCCTCCAGTAGTTACTTCATTGGGAAGTACTACACCTGCTTGATGGTGAAGTGCAAATTTTCAGCTTTCATAGTCAGGCTGATGGCACACACGGGGAATTCTAACCTCACTGAGACCATTAAGGTTTTAGAGTAAGTAAATCAGGGTACAATCTGACCTAATGAGAGTAGCCACTAGGTCATCAATTCTGTGAGTGGGCTGCTTCTCCTGCTGCCCACAGACCCACAAGGGGCTGCCATGTTTCCTCAGAGATAACTAACACAAGATAAGGATTGCTGGCCATGACACCTCAGTGGCTCAGCAAGGATCTGGGTAATTTGTTAAGCACCTGGAACCTGAGTTACTTTGTAGAAGACAGAGGACAGTTTCTTCCCCAAATTTAAAACCTCCTGAATAACCACAGCAAAAGGACCTACAGCAGGAGCCCTGGAGAAAAGGCGTGTGCTAGTTTCAACAAATCAATTTATTTTCAAATAATGTCTATGCTAACAGCCTTGTTAAGGCAGCAACTTCTGACTAGGAAGTTTTTGTAACTAAGTTACTTCATTTTTTCTTCTAAAACCATCAGTAGCAAGCTAGAGTTGGCTATTTGATATCAAATTAAAGCCTTTTAATGGCTCATTTTACACAGCTGGCAAATAGAGTTATTAGTCACAGATATTTGTGTGTGCATGTACATGCAGACAAAAACCCAGAGCTTTTCTTCTTTTACATCACAGTACATGGGGTGACATGCACTTAAAATGAAAATAATGTAAGCCACTGAGTGTAAGTACTGAGTGACAACAAGTGTAGTGTTCAGCTGCTTAACAAAAAGATTTTTTTCTGAAAGACTAGAAAACCAAGTAAGACCAAAAGCAGATACCAAAAGAAATGCACAGTGGCAAAGACAATAACTCACTCTGTAAATGGGCTATCCAAATTTCTCCTTTTCTCTGCAACAGACTCTAAAACAGAGTAACCTGTGCACATGCTCACATAACTAAATAAAAAAACCTCACCAGCCAACTGGGGAATTTAAATCCATTCATCTTTATTCAATACTGATTCTTCCTCAGGCACACACACTTAATACACAATTGCCCTAAGCTTTTGACAATCTTCAGCCAAAAGGGCTCAAATATAAAATCACAAAAGCTAGAGATGAAAGAACATAGTCAGTCAATTTGTTAGACCATTTGCTGTGTTATTTGGGCTCCCTGTAGTATACTGTCAAATACACTTCTGATCATCACTTGGACTTTTGATGTCATTTGGATTCTGAATTACTTTGGCTCCACATACAAATGAATGGATTACACTCATCCTTCTGTGGGTTATTAATCTGTTCTGTTCAAGAACACTTGTAAGACACGGGCTTTGCCAAAATGAAATAATTCAAGTGTTTCTTGTTTTCTGAGAAACCCCTTCATTTCCACTCACAGGTGCAATTTTCTATATAACATGAAACCCCTTTTCTTCTACTTAACACATGCAAGTATGATTTATGAAATGTTACTCAGGTAAGACAAGCTTATTTTACACTTTATTTACTCAGGACAGGACACTGATGGGAGAAATAAATGAGATAGACAGGATGATCCGTAGCTGGAGACACGACTTGCTTTGTGCCACAGCTGGAAGGGGCCTTTAGCATCACAGACCACTGATCTCAGGAAAACGGGATACATGTTGGATTGAGCAACTGGAACAAGCCACGCAAAGAGGCTGCTCATGCTGGCATCTGCGAGAAGAGGCTGGCTGGTTTTGAAGCATGAAAGTGGCTCTAGGCTGAGCACCTGTCTGCCTCTCCTCTCTCAGAGCTGCCTACCATCCCAGGCACTTGTTGCATCGCCCACAGCGCTTTCCCTGCACCGGCTGGGAAGCAATGCACCTGCAAGACTACAAGAGGAGCATGCTGGCTGCCTCGGGTTATAGGAGACAGTGCGGTGAATACGAATCACTCTGGGCTTTTTCCGCCCCGAGCCAGCCGAGCTGTAAGATGTCCTCTCCCTCTCGCTGCAAGGCTCCGCAATACGCCTTTGCCGTGGATCTCCGCTCCGCCGGCCGCAGGGCTCGCATCCCCCGCTGTGCAGAGCGGACGCGGGCCGGGCTCGCACCGCGCTGACCCGCAGGAGCGACCGGCGGGAGCAGGGCCGGCGGAGCGGAGCTAACATCACCCATCGCTATTCCCCGCTCCGCGGCCGGGGCTCCTCGCCGCCGCCTCGGTTAGCGCAGCTTCCCCGCCCCAGCCGCCGCCGCTGCCCCGGCCGGGGCTCGCCGTGCCGGGCAGCGGCAGCGCCGAGCGGGGCGGGACGGCGGCTCCCGGGCCCGCCAGCGCCGGGCGCGGCGCGGCCCCGCCTGCGGAGGGGCGCGGGGGGCGGCGGCCGGGGGGGCCGGGGGGGCCGGGCGGGACGCGCCGCCCCCTCCCCTCCGCCCCCTCCACCTGCTGCCGCTGCGCCATCGCCGGCTGGGGGAGCCGCCGCCCGCTCGTCCCCGCGGGGCCCCTTTGTGCTGCTGCTCCGGAGCTGCCTCAGCCAGGCGGCGGCTGCGTCACGGCCCCGGCGCTGCGGCCGCCCCGAGCCACCCGCGGAGGGAGAGCCGCGCCTCGCCCCCCGCTCCGCCATCGCTGCGCGGCCGCGGCGGAACGACGCGCCCCGAGCCAGGGCCGGCAGCCGCGGCGGTGAGTGGCGAGCGCGGCCCCTGCCCTGCGGGGGGAGCCCGGAGCCGGGAGGGGGCGAGGGCAGCGCCGGGATGGGGATGGGGCTCCGAGCCCTCCGCACGCCGCGGGCTGCGGGCGATGCCGCACCGGGCCGCGCCGGCGGCATCGCTCGCACCAGGCTGACGTGTCGGGGATTTGGGGTGCTGCTTTGTGCGCGTGGTGGGTCGGGGTTTTGTTCATTTTGGTAGGAGAAGCTCTGGTCGTCGTTCGTACTTCCCAGAACGCCAGTAGCTAACCGAGTCATAGCGACCAACACCGATTTTTTTTTTTTTTTTTAATTTTAATTTTTTTTCCAGAAGGTATTTCGGGTCCCCCGAGGGCTGGGAAAAGGTCTGGTTTCTGATATTTCGCATTTCTTTGCGTGTGTGCCTGTGTGTGCCAGCAGAAAAATCCCTCTATCCTGGAAGAATGGTGAAACTGGGGAATAATTTCAGCGAGAAGAGCACAAAGCAGCCCCTTTTGGAGGATGGATTTGACACCATCCCCCTGATCACACCCCTGGATGTCAATCAGCTCCAGTTCCCACCTCCTGATAAGGTACAGTAGGCTTTAGTTTCCACCCTGGAGAATCACACCCAAATCTCTGGCAAACAACAAAAGAATAGGTTATGGGGAGAGAGCAGCTTAGGAACGACGAGAAATATGGGGTGTTTCAAGGCATGCTAGTTACCTCTAGGGAAAAACCCACACAGCTAAGCTCATGAAATTCCACTAATGGTGATTTGCATTAAAAATCAGTGTGAAATGTTGGCAATAAGCATGTAGAGATTTCTGTGCTGCTATATGAAACATGTACTATACAAATGCAAGCTTCTCTATGCTGTATTGTCATAGCCCTTCCTACTCTGTATCTTTCTTTCTTGCATCTGGAAGGTCCTGTGTATTTTCTGTGAATAATACAAATTTTCTCTGTCCAGAAAATTCCCCCCTGATGGGGGAATAGAGCTCTGCCTTATTTCTCTGTAAGGTGGGCTTGGCCGTACTAGCAACAGAGAGCACTTCCATTTTCCTTCTGTTCTTCAGTAAGAAACTAATGCTAACCTCAGATGAGCTGAAATAATGATATGAGAGCAGGCCATTGAGTTTTCTCCTTGGCAATTTGTTTTGTTCAAAACCCTCCGAATCGGTGATTCAGATATCCTCTGTAGCTGGAAGGGGGCAGTCCAGTGAGCTGCTTACGGGCTGGAAGGGAAATGTGCTTCCTGCATTCCTCATTAAATGCCTTGATTATTAGGGATTTCATTTTAAAGATTTAGAAAGGTGATGTGATAGCCTGGAAATATGTTTATTGTCCTTACAATAAAGAATTCAGTGAGGCACACAGGAGTGTGAGGCACATAGGAGTAGGATTTTTTTCAGGGTTTTCAGCATCGTGTTTTAATAGGATTCTTACTTGTAATTTCCCACATGCATCTGCTAATAAAAAGCTTTGTGGTCTTCATACAGTTTTTATGTTTGGCCTTGTGTCTTCCACAAGCTGAATTCTACTTCTAGTTAAACTCATAGCTATACATTCCTCAAACCTCAAAAAAATTCACATAATCTTAACTTAGGGTAAAGAGTTTTATCTTGTAAATTTTTCCTCGGTAGAGTGTTGCTTGTAGGCAATACAAATGAATGTGTGACCTCCATTTTAATTGCTATCAACACCATTCTGTGTTGTGTGTGGTGACCAGTTGGCAGGCATAAATGCAATAAGCCATAACAGCTGTTCAGGAGCCTGAGGGTCCATTTTATGCCCTCAGTTACATGGGTGTAAATCTTGTAACTGAGGACAAAATCGCACCCTAAGGCTTTAGAACAAGTCTTACCGTGTCTGATATATCTGCCGACTGGTGACTGGATAGAACCGATTACCAATGACCAAAGGAATCTGTTCTCTTCCTGCACTGCTAAGCAGAAGTCTGAAGGAGGGATCTGCATGGTAATAGCTTTAACCTGAGCAGAGCCTCTGTCGTGAGCCCAGGGGTTCTGTGCCAGCCCATTTGCTCCTACTAGAATGGGGCAGAACTCCTCCCACCTGGATGGCATTTGCCTTGAATGAAAGCAAATGTCCAGCTAAGCTAGAAACCTAAATAAAGGAATATTTGATTGGTTCTTCTACTCGCCACTGCCCAATTGTGTATTAGCTTTCTTTTCCTTTTGCACACATAGAGGGGGAAAATTAAATTTATTGGTCCTGCTGGTGTCCTTCTGTAACTGGTTAGTCACGTCAGTGTCTCTTTACTGGTTGTTAGGGACTCAAAGGCAGGAGCAGAGCCACTAACATGAAAAAAAGAAACTGTATTAAGAAAAGATTGACACACAGATCCAATTCTGAAGTATGCAGACACTCATGTATAATGAATAGAAGTACATACTTCATATGTCTATGCTTATTATCTACTTGCAAGGCTCCAGCATGGCAGTGAAGCATAACTTCTTGAACAGTAGTGACTACTGCGCTAAGGGTTTGATGATTTTGACAGTTTCTAAATTAAAGGGATGAAGTGATTTAAATTCATATTTAGATATGTTAAACAAAAGAAGACATTACATAACCAAGCAGTTAGAACTGTACATTCAGTGTCAGCTGAATGTGATTTGAGTTGCCTGAGATTATGTAACATAAAGGGGGGAGGAAGGGAACTCAGATGTTAAAAAGCATTCCAGAAATCATCAGGTGGTTACCTTCCATGATGCTGTTGGGCAGCTTTAGAGTTCAATAGGTAGTAACTAGTATCTTACTTATTATAGCTGAAAATAGGTAAGTAGGTTTTAAGCCTGTGTCCTGAACAAGTATGTGTAATACTGTGGAAGTGTCTAATGAAGTTTATGGTACTGAGTCTCGGTACAGTTACACATTCTAGGTGCCACTCAGGGAAGTGAGAAGAAGGGAACCCAAGGCTTCTCATTTCAGTGTCTGCTACCTGAAGTGTCACTGTCTTAATTTCAGAAAGAAGGAGGGAGACTGTTTACAAGGGGATGTAGTGACAGGACAAGGGGGAATGGCTTAAAACAGAGAGTAGGTTTAGTGTGAGGGTGCTGAGGCCCTGGCACAGGGCCAGAGAAGCTGAGGATGGAGGAACACTTCCATCCCTGGAGGTGTTCAAGGCCAGGTTGGATGGAGCTCTGAGCATCCTGGTCTAGTGGAAGAGGTCCCTACCTTGGGGCATGGGGTTGGAACAAGATAATCTTCAAGATCCCTTCCAACCCAGGCCTTTCTGTGATTAATGTGTTTGCTATTAATACCATGGGCTGTGCTAAAGATAGAATTTGATTTTCAGAAATCTAAAGGAATAAATACTTATTCCTTGGGAAAAACAGAGGAAATTGAGCAAATTGTAATTAGCACCATCACTACAATAAACTGTACCCTAGCTTGAGAGTAATACTTGGAAAAAGTTCCTGAAAAATGCAGAAGTCAAAAATGAGGCAAATAGGTTAGGTATGTGAAAATTTTGTATGATTAGAATGCCTAGGAGAACACTAGAGATACGACTGACGTAATGAGTATTTTGGGAATATGGCTAAGGTGCTAAATTGTGTAGCTTGGGGCAGCAGTTCATAGCAAGGAATAAACTGAAGAGCCTTGGCTGTTTGAAAAAATCTCATTAACACAAGGGTTCGTGTGCATCTTGCTGCTTGCAGCTGATAATTCAGAAATTAGATGTTAAAAATAAGAGTGCCAAGGGCCATAGTCTATCACATAGTCTATCACATGAATAGCAACTAGACTACATGGGTTATTTCACTTTTTTTTTAAACTCAAAATCCTGACATCAAAGAACATGGCATCGCCATCTGCAAGATTTTTATGGGTACTCTTCAATAATCTTCGGTTGGTGTCCAGTTTTAAATCCCATTAATGGAATTTCCTGAAGCAAATGGAGGTGGATATTTTCAAACTATACAAAGTGGGAAGGTCCATGATTTGGATTTGACCTATCCTTGCCTGGTATAAGAGCACAGTATCACCACTGATGAAAAAATGGAACCTTTGTGAAACTGTTGCATAACAAGTCTTGCTGTAGGTCCATCAAAACCACTTTGAGAGGTAAGTTAGTTGATGATTGATATGCTGGAAAAAATAATTAATAATTTAGCACTTTCAAAGAAGAATTACACAAAGTGGGGAGGGGAAAGATATGGTGCTAGATGTGCTTGTAAGCAGATAAAAGAAGAGTTAAAGAATAATTAAGGTTTTTGTGGCCAGCTTTAGTTGACAGTTTTGTGATTGATTCTTTTTCTTAAAGGTTGTGGTCAAAACAAAAACAGAATATGAACCTGACCGCAAGAAGGGAAAGTTCCGTACTCCTAAAATAGCTGAATTCACAATCAGCATCACTGAAGGGGTTTCAGAAAGATTTAAGGTAAGCAGTGCTATCTGGAGATGTTAATGTCTCAGTTGTGCTAGCAGAAGTGCTTAAAATCAATTGCTGGTTGTAGTCAGAACTGGCTATAACAGAGTGCCTGTGGTGGATATAGCTGGGCATGGGAAAAATTAATTCAATGTTATAATAGTTCAATATTGAACAATTAGAAACAAAATCAAATCCTGCAGCTTTATTGGTTGTAATCCCTCCCTGGCAGATGAGTTCCAAAGGCTTTTCTGTCAGTGTGTGGGCTCCAGAATGTGCCTTGCCAGGGTGTGTGTGGGCTGCACAGGGTAGTGCTCAAGGCATGGATAAAGCTCCTGTTTCTGTTGAAGGACAAGAACCACCAGAACATTTCTTTTCTTTTTTGGCTTCTTATTTATCACTGTGGCCAAACCATTCTCTTAAAAGCACTGTCATAGTCCATTATGTATTTTTATAGTTAAATATATGACTTGGCAACCCAGGGATATATACCAGAGCTCCTTCCTACCAGTTTTCCTGGTCCCATTTAATCTTATGGTTTGGTGATGCCTGTTAGTGCAACATGACAGTTCAGAAAGAATCTGATTCAGATTGTGTCCACACCCTTACTACTCCCTTTGTTAGTCCCATAGGAAACCTGAGGGCTTAACTGATGCAAGGCTTGAATATCCTTTCTCCCTTCCCACTAGAGGATAGTTTTTTCTTGCTCTGTGTAATTAAAGCAAAGCAGGAAAGTTGGCACTTCAGCTCGTGCTCCCCTGTCCTTTTAACAATAAGACTGCAGGTTTTTGGTGCTTCTAATTTGGCATCTTACCCAAGGATACCAAAGCATTTTTAAGCAGTAGGCATCCACACTCTGCAATGCACAAGTACAAATACCTTTGGAAAGCCTAACATTTAGTATGAGGAGGAAATACAGAGTTTCAGTAAAGGTGTAGATTCTCTTTCTACTGCACAGTTCTAAACTCTGTCTACGTGATAAGAATTTTAGGGCACACGCAGAGATTTTGGTACTGTTGTGCCTGAGCAGTGCTCTAAAAGCTGCCCAGGCCCTCTAAAAGCTGACCTTCAGAAGTGTATATGCAGCTCTCAGTGGAATCAGAGCATGCTAAACAAACAAAGTGAAGGCTCAAGGAGGGATTAGACTATATTTGGAAAGGAACTTTGCAGAGTGTTGCTGTGACAAATGTTGTAAGTGCCATTTGCCTGGTGGTCTTTAGCCATGCAGTGAGGCATGTGGGTTCCCAGTCAGCTCTGTGGGAAACCACCCCAGACAGCCAAGAAGAGATGTTATGGGATGTGATAGGGTTTTACCAAGGAGGTAAGAAACCTAGTTCCAGGTTTTCCTGTTCCTTGGTTTGGGGCAAGGACATCCCATTCCTCAGAGAAAATGCTACATTCCGACTCACTTCTCTCTTTGTCCTCCTGGCACCTTGGTACCAGTCCTTGAGAGCAATCCCCTTCCTCTCAGGTGAGGGTAGGGTAAATGCAAATGGACAGCTCAGAACAAGCAGAGCTTATGTCTGGCTGTCTTTGTGCGTGTCCTGGTCACACTAAGGTGATTGGAAAATGCTTACTGTGTTGTAGAAAAGAAAGGTGAGGCAGTTTTTAGTTTGAATGCCCTGATAGGACTTTGGTTCCAAGCAGCTGAGCAGAGCCTATACCTGAAGAACTTTGCACTTATGGTTTAGTAGTAGGGCCCTAGGGATTTAATTGCCGGAACATTAAATTGTAGCTAAGGAAAGGTTTTGAGTATCTTAGTCACATTTATAAGGCTTGTGCATCCTTCTGTAAACGTGGTGGTGGCGGGGGGGTTATCTGTCTTTGTTGGGAGAGCTGAGCAAATGAGACCTTGCTGAAAACAAATAAATAGCTTGTACTGTTGGGTAGTCTTTTCTAATTTGTGTAGCTGAACAGCTAAAAACCTGAGGATTTTTGCATTGCATTTTTATATACCTTTGGATGGCACACTTAAATAAAATATCCTTTAGATATTACTTTATGATGAGCGCTCTGGGATTAATCTCATGCTACGGGGTTGCTAGGTTTTGCTGCTAGGTAACTGCTGCATCAGAGAGGTTTCTGTAGGATTTGCTATCTCTTGGGTATTGCAGGGTGATTCACATTGTGGCTGTAAGTCTAGGTTTCCAGAGGAGAGTATGGGGATTCATCAGTTAGGAAAATTTTGGTTCAGTTAATTGAAAACAATGCTCATGCAGAACATTCGGGTCCTAAAAATGTCCCTTAGTATCTATATAACAATTTTAGAATTGAATTATGCTGTTTGCAACATTTTAAAGAAAACTGACTAGCTCTCCAGTGGGGATGACTGTCATATTCACCACTCCCAGTAGTAAATATTACATGAATAGTTGATAACATTTCATAAATATGTAGATGAAAAGTACTGATTGTGTGAGGTTTTCTCCTGGGTCCATATTAATTGTGAACCATCATGTTAACTTCTGCTGTTGATTCTGAGAGAGCAAGAAGATATTTGTTTGAAAATTAAATATTTGTTGTAATTATGAAATGCATTATTTAACTGGTGAGATATTGACTTTGGCTTGTGTTCATGTAAAAACTTTCAGATGCCATTTTAATGACTACAGTATGGTACATCACCAATGCACAAGCTTGCTACAAGACACAGCCCAAGTGTTGTGCTAAAAATAAAGCAAGTGAGTCAGTCATATTTACAAATAATTCACATGTGTATTCTAGGATGTACTCCTTAAATAATGACAAAGCAGATTGCATTTTTGGGATTCAGCAGTGCAGATCATCTAAAGCTGTTCTTCTTGAGAAGTTACACATTATAACAAATGAAGTCACTCCAGCATGTGCATATGTCATGTAGGTCATTTGGTGTTTTAGCTGTTTTAGCATCTGGTGAATAATCAATTATAAATGTATTTTTCTGTATTTGATTCACATTACCAGTTATTATAACAGAGCTGAGAATGTTTTCAAAGAAAACTGCAAGTATAATTTTCTTCTATGAAGCTGCATTCTGAATTCAAATCAGAATCTCTCAAAAGAATGTGCAGATTTCCTGATCCTGAGAACCCTGTTGTCTTAATTTATTTTTATGGCACTAACCACACCAAGGAAGATGTAATTTTTTCACTTAAGATTACTTCCCATTGAGAAGCAGATGTCTTGCTTTTGTTCTTTGAAGAGTGTAGGCTGATGTGGGGAGATGGTTCTGGAACACATCTGGAAAGCAACTTGGAAAAAGGCAGATTTTTCTCTCTTTTAAATTGTCCACTCTGCAGAGTAACAAAGGATCCCTGTGAACCAGGACATAGGAGGAAGTTGGGGCAGAAGAAAATTGATGGTCTGAGTTACCCAAGGCCAAACCTTTGCCTCCTCCATTGACAGAGCAGTGTTTTTACAACCTCCAGTTGGATTTTGTAGTGGGATGTCTACTCTGGCACCCACTGACTTGGCTGCAGCTGGCAGTTGTGCACAAACACAACAATTTAAAAAAATCTGTTGTAGCAAAGCATGACTTTTTTTTTCTGACTTTGAGAAAACCTCAATAAAGAACATTTAGAGGTATTTTGAAAGCAAACACTGATTTTTCATAATAGATTTCAAGCCCTTAAATCAACCCAAGCTGTGATGTGCCTTCAGCCTTTAGTTCCTGTTCAAAGGCAGTTCAGTTCTTCTGACTTTAGCCTTGACATCTCTGCATACATCTAGCTGCAGAGCCAAAGCCTCAAGCTTATCTCTGTGCTATGAGCATGCAAACTGTGTACTATCAAGTAGCAAGCAGCTGATGAAATGTCTGCATGAAGCTACGGAAGAGGAATTGAAACTTCAAGATCAATTCTTGCAGTTTTACCTGTCACTTCAAGACTGCAAAAATGCATGCATCATATATCTAACTGTTCAGGGCTTTTTTCTATCTTAAAAGGGACATCCTTCAAACATGTTTCTGCCTCAACACTTTTGTACCTCTTCTTAGTAATGCCAGTGGTTATTATTGCTGCAAAAATAATCAGAAGCAAGGAAAACAGTTCTCTCTTTGCTGCTGTGTGATTACTTTGTGTGTTGAGTAGCTCTTTGCTTCCACTTTAAAAGTCTTTTAAGAGCAGGAGATGTCAACTGATTCCTGTTCAGGTATCACTTCCTTAAGTGGATTCTGTGTCTGTCACTTAGTGCTGCAAGAGTGACAAGTACTTACTGTCATTAGTAGTTCTGTTTCTCCAGTGGAACTACTCACAGGATTAAAGTTGCTCACAAGTATAAGTGTTTGGCAGGCTTTAAATTTTTTTCATTACTACTTCAAATAAGAAAAATAAAGGAGGTGGTTCTTTCAATGTAACAATTATTTTAAAATAATTGATGCAGGTAAAGGCACTGCATGGCAACTGTCACTTTTCCTTTTTTTAATTCTTGATATTCTTTGATATGACATTGACAATCCTCCTGCTAAATTTTTGGTTGAAAGGAATTTTATAGTCAGAGCTGGAAGATTTAAATAGAGTGGATGCTTAACACAGCTCCCCTGCTATAAGTCAGCTGTCCTGTGCCACTGTCTCCATTAGAAATCCATTTACTGGAACAGAACCAGTCACACAGGTGACACAGATGATGTTTTGGATGTCTCCAGATGCATCACTTAAATAACCTTTCCTCTTCTGTAATAACATTATGCAGCCTTTTTTCTGGCCTCAATAGTATCTTCTGGGTTTGTATGAGAAGGTAGTAAGATTCTTATCTTGGTGCCACAGGGTTTCTTGAACTGCTTCCTCAGATCCCTGTTGAGAAATACAATATATGGTGATGGAAGATGACAGGAACATTGCCATGAACAGCTGAGTTAAGCTGCAGTTCTAGGATCTCAAGGCCAGTGCCTTGTTAACCTGTTTTTGTGTAACAGTGTGTCCCTCAGGTTTCATTAATCAATTCCCTTGCAGACTGGTCCTGTTGTCTTGCACTGTCGCTGTTAGTAAGCTCTGGTTCTGTAGCTTCTTTTCGCTTCCTGTCCTCATGAATCTGCCTGCCTTTTTTGCATTTTTTTGCTGCTACTCCCAGTCATCTCCAGGTAAGCATCCAAGACAGTTCTCTCCTCCTTGTCATTTCTGTTTGAGAGGGACAGTGTTTTGATTTCTACTGCTTTTTCTGTACAATCTGCCCCCAAACCATCATCCTCTTTGAGCACAAAGTTTTGATGGGAATGTTGTGGTGAAACAGTTGAGTTCAATGGATGGATACCAGTCATACAGCTAAACATGACATGTAATGTTAGACATACTCTTCTGAAACAAGGCACCTGGTTGTCTTTTGGGGTCACATCCTGTATATTCCCACAGCAAGCACAGGGCACTGTACCAGGCTGTTCTGTGTCATTTGCATTGCTCTGTAAATGAATGTGAGTCAAATGTTGCACGTATAGATGTAAATGTTCCTTTTTTCTTTCACATTGCCATTTCCCATTTCTTAACATTTCTTAATCCTTGAGTGTGTTGTTTCAGACATGTTTTTCAGTTAAACTTCAGGGACAGGCTGAGGTAATAGCAAACAAGGACATAATTTTGCAGAAGCAGTGATAAGTGGAAAGCTGATTTTTGTGTTCTCTAATGTGCTGGTAGAGGGCATTGTGTAGCTGGAGATGCAGGATTTTAGTGGAGAGAGGTGAAATGGAGGTCATGGCCATTAGCAAGAAAGTCAATGCAATGTTTTACAAATTTTTGTCTGTGGGATGTAGCCAGACACAATCTATTGTAATTACAGGCCGTCTGCCTAAAATTCTCTTGTAGTTTAAATTGGATAGCAATAATCTTAATTTCCTGTCCCAAGTAGTTGTACAGCGTTGCTGTGTTTTACCCCAAAGGTCTCTGCATTTTACTGGTGAGCAAAGCATTAATTGGCTCTAAATCATTTCCCATGAAAGGTGCTCTGTAAGTGTATGTTTTCACTCTTCTTGTTCAGTGCTGGCAGCAAGTCTGTGCCTTGCATTTCACAAACCTAACAGAAATGAAAGTTGTGTTTCCAAGAGGCTGCAGTTGAAATAGATAATGCATAGATCTGGAGCAGAGAGGAGATGTGACCAAGAGCCAGTGATTTAGCAGTGAAAGTCATTGCATATCTTGTTAGTTCTTCTAATAATAGGAATGCTTCTACATGGGTTTGTGTGCTGACAGAAGAAAAAGCATGAAGGAAGGCGTGGTGCAGAACAGCACAGAATGAGAGGCTTAATGAAAGAATCCCAGGCAAGAGGAAGGATTAGACAAGTAGATGTGAAGGCAGGGGATAAATGAATAGTACCCAGGCTTTAATGGGACAGTGGGATAAAATAAACAGCAAAAGGATGGAGCTGAGAGGAGCAAAATGGGTAGACTTGGGCATGCCTTGAAATATAACCAGGAAAGTGTGTGAAGAGAAGCAGGCATTGTTGGTACAGTTTTGCTGTAGTATTCCAGCTTGATTAAAAAGGGAGTCCAAATAAACATTAGTGGAGTGAGGAAGGAGACTGCAGTAGTCAGGCAGAGAAAATATGGCTTGTAGTCTTTAATCTATAGTCTTGTAGTCTTGAGGCAAAGTAGCATGGACTGATGGGGAATATCTGCTAGATCTTATGGTAAAGGCCTTATCACAAGCTGTTTACATGATAGTGTAGTTGTCAGATATGGTGAGTTTCATTTGTTCAGCTAACTGCTTACAGAGTCTGAAGACAGGTTTTTTGCTCTGGGTATGCTTAGTTCATTCATTAGTCATCTCTCATTTTGATTACTCTAATGGCTTCTGGCTAGACGTTGTCCTTCTTCTGCTCTTCACTTACAATCTATTCAAAAATCTGCCACATACGTAATATCTTGTCATCTTCTCTGTTTGCTTCGTTTTGCTGCCAGATCCCCTTAAAACTAACTTTAAATGTCACAGCCAAGATGAAAGCAAAATCACACTTTGAATTCCTAGTTAAAAGAAATGGTTGGTTGTCCTATCTTACAGTTACTTCAAGAAAAGTATTTTAAAAGCCCATCACTCTTGAGATGTGACAGTCACCTTGGAGTTCTGCAGGAGGTACATGGCAGTGAATGATCGCAGTAATTCACAGGAGTTCTGCTTGTGAATGTACTGTGTGGGGTCCTGCATTGCCAGCTGGCTACCACAAAAAAGGAGACTCAGTATTTCCTTCCAGAAGAAGGAAAGTGGTATTGTCCATGCATGGCAGCTGCTCCTGCCTGAGGAGGAGGGCAAGTTGTGAATAGTTGTTGGTAAGAAGAAGAAAATAACTTTAGTTTATAGCGAGTGTGCAAAGTTGCTGTGGAAGAAAGCAATACAATGACAGCTTTGGGGTTGCTTGTGGTCTGAAGAGCTGCTTGTTGCCTTCTCTTTTTTCATGCTTTTATCTCTGAAAAGCACGTGGGAAGAGAGGGCTCAGAAGGTGAGGCACAGAGGTAGGGTTGCCCTGTGTTAGGGAGAGAAGCTGACTGCCTCAGGTTCAGAAGTGGTCCATGTGGGCCATCAGTGGTGGGTTATTATGAGAATGAAGAGAAGAAATGGCTATTAGAAGAAAGAAAAGGATTTTCAGTTTAAAAGGGAGAAGTGGATTGGATTAACAGGTGATGGCAATCACCTTGAAAAGAAATCCATTGCTGGATCTCATCTGTGCCATTTTCATCTGCAACTGTCTTTAAATAGAACTTGCTCGTGTCCTGAAGGGTGCTAAGAGAAGGGAGCTTCTCTCCTAATAGGAAGGAGACAAGAGCTTACTTGATTAGGGATTTGCAAATGGAGTGTGATTGCAAATCACTGGAGATAATGAGAGTAAAAATTTACATGTTAATACCAAAATTAGTAACATTAGGAAATACAGTAAGTGAGAGAGAAAATTCTGTGGTATTTTTGAAGCAGGACCCCTGAGAACTCTTCCCATGGCTTACTGTGTGGCAGTGGAAGAACTTGTACAAGCAGTGAGAACTCAGAGCTCCTCACTGCCACTGACAACAGGTCTCAGCAAATCACCTGAGGCCATGGCTCTGCAACTTGCCAGGCTCCAGCAATCAACACAACACTGGGCTTTTATCTTCTTTTAAAAAGCAGTGACTTCTCAGACCAGTTTTGAAGCTTTGAAGAGTGATCCTGCAGTGACTGTGGAAATACAGGTCTCAGTATGTTCCTGAGACCTTATCTGTAGGTCTGAATGGTTACAGCTGGGAAGTAACATTACAATTCTACTACTGGCTGCTAGTTGAAGGGCCAAGAAACACGGTTAAAATACTTTTATACATTATTTTTCAAATATATTTTCAAATATATTTTCAATTTTTCAAGAGTATTTTTCAAAATATTTAAAACTCTTAGCTCCTATCTGTGGTGGAGACAAATAGGAGCTGAGCTGATCTTGGCCACAGCAGTTCTGCCTGATGCCTGTGTCCCATGTCACAGCCTGTGCTCCTGAAGGGAGCAGCCTTTGCTGAAGGCTCTGTGGACCCAGAAGCCTGATAAAAAACCTGTTGGAAGGGCTGAGCCAGGGCACAGCTGGGCCAGGAATGGGGACGTGTGGGAGTGCTTCGTTAGTTGTTATTAAACTGCGCCACAGAGAGTGACCAGAAAGGAAGGTGAAAATGTGCTTTTGTCTCTTGGATTCATGCAGGACATACTGAGGCATGGAAGATGTAAGGAGAACATACAATGTTGACAAGACAGAGGGAGCTATCCATGTTAATTTTTGTGTATGCAAACAAGTAATAAACTTGGAGAAAGGCTAATTAGACATGAAAATTGTTGTCAGTGTGATGTTTTCAGAGGTTAATTAAGAATACTTTTTTTTTTTCTTTTTGTACTCCAGTGACTGCTGAGAAACTAAACATGTTGCTCCATGTCTCATTTCAATTGTTACATTAATATCTACATTTCTACTGCTAAATTACTTTTTGATCTGCAGTTCTCCTTGCCTCTACTCCGGCCTTCCCTTTTTTTGCTTATTCTATCAAAAATCCTTATTAGATCCTTGGCTTCAGCAACACACAGGACTCAACCTTGTAGTCAACCTTGTTTCAGCCAGGCAGTATAGCACTTGCTGTTGTCTGCCCATGATGAGATTTGCTTTCACAGGGTGAGAAGTCCCTTAAGTTTATTGTTGTCCTAAAATGTCCTAACACCCCTGCCACACACAGCTTGCAGTGTTGCAAACTGTTAGTTCAGAGGTTTATCAAAAGGCTGCTGTATGGTGGTTGTTTTTACCAAGAGGCAAAGCTACAATTTTTTGTTGTTTGGCTTTTTCAAATACCAGATTATTCTTGTTTCAATTAATTGACCCTGATATACCTAAATTCATTTTTCAGGAGGTGTATCTAGCTGGTTTACTCATCTTACTTTAAATTTAGATCATATTATGCTTTGTTTTAAAAAATGAATAATATAATCTTGTTTGTTTCTGTTCATTACTGTTTCTTATGCTGTAGCACATGCCTGCTTCTTTCTAACTTGCTAAAAGAAAATTAATCTCAATCACTCTTACCATGTAGTCTCCATGACCTACTAATTTGCCTATCAGTAGACTGTTTAGAACATTAAAAACACACATCTGGGATACTTTCCCAGGTAAAGAATGCTATTTGCTCAGCTCACACTTTCCACCAAAATGGGTCTGATTTAGAGAGCTTTGTACTGTAACTGCTGGACAAAATGTTGTGCTTTCTCTTGTCAGTGGGTGATGTAATTCTAACGGTAACTCTGTCTTGTGACACACCAGAAGGCTGCTGGTCTCCAGCTGCTCAGAGTTTGTACCTGGGGAAGGTTAGCTTGATCCTGACACTGATTTCAGGTTTGTCTTAAGGTGGTGTCTTGGACTTCTCTGCAGCCCAAGCTCAGGGGCAGAGAGGTACTGAAGGACATGGTGGAAAGCCGTGTCAGGCTGTGTGTAATGGCTTCTCTGTGAGCGCTGGGAAGGGGAGCCACACAACTCCTGGAGGCCAACCCAGTGTTGAACAGAGGGTATTTCCTTACAGATCTGGCAGTCAACTACTCTGTACAGGCTCTGTGTGATGAAGTAGTACTGTTTCAACCTATAAATTAAGGAATATTGAGCAACCAAGAATGCAGACTACTGGTGTAACAATCCCTAAGTTCAGGGCAGGTGCAGTGATCTCTAATCCTAACAAGAGAGGGCTGACATCATTTGTCCATGCCCTGCAAGTCACCTCTGGATGACACCTGTGCTAACTTATTATCACCTGACTGCATTCTTGGACAGGCACAGGGAAAACAAACATGCTTAGCAGCTGACATAAACTAGACTTAGACTTACATCATCCACATACTGAAAAAACAGCAGACACAAGCTACCTTGGTGTGTCCTGGCCTCATGTGCCTTGAACAGAAATGCACTAAGAAAAAGCCTTGCAGTACACAGGCAATGGGCCACTGCCCAGATGATCCTCTTTCTTCTGAGAAGGGCAGGGTGGAAGCACTTATGTGCTGCTTCCCTGTTCTCCCTCAATAATTAAGCAGCTGGTTTTATCCTTGCTTGATTTTACTGTAAAGTGCATTCACAGCTGACTTCTGCTGCCTGCAGTAACAAGCAGCAATAGAAGAAGCAGTGCATTACTAACATCAGCATGTTTTATTTTTCTTTACAGGTAACTGTGCTGGTCCTTTTTGCCCTTGCATTCTTAACGTGTGTTGTATTTCTGGTAGTCTACAAGGTTTACAAGTATGATCATACCTGTCCAGAAGGATTTGTTTTCAAGGTAAACTGCATACCCATTCTAGAAAAACAGTAGAGTGTGTAATATTCTGTGTTGTTTTAGGCATAATCTTGATTAAGGCATGCTATATTGCACAGATTTGGTGTTTCTTTACATAGGTTAGTGTGCTTCCTGCTGTGCTTTTGCTTTGTAATTTATATTTGAAGTTGTACTATTGCACAATATTAATAATGTTATTTTGCTAAACTTTAAACATTGAAAATATAGCAAAAGTCTAGACACTGGTGTCTCTCAAACTAACTTCACCTGCAGTTGTCTGGACAAAGCCCTCATTTATGGGTCATATGGCTTAATGTTGCACGTTCCTCCAAATTACTGTGTCTTAGGAAATGAGAAAATGATAAAATGTGGAGGAAAAAAATCTGGAATATGTGTCAAAGAAAAAGTAGAGTGATGTTCTCATTAAGAGTAGTAGAGTTACTTCAGGGTTATTTTTGTACTAAGAACTTCTTGTTCTAGAGCAGTGACCTCTGAGCCCTACTGCCAAAAGTGATGCCAAAATGGGAAAACACATTTATTGTACAAAATACTGGTTCTAACCAAAAGGAGGCTGGGCTCACTTTATTCGTGTGAGATGGTGGTGCTGGCTCCTTTGCTATGACCTGGGCTGAATGTCAGGAAAGTAACATTGACTTCCCAGTGTAAATTTAGCAGAGTTGAACTTGGCTGTAATTAGGTAAGAAAAGTAGCAGCGATAATGGCATTATTCACTTTAATTTTTTTTATAATATTTAGTCACATAATAAATCAAAAGGGTACCCAGTACCAACTTCAAAAGGATTCAAGAAGGGATGAAGCCTCAGCACTCCTCAGCAATCCTGTTCAGGATTTTATCTGTCACTTCAAGCACACAAATATCTTACCAGAATCTAGTTCAAAATTATAATCAGTGATGCCCTTCTGGATTAATTTAGGTTCAAGCATTCAGTTGGTTACTCCTTCCCCTTTGTTCAAGGGCAAAAGATACTGTGGTTAAAATACTTGGCTGTAACTCAGGAGATCCAGCTTTTGGTTCTGCTGTTGGCTTTTTGTGATGCCACAGACAGGCACTGAAACCCCTCTGTGTTCATGTCTCAGGGGACAGTAGGCCTTTTTTTTCCCTAAGCTTTCTCTTGGCATTGAACAGTTTGGAATATGAACTGTTATGTTCCTTTCAAGCCTGTCTTGATGTGGTCCTGACTTGACAGGAACAGCCAGTTACATGTTCCTGGGTGAGTCTAGCAACAGCCTCCTGCTTCTGCCTCCTTTCACACCACATTGTCCTCTCCTTTGGCTCCTTCTGGCTTCTTGTGGCTTTTCTTGCCAGTGTCACAAATATTTAAGGAAAGAACACTTTCTCTACTACATTTCAGTTGCCCTGTGTCCAGAGTCTGGTTGTGTTTCTCTCTTTGGGGTCCTGTGTTTGAGACAGAAGTTAGGCAGAATGTCCCATAGCTCATGCTCTGTTCATAAGGTGCAGCACATGCACAGGGCTGCATCATGGTTACTCTCCTGGTGGTTTTCTTGGAGCAGGTGTTTTGTTTCCAGCTGCTTGATGGCACAATGCCAGGAGACAGAGCATCTTTGGTCATGCACCTCTTTTAAGAAAGAGTTCTACAGGATAAGGATGTTGGCAAATGACACAAGGCCTGCAAACTACCACTGTTAAGATGACTTTGTGTTTATTTGTGTCTTTTTTTTGGGAGAGTCCATGATATGTGATGGCATAGCTTGGCACAGATGTCTTAGGAAACATGAAGTCTGTCACCTTGTGACCAGTGTCTCTGTGGACTGGCTTCATGTTTCAGGTGGACTCAAGAACATTATCTGGCCTGGATGTTCCCAGGCTTTAGATGCTGATGTGATTTCCTGGTAAAGGGCAAAGATGTGCCTGCCTCAGGAAGCCTGGTGCTGCAGGAATCTCTGCATAAAGGCTGAGCTAACCACAGCTCTGAGTCAGCCTCTCTTCTCTGCTTTGATGCTCTCATACATGGAGCAGTTCCAAAGCTTTCTGCTGTACTACGCCTCCAGGGCATGAAGGTGTGCTTAAAAAGGTGCTCGTTTTCCTTTGTACAGCAGTCTTATTTCTGTGCTTGCTTAAACTTTCTGAGACAGCCTTAGCACTGCTGCTGCGCAGATTGCTTCTCTGGAGCACTCATCAGAACCTCCTGGTGAGACTCACCACAAAAACCTGAGTGCACTTACATCCTGAAGAATTTCCCCAGGGTTTCAGTATGTTCTGTACCGTATCTGTTACCCTTTAGCTTTTGTTGCCAAAGCGCCTGCATTCTGACAGACTTGTGGGCAGTACAACAAAGTCATTTCAGTGCACTGAAGACCACACCATCATCTGTTAAACTGGGAATTACTGACCCAGCAAAGTTATTGTGACAGAAGATACTATTTATAAGTGAATTCCACTGGGGTCTTCATGTCAAAGGAACAAAAGGAATCATCTTAATTCAGCCAGATATAGACAGGCAATCAGGATTTTCTCTGGCATCAAAGGCCATAACCAGTAACTAATTTCCAAAACAGAAGGGTTGTGAAAAAAAGACTGGCAAGTCACTCTGGAGCATCCCAGTTTCTCCTCATGGCCTTCCTTCTTCTCTCACCTGGGAACCATGGAAACAAATAAAAAGGATGGAAATAAATGTTCTACATAGCTGAAAGTGGCAGGGTAAGAATCAGCAGCAGTTCCCATTCTCCCATCACTCAGTCACTGAGTGTTGCATGGCTTGCCTTGACTGGGAACTAATCCAAGGGGCTGTCCTTAGGCAGTATTCAAGGGGCAATGAGTGAAAGGAGAGGTTGTTTTCCCATCTCTTCTAGAAGCATGAAATCCCAGGAGCAAAAATGCAGTCAAGACGGAAACTTATGTCTGTTTCTTAAGGCTCTTCTGTCAGATATCTTGCATGTTAGTAACTACAAGTCCCCCTGCCCAAATATAAAAAAAGAACCAAAAAACATTACTGAGTCATTTTTGCCTGCTACAAAGCAAATTGCTTCTGAAATCAACACAGGATTCTGTAGCTTTTTTCCAGACTGTCATTAATCTTGGCTTGTCTTCAGCTCTAATAATTATATTTGCTTGAATTGCCTTGGCAGATTTCATTAGTTCAATGGATTGTGTTCCTTTCCCCACTTTAAATATTTAGAATTGTGATTACTTCCCATGACTAAGTGAAATAATCACTACACATATGTCTGTGTCTTTGTGCTTCTTAGTCATTTTATCACATCAGAAGTAGTGTCAGTTATCCCAGATAAAACATGGATAATACTTCCAGAAGACGACATGGTTGATGTATATGAATATGCATCTCAAATACCTCTATTCCGTATTCCAGGATTATGTTTTTATAAATCTAGGTCTCAGTCTTGCAGCTGGCAAACACATTGACTTTGAGCACAGGAAAGCCTCTGTTGACTTACAGTGCTGGACTAACACAGGTGCTGTTTAGCCAGGATTAAATCCCATCTGCTTCACGGTGCTACTTCAACAAAACTGGGAGGGAGACTTGCCCCCGCTGCTGCCTTAACAGAAGGTTACAGGGAACCAGGGTGGCTGTGGAAACTCTGGGCACTCCTGTGAGTCTGACAGGCTTTGAGGCTTCTGTCACACCCACGGGTTCGAGGCAGTGAGGTGCTGACTGTGGGAGGGCTGCCAGTCTTGTGACAGCCAGGCATCTCTGAGCCATCACACGTGCCACGTGATTGGATTTGTCAGGGGCACACAGGTTCTAAGACTACCTGTGGGCTTCTTGTTTTCTTGTTTTGGCAAGTATTCCTTTCTTCTTTCATACCTTTTGATGATTTTTTTTCCTTTTTAGGAGGCAAAATTTGTATTAAGCCAAGACTGTCTGCTGGGTCTTTTCACCCATCTTTTGCTTTATGATTTAAAACCATTTGAAACAATTGTTACTCGTGCTTATTTATGCCTTTTTTTTTTCTTTTTTTTGACATGGACAAAAGTCAACTCAGAAGTAAATGTGGACACTTCTAGGGTAGTATCTGGTCCTGAAACCCATGGAATTTTTGCATGTGTTTTTCTGCTGAGAAATTCCTAATATAAAATTTTGTTTGCTGGGTAGGAGAACAGTAGCAGTTCAAAGCTGCTGTGCTGTAGTATTATAAATTTTAGTCCTCTGGTGCTGGAAACAAGAAGATTGAATACCCTATTTCTTTTCAAAACAGCCAGAGTAGAAATTACTAAATTAATTTTTCCTCAAGCTGCAGCTACTTCTAGCTTACAAGAGAATTTAATTGCTCAGGTGACTGCCCTAACACAGTAAAGTATCAGGCAAGACTGCCTGGACTAGCCAGTGTGGCAAGAGGACCTGCAGAGAGACCCCAAGACCTTCTGGGGCAGAACCTGGGGGTCACAGTATATGCCTAAACAACTTTTTTTTTCAGTGCAACGAGCTGCTCTGTAGGCTCTTCCTGCACCTTGACTGGAAAAGCTCCTGGATGATACTTGTGACAAACACACTGCACAGGCACATTCACTTTGGCTTTTAAGATGACAGCAAAGTGGATTTGACTTTTACTTTACTCTCTAAATTATCTATTTCACTTTCCAAAGCTCTGAGCATCTAGCAGGTTCTATTTAGTGCTCCTACAGTCTTGGGAAATGAAATAATGTAGTCTCACAGCTCCAGAGAGCTTTTTAAAAGCCTGCTGTTGGCTACATCTTTCTGACAATGAGGAGTGAAGTATTTTGTATGTGTGTACACACTTCCACATATGCTTGGCCACCCACAGAGTTTTCCCTATAATGTTTGAGCTACTGGGCTGTAAAACTGTTCATACATTGGCACCAATATATCTAGATTAATTTCTGTCCCTCTGACTGCAAATACCAGGGCAAATTGCCTGAAGTTAATCTAACAGTATGATACAGACAGCTGTAATTGTAAACCGAACAGTTGGAATTTGGTGGGCAGGAATAAACAACAAAATGGGCTGGAACTGGAGACTGAATACTTTTTTGAAGTGATTTTAGGCAAGCACATTTCTTGTATGTTAATTGTTCTGGCATATAAACCCAGATTGGTCTTCCTGGTAAATGCACAAGTAGTTTAAGGATTGCAGGGAAGAATATTTTGAACACTGTAGGACAATACTGTAGTTAATTGATGTATGTTGCATCTTGACTCACAGAGAGTGACTCTTGGCTTAGACTAAAAGGAAAAGGAGAAAAAACCCTAATCTACTTCATGTGTGTGTGGGGGCTGTATCTGAAATCTAAGGAATGGATTTTCTTTTCAGAATAATCAGTGCATTCCAGCTGGGTTGGAAAACTACTACTCTGAACAAGACTCCAGCGCTCGAGGGAAATTTTACACAGTCATAAACCACTACAACCTGGCCAAACAAACCATCACGCGCTCCGTGTCCCCGTGGATGACAGTACTGTCAGAAGAGAAACTGTCTGAACAGGAGACTGAAGCTGCTGAGAAATCAGCTTAGTATGATAAGCTAATTATTAAAACTATGTCATTTGAAGGTAACTAAGGGACTTCAAGGAACTTTTCATTAAATATAATTATGGATAATTTAGAGGTTACTCATGTTTATGGTGTAACTGCTTCTGTTTGCTGATACTGCTTTGCAAAAAAAAAAAAAAGAAAAAAACTGAAAACAAAAACTTGCTGCAGAACATTCATGGGCATAACCCCAGGTGCATATCAGCATTGCTGTAGAGCTTTGACACCATTTTCAATGTTAAAAAAATCCAATGTTAGGTATGTTCTTGCAGTATATTGGATACTGATAGATTTTGTCACTGGATTTTCAGGGCTTGGACCTTAGATAAATCATGTGTTCTGTTTTCTGAACAGATACTTAATTTATTAAGTTTTTGAATTCTTTGTCATTTTGCAAACTGAAACACCCCAGCCATAACTAGAGTGATCTCTTGTTTAGCTGAAAGCTGTAAGTAATGTTTAGTTTGGGCTCAAGCAAGAATGATAGTCAACACTGACATCGGGGCATAATGTTATGACTTGTATGGAGAAAGAAACTGTCAGGTTGCATTTTCCTTACATTTCCTTTACTGTTTTTGTAAGTGATAATGAAGTTCTCTGCAACAAGGCATGCTCAATGTTTTCTTATTGCTGTCAGCAGGATTTAACTGCATTTCCACTGTGGCTTTAGCATCTTGGTAAGGATGTGCACTGAAACACAAACTAGATAGACTTATGGAAAAACACAGGCAGTTTTAGTGGTGGGTGTTGAGGATAGTGTAAAAATTATAAAGTTCAGGATGTTTTAATGAGAAATGACATCTTTTGATCATACTAAAGAGGCAGAAAGCCTATTCACAGTACATGTAGTCCACTGTGTTATTTGTTGGATACAGCTGAAGGAGTAATATGTCTAAATTTTCTCCTGTATTACATTCACATTTTCCCTTTCTATTAGTTAGAAAGAGCTTTCTGTTTATGTATGGTTTGCAGTTTGATACTTTTTAAAACATGGATCATCACAAGTGAAACAGTAGCGTGTTAGATAACACAACTGGCTGTTAAAGCTCCATGTGAAACAGAGTGAAGAGTAGAACTGTTTGTGTATGGCTTGGGAGGGGAAAAGATGTAGAAGAACATAGTATTGTGGATGCACGTTAAAGTTCCATTGTAATTACAAACTTACCTATTCTTTGTGTGAAATCATGTTTTCATTTTTATTATAAATCTTAAATATACATTATAAAAAGACATCTTATTAATTTAACATACAAAAGTGTGTGAAGCATCTGGGCAAGGAAGTTGCCTTTTTATTCACGTGACTTGAATGGGACAAGGTAGAGTGGACATGTCAAAAGTTCTTTTTTTGTTAGAGTCTTCACAAAAATTAAGGGAAAACATCAGTATAGGCTGTTTCTCAAGATCTGTAGTAGAACAAATGTGGTCAGCTCTACTTCTGTTTTTCTCCAGCAGAAGCCTGTCATCCCAATTCAGTAAAAATAACCATTATGACTCAGTGCTCTAAATTTGATAGGAAATATGCATTACACAGTGCAGCTGTGAAAGGCTTTTTATTAAGTCATCATGGTATGTGGAATGCCTAAGAAGCAATAAACTATGTGCCAAATTTTTCTTTGCAATTAAAAATACCAAGCTTCTGTTAAGATCTTTAAACATCCATGTTTGCATTTTCTAACAGGCAGCTGCTTTATTGAATATAATTGATTCACATGTAACTTTTGACATTTTCACTCTGTGCATAGTAAAGAATAAGAATGATTATACCTGTTGTATGAAATGTATAGAAATATACATTTCAGAAGAGAGATAGGAAAACACACACATTTCCTATCAACATACTTAGGAGAGGACATTCAGATTTTACAGGATGGAAAGTTCTGTTTCCCAAGACTGCTCTAAACAGAAATGATTCACGATACATCTCCTCCCCTTAAATTTAGGACAATAAAAACTTTAATGCAAAAGTAAATACTGATGAGAAACAACTTCTTTTTCTCCTCGTAACAATAACAATAAAAATTAGTAAGCCTTACGATCTAGGAGAAACAGATTGTTTATGCTTCTTGAAGTCAAAACCATTTTCCGTCTGATTTATCAGGAGGGAGTTTATTGAATCTTATCTGCACTTGGTTTTGAGACTTTTTTTAGTTAACAAATTGCTCCCGGGTTTAGTACTTTTGAGTAGTTTAATTGTCTATCCTTTGGCTTTATTCCAGCATCCCAGAACATCTGTTTCATTGCACAATCTGTTTGTGCTGTATTCTCTCTTTTCACTTACAAGTAAAACTCTTTCGTTGACTCCTTATCATTATTAGTACCATTAGATCAAGCTGATTTCTGAGACAAGTAGTTTCAAAGGATTAGAAGTAAAGGTCATTTATGTGCAAAGTGATCACTGTGTACTGAAGTGGTGTGATGAAATAAACGCCTGAGACAGCGTAGATGCTTCTGCACAGTAACAGTTTTCTCTTGCACTGGGATGGGAGCTGGACTTCCCAAAGCACAGGTGGGTGGCTGTGACAAAACCAGTATTGTTGCTTTTTCTTCTCTTAGGTCTGCTCCAGCTTGTAGCTTTCTTCACAGCTCTTTCACAGACTTTTATGTTCTCCAGAGGACAAGCGTGGTTTTATGCTTGATACAGGGATTTAAAATGAATGTACTAATGGATATGTGCACAATTTATTTACTGGAAAATATTCCATCATAGAGGTATGAGAAAATGCATAAAATACCTAAGTGTGCTGTTATACCCCGCTTCACGAAAAAAATGTCAGAACATTTACAAACAGAGCATGGAGCCAATATATGTTTAATTAATTATCATACCAGTCCAGGAAAAGCAAGGAGAATGAACACATCACAAGGAAGAAGAGGATCCATACTCTAAATCCTGCATTGTTTTTGATGGCCTGTGAGGGAAAGGTTACCCTGTTACCATTACCAGTAAATACAATTTCAACAGTGGCAACTGAGAATGCCTGTTTGTGGCATCACTTTTCCCTCCCACAAGAAGTTGACCTTAATTTCAGGTGAATACAAGTCAGGTTGGCTGGTACCTCTTTAGATTTATCACACTGAAGTCACACTCAAAATCTTAAAAATTGCACAAATCAAACTCCAGGAGCTATATCGCTAAGTACATGCTTCAAAGTTAGTTTTAAGTTTCAAAAGTGAAATTCCTTGATTAAAAGGAATCAGGCCTTCATCCTTCTGATAAAGATCTGACTTGAAACAAATGAAAAAACAACAAAGCCAAACAACAAACAAACAAAAACAAAATCCCTGACACCTGTGGAGGTAACTCAGTCACTTATTTCAGTCTCAGAGCCAGCATTTTTCTTGGCTACTCCTTTCCAAAATCGAGACCAGCAGGGGACTTGTTTTTTGCTCTCATTTTTTAGATTTACATAAGGAATTAATTTTTATATGATACAAATACTAGCGTGAGTAACAATTGTTACTCAGGATGGTTTAGGAAACAATTTCACAATTGTTTCTCAGGATGGTTTAGGAAACTTAGTTCTACCTAAAAATGTGAAAAGTGAAATAAAATCTATCTTCAGTTCTTGCCATATTTGGTGCACTTTTCAGAAGAGCAGAGCAGTCAGTGGACAACTCATCCTTGAGATACCTTTTCTGTTTGCTCTCAGGAGGGAGAAAGAAGTGAGCCATTTACTCAATAGCCTAATTTAGGAACTCCATTTTTACTGAAATCTCAGTTCCCAAAATAAAACATCCTTTCCTTCTACTTAGTAAAAGTGGAAGAGGTTTGTTTACTAGGAGCAGACAAGAGGTGTTCCAAGTCTCTTCTGCTAACACTCAGCATTTTGTTTCAACCATTTCAACACTGTCTTATAGTGGTAGTCTGCAATTTCTGCCCCACACTTCTTTGTTTTAAAAAAACTTCACAGATGCTTAAATGCAAGCCAGGTGACCTTCATGTTTAAAAACTGCTGAGGCCAAGTGGATTTCTGCAGTCCTGTGTAGCTATTCCGATCATGCTTAGCAAGTGTGAACTATTGAGAAGCTCAGCTACCTTGAACAATTTTTCCAAGCCCCTGTCCTGACACCCAACACCCACTGCACCAGTGCCATGGGCGAGCTCACACATGCTGTTTTAAAGCAACACCTGGAAAAAACTGAAAGTTAAGAGAAATGAGTCTAAAACACAACTTCAAGATAGTACCTCTCTTATGTCTTCATTGCCTTCTTTTATATTCTCTGTTGCACCCACAACTAATTGATGGATATTGTCAATATCAGTCTCCTGTTTAAAATTAAGAAATAGTAATGAGTGTTACAAAAAAAAAACCCAAAACACTTCCAAGGACTTGGGTAACAAGCAGAACTCAAAAGTAAAATAAAGTCTGGTATTACTAACATCTTTGTTTCATTGATGCAAAGGCAGAGAGTATTACATTAAAGTTGTAATTTCTTTATTGGTGATTTTATGAACCTGAATGGAAACCACCAACACCAGCAGGAAGTCTCCCACTTATCTAGAATCAAATCTAACCTGCCTGATTTTTTCCAGCTCTTTTGGAAGAGGTGCCAGCATTTCCAAAAAGGATGCTGTTACATAACACGTTTAACAGGACACCAGTTCTGAGGCAGAGGGGTCATTCTAACACGTATCTCTCATTTTCCATTCCTGGTACATTCTAGTAAGTAACAACAGTAACTATCTTGATTTTGAATTTAAAAAACAAAAGTATTTTCCTTCACATTTGGATTAAGATTCATTAATTTTATATTCACCAGTTGGCAATCAAGACCAAAATGCCACCAAGAAAATCTTCCAAGTTGTATTTGCTGCTGTAGTATTAAATTATACTAACCTGTTGCAAGACTTTCTCAGTGAATATCTCTTGTAATCTGGAGATTTCCACCACTTTTCCTTCAATTTGTCTTGACAAAGAACAGAAACACTCCATTAGAAACTAATGCAAACATGTCTTGCTGCTGCAGATGCAGACCCTCCAGCCCAGTAAGTGGCTGCCCAGGAGGCCACTGTTCTGTCAGTTGTCTGCGAGGCAGCAATAGTCTGGGACTAGGGCTTGGACAGTGCCTGGTTGTAAGACAACCAGCCCACAGTGAAACCCTGGGAAAGGCACCCCCAGAAATGCTCAGCGAGCAGCTTTCACTGCCAGGATTTTTCACCTGTCTTTCTTTCATTTCATATAATAACACCCACTGCCTTTAAGCAGTTGATTTTGACACATCCTTTTCATACACTACTCTGGTATGTGCAGTTCACCCTGCCTAGGACTGACACCCAAAAGTCAATTTCTAGCTCAAGTAGCCCTTTGGGTGTTCTGCACAGCTGGGGAGAGTGAATGGCACCACTGCCTGTCTCTGCATGGGGTCAGCAATGGCACCTCCCCTGCTGTCATCTGGATATCCAGCAGACAACAGGAGAAATGGAAAATGCAGTACTTTAAAACGTGGATAAGGGAGAATGTAAGCCTTCCAAATGTAACCATTCATTACACTGTGGGACAGCATATGGTTCCTTTCCTGGGCACTGGTGATTTGTCCCAGCTCCTCCCACACCACTGGAGCAGGAGCTGGCAGGTGTCCTGCAGCCAATGCCCTGCACACAGGGGCTGACTGGGGCATGGGACCAGCACAGGCCACTGTCTGTCAAGTGACAGAAAACTGTACCTGACTTCATCGAAAAGATTGTTCATTTCACCAACAAGTCTCTGGTTCTCCTGTTCAAACTGGAAAAAGAGGAGAAGGAAATGACACACTAAATTTATACATTTAACTTCTCAGAAGTGAATCTGAAATGACAGGTACGTGTTTGAAGAAGGGTAACGGTGCATCTCACAGAGAAAGGTTTAGTCTTCTGACATGGGCAATTTCTATCATAAAGAATGAAGAAAAATATTTTATTTCTTTAAACATCCAGATTTCTTTTTGTACTGGAGGCTCACTGCCTACCTCATTGGTAAAGAACAGCCTTCTCTCCTGGGTTAAAGGATTCCATGGAGTCTAAGAGGAAGGTTACTGGGCACTGCCACCTTCACTGTGGGGTAGAGGTCAAAGGGAAGGTGCCCAGCTCCATGAATTGAAGGGGAACAGAGAGCAACATACTGCACAGTTCCAATGATTTCCACTCTAAATATCCAATGGTTTTGTCAAATGAAATAATACCAGTGTTGCAATTCATTCAAGTGTCATTGTCACTGCTGTATGTAGTGACACCACCTACAGAGCAGAGCATTTCTGAAAATATAATCGCCTAAAATATATTTATTTTATATTCACAGCAGCAGATGCTGTGCTTCATCACTGCACTGCTTTACATTTATGACTACTGTATGTCTGGTTCTGGTGGAGTCACCTCACAGCAAAGCCAAGGCACAGAGCAATGAAATAGAGCCACGAGATTTAGCGCTGTCATCACTGGTTGGTCCTTGAGTGACTAAGTGGGGCCACCATGCTGCAATTGGTTTTTCTGGCTTCTGTAAGGATATCCGTACAAATATTCAACATTAGAAATCCCCTATTTTACTGCCTTAAAAAACAGATGGTAACTAATTGAGAAGACAAATTTCCAGTAAAGAAACAGTGAATGACTCTAATCCTTTACAAATAGTACAAATCCACTTGAGAAAGTATTCTTTAAAAAGTCTCTTTGATATTTAAAACCTTCCACTGGCACCGACTGCCTTTTAAACTGCTAAATGATCTTTGCAACTTGAAATCATGGCTGATGGATCACTTGCACAGACAGCTGTTAAGATATGCTAAAACAGGCAACTGAACAAAGGGTTTGAGCACTGAAGACATCATACACCAGTGCGTCACAAAGGGATTTACATGATGGGAACATAAAACCCAGCTCTAGCAATTGGTATAGCTCAGTGATTTATGGCTTACTGAAGTAGCCTCTTTTATGACAGTGAAATATTCTGTAACCAAAGTACGGCATAAAGTGACAAACTGCTTAACGTGTGGCTAAAAATCCAAGGCGTGAAAGAAATAATCACCACTCCTTTTAGTTATTCCACGAGAGAAGTCATTAGATGTGCTGTCCCTGAATTTAAGACAAAACAAACCAACCAAAAAAGCTAATGTCAAAGAAAAGTAGATATTTTCATGACTCCAAACAGCAGAGATTTTTTCCACTCAATGCAATTGCAAGACATCTGCTCACAATAACCATAAAAAACATTAATATACCTGTATTCAGAGTTATAAACTCAAATTTATTGTGTAAATCATACAGTAGGCCTGCAAATATTTTGAACAACATCAAGCTCTCTCCTGAGGGTAAAATAGTGATAGGAATTGGTGCTTTAGCAATGACAGGGCTTTAATTCATTATTTTATCTACATGAAGGATCATGGAACCATGAGAGAGGATTTGTTAAGTATGATATGACACAAACCATCCCAACTTAAAGCCAACACAGCAGTTTACAGATTGCAAGCTATCCTCTTCATAGAATTGTTTAGGATAGAAAAGATCTTACAGATCAAGACAACAACCCAAGGCCACCACTACACCATGTCCCCAAGTGCCACATCTACATGTCTTTTAAATACCACCAGGGATGGTGACTCCGCCACTTCCCCGGGCAGTCTGTTCCAAAGCTCAAAAACCCTTTCAGAGAGATTTCTCCTGTGATCCCAGGCCTACAAAACACAACCTGCATTATTTTTCAGTCAGAAGGCCCTGTCAGAGCCAACTCTCATTTCCCCTGTTTCACTGGAAGCTGACAGCAAGGGGCCTAACAATATTGTGCCTAAAGAAAGGAGAATGAAAATATGTGAAGAATTATCTTACAAAAGAAAACAGAAAGCAGGAGTAAGCCTCTAGATTTTAGACTGGCACTCAAGAACAACATGAGAGCATACAGAGCAGCCTTCGAAGAACGTTTTCTCTTTAACAAGCCATACCATAATTGTGTGCAACTTAGTCATCTCTGACTGGAAGAATGATGTGCACTGTGTCTGGGAACACCTCGAATCACTGCCAAGGAAGCTTCACAAAGTCATACTGCTGCAGCCCTTTGCCCTGTAAAGCTCACTCTTCTGATATCTGCACAGCTACTGATTGAAATCAGTTTTTCTTTCTTTATATAAACCCAAGGCAATGTGTGTTAATGTAGAGAGGTTTTCTAAGAACCTTGAACTATGCTCAAAATGATAAATTTTAGGAGTATCAAAAAATCTGACAGGTTGTCAGCAATCATACCTATGTCAGAAATTTCCTATTCAAATGTAAGCAGAATTGGATCAATGCTGATAGCAGAGAAATGCAAAAATGTTAAAATTAATGAAATTCTGTTGTGGCAGACACCTTGTAGCTATTCTTTCAAGGAAACCAATCTCATTCTGATAATAAAAAAATTAAAAAGAAATAAAATTAAGTATAACTTCACAGTAATAGTTAAATAGTACAACTATTTGTGTTCTAGAAACTGTCCAAGAAAAAAAGGCAATTTATTCTTTCAGAAGTTTCATAATGATTCTTCTGATGTTGCCTTGACTTCTGTTGTTGACTGACTAAACAAAGCAATTTGTGATTGTAATGGTAGAAAACAATTTTAATTTCGATTGCTGAAAGATAGTTTTTATTAATTTCATGTATCCATGTAAATATTTTGTAGCATTTTTAAATATTAGCTGCTACCAGAAGAATCAGAAAGTCACAAGCAAAAAATTATTCTGCATAAAATGTTAGAAGTTAATTTAGGTGAATCTGTACTTCTTTTTTTTTACCACATGTGAATACAACAGAAAATACAAAAAAATGGACAATTAGACACAGGATAAACATACCATTTGTATTTCTTCAGGTGACAGTTCATCTTCACCTCTGCCATCCCCCCATAATCCAAGGTTACTTTGGGCATCGGGCAGATTCCTATCTGTCAAAGAACCACCAAACACTTGAGACACTGAATAGCACAGGGCACTGAATAGTTAAGTAAACATAATTTTTCATCCATGTCACACAGATCATTAAATTGTTGTATCTCCTTTGTCAGCTACTGAGATTCACCCTGTATTTACAGCACAAAATTACAACAATAACCTTTAACTTCCAAACAGGGCCAAAAGTCTTCATGTAGGTTTAATTTTGTAAACTAAAGGGGAGTTCCATTAACGTACTGACTGAGAAGGATGTAAAACAACTCATCATGCACTAAGAGCTTTTAGGGCACAAAATACTGTAGCAGCTGTCTTTTAACAGATAAAACCACACAATTTTCAAAATGACAGCCTATATGCAAAGTATTATCTTCAGTAAGACTTGACAGAACCACCAGCTCCTCCTTTCAGAAACCAAAGACAGAACCTCAAAGATGTTTTGAGCAAAGCTCACAGACAAACTGTTTAAACCTCCTATTACAGTGCAAATCCCACACCACACTGTGCAAGAGGTCTTCCAGCATATAACAGGCATCAGCTCCAACACCACAAATTAACCATAGCACATCAAAGCTGCTTCATTCATTTCAGTAGTATTTTCTCTTTGATTAAAGCTATTCATCTGCATAAATCTTTGTATGAGTTGGGCATAAAAGATCTTGAAGGGCTATTTCTGGGATATTCCCTTCTGGAAGATTTAATTTTAGGCTTAATTATATACTTCTGGTTATAGAGGAAGAAGTTAGAAGAGAGAAAAGAATCTGTGCTACAGGAATCTACTGCTTCTGAAGCTGTTCTGGCGTCAATGTTTAAAAACCTTGTAAGGCTGCAGCCTTGATGGAGCCTCTCTTGTCCCCACTGGCTGTAACAATCTTACAAAGCCCAAGAGAGATCTGTACCACCCCACAATGGATCAAGTCTCAACCAGCTTTGAGGCATCAGATGCAGGTTGCAAATTAAAACACAGAAATATTTAGTTTTTCGTTTTTCATACATTTCAGGCTCCCTATTTATTCCAATCATTCTTTTAAGCATTTATGTGTATTTTAATTTGTTTTGTTATAGCTTGCTAGACATAATTTTTTTCAATTGCTTAAGCAGCACTAATGCATCATCATTCAGAGACTGACTTGTCTTGGGGAGCCTCTGAAAGAAGTAGTCTTATTCATAAACACATAGATGAAAAGAGATACAAGGAGAAGCTTTCCTTTTTTACTTTCCATGTTACTATTTATGCAACTCTTGAAAACATCAATATTGTGAAAGAGTATTGTGTATGTCTCCTTTATAAGCTTTTTTTTTGGCCTCCCAACAACCTAAACAGGATACATAAACAACGACAATGTTACAAATGAGGGATGCAGATTAGGAATATAATAATTTAAAAAAAAAACCAAGGCCAAACTAAAAAATAGATAAGTTCTTTCTTATAGTAGTAAAATATAAACCAAAGAATCTCTTTAAAGATTGTTTAGAAAGCATCCAACTATTTTCTTCCATGAGGTATTATCAGCATTTCAAATCTATTTCACAGAATCACAAAACTTACTTGCTTAGGTAATCAATGTATTTACATTATATCAAAATTACAATAAATTATTTACTGTATTCAAACAAAATAAGATAATTAGTTTATGGAGGAAAAAAAATATAAAAACCCTCCTGTTTTATCCCAGAGGAACCAATTAGTTTCAGGCCCTGCCATCACTGTTAAAAAACAGCACCTGTATCCAATGTGATGGCTAATAAGCAAATATACTTATGGTAAGAAGTAAGCAAGAAACATGTATCTCCCCAGGGTTCCTCCTGTCACTGTGGTATGTTTTGGGCTTTCTGCAGCTTTCATGGAGCTGACATTAATGCTTTTCTGCAATTCAGCCAGCAAAAGCCAAACTACATTTTTATTTCAGAAAGAGAAGTAGTTAACTCGTAACAGAGATATAAAATAATGATCAAATCCTCTGAACCTTTCTCCATGCTGAAAGGAGACAGCTGCTAAGCTTGTGGACCAGTTCAAAAGCCACTCATTATTTACATTTATTTCCATAAACTAAATGTCAAATTTGTAATATGCAAATAAATACTGCCAGTATATAAAAGCACTCTCCAGAGAGACTATTTTCCTACAGTGAGGGATGTCCACTATAATTCTAATGTAAACAGGTGCTTTGCCTCAAAACAAAGGTAATCACATTTTGCTTTGGTTTCTGCCAAAAAACCAGACAAAACCCAAGTTGTGCTTCAGCACATTAAGTAGCACATTCAGCTGTTCATCATAGTGTTCAAATTAAGGACAGAACTACAAGCAGCTCTCAAAAGTATCTTTACAGATTAGATTTAACCCAGGGATCCAGGCATGCTGCTGATGGCTAATTCGTAAAAACAAATCATCATGATTCTCTAAACCACCAACATCCTGAAGATGAAAGAGTTCATTTCAAAATGCAAGCACTTCTCTGGCTTCCTAAAAATTTGAAAAGTTACTTGAAAAAAAAGTATAAATCAAAGGCTGTAAGATTTAAACTGAGCTTCTTGTTTCCTACTCATCTTGTTCATGTTATTTTCACACTTCAACAGCCACCTACCAGCAAAGTCACAAGGCTGATTCCTATAAGCAGCAGCAACCAGCACTTACCCTTATGTGAGGAATCACAGGCTGCGTGCATTTGCATACTGTTCCAGACAGATTTATTTTGATACACAAGTTTCATAGTTTTCTCAAAGTCTAGTCAGCAACCCCTTGTAAGTACTGCAGCAGCACCACTAGTGTGGCAGGACCCCTATTTTCTCATAAAAATTAAAGCAAAAACTCATAAAAGCGAGAACTGGAGTAGTCAAAATTAATGTGCAATAAAATAGCTGCATTTCTATTTACTGCAGTGGTTTGCCGTGTCCAAGGCAACCAAGGAACAGTATTTTCCATGGTGTGGCACAGACTTTTGGAGCTAAAAATTGTAATGACACTATGTGGTGGGAGAACGCAGGGACATTCGGTAACAAGGAAAGAGCACAGGGCAATGAAGATGCTACTATGCTGCTGCTTCTCCAGTGGCACCAGCTCACAGCTGCAAAACACTGATAACAGGTTAAGGTGAAACTCATCTGTGTGCCTGTGTGCTGCATCACTCATGACACACCATAAAAAGGTAAGCACTAGAAATGGCACATAATCAAAACCTGTACTTCTTACAATAAATTCAGTGTTAGAGGGGGAAAAAAGGCACACTGATAGGGCTGCAGAAGTACAAACTGGTTAGGAAGATAAGCAAAGCCATTATCAGAAAATGAAGTTGTTCAGACATTGTGAGGTAATTCAGTGTTAGAGACTTCATCCAGAAGTGGAGCACCCACTTCACATGAATCCACCCTCTGTATGGCCCTGGACTCACCTAACAGAGGAACTTTACTTTTAATAAAATCACTAAAGAAACAACAACTGTTTACCAGAATAATAGGGCCAGCCATTGCATTTGTTCTATCCTGACAAAGTATTATCACAATGTAATGTAATTAGAAGGAAAAAAAATTCCTGCTGTAAATCACAGGGTACCTTGGTCTCCTTTAGACAAAGAGTGGGAGACCTCAAGCCAGGGAAAGCAATTTCAGAATCACAGAAAGAAGATTTCTCTTTAGGCATGAAACCTGAAATTATCTGCATAGTGGTAATACTCCAAAAGGCACTTAGTCCAAAGCTCTGCCAGCATCCACATCCCAGGACAGGCTGAAATGGCTTCTATCCCTCAGCCTGAGAAGCAGGCAACCAGGAATGAGAACCAAAGCTCACAAACCCCATCAAGATCTGCACCATCTGAAATGACCCCAAGGTCAGAGATACTGCTTTGGACTTCTGGACTTCAGGGAGCTTCCTGCCCCCTGAAAGATGAGATTAAATTCTCCTAGCAGGGCAACTCAATGCTGTCAAGAAGAAAGCCCCAAAACTGCTGGATCTGACCAGCCAATAACCTCCTCTGTGTGAGCATGTTCCACCTTCGAGTTCCTACTGCAGGAGTCTCCAACTCAAGGTCTCTGTGCTTAAAAATTACAGAATGTTCCAAGAGAGTAATTGACCTACTTTGTAATTCCTTGCATTCAGTGAAAGCAATATGGAAAAATCAGACAAATTTCAGAAGATATGATATTGATAAAAACAAATGAAAAGGAAAGAGCACATAAAGAGGTTATTAAGAGGGTGGAGAATTCAGCAAAGCAATGACTTCTTTAGATGGTATGTCAAAAAGTTTAAGATTTTGCTTCCTCAGTCTCACAGTATGCTTCACAGAAGCCTGATCAGCTCAAGCAAGATGAAAATGATAAACATGCCAGTCATAGCAATTGGCCCTTCTGAAGTGAAAGAGGTGCTATCAACCAGACACGTCTTGCCACAAAAAGTAAAATGTAACTGCATTTTATTCCTACCTTTGCTTTCCTCAGCAGAAAGTTTTTCTTCAGAATCCTCTAAAGGACTCTGTGAAGATTTTTCAGTGGAAAGAGGTGATTTGGACACATTGCTCTGCTCAGGTTCAAGTTTGGACCTAGAAGTACAAGAGCCAATGATTTAACTAATACTACACAGATGTGTTTTTCTAAAATGAGAAAAAACACAGATTACTAAATTCAATACTTTAACTCTCGTGAACTTCACATTAAAGATTTTCCAGTCGAGATACAAAATGTATTTAGCAACTGTCACTGAAATATTGTTACAAAGGCAAAGAAAGTGTGAATAGAATTCCTGGACAAAATGCACCACATGCTCAGAGTTAAGAATATTGAAGGCTACAGCATAAAAATACTGACATTGTATTAAACTTCCTTTCAGAAATCCAGTGTATTAATTTTTTTTTAAGAGCCAATATTCAGGTCATATGAAAAGTTTTTAGTAGCAATGGCCAAGCATTACTTCTTCATTTTTTATAAATAATAATGACAATTTTACTTTATATTTTCAATTATCATAAAGGATACACAATAGAATTAGCTTTCTTATACTACTTCTAAGTCCCTATAAGGTAATTTTAATACAAAGACAATGCAAAACATGAGAAGCTTATTCAGTGATTATAAATTAAGTACTTGTCAAGTATGTTTCAGTGTGGCACCAAAAAATATTGAAAATTAGTGGTAAGGTATTTTTTCCAGTAAATTTCTGTGGTTTACTGTTGTCTATAATGAATTCTGTAACTGCTACATAGCAAGCAGTTAAATGTTTAGCAATGCTGTTGGAGAAGGTAAAGAACCAAAAACCAATGGGTGAAATCACCTGCTGTGCCAGGTGATTCCACTCTACCCTTTATCACTTCCTACCCTCTCAAATATAATCAACAAGTTATCTCATTATGATATTGTAATTATTATTGCAATTCTCCCCTGTGCCTAACAGAAGGTGTTGCTTTTTGTGTTCCTTCTTTGCATTGTGTCTAAATTCTAACCCTTAATTAGAAAATTCTGTGAAAACCAGAATATAATGCAATTGTCATCACCAAGTGATTGCTATTTAACAGTAGCAGGGAACCCTTTCTAGTGATAAAACCTCTGCAAGTACTGGGCTTTTGGTAATTTTACAGAGAAGAAATCTTCTCTCATCTCCTCCCTCTCAAATTTGCCTAATAATAAGAAAAAAATACTAATCTACATATCTGTGCAGTTCAAATAATAGCTTTAATACTAATAAAACACCAATTCCCCAGGTAACAAAAATATCAGCTTGATTTGAATAACTGCATACATAATTCACAAAATCTTCTAATGGAAAAAGAAGTTTAAAATTGAAATTAAATATAATCTTGAATACCAATAAACATTAAAATTGAAAATCACAACCAAGTACCTTTACAGAAAAAAATGCTTCTGTTTCTATTTCTCATCTTTTCTTTCTGTGAAACTAGTCCCAACCAGCAGAATTTTTGAATCAAAATATGTGAGTGAATACATAAAGGCAACCTCTGTAAGAAAATTATAACAGGCAATTTGTTGAAGAGCTTAGGATAGTTATCAATATAGAAGGAAACATGATGAAATATATTTTTATGGCAAACTTTTCAGTATTGCCTGATATGCACATATTTTAAATTGACTAAGCTGCAGGATAGAAGAGCTGCACTATGATTAATTTATTTCTAAAGAAACATACTCCTTCTTTGTTTGTTGTCCTTGTTGTGCACAGTATAAGAATACAGGAAACTTTCAATTTAAAATGAACAAAGTGTCTGGGATGCACAGTTTAAAAGATGCCTAGTTCTTTTAAGAGAAGGTACACATTCTTATCACATAAAGCACCCCCAGAAATCCTCAGGGAAGTTATAAATCAATGATACAATTTTTCTTTAAGTCGTAATAAAGATTTTGTTATGCCCTGTGATTTATTTTAATTGAATTTTAATTTAAATGACAATTTAGCCATTACATCACATCTGCAATGCATACAGACTCTACCTGGTTAACATCTGTTTCCTAGTTCTTACATCCACAAAGAGAGACATAGAGGGACCCTCCAATAAAAAGAATGAATTTTTTGGGTTAGTTCTTAATGCTCTTCAGTTAAGTGGTACTTTAACTTCAGAAATAATGCATCAAATTGAAGTTTTTTCTGTTTATTCCTCTGAGAAATCCTGACCCTGGGATTTCACATGGAAAGAGTAATGTAAGAGTATTAACTAACAGAAGAGCTGATATTCATTAGCCACTGCTTCGACTGCAGGAACAATGCTCTCTTTCTTTGAAGCTCTTTCACATGAAGAATACTGATAAGATTCGGTATTTTTACACATGAAAAAATCACACAGTTTGTTTCTGTATAGCTTTTTTTCTGAAAAGTTATGGGAGCTACAAAAACACCAATGCTTTACTTTTCTCTCATTACTTCTTACCAAATTTCAAAAGTGGTTTGGGATATTTTGTTTTCTTGGTTTTGGTCTGACTCTGACATGTACTACCATTTATGTCTCATATGGATATATTTGAGTGAATCTAATTGTGCTTAATCAGGCTGAAACATTCTGAATAAAATACATCTACAAACTTTTGAAAACATCTTTCTGGGTTCAATATAACTGTAGCTGATCAACCTAAATACCAAACTGATAAACCAGCATCATGTCTTGGAAAAATGCTCAGGAACTTATTTATGTGCATGTTCTAGAACTATATTTTTTAAAATTGAAATACAGATAATGGACCTTGAGGTTACTATTCAAATAATGCAGAGTGAGAAGACATGGCAAGCCTCTCAGGTATTAAATAAATTGTAAACCTACTCACCTTCCCTATCATTCTCACAACTGGGAGTATGCAGAAAAAGAAAGTGAAGGAGTATGGGGTTTGAAACTTGACTGAAAAAAAAATTCCCACCACACCAAAAAGGCAGCAAGGAATCACCTTTAATGTCTCCCAGACATGTTCAGCTCTACATTAGCAGCCTAAACAAGTGCCACTATAGGAAGTGGAAGCTAGCTCTTGTTTCAGTTCAGAAGTTACATTCTAGTTTTTTATTTTCATCATGTTTCTGCTTGCCATGAACACCTGCCATCTCAAGTAGTATTTATTAACAACACAGTCACTTGTTTAGCAGAAAGATAGGACCTTTAAAAAAAAGCAAAAAAAAAAAAGGTGAATTTGTAGAAGTCAAATAGGTTTATTAACTCACATTTAATGATTTGGTGCTTTTAATCTTTACTTAAATGAGAACTACAACAATATAATGGCACTCTGCCACTTTCAGACTTGGCTTCACATGCCTGAAGTGTAAAGAACCCTGGAATGCATCTGTTGACCACAGAAGTTGCTCATCCAATCACAAACTTCCATTAAAACAATCTCCTTAGAATCTTAAACACGAACAGTAGTTTTGTTCAATGTCCTACAAGTGAAAGGCACAGTTAAACTATTTTTTGACGTTACTCACAGTCTCTTCTTATCTATCACTCGCTTAACTCGGATGGCTCTTTGTTCAGAATACAGCTTGCACACTCCTGTTTCAAGACAGCAGTAAGCAAAATTTCAGGTTAAAAGAGCAAGATTCCTTTCTTGGAAAATGCAATCATCCGTTTGTAACTATTCAGTAAATACTAAGTACTTTTTAAGTAATCTTCAATGAAGTCCAAGACAGCTGTCCTGTGCTCCTTCACCTGAGCAGACTGGACACCCTTGTGTGCTGAAATACAAAAGAAAAATATAAAATAATCTTTTTAAAATAAAGCAAATAAAACAAGACTTTTTACTGAATTCCATAGCCCTTTGCACTTTGAGTTGATATGCAAGTTATATTCAAAAGCCTAGTCACATTTTATATATGTTATGTATTAGTATTTCTTTTAAACATAGCTATATTTAAATATAGATGATTCTCTAAAACAGCAAGTCATTACAACGAACCAAAAAGTGAAAATAACTAGTGTCCTGTAGTATTTTTATATATGCCACAAAGTTCTATTATGTCAAATAACTCTAAACAGGAATAGGTGGCATCTAGCTAAGAACAGCAAAATAGATCTAGAGATTTAACTTGCTTAAATTATTCAACTGTTCAATTGTTCAAATCTTCTGGTGTACAGACTATGTAGAAATTTTTGGGATTTATTGTGTCAAATCCTTTTAGTTCACATATATAGATTTTTTTCATTTTTATACTATGCAGTTCCCATGCATGACTGACATTCAGTGATTCTGAATAATGCTACAACTATGTTTAGGTGGCATTTTAAAGCTGATGAAAATCTTTTGTATATCAATAAAATACAGAGATGCAGCAAGTCAACTTGAAAATGGCAACACAGAAATTCTCTCTCTACGAGAGTGTAGTAAAGGTATGACCTCATTTTCAAGTTGTCAAAAACACTTTTAATCTACTAGGACTCTGTTAAAGTTATTTAATTATCTCAAACTTGGAAGTACTATACCTGCAATACCTTACAGGTAGACAAGCTAGTAAAAGACAACCATCTTAGAGAGCTTTGGTTTAGGCCTCTGTGCCAAAGTGCTGAATTACTACTGAAGCAGCAAATATTTAAGACTTGTAAAAAAAATTTTTACACTTGTAAACCTTGAGTGTTCCTGTGCTGTCACTCAAATTTTCAAGTTCAAATACTGGTGTATTTGAGCACATAAACAAAATTCTATGCTGTAGCTTCTTTTCCCACTATCATTAAAGAAAATGGAATTACAGTACTAATCAGCCAATGGGATTACACCAATGCAAACAAAAAGGCAATGAGACTTCCCCCATCTTTTTCCTAAAGTATTTAAGATTCACCATTATTCACCAATATTTAGCATTACCTTAGCCTTTATCAAAAACTTTAAAAAAACCATGTAAGAGCTGCTTAGTTTACCTTCTGTTCTGAGCTGATGAATGGCATCAGCACACGTTCTCATAAACACCTGGGCGTCTTGATCTATCTGGTCACGCTCTGTATCCGTCATCCTCACATACTCAGACATAATATGGCTGAGAAACAAGACAAACGTGTCACTTAAAAAATCCCAAACATAAAACCCACAAGCACACACCTTAGACCTTCTTGTGACCCACCATCTTTTCAAGAACTTTTCTGCAACACTGATTGTCACAAAAAAAGTCATAGAAAGTACAGTAACTACCACTGATAAAAAGGCCACTCCTATTAAGTTGGGAGGCTTTTTTCAAGAACACTTTTACTGTTAAAGTATGTAGAAAAAGCAGTATCTCCTATCATCTGCTATATCTGGTACACAGAGCAGATAAGGAGAAAATACACCTAGAAAATATATCATTGCCCTTGGTACTTATTCCAATAAAGTGTCCTAAAAACACAAAACCAATTAAGATAAAGGAATAGCTCAAATACTAAAAGAAGTACCAAAAAAAGAGGAATTTTCATTATCCTAAATACAGTGCTTCATTTTTAAAGTAGGTGTACTATGAAATTGAGAATTCAAACTAGAGGAAGAATACTGGAAAGTAATGCACAATTATAATATCAAATTGATTGCAGTATTTATTAAAACCTGTTCCCATTGTTTATTTTAATTTTAGATTATACATTATGCATTTAGTATTTTCTAATGCCATTAATATATCTTTTCGTTGCTAAATTAATAAAAGTGGAGGCCTGTCCTTAAAATGTTAACTCACTGTAGGTAACCAGCAGAAAAGCATACGGTATGAAGGTATTTAACAGTGTTTCCACAGCCATAGATGACAGGATAAAACTCTGCTACAGCAAAAAAAAGTTCATCTTGTGTTTCCTGGTGATGTAGTGATCAAAGCCTATTATATCTGGCTCTTTAAAAAATGAGAGAAAATCTTAACTCATACCTGCATTTGAAATTATTTTTTTAAAATGTGAAAATTTCCTCATGTGTAATGCAACTACATTACTGCAGTAATACAAGTAAAAAGAGAAAATCTTCAATATTTAGCCTGATATCCTTCGAGATCTCTTACACACTTCTCTGCAATAATGACAAAGCTCCCCTGTGTCTGCTGCAGTCTCAGCCACAGGAAAGCCCACAACCAGTTCACACAACCCTGTCTCATCAGTTCATCCCATACAAACCCAGCAGCTCCCTCCTGCATCATCAATGTACGGCAAGCATGGCTCCAGATCCCCTCTGCAAAGCTTTAAGTATACTCTAAATAATAATGCTCTATAATACTCTTTGAGTATAACACCAAAATCTCCTCAGTCCCATCCCACATTACTGGTTTTACATAAAAAAATCAGCATATGGTTCATGTGACTCGAAAATTAGCATCTGCTTATTGGTCAGCTAGCACACAAGCTCAGATTAGCAAGCAAACAGTAAGACAAACTAATTAGAAGTAATATTCTATATTTTACGTGTTTCCAAAACTGCCATGTATTTGACATCTAAATATCAGGGCTTTTTTCCCTCCCCCTGTTTAAAACTATTCTAAATGTCATAAAATTTTTCTTTATTCCTTAGTAGTGTTTCCATTTGTAATTCTAAGCATGTGAAAAGCCAGGAAATCCATTCCTACATCCATTTCCACAAAGGCCAAGACAGAAGGGGACCATTAAGACCATCTGGTATGGCATAATTCATAACATCATTCAGTGAGCTCAGCCTAGAGAGCTATTTGAGTATTTCAGGGCACAGAGATTTAGGTGAGAAATAATGATGGAGTAACAGCTGTATGACAGCTTCTTGACAAAAAAACTCCACTCTTCTATTTCAGATTACAATAATAAATTCTGGCTGGTCTGCTATCAAACAGGATGTAAAGTTCCTGTGTTTATATGTCTAGCTTCTTGTAACCCTCCCAGCTTTGTAGTGTTTGCAGAGCTCGACACTTTCCATGCACTTTTTAACATAAGAGGGGAAAATAAAGATTACAAAATGCAAACCAGAATTTTCTTTTAAATCAGACTTGGAAATAAATATGAAAAAACTTGCCTCAGGCACACTTCATTTTTTACTAAGAGTTTAACTAGTGGTAGTGTAGTGATACACTGAGGATAATTGCAACAGCTTTTTAACTTTGGGAAGTTGTTAAGTTACTTTTCCTAGTTGCTGATAGAAAACCAGGGTAGAATAAATTCTTAAATAGTAGTTTCACAGCTTCAAAGCTAGTAAAATGCAGCTTAATCCAGTAAACAAGAAACAGAATACTTTTCCTTTTATAACTGCTTACAGCTTACAAAGTGTCTGGTACCAGTGCTTTTGAACATGAGCTGGTCATGCCACTCAGAGAGAAGGATACCTGAAACACAACCTCCTTGGGAAGGCAAGAATGGAGTCATACAATCACATTCCATTATGTCAGAACACATATGGCATCCACTAGTACTAACAGGGTACTGAAGTCCCCACTGCACTCCCCAGTAAATCTGCACACAGAGATTATACTGAAAATCCATTTAATCACCATCCTCTACAGGAAGAGGAACCGCTCATTAAAATAAAACAGGCCAAAGAAAACCAAAACCACATAAAAACATCAAACAAAAACCAAGAGAACAAAAAAAAAAAAAAAACCACAAACCAAAAACAACAAATCCAGCTGTGTCTTGTAGGTCAGAGATACAAATGCATGCTCAGAAGTGCACTGGCAGTATCACAGCAGTGGACTGTTCCATCACTAAATCAAGAAGGGCCAAGCAAATCAGGTTTTTTAGAAGCAATCAGAATAATTAGCAAGATATGCACAGAAAATGAACAGGGAAAAGAGGAAAATAAGTTCCTCTGGATTTTCATCCTTGCCAATATGAGAAAACTTCATAAGAAACTTGGGCTAGAAGGCAACTCGGTTTATTTGTGATTTTTAACAGTGGGTGAAGAGTACAATGTAAGTGTAAGTAAGCAGATCCCATCAAGTAAGCAGATTCCATCAGTCTAGAAAAATAAGTAGGTCAAATTGCAGAGAAAATGCAAACTTAGAAATGCAAAGAAAAGAATTCAGATGAACTAGTAGTTTTCATACAGAAATTACATTATAATTTGCAATTCTGCCCTTGATGAAAAGGAAGAGTAGGCAATTCAGTGAGAGATCAACTGAGCTTTGTTGAGCTCAAACAGAAAGATCAGAATACAAAGTGCAAATTAGTTCTGATTTCTATTGACAGCTCTAAGGGAACACAGCATGCAGGGACACACTCAGAAAAGGATCAAGAGCAGGATGAGATACAATTGGGAAGGGATGCCAGTGATAACAAGAGATTACTCTGCAAACATTACTATAAGAAACACTTAAAAATGTGGTCCTGGCTTGCTACTCAACAGAGAAATAAAATTATACGCAGAGTACAAATTAATTCTAGATGTTTATTGCTTTGCTTTGGTTTTGGGGTTTTTTTGGCACTAACTTTCATCACAAACGTCACTTGAAAGCTGCAGTTACTATTCCTTTTAGCTTACTCCTTCTGAATCTTCTGGGCCAAATTTAATACCTCTGTCATTTTAAAAAGATCATAATTCTTTGCTGATATTATCAACAGCAAGTGTCAGATAATGTATTAGTGAACAGGCTGCTGAGTGAACTGTGTGAGAGAGAGAGAGCTACATGAACTAGGTCATAGCACAAGTGTACCTGAAGGTGCAGTGGCTCCTGGGGAAGTGCATATCCATCCTATCTGTGTGACAAAGCTGTGCTCTTGAACAAACTAACCAGCTTCCAAAAAAGCCCAGGACATATGTACATTCATAGAGTGTGCAGAGACAGGAGAGCCAGCCCTGGAACAAATGGGAAATACATCAAATGACAAGATGAATCCTCACTGCCAAGAACCAGGAGAGAATAAGCAAATGACACATTGATAAAAAGACAAAGGTCAGCAACTATCTTTGAAAATAGGGTTAAAGGGACAAAAAAGAAGTGCAGAAGACTTGTAGATCACTCAAGAAAAGTACAGGAATATATAAGTAATATTTAAGCATTTAGGAAAGAACAAAAAGATTACCAGTACCCAAGATGTATCAGTAGTACGTCATAAACAGTGTAATTTACTGCTGGGATGCAGTAACAGGTCTTATGGATGGATGAAAAGCAATCACTGCTATATCTTGATGTGGCTTTTGTTATCATCTCACATAACATTCTCACCAGTGAACAAATGAGTTAGAAGAACAGATGAGTCAGAAGAAATAAGCACCATGTGAATGTCAAACTGCGAAGTTGAACTTGGGGGTAGTTATACACCAAAACAGAAGGAAACACTGAGTTGTGCTTCACAGGATTTTGTCCTAAATCTGATGCTATTTAATACTTTCACTAATAACTAAGCATGATTGGAATACAGACTTACTAAACCTTCAGAGGCATAAAGTTAAGTAAATTAAAACTGTATCAAGATAACAAGACTTCAATTCAAAATAATATTGCCTAGAGAAACAACACAAAGATTTTGAATAAGAATGGTCAGAAGCTCTTTGCTGCAGCAAGAACAATTATCTGAACCCACAGAGAATGGGGAACAACTGATTAGGGAACAGTTCTTCAGAAAGTCATCTGGGATCATATTGGATTGTAAACCAAACACAACAACAACAACATACTGTTGCATAAAAAGTCATCATTACAATGGGACACATTATTCTAGTAACATGCATAGGGAAACAGGAAAAAGCAGAATGAAAATATTAAATCTTCACTGAAAGAAATATTTAAAAGCAAGCAAAACACTAGTCATTCTCTTTTTGGATGTTTCAGCCATGGTCCTTCCAGCCTAACATTTCTGTGATTCTATTTTGCTGGCAAAGCACAAGGAAGCCAAGCTGATGTTACATTAGCTTTTGGAATCAGTAATTCTGCTGGTACATAAAAGCATCTTCTGCTTACTAATCCAATAAAGGTAACAAATCAAGAAGAAAAAACTAATTTTCCTCCAACAGTGTATTACAAAAGAGAAAGAAGCAATAAGCAGAAACAAATCAGTTGCAAAATAGTAGAGATTTGCCCAACGTACCACCTGCAGTTATTGCCTAGCAAATCCATACAGAAATGCTAGCCATGTGCTAAGTGCCCATACGAGTATGGATAAGCTTAGCTGCAAATTCAGCAGTCACATTCTTCCTTTCGGGCATCTAGTATATTTTAAATTGTTTGATTTCTTAATCAAGTTTTATGCATTTTCATTTACTGCCTTTTTCCATCCAAATGCTGTCTGATACAAATCCAAGCTAAAAGGTCCTTGATTCAAATGTTAGAACATTCCACAACATTTTTTTACATAGGTTTTTTTAATTCTGTGTGTAAGCATCAGCTACTAGAATAGGCAATACAGGCATACCTGAATTAGCATTTTCAGTTTTGTGAAATATTGCTGGGATATTCCAGAGTGCTACTATGAAAAACTACTATTTCTGAAATGTGATATATGAATTTAGTGTAATAAAAAAAAATTGAAAATAATACCCCGGAGAACAGAAAAATATACTGCTCCAGGAAGAAAGTATTTACAGATCATCTACATGTTTTGCTACCTAAATACAACAAAGCAAGCCTTACTTCTTGTAAAAATGTGACTAAGTCAAGAAAACAATGCAGCCTGGCATTGTACAGGAGTCAGTAAGACACTATTTTTAGAGTCCTTTAATGGTTACTCCTTTTATTGCTAAATACAAGGAAACACTCTCCACAAAACATTGTGTAAGCATTCAATTATTTTCTATTAAGTAGCAAATGATGTAACTCATTCATTGACTCGAGACAGAGAAATGCTTAAGACAGATAAATGCTGGGGCAGGAGGCATAAGTACTGGGCATTAACAATATTAAGACAAAAAGATAATTTGTTAATAATTTTTCCAGGCATATTATTTGCAATTAACAACAAATGTTCAAACACTTAACTGCACAGAAGGACTACAGAAGCTATAATGAAGATACATCAAAAGCCACCCATGCAGCCTTTCTGGTGGAGAAAAGTGACATTTCTATTCAGAAGCCATCTACACTACACTGATCAACTACATAAGTATCTCTGCAGTTGCAAAACACAATTAATTAGATGTCTAATAATCCCAGATGGAAAGCTCTTCTCTCAAGTATTTTTCTTTTAAGTATGAGGTGTTCTGTGGAAAAAAAAAAATCTAGAATTCTCTCAATTCCTTTCCAGTGTCTCATTAAAACACTAGGAATAATGACTGGTCCTTAAACTGCCTAAACCTTGAAAGATCCTTCAGAGAAACTGAAGGAATCCCAAGAGGATTATTTCAAATTTCCAGGTGTTAGGGCACTACAGCTAGTTCCTTGAAGTATATTGAACACAAACATATGAATTGTCTTGGTGGTTCAGTGATGAAAAACATGAAGGAGCTCGTGATGAAAAGCAAAGGCACAAGTTGTTCACAGATGAGACATCAGACAAGTTAGCAAAGACTGAAGATGGGATCTGTCCTAGCACAGGGTAAAAAGCAGTGTAGGAAAGCATTATAGCAAATGGACTGAGAGAGGAACAATGCAAAATGTACAGCAGTCAATATACTAACAATGGGACCTCATCTGAAATCCTCATCTGAAAAGAGTTATTGCGTAATAAGAAAAAAATGAAAAAGTGCCCACATTTTGTCAACAGCTTCAGGACTCAAGAGTCCCTGTCTTCTCCTTTCCAGGAAGAGTGATCAACTTGTGTGCAATGGTTTTGCTTGGGATACAAAGAATTTTCTTCCCAGCAGCAAGTACAAGGTTTGTGTTTTGGATTTGTGATGGAAACAGTGCTGATAACTCAGAGATGTTTTTGCTGTTGCTGGGCAGTGCTTACATAGAGCCAAGGCCTTTCCTGCTCTGCATCCCACCCCACCAGTGAGGAGGGCAGGGGGGAACAAGGAACTGGGAGGGGACACATCCAGGGCAGCTGACCCCAACTGACCACATGGATATTCCACATCATATGGCTTCATGCTCAGCACATACAGCTGGAGCTGGGGAAAGAAAAGAGGAAGGGAGGGGGGGACATCTGGAGTGATGACATTTGTCTTCACAAGTCACTGTTTTGTGTGATGGAGCCCTGCTTTCCTGGAGATGGCTGAACACCTGCCCGCCCATGGTGAATAAATTCCTTGCTTTGCTTGGGTATGTGGCTTTTTCTTTCCCTATTAAACTCCCTTTATCTCAACTCATGAGTTTTCTCATTCTACTCTTCTGATTCTCTCCCCCATCCCACTATGGGGGCATTGAGCATTCGAGTGGCTCTATAGGGCTGAGCTGCCAGCTGGGGTTAAAACAACGACAAAAAATTCCTTATCACAGAAGTCAAAAACCCTACATGTAAGAGAAAGGAAATAAATCCTAATAAACAGGCGAGGATAAAGGTGGAGTGGCCTGTAAGCCAGCAAGCTTAGATCACTACATCAAGAATTTCCTGTTTTGCCACTTAGATATTTTGTAGGTAACAGCCAAATCAAGGAGAAAGAAAATGAGTAAGCAATTACTAAGTCACTTTAGGTATTTCAGTTAAATAGTTAAAGTTTGATAAAATAAGTCAGGGCTTTAGTTTCAAATAGTCAGTTGGAAGAGTGGTTTTCTCATTGCTTAAAATTTTTCCTTAAAAATGAATTAAAGACATACCCTCTGTAGCAGGATATTTCATGCATGCCAAAAATAAAAACTCCATTATTAAAGAATTCATAGTCTTCAAAGGTAAGGTCAAAGAAGCAATCAAAAACCTAGTTGTAACACATAATGAAGTTTTAAAAGGCACACAATAATACAACCTGGTAACTCAAAAGCTCAATTTCACCAACACATTATGTTATACAGTTGGGAAAACAAACAGCAGGACTGACAAATACAGAATAGTAATTTTGTTCATGAAATTTGACATCTCCTACGTAAGTTTCAGCACAGCCTTTCAATATTAAACTGTTCAAAACCTGTCCCATTACTTAAGTATTGAAGAGTTGTTAAAACTGCTGTTTGAAGTAGTGAGGCATTTGCTAAGACTGCAAGACTGATAGCATGGATGTTATGATGCTCTTTGCATCCATGAAGTAGAACAGCACAAGTAATCTAGCATGGAATTTGACATCTTTATGTCAAATTAAACATAAGCAATTTAAGTTTGACCATTAAGAACAGAATCAACTGCAATCACAGATGAGATCTGCAGGATTATTTTATAGTTTAATAAAGTAAATTACACTTTCCTCTCCTTAATGAAGGTTTGGGTGGGGGCGAGAGGAAGGTGAAAGGCACTGAGAACTACCATGATAACTTGTTGCAACTTCTTTGCAAAAAGAACATTAAAACTTCGGAAATCAAAATAACCTGGACACATTTTTACTCTAACTTCCATTTTATGCACACTATTGTTAAGAAAATACAAACACTACCCAAAATTTAACTGCTCCTGACTGCTCTTACTGGAATTATTTGCAGTTTCTCAACCTCTGCATGCACATGAAGTTTTCCCACAGTACATGCAGTTTTGTCAGTATTAAGTTGCTGGCACCACCTAGTGTTGTTGTTCATGCCCTATTCCTACAGGCATTGAAAAGCTGAGAGCCAGTCATAACACGGAACTGAGCACTACTTCTGCCTGCTCCTTGGAAACAGCATCCCTGATCACACACTGAACTGTGCACACCCCGAGCAGCATTTTCACCAGCACTGACAAAACAGCTCCCATGGTCTCTCACTTGTACAAGAAGCCATCTTCCTTTTTTGATTTGTTCTTAAAATAACAAAATACAGCTTTTAAAGTCTTGTGGAGACAAAAAAGGGTGCCAGAAGTCTTCTGATAACTTACTCGGAACACATTCTGGTTCCACTGATGAGGCAGTATTGCTGTTACTGTGACAGACCCTTTCAGGATTAGAGTTCTCAGAAAAGCTGTTCCTCCTTTATGGACTGAGCCTAAGGAATAGCAGATGGCTCATCTATTCTTATTGTCTTTTCCTAGGGAAACCATATATCTGTCTGGATAGCACTTCTGTTTGGTATCTAGGAAGCTTTTAACCCGAAGTGATTTTAGGCTGCATTTTATCTACCTTGATTGAAGCAACAGCTCAGCTTTAGTCAGGGCTGCGTCAGAAGTGGAAAGCTCAGCTTTAGTCAGGGCTGCATCAGAACCGGAAAGCTCAGCTTTAGTCAGGGCTGTGTCAGAAGTGGAATGCAGACAGGGCTGATTTGCCCAGTTTGTACGTAACTAAGTTTCACTACAAAGCAAATTTTACATTTCTCAAATGCTACAATGATTTGTACTCAGTTAACCAAAATACAGGCTGCACTAACATTTAGATCTTATGATAACTTGACTTAGTATCTGCAGACCAGAGGATACTATGTTTTTCTTACAAACACCAACTTGTAAATTTGAATTTTAATCTTGTAAAAATCCTACTACTAAAGTTACCAACAAGTAAACAGATACAGCAGTTTTGAATCATCTTCAAATTCTGAGCCTCATTTTATTCAGGTGCCCTGTTTTCTTGTGACAGAACTATTCTTCCACCTTATAGTGGTTTACAGTAAGCCAATTAGTAACAATCTCTGTTTTGGTTTCAGTCATTATGCCTATAGATTTTAAAGCTGTTCACTTTATAAGCATTAAGATAAATAAATAATAGATAAATCCATTTAACTACAGTGCACACTTACCTGTAAGCATTAATGTAATCCTTTCTGTGTTGTAGAAGAAAATCTTTCAGCTTTCCAATATGAGAAATCTAAATGAATAAAAATCATAATTAAATTTCAGATTATTTTATGTTTGAAGTTCAGTATTCCACACTTCAAGCATGAATTAATAAATTTCTTATTCTCTAATTAAATAGAATAATAAAATTTACTCTTTTATACTAGAATTTTCACATTTTTCAAGCAGTCAATACATGAAAATAATCTAAAAAAGATCTGTTGTATGAAGGTCCAGCTTGGAGAACAGTAGTAAAATTACATGTCTTCTTCCCAAAAAAACCCCATAAACTAAACAGTAAATATAACTATAATATTAAACATCAAAAATATTAAATATAGTAACACAAAACATTATCTAAATTGTCAGGATTTAAATCCAGAATTTAATGACTCCAGAATTTAATGTACACTTCAGATAAAAATTCATTTTGGAAGACCACAAAAGAAATTTTTCAACTCTTTACTGATCAGATATACATATTCAAGTCAAGCTATCAAAACTTGTATGGCAAGTTACTGACCCTCCCCTTCTATTTTTGCCCTAATACAGTGGCCAGTTTGTGCCCAAACTGAAGTAGTGTCTCTACTATCTCCTAACCATTAGTAAGCTTTGCCAGATCATACATCCCAATCTAATTTCCATTTCTGAATTTCCACCTCATTCTGGATAACTTTTACTATAAATCACTTTATTTTCTAAGAAATCTTTACAAAGATCTTTTGGAATGCCAAAAAAAAAAAAAAGCTGAAACGACTTTTGAAAACTTCAGTCTAATTTAAAAGATTTGGTATAGCATAAGATGCTGCTTATTTTAGAGAATGGAGGAACTACAGAAGTGTAGCTTAATTCACCAGAGAAATGAGAAGACATGATGGAGAGGGAGAGAAGGGAAGAGAATTCTATACATTAGTAGTATATATTTTCCAAGGCAACTTTTAAAACTATATTAATTCTCAAATATTAATTAATAATTCAGTGTAAACAAAGCATGCAAGGTATTTTACAAAGCAAAAGTTGTTTTTGTTTACAACAAATACGGATTACTCCGTGTATCTGGGAAAAAGTACCAGAAACTGTTCTAGTCCTAAAATCTCATTTTCATGCAAATGATCTTTGCAATTAAACAAACAGAAAAACCACAGAGAAAGAACACAGACTAGTTTGGACAAACAGAAGATTAACTCCCCCAAATATTTTTTCAAAAGCAGCTCTTTGAAAAAAAGTGCAAGGAAAAAATGTACTTAGTAAGACCACAGTAATCTGTACAACTCAAAGTAAGTGCTTCCTTGTGCAAATAAATAAGCCTCCATTTCTGTATTATTATTACTATTATTATTATTATTATTATTTGCTCTGTTTCAGTTTTACTATAATTCATCATATGGGAAAAGGATTTTCCTAGTTTTCATGTCTCAAGTTTTTTGTGATTATCACAGGAAATTTCATCCCATTCATAGCAAACTGAGTTCTGTCAGTACCTTCAGGAGTTTCCCAAAGTGTGTTAGCATCATTATACACAGCAAGAAGGGAAATTCTGCAATTGCTACAAGACCAATGAGGCTCAAAGAGTAAGCTAAACCATTCTACAGATATTCCTTCTCATCACCACTTGAACTTACTATTTGTACAGTAATCTCTTTCTCAGATCAGACTTGGTATGCCATCAAATTTGCTGAATAGATAAATCAAGCTTGACTATGAAAGCAAAACATCTAAAACAGTTATACAGTGTTCTAGTGGAACAATAATACTTAATAGGCAGAAAGAAAGTACTACAGAGGACAAAACAAATGTAAAATAAGAAACGTTTCAAAACATTTACATTAACACACGAGAAAACACTAAACTAGAATACAGATAAGCAAAATTTTGTAAGCAATAAATCTTCATATTACTGCAATAGTTACAATTTAGGAGTGATTAACAAGCAGAAAGAATCAGAATGACAAGCAAGAGCACTGTCTTACAGTAATTAATTCATCTAGTCACAAAGAGCATTCTATTTAGGCTAAAATTGTCATCATGTGTTTGAATTGCACTGACCCCACTTTGCCTCTCCTTCATTTGTAAAGCTATTTTCATGAATTTAGAATGACATCATTATGCCCACACTCACATCAAGCTCTTAGTTCCCAAGATTTGCATCAGAAGTGAGACTTCTTGTTTTAGTTTCCCCCATATTCTATCAGCATTTTCTGCAATCCTGCACTGCAGATATTTCTTTTGCCTTTTGTTACCATGTACTACTGGCATAGCTTTGAATTAAATTTGTCATAACCATGTGAACAAAATTAACTTATTTTATTAAAAAGAAGGTCTCACTAGTATTAAAGGGAGGGAATGCTAATTTTATTTTACAAATTTGATTGGTTTTATGTATGATGCTCAAATTTTTGTAGATGCAAAATATCCTGCATTATACAAAGATAAATCCTGAAGATATCTCCAGGGTCATCAACTTGCAATTATTCTGGTGTTATCAGAGGCCCACCATACACTCTTTACAAAGTTATCAAGCTTCAGCCTGAAGGGAATAAAGCTTCTCCCTATTACAACTGAGTGGCTTTATTAGAATCCCATTGCTCTTATTAATGTCAAATTATTGTCTAATTTCCAGGTTTACTGATTACCAACTTCTGTACATCTCTTCTTGCTTCAGAATGGTCATTTCCCTTAAAAGTTCTGTTTCCCTGCATGTGTGTTTGATTTTACTGTCAGTAATTCTATCTCTCTCTCTCTCTCTCTCTCTCTCTCTATCTATAACTTTTGTAGCCCAGACAAATTACCCCAAGCTTTTATTTCCTTCTCAGAAAACAGTTCTGAAGTTGCAGGACCCACAGCTTCCCTCTGCATTTGTTCCAGTTTGTATCCATCCATTTCCAATGCAAATGACTAGAAAGGAATTCACTGGTGTTGGTTACTTTGTAACTATTTCTGCTGGAAACACCTTTTTTTCCTACTAATTTTTCTAGATCCCAGTATGTATCTTGCTTTTACTTCACTGGTTTTTGGCTTTTTCCTTATTAATTTAGCCTAGAGTCCACGACTAAACCATCCCTCATTTATATTCCAATTGCATGACAAATCCACACTTTTTGCTAATTTTCTTTTTATTAAAACAGCTGATGAATATTTTAACTATAGGAGGGTTTTAATATCAGCAACTCATTGTGAACTTGGCCAAAACTAACTTTATCTTTGTAAAAAAAGTCTTCTCTTCTTGCAACAGTTTTCTTGGCCAGTCTTTCTCACCCTGCTTTCCACTACCTCTGGGATAAACGTCTGTATCTTCTCTTAATTAATCTTTCAAGTGGATCTAGTAGAATTTTAAATCCCACTTGCATTTCAGCACACCCATTTTTCCACTCCATTTACCCATCCATCATAACTGCAACTTCCAATTTGCTCTACACGCCTGTTTTCAAGACATTTTTACCACCACTTGACACAGGTGTCAAAAGGATAGATGAGAGCAATCTGAAGAAGCACAAACACATCTGAGTATTAGCCTCTCGTCATGGTTCTCATTCTTTGCATCTGGAAATTTACTTCCTTTTTCTCCCAAAGTCTGGAGCAGAGAAATAAGCCTTTCCTTCAACCCTGAAATAAAGAAATTATTTCCTTCCTTCCCCCCCAGCCCCACAGAGACAGGAGGGCTTAGAGAAAAGCCCTTCATAGTTGCAGCACTCTTGCACTACATAACAACTAAACTTATCTTAAAGGGAGGAACACTGCTGAATTTCCAGATAACTGACATTTCTAAGGGAATCAGGGAATAAAATACCTTTCCTCACAATGTTGTGAGCACAAATTATATAATTACAGCAACATCTTCTTGAGCTTCTGTGCACTACCAGAATACAGTGGGTTATGTTCCTTCTAACAATGAAGACTACTTAGGAAACTCCAGGCCCTCCCCTCTTCTCTTCCCATTCCCACTGACACTCCCTTGAGGGTCAATATCACACCCCAAAACACTGAAATCACTTTTTAAAAAAAATTATTCTTCTAGAAAGAATTGGTTTCTTTCATTTCAGCTCCACAAATACCTGTACCAGCACAAGGGAGGGCACGAGCTGAATATCACCATCAGGGAACTTCCTACAAGATGCATCTGCCATGAATGCATAAGGTATATTTAATTACAACCTAAAAATTTCAACATAATAACTTCCTAAGCTCAGTTACTGAATCTGAAGACTTCAGGTGTTATTTAAAAACTCCACATTTCTAGTTCTAATCATGAAAACCCAACTGACTCTCTACAGTGAAGCAGCAGCAGTTTGCCACTATGTGGCAAACAAAAGCATCAACATCATGCAAGTGAAAAACACTATAAATTCATATTAAAGCCCATAACATAACTTTTAAAAAGTTACTTTAGGTTCCAGTTACCACTTGATCCTCACTAAACTATCTCTTTAACACATATATCTGTGTTTTGTTGCCAATACAGATTAGTTAAACAACTCTTATTAAAGCATAAAAGCAATTATTGCATCTAATGCAGGTCTGACACAAAAGGAAGCTGTGAATGGCTGCCATCTGCTACCACAGGTGGCATGCATAGCTCTGACTTGGGGCCTGCACTAGAAATGGTAGATGTTCCTCAGTTTAGAGATTTTTCTAATGATTTCAGAGCAGGCTAAGTTATTTAAACAGATGAGAAACAGGAAAGCATTGCCTCCAAAGCAGCATCTTGACGAGACGCAGAGGCTTTAGAACGAAGACGCTGACTACGCATCCTTCAGTCTCTTAGCAATACATACAGCATTTCTTTCCACTCCCAACAAAGAATTGATCACTCATGAAACAGTAGGGTCCAATTTGCATGCGCTTAACCCACTGCAAGAAGCAGCAGCATTGTTTACGATTAAAATGATTGGAGTAGGTTCCCGTGACATATTGTAGAGAGAATTCAACCATGCTGAATAGTCATTTTCATTGAACAAATATAGCGTTTTATCAAATTTACTCTTCTACCAGAACAATGCCCAGCTATTTCCTACCACATAAAACTGACTGTTACACTTCACGCTGTATTGCCACTCTGAATTTTTTAAAAGGCGTACTTAGTTACAAGAAACTTTAAAAATTACTTAAAACCAAGACGTATTAGAAAGGCTTTTGTAGAAGTTGTGAGAGTGGTATTTACTGTTGATTTACTGAAGCACTGCTGACTATAGTGGCATACTATCCCTTAAAACAGCCTAAACCCTTTAATCCCTTAAGAAACCCTAAACAAAATTTTACATTTAATTTTCCAGTATGTTTGAAAAACATTATCTTCAATGTCTTACCTAAATAGACTCCATCTACAGATTCATAAAAAGGTGACTATATTCTACAAGGCCCTTGGCAAGAAGTGTAAAATTGAAGATTTTTATAATATTAATATCTAGGCACCTATCCTGTTTTCAATTCCAAACATATAGTTAAGCCAAGCAAACCCACTGCCTATTTCAAGAGAAATTCTGAATTTCAGTAAAGCATCAGCTTATGAACAAGAACTGCATGTTTCTGACCAAAAGAAGTACAGTTTCAGTACTAGGAGGAGATACAGTAATTAGTGTAAGAACATAAACTTGTTTTTCCAATGTCTAAGTCAAACAAACAAAAAAAAAAAAAAGAAAAGAAAAAAAAAGAGAAAGGAAATTTTCCATGGTTAGTGCATGTAATGAAGATAAGTGTTTTCAGAAGTCTGGAATAAAAACCCAAATGGAATAGATACTATAAATGGAAGCAAAATTTATATTAAATAATTTTTAAAATAAGAGCTTCAGCTCTTACCTAAACTATTACAGTTGAAAACTAATTAGGAACATTTTGATGCAGAAATTACTCCTATAGAGAACTTTTTCAGTACAAACCACCTTTGGCTAGATAGACGAACTTTTTAAAAACACAACACAGGACGGGCCAGGTTCCAAGCTGGTTATATTTTACCTACCTTATATTTTAAGCACTGTCAGCCCATTGATTCAACACAGGCTCTTGCTGGATGTTGTTAAGAACTGACAAGATTTTTGTTTTTAAAGTACTGTTCCTTGGATTCTACATTTCAGAACTGGAACCTTCAAAAGAGGAAATTTCGCTGGTACAGTGAGATAAATGTAACAGAGATAAAACCAATTAAATGAACCCAAAGTTTGAATCAGGAGCCGGAACTCTGAATTTACTCGTGCGAAGACTGTTCTTGCAAGGCTTTGGTGCGAGTTCCAGCGCCAGGAGGTGGAGCTGTGCCCCCAGGATTGACGCAGGACCTGCCGGCTGCCTCCACGCGTCAGCCGGGCCGCTTTGCAGCTGATTTGTCTCTTGAGGGGATACATTTGGTTTAGGTTTCCCCAGCAAACGTGAAAGTTTCTAAAATAGGTCACGCAGATCAATTGCTCTCGTAATCTGAGACCCGAAAGAGCAAATAATATCTAAACTGTGGCGTGGGGGTGGCCCGGAGCTGGAAGCGGGGAGACAGCCAGCCTGGCTACCTCTAATCTCAGGAAAATTGTGACTTTGTTCAGTTTCTGCTTTACATCAGCATACATGTTACAGCAACAGCAACGGGCACAGAAACATTTTTTACTGCATTTTATTAGTAGTCTTGCATTTGAAGCAAAGGAATTTGGAAGAATGAGGGGGGGGGTCATGTTAACCAAATCTGTCGTATATGGGATAAAAACATTCAAAACTGAATTAATGGAATTAAAAGCCATAAAAAATAAGAATGAGACTACTTGAAACTTCGAGGTAAAAATATTTTCTAAATTTTTTATATTATTAGTATTTTTCTAATTTAAAACAACACATTTTTAATATAAAATGAAAGGAAAATTGTAAGGAATCATTGCAGGAGATTTCATTAGTGATTGTGGAATATTGGAAGTTAAAACCTGTCTGCAGAATACCACAGGCAGTATTTCGTGCACATTAACAAAGCGATTATGAAATCTTTAAACTGCAGTAAGAAGCAAAGCCAATTTCCTGACACCTGGTCTGGAGTAGAAAACACTTCATTTTGCTAAATATCAAACCATCAAAAAGGAAAACGTAAAAAAGCACTGTATTGTACGTTAAAAAAACAAACAAAACCCAGTTGGCTCTAAACCATTTTTTTTTAATTTTGGATTTTTTTAGTTTTTGCTTAACATATTTTTATATATACTGTCTGTGGTTCAAAAATTGTCTCATCGATTTATGCTGCTGTCAGCTTACATTTAAATACTTTGCCTCTAAAGTGCACTTTGGATCTGCATTTCATTATTTTTATTTTTTATTCATTGTTAATTACCTGCAATGGAAGATTTGGTAGTCAATAACTCACTATCAGTCTAAAAGTCTCACATTTCACCTTACTATTCCTCCCATAAAAATAATCCAGAGTTAGTGTAAGATTCAGTCAAATGTATCAAGAAAAAATTATTCTTGCATTTTTGTGCCACAACTACTACCATCTGTTGTTCAAAACTCTTCTAATAAGAGTCAAACAAAATTAAGATCCAAGAGCTCAAAACCTGCAGTTCCTCACTGACCACAATATCCAGTATTATCACTGCATGAAGGTTTCACTGGAGTGCTATTTGGGGATAAGGCTGATAAGTGTTTTTAAAATATGCATGGTATTGACAGCAAACTCCACCTATATAGAAAAATTACTTTGAACTCACTGATCTATTTTTCTTTAAATTTTTTAAGGAAAATACCTTGAATATATTGTATATCCTTCAAACTGTTTTTAATGCTTTGTACTTTAGACATTTGTAAACAGAAGGGAAAAAAGTCTTATTTTTTAGGGTAATTATTTATGAATACTGAATTTCAACTCTAAACCAGAGAAATGCAACACACACAGACTTTAAGACAGAGGTCTGTGTTAATTTTGCCACTGTTTCCTTAGCTCTTGTGGAACGCACTGGTTTGACACCATCACATACAGAAGCACATCTAGATATTCTGAAAATGTCTGTAGACAGTCAATAGAAACATGAAATGACCTGAAAAAATTAACAGTAGGCTTCCTACAATGTATCATCACTCTAAATGGTTTTAGTAACTAGTTTTCACTTATTATCAGCAGCAACAAATACTTTCAATTAAGAAAAAGAAAGAGCACATCTGATTTTAATGAAACTTACTATTTCCCTTTTTCTTGTTTATTATCAAACTCTAATCTTAACTTTCTTTAACATTTGTATTTTTACACAATCATCCAAAAACCTCATTGACTAAAATACACACACCACAACAATTGTGGGGAATGTTCTGGTTGAGAGATACAAGGAAATTGGTCAAAATACGTATTTGCAATAATTGGCCTTTACCACTACAGCTGAAAATGCTCCATTTACAACCTTTCAGTAACTGCATTTAACGTTGCTTGAGTCTTTCTGTAAGAGATATTTTCCTCGGCTCTTGTTCTCAGTCTGAGCTCATTTTACTACGACATTTTCTTGACTGAAAGATGTTCTACGATATAAAGAGAGATGTCCAGCCTCATTTAACAGATACTCTTCAGTAAGAAATGGTTACTCTTTATGACCATTATGAAATCTTTTGATTTACTGAAAAGATTTTGCAGTGCAATTGAGAGAGTTCCGTGTACATGCGCTTCACTTAGGGACCAAGCTGAATCTGCTTCACCGTAAGCCACTGCAGGGCACCGCGGGAGCTGAACCCGGGGCAGAGGATGGGCCCGGGGCCGGGACAGGGGCTGAGCCCAGGGCCGAGACCGGGACAAGGGCCGAGCGCAGGGCGGGGGCCGAACTCGGGACAGGGGCCGGGGCCGAGCCGGGGCCGACCTCGGGACAGGGGCCGGGGCCGAGCCGCCGCCGCGCTCCCTGAAGCCGCGGCCAAGCTGAGCCTTGCTCAGGCTCCGCAGCCCCTCTGTCGGGCCCGTCCCACTCACAGCTCTGCATTTTCGGAGTACTTACACTCATAAACCCATTGCGATATAGAGCACGAACCGACACAACACCTATTCTGTCTCAAAATCCTACAACTCTTGTCAAATACTATTCAGAGGAGCAAGCATTTTCCCGGATTTTCATTATTTGTACAATAATGTTCTTAGTGCAAAAATACTTCTACCACGTTTCAACACCTTAATTTGTATTGACTGAACATTACTTCAGTGGTTGCTCTAGCATTTATACCAAATAAGTTTCTCCCCCACTAAAACACCAAGAAAAACACTCAGCCAGAAATGAGATGTTTATGAATCCTTATGTAAAGACCATATATAGATCAGGCACAAAAGCAATAAATAAATATACTGAAAATAAGCCAATTCAGTGCACATTAAGATTTTAATCCAAGTGCTTTATGGTATCAGCATAAAAATTAAGACAAAGGGCCCTTTCTGTCCCCTTTTCTTGAGCAACAGGAAACCCCAAGAGCTGGATCCTCTGTCCTACATGGTAGAACTTCCTGGGCCCTGGTAGCCTTAAGTCCTTCCATGGTTGATGCAGAGTGAGTGATGCAATGAGGCATTCAGATCCTCAGGAAACCCAGACAGAGCTTCTACATCAGGCACACACATCTCCTCCTCTGCCCCACTTCAAATGCTCTGCTTCACTGCCTTTTCTGAGCAAGCCACTACTCCTTTGTTAGAGCACCTAGGAAACAGAACCATACAAAAAAATACCTCCTCCATCCCTGGAGAAAATAACTCTTCTCCACTAGTCCTTATAACAACAAACTGAGGTGAGTAAAAATATAGCCTTAAAAAAAATCATCATTTTAATAACTCTTGGACCAGAGAGGAATACTAACATCAATCTGAAATCCAAGTATTATCCAATTCCCTCCATCCTGTCCCTTTCTGAGTGTCTTATAAATTGTTATCAAGGCAAACCATGACAGGTTCTCAGCTCTACAGGAAGGGCTACAAGTTTATCAGAGCTCAAGTGGGAATAAAAGCATCACAGAAGAAACACATCTTATCTTGCTCCCACTCTGAGAATCCTCTGACATGATCAAAGCCCAAAAGAAGAACCTCTTCCTGTAGAGCACACTGCCCTTCCATATTTCCATAAAGTTAATACCAAACGACCATTACACTCCCAAGATAACACATGAAGTGTCCAAAAGTATCTCCAAACTTCAGGATCTGCTCATGTTTTCATGCTGGTTCTCATCTGCCTAGGGGTATTTGACAGCTGTTTTGCCTATAAAAAGATGCCCCCACCATGGGCAGAGTAATTTCTATCTGAAAGAAATAGTCACATACAAATTTCTCTCTAGAAAGCGCTTGCAGAATTTGTGAGGAGAAAGTTTTAGCTGTAATTAAAAGGGAAATCAATGCTATTCTCTCACATCTGAGTAATACTGACAATTCAAACATTTATTTTTAATCACTGAAAGCAAAATCCCTGACAAGATTTCAAGTTGTGAAGTAAGGCACTTTTCCTGCCTCACTTTTTCTCAGCCATGAATCTCAGTAAGATTTTTTAAATGTCCACTTCCTGTAATTTTGGTAATTTTAGAGTACAATTATTTTTACATTTTTATGATGCCTTTGGGGTATCATTACAAATATTTTTTAAGCATTTAAACTTAGAAAAATAAAATTAAGTAATAGCTTCTCTTGAGGAGAGACTGTCAGTCCTGTTTTGAATAAACAATCCCTTTTAAAGGCAATCTAGAGATTTATATCCGCTGTAACCATAGAAATTAATCTAGAGTTTAAACAAAATAGAGTAAAACATAACTTATTTAATGAAAATCAGAACAGTGCTATTGCAAATGAAAGTTGGGTTTCTGTTTTTTTTTAATTCAACAGACAGCTTTGTATGCAATTGTAAGATTTTACTTGATGGGCTACTTCTTACAACTTAATCATACTCATTTAACCAATTTGAACAAAGCATTCAGATATCTGAGTTTTAATTTCACTTGATATAAATGCCAATCACTAAAAAAAAGCAGCTAAAGATTTTCAGAGTTAAAAAGCTAAAATAAATATATTAAACATCTTTAATGATGAGAGCAATCATGAGAAACTCCTTTGACATTGCAAGGCCAACAGGAACACAGCAGAAAAAATTTTGTGAGTTTCTCATATAAAAAGTTTGGGAGTAGCAGAGAATAATAAAAATGCATAAACTGGAAAGCATTTCATATATCAGCATAGCTAAAAAAATGTTAAGAAATAGTAGTTCCTATAGACTAAGTATTTACAAGTTTGCCTGAAACATTCCAGCATGCTGACCCTCAACAACAATTGTGCTACATAAAGAAATTCAAGTTTAAACTAATTCAGGATTTATAGGTCAGTTAATTAAGAGTTAAAAGAGCAACAGCATTTTTTTGTATTTTCAAAAAGCAAGGAAAAGAAGTTCACATGAGGAAACACTGATGTACTTTACATTGTAAAATCAAAACAAAAAAACATAGCCCAAAATCTAGAAAAAATTCCACATCACAATAGACTGAAATAGTTTCCTGTGGGAACATCTGTCATAGCCATGTAAAGTTGTGAAAAATACTGAAGTAAAAGTAGAAGGAAACAAAAAAATACAGTTTAACAGTAAATTTCTCTAATTCCTGCATGTTTTACAGTATACTGTTCTGTGGCACTTATGGTGGTTATATAACCTGCATGTAAGTCACCATGTAAACCTTCCTTGACCATAATCAATAGGAAATAATCAAATCCTATCAGGAAAGTAATGAAAAAACTAATAAAGTTCAGCCTTATTTATAACTAAACTGTGAACTCAATTAGTCCATCTATTATACAATGACAAACACTTTACCAAACAAGAGGAAGAAAATTAAGCTGCTTAAAAGCCAAAAGTTTCTAATAACTGTTCGTAAAGTGTCTAGTTCATAAGCCAGAGTACAAACTCTGAAAACCTCAAGAGATATGAACTTCTGGTCTCCTTCTCTTAATTCAGTCTGTAGGAGAGACTGATTTAGGAGACTGAGCCAAACCAAGGCTCACATGGGCATAACAAAGCTTGGCTTGTAATACAAATGCTGAAAGAGACTCACTGAAGTGAACTTCGCAAGATCATGCAAGACACCTCAAAATACAACAATCTGTTCCTGTCTCTGAGTTAACTGACCTGTATCCTGTAATTGGCTATCATTCCCTGCAACATTTTACTAATTTCTGAAAGCATTTTATCTATCTCTAGAAAGTCTCAAATTCATAGGAACCCACAACTTCACAGAACAGGTGGCTTTTTGATAGTACACATCCACAGAAAACACACAGTGCATAAACAGGGAGAGAAACAGAAACAAACAAACAAAACTAAAGCAAAATCAAGACGCACAAGAAAAGGAAACAAGAGGGCTGGCTGAAATAAAATGAAATAGCATCTGTTGTACTGAGACATACCACCACTGTATACTGCTGCACTAAGTCTGAGGTTCCAATCAGCAGTCAACTCCAAAGGGTCTCCAAGAAGAGAGGGCTGCAAACTACATCATTATCCTCATGGCTGCTCAGGAAAGGAACACGGTCTCCATTCTGAAATTACTAAGTGCCCAGCCAGCTGTGAGACAATCTTAGGAAACAAGATGGTGGCAAAGACACTGACATGTATTTATTGACAGATTCCTGTTCACAAGGACTTTGCAGTGAGAGCTGCACTGGCTATCCAGTACCTAAGTACACTGAGATAAGATCACAGAAACCACCAGTGCAATGAAAAAGATTGTGCTTACTCTGTAAACTCTCATGAATCAGAAGAGCTTCAGAAGACAAAAATCTATTTAAATATTTACTCTGCAAAATGAATGTGAGTTCTTATTTTACTTGAAACACTGTATTAAAGAGTGTTTAACAAAGACTACTTTGCCTTGTCTAACTTTTTATTTCATAGGCAACATCATGGTTTTTCAACAGTTTGGGGCACACACATTTCAGAGATGCTACCACCTACATAGAGACCTTCCTTTCACAACTTTCTGCTGATATACATAAGGCCATTGCTCTAGTATGCAGAGCAAGAAGGAACCATCAAGTAACTAAACCACCACCATGTCAAGAAGTAAACACACACAAACTGTCCAGGAGCTTACAGACTAGGACCTAAAACTTGCTAAGATGCTTTGCATTAATACTCCGTGTCTATCAAACAGTTTCACCGTATCTCACCAACTCATACACAGTGAAAAAATCAGTGTTACCTGTCTTTTGCCATAATAAATAGATTGCCCAGGTTGGGTTGCAGTAGCTAAATGCTACTGCATTGTGTGGGCAAATAACAGAATAACTGGATGAGAAATACTTGTATTTCAGCAGACAAGCATACAGAGAAATAGCAGTATCTCTTGTAAGATGGATACTGGTTTGCATACAGTTTTCACTCGAGGTTAGGCTAAAATGCTGCTGTAATTTGCCACAATGTTTCACAGCTCCTACATGAATTAGTGAACAGTCTCTCACGTCAAAGACAGAAGTGATACTATATTTTCCAGTTTCTATTTGGGTTACAAACACCTGATTTAACAAATGTCATGCCACTGCTCCACAGCTCTGCTCTGCATTACAGTTGAGTCAGTATTACTGAAATGCATTTAATCTGTATTTCAGTAGTCTGCTCATGCACTGACATGAGCTTAGGAAGAGAGAAAGGTAACATGAAGTACCTCCCTACTGAGGACCTACCTCACTAGCAACTTTAAGATGAAAATGTTACAGCTATGAATCACAATTAGAACATGAAAACTTAATACGAGAAAGAGAATTTATCATACAGAGATTGGTCAAGATTAAGTGGTAAATGTCAAGCAGATTTCTGACTGTATGAATAAATGCAACAAGAGCTGGTAAAGCTCATTGAGGCACAAGTGTGGAAAAATAAGAGAAACACTGAGAGGTGAAGGAAGGGCAGAATTGCAGACAGAAGGGGGAACAGAAACAGAAGCAGAAGGTCATGGTTTGAAGAAAAGAGTGAAAAAACATAAGTAAGATACACCCAAACTAAAGCAGTAAATACAACTGCAGTGCAAATGAGAGATGAATATTAGAGACATGAGAGCCTGGCATGTATTGGAAGAACAGGACTTTTATTTAGGGCAATAAACCAAAACAAAGGCAAAAAAACCTGAACTGCACACTTAAAGGGGAAAGAAACCAACTCCCAAAGCAATTATTAAATCTCTTAGGATGTAAAATATTATCCTTGAAAGTGTTCAAAATAGCCTAAACAAAACATTTTATGCTCTATATATGCTAGAAAGGAGAGGGTTAACCTGACCTCATGTTTTAATAACATGTTCTACTTCTTGGCACATCAGCATTAGAACCAGAGCATTCCAAAATTACAATTTTCCCCACAGAAACACAAAACAATTTCAAATGCCTGTAGCTCTAATATCATACCAATGGAAAAACATATTGTTGAACACAGTGTATAGCAGCAGTATATCCTTAAAGTCAGGATATCTAAACTAGTTTGAAGATATTTCATCTTTTTTTGTCCTGAATGTTCCTCAGTCCCCTACAGAGCAATTCAAATGTGGTTCCTACATAAGCAACTCAAGTGTCTGTCTGACTACAGCATCAATAAGCATGGAAGAGACAAAAATGACTAAGGATAGAAATAAAAAGGGAAGGAAAATAAACCCCTGTCGAAGTAGAAAGTTTTACTCACATAACTTTGTTTAGTTCTATCTTATTGTCCTGTATCAAATTAGTTGTACTGTGACTTCTTATGTAGCTTAAGTAACACAACATAACTTTTATTTAAAATGATTTGAGGACTTTCCACTTCAAAAAGTTTTTTAAAAGCATAACTTTATTGACTGCAAGCCTCTTTTTATTGCTTCATTAGTAGCCATTATTAATATTAATTAATGTCACAAATGGAGTCAAGAAAAGGAAAACGTCCAAAAAGCAATTGCTGGACAAGACAGGAAAAAAAAGACAAAGGAAAAATTACTTATAAAGATTAAGCTTCACATGGAAGGCACTTTGAATTCCTTTGTCTTATACAACAAATCAGATAGCAACAAGAGGAAAAAGCCTCCCTTCTACTGCAGAAAGTAAAACAACTGACTAGATATTTGTGGGCAACCAAACTATCCTTGTAGTTAACAGGTTCTTACCAATTAAGTAAACAAGCATCTACTAACTCTGTAATGTATAAAAATCAGCCAAAAAATCAGAAAACAAATACAGTAACAAAGGAATCAAATGGAGTGCAAATTAAGAATACCAACAATAAGAAATCAATGACACTAGAATTGTGAGAGATTTAAACAGAAACCTAACAAAACACAATATGCAGAACCAGAAAGAAAAGCACACATCAAAAACATAAGAGTTGAAAGGAACAAATGAAGGCAAAAGAAAGTTACTTCTTTTAAATAAGTGAAACAGGAGAAAACAGGGAGATTCCTGAAGAACCTCATTTTTTTTTCCAAAGTTAATACCAGGGATTATAATAAAGTTAATATTCCCTTTAGATTTAAAAATGATCTTACAAGGCAAATGCAATGCATTTCCTTGAACAGAGGCAGCCAAGAGATGTGTGCTCTCTGCCGGGTTTGGAGCGCCTGCTCCGAGGCAGGGGACACGAACAGCTACAGGAGCTGACTCAAGAGATCTGGTTTGAAAACAGCCGACACACAAATAGCCACTGAAGAACAAAGGACAAATGCTTTCACTTTTAAAATTTCTCTTTCCATTAAACTAAAACCACAATTTTTTAAAATACTTTTTTAATCTCACACTGCAAGTATAGTGTATGCAATGCACAGAGCAGAAAATCTATCAGGCAGTCTTTGGAAAACTGAAAATCAACAGTAGTTTCTTGCAACGGTCACAAAAAAAAGTCCTTTTTCTAATGAGCAAAGAGATGCAACTGAACCAACCAACCATTACTTGGAAAAACACTTGATGTGGTCATGAAAAATCTTGAGACTACAAAATAGTTTTTTTCCTATAACACAAATTCTGTCTATTGCAGCCAGCATAATTCTTAAGTTACTGTTAGTAGCCTTAGAATTTGGGGTCAGTAGTGTCACTACCCCTTAGAATTAAAATTATCGAGATCCAAATAAACACAGTGTGCTAAATCTAGACTTCTCATTTCAGGTAACCTGCAGGCTACAGGTCATGGCATCCTGGTCATAGCAGATTTTTCCTATGAAGCTGTAACACAGAATTATTAAAAATTCAGAAACTTACATCAACCATCCCTAATTTCCATTGCAGGCTGGTGGTACACTCTATGGCAGCATAAACTTGAAAACAATTTCTAGGTGAATTTTATTTCTTATGGTCATAATGGTAAGGAAGAAGAAAAGAGAGTGCTAGGAGACTTACTGGAAGCTGATTATGGTTACATCTTCTATGATAAATCTACTAATACAAATATGATTGTGCAACAGATGATGACATTTGCTACTAGCAACAGCTGAAAGGTCTTCTTGGCTCCTGATGTGGAGCAGAGAGAAATAAAGAACTTCCCCATGCTTTTGTAAATAGGATTTTGATGAAGGACTGGAATTTCAAATTGGATTTCCTGACTTCTGAGTGCATGACAGTCCTTCCTTTTTGAGAGAGAAAAAAACCAAAAGAACAAACCAGACTGATGTTATATACTACGACATTTCCTGATAATATACTACTACAAATTTTGCTTTAAGATTATGATTATTAATATAATTTTATACATTTCCATATTACCTCTTCAGAACAGTATCATTCATCCAGAAAACTACTATACACTAAAAACCAAACCAACCAAACAAACCAACCAAACACCTCCCACCCAAAAAACCACGCCAAAACAGAAATATTAGAAAGCTTTTCCCATGCTTACAAAATATGGAGACAAAATACATTCCATGCAATCTCTTGGGCTTCAGCTTTATGGTCAATGCAACATTCATTAGATCATTTTTTTCCTCAAGTGTTACAAGGAAAGCCAATTAAACATCAAAAGACTCCGGCTTGTCATGTCAAATTTACTACTTACTGGAACAGTGTGCCTTATTCATCAAATACGTGTTGACTTGGAAGTCACCGTGAACCACATTCTTAACTAATTACAGCAACTGCTACAAATACTGATTACTATTAAGAATAAGTAAGTTAAACTAAATGCACTAATTATCATAGGCTTCACTCGCCAAGAAATGCCATTCTGTCAAAAGCATACTGCACAATTAAAAGTTAAAAATAAAGCGTTTATTCTGTCCCTAATCATTGCTCCTCCACTGCTACCCAAGAGATAGGAAATGTTCTCCTGTAACAACCCCAGTCCTATGCACTGTACTGGGCTCTGTGAACTACACAGATTTGTTGTGAAGAACGCCTGCCAAGAGAAGGCCGCTCAGAGCTGCCCGATATGGAGTAACACCATGTTGGAAACATTATGTCCGACAGTGAATGCAGCACAAGATTCCGCTCATCAAGATGTATATTATATTATATTATATATTATGTGGTTTGTTCTGCTTGTGGGATAATATTAAAAGACGCCTGGGCTTCAACTTGGTGGTCAAAGTGATAACTTACACTAACTGCTACGACTTGTAGCTGTGTATGTATTCTCTATCACTGCCTATGGCTGAATGGATAGTTTACTTGCTTTAACTGAAATAAATTTTAAAAAATAGTTGAAAATTTATTTTCAGCACAGTTTCTAATCTGTGTCAACTACTGGTAATATTGCAGTCAGGTAGTCGGGGTCCATATTTCTAAAAGAGCCAAAAACACCAAAGGTGGGTGTTTCAATCTGAATATTAAATATATGGGTATCAGCACAGACATTAAATTACATAATTTTGTTCAGATTCTTTCATAATTTGATTGTGGCAATATTAAAGACTCAAAAGAGCTGTTAAATCCACTTTTTTAAAATTTAAAATTATTTATACAGTAAACTTTTAGAACTTGGTGCCGTTTTATTAACTTCACTGGAACAAAAAATGTCACCATAAACACTAAGTCAACAATAAAAACCTTCATGATCTAGCAACTAGGTAGCAAAGTAAATCCTTTAAAAACTATCAAGCTACACTAAAAATAAAATTACATATAAATTCAAGTTTTAGACTGTGGTCAATTGAGGTCTAGACAAAACCCTATGTTTGTTCACTGCCTAGTCTCCAGTCTGCTCCAAGTTTGAAAAGGTAATTGAACTCAGTCTATAATTACTGGATTAGATACAGATGGGCTCTGTACATTTCAGGGGAGGAAAGAACTGTTTTGATTCATTTTATGATTGCCTGTAAGGTCAGACTTTTCAAAATGTACTTTCATCTGTTAAATAGTTTCTCAAAGTCCCAGGGGGACATCTTCAATAACTGATGTTTTAAGCAATTTGAGTCTATCAGATCCAGTCTTTGAATGTAATATGCTGTCCATTTTCTAGAATTATAAATGTGCATGTAGGTTAATTGCTACAACTCAGAGAGAGTTTCAAAACTACATTTTTTTCAGAAAATTGCCAGTTTTACCCAACAACTGTTATGAATAAATATTTTCAGAATTATTTTGATTTAGGATACAGCATATCTTTGGAAATACAAATAAGTGACACAAATTAGAAATGTCCTTACTCATAATGCCTTCCCATTTGGGGAATGCTCTCTTAGGATCCAAGTGAACAATATTTGAATAGTCTCAACTAAATCAGTTCATTTCTTGCAAGAAAAAAAACAAAAACAGAGAAATACATCTTAATAAAAAAATCCTTAAGAACACTTGAGAAGACTTCTTTTTCCACAATCTCTTATTTGAGCCTTCATCCTCATTCTGAGTCGAGATAAAATGTGGAACAAACAACAAGCAAGCATTGAACTTTCACTCAGCTAAGAATTTTTTGCACAGTATTTTCTTCAATTAAATCAACCATAACTCTGCAGCCTGTTCCAGTACAACCGGGATTTCATCTTGCATCATTCAATGTCTTGCTCAGTTAACAGTTCAAACGCTCTGCAAAGGGAATCTAGCTCTGCTCTCAGTTAGGGACTCTCAGAGCTACTGTTATAGCAATTTAAAGCAGAAAACACACCATGCAATCAGAAGGCAATATAATAGTTCAGTTCATAGTCTTAAAAGAGGTAGGAAACTTAATTCCAAACAACTTACTATTCAAGAGTTTCAGTTTTTTTGTATTACAACAATCCTCTTCCTTATAAAATTTCGATATGAAAATATTTTTTTGTTAAAACATACATTTGTGTTTAAAACAACACTATCTCACTGACAACAGTCTCAGTCAAACAAGTTATCTTTGTAGGATCTATATCTAGACGTACATCTACAGTGTTGCTCTGCCAGAGCCTTAGTATTCAAGCACCGGCAATAAGGATAATTGGAGCTATGTTAATATAATATCCTTTGTCTCTGAGTGGGCTAATGAAAAAACTTGTTATCTCATGCCATTTCCATGATTAATATTTTATTCATATTGTTTCAAAGTTGTCCACAAGAGGGACAAAACCTGAAGGCAGACCCAACCACCACAAAGCCCCAGCAGAAAGACACATCCTAATAACCGAATTATTTGTGTGCCTGCTCAGACAGAAGATCCTGTCCATCATCAGTAGGCTGCTCAGAATTCCCACCCCAACTTACAAGTCTCACCAAAGAAAGAAACTTGTTCTGCTGCATTTTAAGAACTGATTGACACAAATCAGTTTGTTCAAAACACTTCAGTCCATAAAATGCCTGCAAACAGACTATGGATTGCTGCAGTAGTAGCTCTTTTTTAAATGTAAGAGCATCAGTAGCAACTATATTATCAGTAAATAGAAGGGGCCTTTGAAACAAGCCTGCAATTTTACTCAAATGGTAAAATCCATTCCTATTTGTAGATATTCTTCTCCCACATCTCCAATGGATGTTTTGAATGTATGTCTTAAAAACTGAAATAATACTCATATATAGAATTTGCACAAGATGCATAATTCAGTTAAGTCTCAATCTTTACTTTAAAGCTATACAGTAAGGCTTTTTCTCCTTCCTGGTAAGCAACAAAAAGCTTCCTTCAAAAAATACACATGCCTTATTTCCCTAAAAAATAAAAAACTAAGTATTTCAAGTGTATTGTGGGAGTCCACATACTATTCCTGAAACTACTGTAATTTTTTAGACAATAAAGAAGAAATGGTCAAGTAAGTGAAATAGCCAGGCCATAGCACCACACATTCTCTAAGCTGTAACATGTCAGAAAATAAATAGAATATAAGAAGTTACACCAGGTCACATTGTAGACCAACTAATTAGATCTTTGATATTTTTTCCTTTTTCTTCTCCTTCACATTTTCATTAAATGTAGTAGTGAAAAAGGAAAAAGGACTGTACAGTCCTTTACATCATATTTGAACCCGTAAGAAACAGTATCTGAGCTCTCATAAGTATTTCCCATCTACACTTTAACAGATTCCACAATGAGCCAAAAATTTTGGGAACTGAAAGCAACATCATCAAGAAAAATTAAGTGTATTCTTACAAGCTAGTGTCATTCACATTATGTTGTATCATTGTGTCTTTACACAGTCTTTAAAAAAAAAAGATATCCTATTCACATATATTAAATGGAGTCAGTATGCAGATTACAGCGATGTGGCACTATTTAATCAACAATCACTTCATACTGATTCCTATAGTCCTAAAACAAACAAACAAATAATTTAACCATCTTTGTACATCACTCATCCCCTGAAATCTGTGGAGAAGAAATCAGACAATTAAAAAAAAAAAAAAAAAAATTGGTTGCTTACTTCACAATTAGCAACAAACTTGTGTGGTAGATTAAGCACCCTGTGAAGTCAAATACAGCTATTTTATTTTAGAAATACTCTAGCATGATTTGTTTCCTATAAGTTCATTTATTATTAAAAATGAAGAGAGAACATTCATACATTTGCACAGTCCAAGGTCAGACTGATCAGAGTCACAGGAACAGTAGTCTGGGATCTGGAAAACCAGTATCCAATTCCTTGCTTTGGTATGAAGCAATAAGGATACGTACGTCCCATATATAAAAAGGAATTCCAGAGCCATCTCTGTGCATTAACTGCTGCACTATTTGTAGAGTACCGTGTGTATTTTGAAATGCATGCACTTGACTTAAGAGATTTCAAGTGATGCAGAATTTACCAAATCAAGGATCAGCTGAATCACACCTCAAATAATGCATCCTACTTGCAGCACTGTGTCTTATTTTGCTGTTCATAGGATCCATGAAGAAAACAGACTTTTTTACTTGTGATCATGCATCGTAACAAAATAAGGTTAAAGGATTTCTCACTACAAGGCAGATTTTTCAGACTTTGAATCATTCTTGTGGCTCTTTCTGTTAAAAGAAAACCTCAAAACCCAACAGAGCAACATCCCACCATTACTGCACTTCTGAAAAAGGTTGACATCAGTACTGGATGCAACATTTTGCCATTTTAAAAGCGCTATACACTTTCCCTTTAAGTGATCATTCCCTCTATGTTTCATTAAACTTACATCTTATAAAAACTTAGGCTCCATTATTTTGGTATTGGCTTCTATGTGCAATATTTACTAGGAGCCAAAACCACCAAATTATGCCCTACCACAGCCACAACCAGAACCAAAAAATGCTGCCCTTACACATGCAAAGGTAATATCATGCCCAAGAAATACATACATGTATTTCATACATGTACATTTGTATATATGTAATCATTTTTCTACATAGTTAAATGAGGAATGCCTCAATTTAAGCCTACACAAAGGAATACTTTCCCTTGAATATCACAGCAGAAACTGCAGCTGGCACTACACTGTCCAGCTGAATAGACCCAAAGAAAATAACATATAACAAAGACAACTGAAGAAAGAAGAATTTTGAATTAATCAAAAATTTGTAGCTGTCACTTGAAAACTAGTATGCAACAAGGTTCTGAAAGAAGAATATCCCAAGAACACACACATCTGTTTAATATTACAAGCCAACTGTCAACATCCTAAGTGAAGTTTTAATTTAATATTTTTTCTTTCTTGATGTTTTACCTTTAGTCAATGCCTTGTGAGAGTATCAGCTTTCTATAAGAAACTGTTAAATATAAAGAAATGTTATTGTAGCATGTTTATAAAATCATAGTTCGAGAACTTTTTATTTTTGTAAGGCCTGACCACAACTTAATTATCTGCAGGACATTCCAAGCTCACTATTGCAAGCTCCAGTTCCCAAGCAATTTTAAACAATATCTACTGTACAGGACGTACAGCACTGCAAATACCACAACATGGTAGTGTTTCGAGAAGTCACCATTAGAGCCTTTAGACATGGTTTTTACTTTCAATAAATGTTTCTCTACTAATCATTAAACGGTTTTCATCACCACTACATGTTTGTCTTTCACGCCTGCTTGCTATCGGTGTTTATTTTAATATAAGTGAACAAGTCATAAAAAAAGGCAGATACCATGTATAACATGCTGTATGTTACACACAAAGTGTCCTAAGGGCAGTGTGTTCTTCTACAGCTCACACAATGTTTTCCTTCTTTTCCAGGAAAGAACCAGAGTAAAAGCAGGAAACAAAACTTGTTAAATTGATGACAGGGGAAAAGTGAGATCACTAGCTCACCCAAAAACTCTCAAAGGAAGGTTGGAAATTTTTAAGAGAGACAAATCTCAGAAGTCCTGGGAATTCAAATTTGTTTTTCAAAACATCCAAATCATCTGAAAATAGTCAAGAAAAAAATTCCATCATGCAATTAGGTCCAGATTTTACCCATCAGTCTGAAAACCAGCACAACACAAGACTTTTATAACTCAGAACTCCAAGAGTCTGTTTTCCTCCCCAAAACACCTTGGTTTCAAGCCATAATTGACAAACTCCTCTTTTCCTACCCTTTTAATCAACTCTCCCCTTTTCTGGAGGCTGCTGACTCTGGCACTCACAGGCACGCTGCTGCCACAGAGCCAGGGAGGGAGGAGTCCCCAGGGCACTCATGGGGGGCTCCCATACAACTTGATGCTCCCTTCACACCTCCTCTTCTACCTGACATGCTTCAGGTGTGTATTTTATTCCAGAAATCCCCACAACTCCTGCAGCAAGATTATTTTTGGTCTTCTAAATATAGTGAGAATTTACTTTCACCTTGGCTGAACACTGGAGGCCTTAGATTTTTTTACCAGAAGAAAAAAAAAATACAGAATGACCTTATTAAAATTCTAGTTATTCTAATTAGAATATTAGAATAATACTTGATATTAGAGGTTGAATAAATTTAGGAGTAAAACCAAGATCCCTTCTCTTATTTTCCACCATTAACCAACACAGCATTTGAGAGATTATGGATATCCCCACAGAACCTCCACCAACATTCAGCTGAAATCCACTTCACTCTTCCTACACAGCTGAAAAGTTGGATAGGTGGGAAACACCAGTCAGTTGCATCTACAGAAATTTCTATACAGAAATGAAATATTCAACTTCGAACTGGTGAGATTACTTCCATATTCAAAACTGTTTAAAAGTCCATAAAAAAATATCCAGTGTGAAATACAACCAATCCATTAATAGTGGAAAATCAAAGAGTGAAAGAAAGTTGGATTACATTTAATTGTATCTGTTTTTTGTTTTGTTTGCTTTTCAAATGCTGGACAATACCTGCAGAAACGGAATAGATGCAAATTTGAGTCGATGCAGCACATGCACTTTTCTACAGGTCTCACCAACCTCCATCAAAAGAGAAGGCAGAGTCAGAATGAAAGTGTAAAAAGGGACAACAAACACTTGATCACTATAAAATATAATTTGTTGCCAGACAGACAGTTTTGACACACCACCCTGAAGCCAGGAAATGTGCATTTCCAAAAAAGTATCCATCATTTAACATTCTATGCAATTATACCACGATGTAATATTTTTAACACTAAAGAACATTTTCCTCGAATTACTGGAAATTATTCATACCTCCAATTTTCACCCCTTAATTGCTCACACTGCTGAAGTACTATCATGCCAGGTTTTAATATTTGCCAGTCTGAAAAATATTTTCAAGTATAGTTGACTGAAGTTTCAGAGACAGAGCATATAATTACATAACCTTTCACTGAAAAATTGTATCCTTTTATCTATGGTGAAACACACAAAAACTCAATCGACTCATTACCAAAAAATCACAAGCTATCAGCACAGCATTACAGCAATAACTAAACCTGACGACCAAAATTACCAAAAACACAAGTGTGAGTACTACTCATTGAAGGCAATGATATGTAACCAATTTTTGTGAGAAGTTCAAACACCCTTATGTTTTGAAATAGCTGTTCTCTGAGATTAAACTTCTTTGTGAAGCATAATTTGTATCCTAAATAACAGTATCTCCCCATTTTATTAGTATTTCAATATGCTTCAGAGTTTAAACCAATTAACATACGTGATGACTCAGAAATTCTTTTTGATAATTGTCACACAGGAGAAAACTCCTTAGGCCAGACTCGATTTAACAGAAGATAACAAAAGAAGTTACTTTTCCAGTGTCCAAGAACATCCGTCTCTACCTAAGCGAGGCAGCAGGATGCAGCATGCACAGAAAGAACTACAGGATGCTGGGAAGAGTCACAGCTAAGACCTTCTCTGGACTGCTATCCACCAAACTTGTTCTATTTTCAAAAAAGAAGAGGAGGAGAGCAATCAGACACCTTAAAGTTACCAGCTTCCAGGGAAATTAGTTTTATTCTGGCCTCAGTATTAATAGCTGGAAAAATAAACCCCACAGTGGCATCACTTAACAAATCACATCGATATTCTTTTGCATTTGCTGGTTTTTATGTTCATTTCTCTCCCAAACAAGGGATGATATTCCATCATACATAAATATAGAGCCCAAGGCTTGTAGCAATGGCAGTGCATCAAAGTACTCAACATAATGTGCTGTTCTTGCTCCAAAATCTTTGATAAAGAACTCAGTGAAACAGCAAAAAGTATAAATGCATCAGTTAAATTCAGTAACCCGAAAATATTAAGTTCCAGCTTTTTTCTCTCTTCTTCCCTTCCTCTCTTCCCTATTTAGATGAACTATATCATAACCTCATATAATTTCCTGATATTCATTCTTTTTTTCTCATATTTCTACCTCTAATACTAGACTGTATCTTCCACAACCTCAATCATTCCATTTTCTTCCAGCTATGCTTGCACACTTTCTGTTGTCTATCTTTTCCACGGTATCTCTCCAGCTTTTCAGACACCTCAAGGCCCACCACCTTGCCCCTAGCCCATCTTTCTCCTGCAGAGGTTATGCTAATGTAAATTATGTTTAAGAAAAGAAGGAGGCTACCCATAATAAACCTCAGCTTTCTTCCACATGCCCTACAAACTTTCACAATTGTTACCCTTATTTGTGAGAGGATGAAAAAGCAAGAATTTGCTAAAGATGTCAGCTTAATGGAACGCCACAATCAGGAAAGAGTTCATAGTTACCAGCTCCAGGATACCACAATTCCTCCAACTCCAAGCCAGGAAAGAACCTCCCCCAACCAGCCTGGAAGGAGGTGAGGTGAGGACGAAGACAACATCCTCAAAATGGGAACTGCAGTGTTAGATACTTTCGGACTCCTCAGCACCACATGAGGTCCAGTTAGTCAAAACAAAATTAACAGGCAACTAAGGAAAGTTGTCTCCCGAGCCAACTTTCAATCCTGCTGTTCTGTTAAATTCAAAAAATAATTCCCATGGAGTTGAGAATGTACTTTAAAACAAACAAACAAAGCAGGGGCAAACAATGACAGACATTTGCACAGACATTTCCCAAAATGTAGGAGTTCATAACTTTTCCCCAAGGCCAGCCAATACCCTCCTCACTGTTTTTGAAGTGACTTTTGCTAAAACCAGAAGCATCACATGGGGAACATTAGTGATTTGGCATTTAGTCCTAATGCACTGAACAAGGTCAGCATTTCATTTTTCTCCCAGTTTGTTGGTTTTTTTTCCAATCTTTATTTTGCTATTTCTTTAACCAGCTTTTTATATGTTTCTCATCTACTAATTAAAATTATCGTTTTTCCCTTCCGTCTCTCAGACTAAACTTCTCTAACAAGGATGAAGGAAATGAGAAGTAAAACCAATAAATGCTCATAATAAAAAACTAACATTAACTGTAATTTGCACAAGGGAAGAGATAAATCTGAGATATTAAGCAGCAGTACACTGTAACTCCCTATTTGAAAAAGTACAATTTAAAATTATATTTTCTGCCTACAACATGGGGGAGGGAAACCCATGTGCATGTAAATAAGTACAAAATGCAACATCATCGGTGAACTTTGGGGGAAAGAGAGACTGTTCATTAACTGTTCATGAGAGAAGGAATTAATCCTAATGATCTCAGCAATGGGCCCAATTTAACAGAACTTATCTCTCATTAAAAGTTAAGTGAACTGAAATCACTCACTGTCCAAAATTTGGCACAGTCATTTATTTCTAATAAAGACTCTAATTTGGCTACACCATAAACAGTATATATTTCCCCTGCATTCAAATACTCTCTCATGGGAGTTATTCTTATGCAATCAGCAGAGCTAAAAAAAATCTTATTAAATAACCTTATTAAATCAGGTTATAATTCTTTAGTTGGAGTATAAAACCAAAACCACTAAAGCACACAACTTCAGCCATTTTTGGCCACTTCCCTCATAGTACTGGTAAGTATCAGCTATTCAATTACAACAGAAGCAGTTCCCTACATGACCTTGCAGTCTTAGGTGCTCTGCCTGTGTTAGCCCACAATGCTCTTGGATATGGAAGTTTTAAGGATTAAGTCCTTTCAGTTCTGTTTTAGACCTGGAGAATACATGACCCATCCCATAAAAGTTAATACAGCAAATTGACTATTTCAATATTTTGGATATTTCCCAGTCTTTTGAAAAGCTCATACATAACCTGACTCATTCTGGAGTCACCAACCTGAACTTTACTCAGAACCAGCATCATAATAATTACAGTATATGCCAATAAAACATTTAATACTTGGCATTTTTATTTTTCTATGCCTTACACTTTTAGAACAGGGATGGTGTTACTCCCAGCATCAGTACATTGGTACCTGCCTCTCACTGAAGTTATGATCCATCTGAAATCAGCAGGCAGTGGAAAAGCCTGTGGACCTCCCAGTCTGAAAGTCAACTTATTCCTTATCATATTAGAATTGTATTAAGCACAAGGAATCCTCTGAAATCTAGATCTCTAGATTTGATCTACTAATATTTTTCAAACTTTCTATTTGTAAACACCTAGAAATTTTCCAGTGAGGGTCTTGTCTTTCTCTACTAGCACTGTGTATATTATACCATTTCAGGGGCTCAATTTTATTCTTGGTACCTCTTCAAACAATTCTGAACACTCTGAAAGGGATCAGAAAGTATCTATGTTTAAAAACACTCCTTTTTAGTTGTCCTGTGTCAGCAATTACATCATGCTATTCAGGGTGGTCCTCTATAGTCAGTTTGGGGGACCAGCTCCTGGTTTGGGCATTCCCCATGCCTTTTTTAGGCTTTATTCAATGCAGTGACAGTGGCAATGAATAAACTGTAACTTCATATACAAACACTCCTACCTTGTTCTGTCCTAGGGCAACACTCTAAATACCAGTCTGTACAAAGATGTGCAGGAATATCTCAAATCTGGCACCAAGGACAAAAAACCAGCTCTCCATCTCTTCTAACAGCACTGCTATTTTAAATATCACATCGGTTGCATTCCAAACAATGAAATAAGTTGGACTCTCACAGGTACACATGAATAGCTGTTTTACATATAAAATTAAAAACAAAATGAAATTATAAAGTCACTGCCCTATGTGTAGCCAAAGCAAGGTACTACAGAAGTCAAGAGGCCTTTGGCCTAAAAGGTTTGCCTAAAATTTATATTCAATGTCATTTGTTCTGGCTTTCACAAGAACTAGTTTTGGAGACAAGTTTTATGTGGGGATTTTTCCTCCTCATTACACATTTGTACAGAGCAGCTGAACATAATTTTTGTGTGAGTATTGGCCTATTGTACCATTCTTTTTTTGAAGAATCAGTTAATCATCCTACAGAATCCATATGCAGAACTTATATGAATAACAGATGTTGAAGCCTTGTGAATCTGGCATCCTTATGTGTTCAACAGCTACAAACATGGATATTTGATCATTCTGAAATTTTGCACCTAAAGATTTAGAAGCATTTAACTTTCAAATTTTCCATTCTCAAGGATATTTATTCAGATATGCCTGATATTGTTTTTGAATAATTCATGTTCCAACTCTTCAGTTTTTAGCTTTTCACAAAACCTTAAATGAGATGATTTCCCAAAGCAAACCAGATTTTATTCAAGACTGCAATTAAATCTACCATGAAATCCTGCTTAATTGTTCATTTGTATTTATTCCTGTTTATCAGCTGTATCAGCCTTGATTACATTTCTCCAACACAAATTGAATAGTCAGCAATCATAAAAAGTTCTTGTTCCTTCTATATTTTCAAATATCTAAGAAGTATATTTGACAGATGATATTCCCAATTGCTCTCATGTGCCATAAAAAAGTAAAAGGGAAGGCCTTTAGGAGTCACATTTCCTAATACTGTCCTAAACCAGCAGCTCAAATGCCAAACACTTTGCAAAACTGACAATATTTTAAAACATCCAAAACAACAGATTTTAAGCATTGTAAAGCTGTGAACCAGTGTCACATAAACTGAGGCTCTGAACTGCTTATGTTTGTCACTGAACACTTACTGTGAGCCCATTATTTTTGCTTAAATATTTCTGCTCTTATCTTTAAAATTCTTCAGTCATTTAGCTTAATCCCAAACCTGACACCACACCAAGGAACAAATGTATTGGATTTGTGTGGCAAGGTTTTGGTAGTGGGGGGCTACAGGGGTGGTTTCTGTGAGAAGCTGGCAGAATCTTCCCCCATGTCCAGTAGAGGCAATGCCAGCTGGCTCCAGGAAAGACATGCCACTGGGCAAGAATGAGCCCAGCAGCAACAGTGGCTGTGCCTCTGCAATAAGAGAGCTAAGAAAGGAGTGAAAAAGTGCTACTGCACAGCAGCAACTGCAGCAGGAGAGAGGAAAGAGAACATGTGAGAGGAACAGCCCTGCAGACACCAAGGTCAGTGCAGAAGGAGGGGCAGGAGGTGCTTCAGGTGCCAGAGCAGGGGTTCCCCTGCAGCCCACCATAGCAAAGGCAGCTGTGTCCCTGCAGCCCATGGAGACTCCATGGTGGAGCAGGTGGATGCCCACAGGCAGCTGTGACCCCATGGGAAGTTTGCACAGCCTCCTGGCAGGACCTGTGGAGAGAGAAGCCCACACTGGAGAAGTTTTGCTGACAGGACCCTCACAAGGGATCCACACTGGAGCACCTCACAGAAGATTGTCTTCTGTAGAGGAGACCCTCCTCTGGATCAGGGGAACAGTGTGAGCAGTCCTCCCTTGCAGAGGAAGGAGCAGCAGAGGTAATGTGTGAGGAACTGACCTCAGCCTCCACTCCCTGTCCCCCTGTGCCACTGGTGGGAAGTAGAGAACTGGGAATGAAGCTCAGCCTGGGAAGATGGGAGGAATGGGGGAAAAAATGTTATTAATATTTGGGTTTATTTCTTATTATCCTCCTCTGATTTCATTGGTAATAAACTAAACTCATTTTCCCCAACTCAAGTTGGTCTTGCCCGTGACCCAATTGCTGAGGGATCACTCCCTGTCCTTACCTCGACCCATAAGCCTTCCACTCTATTTTCTCTCTCCTGCCCAGATGAGGAGGGCAGTGACAGAGCAGCTTTGGTGGGTACCTGCCATCCAGTCAGGATCAAACTGCTACAACTACATAAGCCTATATAAAAGTATGAAGAAATGCAAACCTTAGTAACCCTGGATACTGCATTTTAAATAGCCATGTCACCATAAAGTCTAAGAGAAAGAAAATGTTTTGTTTTCATTTATTAAAAAGCACTAACATACACATAACAAATTCTAAGTCTTTTATAAATTGCAAGTAATGGAAAGTCTGTCACTGTAACTGTAGCTTTCCTGTAGCTACAGGATCCCGTTCATCCTTAACAATAATTTCTTACCTGGTCCTAGACATTATGCAGATGGTGAAGAGATTGAGAGGTGTCAAAAAATTTCACCATGAAAAAACATAATTCATATTACTTATCAGACAACCCAATGGTTGTACAATGGCAGCTGACAGACCAAAGAAAAAAAAACCCAAACCAAATAAACAGTGATGAGTCAATGCCAGGGCAAAGAAAATCCTTTCAACAGCTCAGAGCCATAACAGTCATCTTTGACTTATATGAATGGAACAATTTTATCACAGTTTAATAACAACACCAACAACACCAGCCTCTGCAACTAAATTTACCATGGTTATAGATGAGCTCATTACATCCTTGTGTTAAGAACTTAGTCTCAAATACAAAAACCTTCCATCAGTTCCCCAGAGACTGCAGCAACACAGTATACCTGAGCATAAAACAGCCAGCTTCAAAAAAATACAAATCAATACAGAATGCTGAAATATTTTCTTGTAACACAAAACACCAAGAGCACATATCTCTAAACCAACTTCCACACACAATATAGACTCAAGTCAAAACTCTTATGTTCTACATTCTCTGTGCCTTCAGTCCCACACTCCAGCTGCATTGCAGCTGTGAGCAACTGGCTGCTACTCCTGGAGCTTGGAGCACAAGCAGCATCAGCACAGCCCTACCTGCAAGACGCTACGCAAACCCACACAGAATAGAACGGTGAAAGGAGTAGTTCTTTGTGTAGACTCTTATTATTTCACTACTTCCACATTTGCATGTCAGATGGAGATCTTGCACTAAGGACTTTGGGCTTCTCTAGTTTGGAGAAAGGATGCTGAGGGGCAGCCTCATTGCTCTACATTTTCCTGAGGAGAGGACATGAAGAAGGAAGTGCAAATCTTTTCGCTCTGGTATCCAGGGTCAGGATGACTGGGAAGGGTTCAAAGCTCTGCCAGGGGAGGCTCCAACTGGACATTAGGAAGCATTTTATAATGAGCAGGTGGTTAAACATCAGAAGAGGCTTCCCAGGGAGGTGGTTGGTGCCCCAAGCCTGTCAGTGCTCAAGGGGCATTTGGTCAATTCCCTTAATAACTTGCTTTGACTTTTGCTCAACCCTGAAGGCATCAGGCAGTTGGAGTAGATGATGGTTGTAGGTCCTTTCCAACTGAAATATTCTATCCTGCAACCAAGTAAGGCATGAAGAAAGTGGTGACTAGGTGTAGCTTATTCAGGGTCTTTACTATTAGAAGGTTTGACACATACATGATCAAACTGAACTGTATTTGACTGAAAAAAACAGGTAAAATCATAATTTATTTTACTATAAATCTTATTCTTCTAGCTGCAGTTTCAATGTCTTATTCACACATTAAAATTATGTTCTGTAGTCTGGTGGACCATTGGCTCACTGTCTCAAAGGCACAGAAGTTAGAGAGCAAGGCCAGTCCACCTCACTCCTTCTCACTGACCAGCTGTCAACAGGCACCACGTGTTCACACAGCAACACACTGCAGCTTTTGCTTCTCCTCCAAAGTCATGCTTATATAAGCACCATTAATTAAAACCCTTGTCCCCCTCAGACAGTTCAGCTCATCTCCTTTGGCACTAGCTGTTTACTTCACCTGGTGCTCTTACAAATTAAACAAGACATTCTTCTCCACTCCTTTGTCCTTCTTTCTGGTGTCTGGACAGTGCACTGAGGAAACTCAGAAAGGGTGAGGAGTTCAGAAAAAAAAGAAAAAAAACTGGGATCAGCAGGAACCAGCAGCTGTGAACAGGGGTAAGCCAAAGAACCAGGGCAGAAAAAAAAGGCCATGGCTATAGCATGCTATCACTGCACAGGATCACAGCAGGGCAAGGAGAAGATGGAGGTGAAGGTAGGCTTGAGTATGAACAGAACTTTAAAAAACAAAACCAAACTTGGGAATAAGCAAAAGCAAAGAAGCCCAGGTAGCAGGAAGGTAAGGGGGAGCAAAGACTAGAAGGGAGGAAGAGGTTGGCATGCACCTAGTCTGAGACTGTAAATACTCTGAAATACAGACACAGAAACTGAGAAGGAGGAATCAAAATGCAGACAGAGGTAATACTAGTGGCAATGGGACAAAAGACTTGTTCAGAGGGAACAAACAAATCTGTGGCTATAAGAATATCTAGAATGGAACCTAAAAACCTCAGATTTCCTTGTGCTCCCTCTGCTACTATAAACCACTCGTGCATTTCTCATTTACTCCCAAACTTGCAAATCCATTCTGTAAGTCTGTCTCCTCAGAGTTCCTTAGTTTTTCAACATGCTTAGTTTTTCAACATGTAAAGTCCAGTGCTTTATCAAAGACAAGTTATTCAAAACCTGCCTTTGACTCAGAATGGAGGAAAACAATATGCAACATAATTGTTTTTACAGAACGACTGTGCACTGGGGACTGCTGTTAATGCCGATCATCTTTCACCTCTGTAATTCCTTAACTTTTCCGTGTTTGTCTTTGCAAGTCTTAAAACGTTCCGATGACCCTTGTACACATAATCTGCCTAAGGCTGGCACTCAGCTGCCACACCGTGCGATAGCGGAAGCAGCCACGCCAAAGGCAGCGCGCAGGGAGCAGCGCCGCAGACGCAGTCGGACGCGTGTGCTATGGCAGCGCTCTGTTACGTGGCAGCCGGCAGGAGCAATCAGCCGTGCGCACGCAGCCACGGGCCGGAGGGGCGGCGGATCCGCACGGACACAACCGCGGCCCCGGCAGGAGGGCCCGCAGAGCCGCCGGGAGAAGCCGCGCCGCGGGGAACGCGGGCGACGGGCGGGCTAGGAGCCGGCCCCGGCCGCCGCGGCAGCGCCGGGCCCCGGCTCTCACGCCGCGCTGCCAGCCCACCCCCGTGTGGGAAAGTGCTGCCCTGCGGCTCTTTGCGGGCGACTCCGGGGCCCGCTCGCTGTCCCCGGGGAGCGCTGGACGCTCCGAGGCGGCGGTGAGGGCCGCGCTGCCCGCCCGGGAGGAGCCGCTGCCGGCGGCCCCGGCTGCCCCTCGCCCTCCCCCCGGGGCCGCACTCACCACCTCCCGCGCCCTGCTGGTGAAGTCGCTTTTGGAGCGGGCGGCGCCCCGCTTGAGCAGCTCGTCCCTGGCGCTGTCCCCCGCCGCCGCCACCCCCAGCGCCTTGTTGCGGGTCTTCACGGTCTTCACGCTGGCCTTGAAGAGCAGGGTGATGTCCACCGCCATGGCGGCCGCCGGTGCCGCCGCGCGCCCTTCCCCGCGCAACGCGGCCCCGCGCGCGCGTTCCGGCTGAGGGGCGGGGAGGCCGCGGCGGCGCGGGAGCGGCTCCGGCCGCCCGGGATAACCGCGGCCTGCCAGCGACGGGACCGGACGGGAGCCGCGTCCCGGCACAGCCTGCGCCTGTAACCAGCGCTGCGTGAACGCTGTACGGAAAACAGAACACGTACGGTGTAACGACCCCCCTCCAGAGCGTCCTGCCCGGTGTAGCCAAGCAGTGCTCCTGCAAGGCAGGTTCATTAGAGTTGATTAATACACATTAACGAGGTCTGCACTGCGAGCTGGGGTAGGCGCAGGTGTGAGACTCCCCTAGGCAGTGGCGTCGCCTGTGATGAGACGCTGGTCTCTTCTCCGTGGTGACAGGGACAGGACCCGAGGCAGTGGCCTGCTGTTGTGTCCGGGTGGTTTAGGTGGAGTGTTAGAAAATGTTCTTCTCCCAGAGATGGATCCTGGCACAGGCTCCCCAGGGGAACAGCCACGGTATGAAGCCTGACGGAGATCAGGAGGAGTTTGGACACTGCTCTCTGGCACACGGTGTGACACTTGAGGTGTCCTGTGCAGGAGCAGGAGTTGGACCTGATGATCCTTGTGGGTCCCTTCCAACACAGGATATTCAGTGTTTCTGTGATTCTGTGTATGTCCCATGACCACTTATCCCTGTGTAGGCGGAGCAACCTAGTTACACCTGGAGTGTGCAGCGATGGTTTCCTCTGCAGAAGAGAAAGCTGACTTCCCAGGTCCCCCGTCTGCTGCCATCCTGCTCTGGGATAGTGTCACATCAGTACCTGCAAGATGTATCACAATGTTTGTAATCTGATTCCAGAATAAACTTTGTGAAATAGCTTTTGTTATAGATGCAACTTTATCATAGTGTTCTGTGCAGTGGTCTAGCTACGTGAGATTACGTGGCACGGTCGGGAGGGCTTTTCACCAAATAACTAGTGCTGGTGTTTATATAAATGTGCTTATGCATACATATGTGCCACCCAATGCTCCGGGATCCAGCAGACACCATGAGGTTTTTAACTGTCCTTTCACTGACCTGAAGCACATTCATTCCCTGACACAGTCTCCAAAGAACACAATTTCAAAATCCTACCTCACCCCAGCAGACTGAAACTTAATCAACCAGAACTACTTTTCCTATCTACTCTAGGGTATCAGGCTTTCTTCTCATGTTGATTACTACTCCGCTTTCAGTTCAGTTCCCATCAATTCAGCCTTAGCTGCATATTAGTGGTTCCCTCACAGTTATATTGTAATTAGCATTCATTCATACTTTGTTATTATTGTTCTTTTGTAAATTGTGTTTTTATTGTGGTATGGATACATATTTCTAATTAAAGGAATAAACTGTTTTAAGTCTCTGTCCTCGGTGCTGGATTTACCACGAGAATATATTTAAGGCATTAAATAAGTGAACAATGAAGGAGATTAAAGTTGTCATTCCAGGAATGCCAGCAGTACTTGACTGAACCCTTAGCCAAATGCTTTCTCTTTCAAGATTAAGAAATGCAGTGTAATGATACTTCAGCAAAGGACATGTTTAATAAAGCTATGGGAAACACACACATAGCAAATCAGATCCTTTCAGGTATGTTCTCAATATTGATGGATTTTCTTTTCCTTGTGTTACCAAAACCTGAGCAGTCACATTTAGTAAACTTTCAGGAATGACTTGATCATGCTGACATCCTCAGTCTTAAACTTCTTGAAGACTCTTCTGACATGTTCATGAATGCTACCTGTTAAGGTAATTTTCATGTGCTGTGGTTCTGCCATCCCCTTATCATAATTAATAACTCATTCCACAGACACATTCCTTCACAGGCACTTGCACAGGTCAGTTTTTGTCAGTAGAAATAAGAAGGACACATCTTGGCCCATGGTAGCATGCTGCTGAGAGTGTAGCATTAACCTGTGGTTATGTGCACATTCAACTATATGGTTTGTTCCTATGTTTAATGAAGCAAAGATTTACACTCCCTTAAAGTATTGTCATTTAAGTGGCCATTGGATAAGAATCTACAGAGCTTTTCTATTAGAGTGCTGCTTTTTTTTTTTTTGCATTTAGACTGCAGAAATATGGAAGCTATTTTGAAATTTTGAACTTCACCTTCCCTTCCTGCTTTTATCAAAAAAAAGTGCCTTGGTGCCTGTGTCAAGTAATAGTTTAATTATTTTCTAATGAGATTTAGCTTCTTTAAAATAGCTGGAATGCTCTATAGATATTTTGACCAGAAAAAGGAATCTACAGTTCATTAAAGCAGAGTAAATTTTACCAGACATACTATATTTTACCTCCTAATTTTGCAAAGGTTTATACACATATTAAACTACTTTGAATACTCCCACTGAGGTCAGTGGAACCTCACAAGGCACACACATAACTCTTTTACTAGATCAGGACCTTAGCTGGAAATTCTTTGGGAACAAGATCATGTCTTTATTTCTACTTTTACTTATTTATTTGTGCTTTATGCATGTGACCAGTAGTTACTGAAAAATACCCCAAAACAGTAATAGTAATATTACACAACCAATTTTGAACCTCAACAGTCTTAAAACTTCCATTCCAGCCCAAGGAAATAAACAGAGACACATTTTAGAAGAAATGGAGTATTAAAATTCCATATAGCTGATCTCACCTGAGTCTGTCAGAAATAGACTGAACAGTTAATCTGGCAAAAGAAAAAGTTAAAGTACCTTTTTAATGTGAAAGAAGGTTGCTCAAATGGTCTAACTCATTAGGTATATAATACCCAGGGCCTCAGCTGTAGAGATAGATAACTTTGGAGATTACAACTGCTTTAAAATCAGTTGCTAAGAACTGGTGCCCAGAGCTTTCATTGAACTTGATCCGAGCTTCCTGTATACAGTAACTGCATCTCCTCAGTAGTCATTTGCACTTCCACAACCACCTTCTTTTAAAAGCTTAGAGCTCACTTTGGAGCAGATACGTTTCAATAGTACATGCTGGAGCTTCCTGTAATTGCTAAAAACACTCACCTTGAAATTTAAGATTTTAAGGTTGGAGTAAAATCCCAAAAACACTCACAAAGCACTACAGTCCCACCACGAGCCATGCAGGTAAATTGGTGAGACCACATGCACTCTGCACTCTGTTGTGCCTCAGCAGGAGCATGTCTGGAAGAGAAGAAATTAGGACATTGCAAACTACAACAGTTTTGTGTTCAATGTGAGGACAGCAAACTGATCATCAGGTATTGGTATACCTGTCTGCTTAATAGGCAGTCCGAGGAAAATCTGCCAGTGAAAAGGAGTTTGTGTTTCCCTGTGATTATCAATCAACATGCTCATTAAAAAGGGACTGGTGGGGTTGTCTCAGAGAGAGGTAACTCCTCAAATCGTAATTTCCTTTGGTGTGAAAGACAAACAAAAGGGAAAAAGCTCCTGAACTTCCTCCCAATGTTACAAAGGTCCTAATTTGGCACAGGCAATAGAAAACTACATGTGGTCCATTTTATACATTTTTTATTTTTTCTGGCATAAACCCAGTAACTTTTTTTTTTTTTTGTGTGTGTGTGATGGCAGTGTTGCAAACTGAAAAGAATATCAAGAGGAGGGCAATTTACTCACAGTGCACATTTGTAACCAAGACAAATCAGAAAGGGAGAAACTCCATTTGATGACAGCTTGAACTTTTAAGCCAGTAGTGTGCATACTTACTGGCTTACACTCAAAGTAAATACAATTTTGTGGATGTGCAGAGAAATCTTCTTCAGTGTTTAAAAGTGGGGCTGGAAGACAGTACAACCTGTACAAGGGAAGTATGGTCACTTCATTTGAAACAAAGTTTTGTGGAAAGAATGGATGTGAACTGCAGCTTATGTTGTCTGTGGCCACAAATATCAGCTGCTAGGAACCAGTTCAACTGGCAGAGCATGATCTTCCATTGATTCAGTGTTAACAACATGTAAAAGTGATGGTAGGGTGGCCCTTACGAAAGGATGGGTAAAACAAAAATGCAAAAAGGGTAGAAAAATTAAAATGTAGAAAGAACCTATTTAAAGAATTATTGTAAAGGAGAAGAGGGGAAAAAATGGAAAGAGCTTCTCTGAAGTTATTTACAGACAATGGTAGGAGAAAGGAAGTTATGAGATCTGGACCATTTTTTTTTTTCAATTTTCTCATCAGAAACTCAAATCCTGCTGTGTACATAACAAACCATCCAACATGATGGTTGGACAGGCATTGAATTGATGTTATTTTATGTGCTTTGAAAGAGGAAAAATCAAATTGGAATTTTAATTCTGTTTCAATTGATGTAAACAGCAGTGACCCACTGATATGTCAGGAAAACAATGTCTTTCTTAATGCCTGAGTGCTTCCCACATTTACAGGGTCAGAAATAACAATAAACCAAATCAAAGAAATTTCCATTGCTGGGATTTGAGTCAGGCCCAGCATACGTCACTAGGAATCCTACAATGTCTTTGCCAAACCCACAAAGGACTGGAGTAATTCCATAGCTCCATTTGGACATTTCAGAGGTTAGGCAATGGCTCACTATCTGCTGGATATCATGCAGATTAGCAGGAGAGTGGCTTGTCACAGTCGCCTTTGCACTAACTAAAGGCACCTCCACTTTATACCATTAAAGGCACCAAATTAATTGACATTGCAGTACTCAAAAATAAGTTATCTTTAGTTCTATTACTTATGACTTTGAGCTTCTGTATGTTCTCCCAATATTTGCCTGGTTTTACTACAACTAAGCTCCCTGACCCTTTTCATGGCTCAGTTGCCTGAAACACTACTGCGGGTACAAGAGAAGGAATGGAAACAAATAGTTTGTGGAAGAAAGTGTAGGAAGGCTCTGCAACAGCCCCAGCTCAGACTGGTTTATTCTGTCAGTGAACAAACACTGAACACAAAACCAGCAGAAATAAATCAGGCAGAGTAGCCTTATAGAGAATAATTTTATTCTCGTTTGTTTAGTAACTCCACAAAGCCAGCAGAAGAGGCATAGAAATGAAGTGTTTGACTCTATTTTTGTTTATCTTGGTAGAAGCAGGAGTTGAACTAGATGTAAATAGGTGTTAGAGCACTTTTGGCAGGTTTGTAGCCTGCATAACAGCTCTGTACAGAGATCCCTGAGCTGGCTCCAAGCAGACTGGCATGTCCACAGCATACTGGATTCAGTGCCCTGGTTGGTTTCTGCCAAAGTGTAATCATATCCCTTTTCAGCTTAGATTTATACAAAGGCATTATTATTGCAATATGGAATGTACCTTACCTGACAGGGTCTTTTCATGCTGATGACTGAGTCAATGATCTGGTTTTCCTGGTCATTTTGTCTTTTCCAACTGATGAACCTGCAGTTTAGAGGAGAAATCTTTCTTGTTAGTCCCTAGAGGAAAATAAGGAAATAATTTATATTCCTTAACTCTAAATAATCTCAGAGTTGGTACACAGTCTCAGCTCATTCTCTAGCCACCTCTACAGCCAGCAGCCCTTTTGGTACATGTGCCATTCTCTAAGGGACATCTGTGGTGAGTGAGGGGCATCTTATTCTTCCAGTGCCTGTTTTCACAACCAGGTTTAGATCAGACCTTCAGCTCAGACTGGGCGTCCTTGGAGATTAGATTAGTATAATCTTTCTTATCATGATGATTCCTGTGATAAAAATGTAATATACCAAAATTAAATGATTCAATACTTCCTTGAGAACACTGGAGGGAGCTCACAGAAAGAGACAGGAAAAAAAGAGAAAAGGTGGCAAGACAGAGAAGTTGTTTCAGTTCTGTGAAAAGTTCAGTGAATATTTACAGTTAAAGATTGCATTTCATTTCAATACATGTACAAATGTTGGAAAGAGGTATTTTTGCTTATATTAAATTCTGGTGATTTTTCTCTGTATTTGTATCCTGGCATCATTGCAACTTTCTATTTTGAACACATTTACTCAGAAAACATGCGTAAGAGGCCTTTTCTTTTTCATTTAAATTATGTTTATTTGAGTTCTCTTGTTTCTGTTCACTTGGCTTCATGCTCTGCAGTCTGATATTTAATCTAAAATGAGGGAGAGGGACTTTGGCAAACTGCAGTTATACATCCCCTAGAAAAATACCATCTTCAGTGAACAGAATATAATGAGGAGGTGTCCTATTACATAATTGAGGAGGCATTGTCTTTTATATGCATTCTGGTTCATTTTTCACACTAAATTAATCTTAATAAACATCTGCTTTGAGTAAAGAGAGTTTTGTGATATTTCAACCATGACCTCTCTGGAAGTCCAAATGATTTTGCTTTATGTTTCAGACTGGAGTATTCTTTTGAAACATTTCCTTTGCTATATGATAATCAGTGTGTTAACATGAGCTGATTAATCCCATCAGTCAACACTGATACCATGGTTCTTGTGCCCTTTCCCTAATAAACTCCTGGTTACAAAATCACTGGCTTCCTAAATGAATTCAGAGCAATCCTGGAGATTATGGAGGTCAAATTGGATGATCACAGTGGTCCACTCTGGCATATAATCTATGAATCTGTAAGTCAAATTGGAAGAACTACAAATAACTGTACCATAGCAGTAAATGAAGAAATAAAACTAGCTGCTTTAAAGAGACATCTTGGTATATTAATGAAAAAGGTTATATAAGCTGGTTGTCTGAAATAGCTGGAGCAAGGATTTGGTGGCTCTGCAGCACTTCCAGATCTATTTTACTGTGTTTCAATTGCTCATCAGCTTGCTCTCATTTTTAATATTTGTTTTATAACAGTTTTTGATACAGTTACTAGGATAACAAATTAAAGATGGATTTTAGCTTTTTAAAGAAAGGCTCTCTTTCATTTCAGATGACAGACTGAATTGAGGCCTATGAATAATGCTTGTGTTGACCTGCCAGAATATGTCTTCACAGCAATGAATTCTCAAATACCCAGGCTGAGCTTATTCATTTTGAAGTCAATGGGAGGGAAGGCAATACAGCCCAGTGCTGGATCAGGCTGCGTTTTAGCACAACAGTGATCATATAGTGGGGTTTTTTAAAAAATAAGAAAATCCATTGCAAAAGCCACATTTGGTTTTCTGTGCGTGACTTTTGCTATAGAGTTTATCTGCTCAAAATCCTGCGATAGTGCCATGCAGCATGTGTTAAATAAAGATGTTAAATGTAAAAATGTGTTGCAGAGTTCCAGAGTTACAGTTCTTTCCTGTCCTACTAGTTTGTAAGATTGGACAGAGTTGCAGCTCAGGGAAGAGCTGAACTGAATGAATATGGGGTGTGGAGACATTTCCAAGAAAAGTAGGAAGTGGGTTTGGTAATTTATTCGGTAACACACTAAGAATCTGGTCCAATTAAAATAATGGGCAAAGTTTACACTGGCTCAGAGGGAGTAAATACAAAGCAAACCATTTTAAAAGCAAACTTCTTACTCCGGAGATACATCTCAGATGAGACAAAAAAAGTCTCCCATTCCTTTTTGTCATTACCACTTTCATGGCTGTTTTTAACAGGATTGAGACTGGGAAAAGGATTGTAGACCATCATGTCTTGGCTAAATTTCATCTCCAGTAGCTGTTTAACTACCTTCATTTCATCCTGTGGTTTCCATTATTTATAGTGGTGCTAGATTTTACTACTGCTGCATTTTCCTCAAAGGGTACTTGCCTTACAGTAACAGGTGACTGGCTCCTGGTGTGTTTTGCTGCCTCATGGAAAGATTTATGGAATTTTGTAGATATCTGTGAAACACTTAGAGCTACTTGTTTGAAAAAGACCTCGGTGATGCCAGCTTAAATTCATAATCACTGGAAATCTCAATGGAAGCAGAAGATTAAAGCAAGAACATAGTTTCTTTTTTTCACATTTTCCCTCGCTCTGTTTTATTCCAGGTCACCATTTCTGCTGCTGTTTGTATTTCTTTGGCTGCCCGTTGGCAGAGCAGCAGCGGATCGCTTTCCCGGCGGGCGGGATGCAGTTACCGCGGCTCCGGGGCCGCTGCGCCTGCGGCGGGCGCTGACAGAGGCGGCCCTGGCAGCCTGTGCCCCGGGCTCTCACTGCCCTTGTGTGGCTGCCCAGGCACAGGGCGGATCGCCTTGCATCTTCTGGAGGCTTGTGTTTCCATCGGATTGGTTTGCTCACGAGTGCCAGCATATTTAATGCAGCGAGGGTGCAGAGCCAGGGGCGAATGGGAGGTTGGGACTCCCTTTCCCAGCAATGACCCCATGCAAGGGTGATGTGAACTGAGACAGAAACCATAGCTGTGGAGTGACTACTGATTATGGCTGCCCTTGTTTCTGGGTGTCTAATTTAAGGTATTTTTGGACCATGTGAAGTCAAATATCCTCTGATAATCAGATACCTTTATGGTTCTCAAACTTAGCTCTCACACACACACAAAATTTGTGAAAATCTTGGCTACAGTTATTTTTCTTAGGGCTTTATCTCTAGGGTAATGTTTCAGACATGGATTATTTGGTTGTTACCTGTAAGGAGACGAACATCAAAACCTTCTTCTTTATGATTGTGTGATGCTATAATGCAAATATGAGATAACAAAATAACACTAAAGTCGTGTTCTAAACTTAGTGTCAAATGAGTGGATTTCAAAGATACATTACAAGTCCCATTTGTTTTGTTTAAAAAAAAATAGGAACTTTTCTAAAAGTTAGAAAAGTTTTAAAAGAAAAGTTAGAAAAGAATATTTAGAAAGATATACCTTGCAGTGTATCATGTCATGTGAATTTTAACATGCCTATAATCCAAACTTTGAATTGAAATTGAGTGGGTATCATCCATCATGCATCACCAAACCCATTTATACAATTCATTGTCTCCTTTCCTTTCCAGTTCATTGGAATAATTCATATTCATTCATAATTGCTTGCAACATACATGCCTAAACTTGCAACTGTAATTCATTTGTCAACACATTTCCATTAACTAATCACGAATTATCAGCTTCAGTTCTGTAGGTCTGACTACACGTAAATTTTCCCTTAGTCCAACACACTTCAGAGTTCAAATGGAGATTTTGAATGTGATTACAAGTGATAAGATATGTAATGATAGCAATGTTTTGTGCTTGAAAGGGTATCTATGCTTGTGAATGCATTTGTTAGAACTAAATTACAATGAAACTCTATATGGTGTACATATAGTCCAATGCATATGACTGTGGAATTATACAGTGCTTTTAAAAAGCATGTTTAGCAACTTTATTGCTTAACAACTAACTTGGATCATATGAACTATAAATATTTAAGTTAAGAGAATTTTAAAGGAATATTTTCTGTAGGAGAGATATGACTGTGGATTAGAATTTTCCTTGGAGAAGAATATTACTTAAGTGTGGGCAGGGTGGTCTTTCCCAGCTGATTCATCAGGTAAGAAGGAACATGAGGTTCCTCCACAGCTCAAAACCACTTCCCAAAAGTTCTGACGTAGCATTGTTAGAGAAGTCTGGTTCTCTGGGGGGCTTTGTGAGCAGATATGAAGGGGCTGTAGGTCTGTGGGGAACAAGCCCACAGCTTCAATGCATGGAAAACTCTTGTGTTATTCACAGCTGCCACTGAGGGAGCTCACCAGAGCTGGGTTTGTTTGACCGCCCCAGGAGTGAGAGCAGGGCACTGGCAGACAGTCATGTGTGTTTCCAGCTTTGTGAATTCAGGAGCCTTAAATAACCTGTGTGATCACGGGCAGCTTATGAGTGCTGATGAGCACATGCCTCAAAGCCCACTTACTCATTCTGTGAAGTATTTTCTTTTTCATACTCTCTAGCAAAAGAAATTAAATTCTTCAGGTGCATTCAGTTTCAAATAGTGTTAGGTTGGGCTAATTGCTGATATTAGTTATAGCAGAGAGCTTGAAGGCATAGGTTTTCATGTCAGCATGCAGCAAGTATTACCAGACATCACTTACTGGACAATGCTGTCTCAAAACAAAACTTCAAATCAGAAAATTCTAAAGCCTTTCCATAGGCACATGTGTTATATTCATACACAAACTACACAAAATAAAAAGACTGGTTTTTTCCTGTATTTTCAGATCCAAAAGATTGCACTTTTCTCACTGACTTGAAGAAAGGAAGCCAGGCAGATACAAAGCTAGAAAAAATATGAAAATATGATTGGTTTTATCTGAAAGATGCCTCGCTCTGTAGTTTTGGAAATGGCAGCAATAATATTGCTGTTAGTTTCAAAGGGTAGGTTTACTTTTATGAAAATTTCTGTTTCTCATTTGCTTTATTGCATTACTTCCTTTTTTGCATGACAGGTTTTACAAGTGAAATAGTTGACTACAAAATATTTAAACTTGACAGCTTCTGATTAAAACAGTGTAAATCCTGAACCCACTTGTTCAGATTTTCACCACCTTCCCCCAAGTGACTACAGATTTGCCCCCAAAAGAATTTTAGATTTTTACATCCAAATTGTTAAGCATGCTAACCTATTCATACATGTGTTTTCACATATATTTCCTTTACACTTAGAAGTCAAATTGGTGTAATCCTGCAGATTCCCAGTCTTTGTGAGTTGATTTTGAAGCAATGTCCATGGTCAGCTCTTGTCAAAATTTAGCTAAATTCCTAAAGGATTGTCAAAGCAACGCAAACATTTTACATTGAGACAGTCGTATTAGCACAAACATGGTCACAGACTGTTCACACTTGACTGAATTTATGACAGCTTAACTATTTTAAAAAGAAAATGTCCTTCTGATAACATAACTGCATCCAGATTAAGGGATTATAGCAATTTAATTTGTCTTTTTGTTTGTTTATTTGTTTGTTGCTGGCTTTTTACAAATTATTGATTCGGTCAAATTGTTGGGTGCAAAAAGTGCGTGTAGATCAGGCCTCAGATCATGCTCTTATTAGCAAACCAAACACTGGTTTTGTTTTTGTTGCTGACGTTGTTTGTTTTCATTGCTGTCTGAATGAGCCTTTTATGGTCTCTGGCTCTGCCTGGCTGACTGCACCCGATTGTATTTAATTACATTTACTCAGTAGTTTTAGCCGGGATCCCCGGCCATTACCTATCAAGTCCAATCGCTATTATTTAAATCCAATGACTCAGAATCAGAGAATTTATCTTTTACACAGTTATTGCCTAAACATCCAGCATAAACATGCAGAGATCTGGAGGACTTGTTCTGACTGTGCTGATTAAAGGCAAAGAGCAAGATGGATGGAGTCAGTTGTGATCAGCAGGCTACAGCGTCCTGCTGTGCTCCAGTCTCTGCCATTGTGCGGGGCTCTGGGTACCAGACTCGCCATGGTCCTCTCAGGTCTAAAAGGAAAGCTGGCTTTGTTTGCCTGTAAGCATCTGCAAACTGTTCTGACACATGATCTACCCTCTCAGCAAGGCCACTCATTAGGCTGATTATCACTTCAAAGTTTGTATTATCATCCATCTCTAAAGGCAATTAGGAATGGGTGGCTTTGAGTATCAGACACTGGGTGACACTAAGTGACTCATCTTTATTGATTCTTTTGTGAGCAGAGACAGTGATTGAGATGATAGGATTGCAGCCTACCTGCCCCTTTGACTGGTAAATACTGAAGAAAAACGGTGTGTAATTAACTGACAGTTAATATAGGTTCTGTTTAGTGTTCAGAAAGCACAATAGTGGAAGCTGCCCAAAAGGAACAAAGTAATGAAACTCCTTTGACAAGTTAAACTCTAAAGCCAACTGTGTAATTATCTGACAGTTAAAGGGGGGAGGGGAGGGCCGGGCTCAGTATTTATGAGACCAAAGGAATTCCTGCGCCTGAACAATGGGGACAGATACTGACAATAATCATAACAGCTACACAAAATATTTGTTTGTGCAAGCCTGCCTTTCAAGTGAATAATGATCGGTTTAGGGGTCAGAGGAAGCTTTGCCGTTTTGGATCTCCAGATTCCCGGGGCCAGTGCGGAGGTGGAGCCGGGGATAGAGCTGGGGCTGAGCTGGGGATGGATCTGGGGATGGATCTGGGGCTGGAGCTGGGGCTGAGCTGAGGATGGATCTGGGGCTGGAGCTGGGGCTGAGCTGAGGATGGAGCTGGGGATGGAGCTGGGGCGGGAGCTGGGGCTGAGCTGGGGATGGATCTGGGGATGGAGCTGGGGCGGGAGCTGGGGCTGAGCTGGGGATGGATCTGGGGATGGAGCTGGGGCTGAGCTGGGGATGGATCTGGGGCTGGAGCTGGGGCTGAGCTGAGGATGGAGCTGGGGATGGAGCTGGGGCGGGAGCTGGGGCTGAGCTGGGGATGGAGCTGGGGATGGAGCTGGGGCTGAGCTGGGGATGGAGCTGGGGATGGAGCTGGGGCTGAGCTGGGGATGGAGCTGGGGATGGAGCTGGGGCGGGAGCTGGGGCTGAGCTGGGGATGGAGCTGGGGATGGAGCTGGGGATGGAGCTGGGGCTGAGCTGAGGATGGAGGTGGGGATGGATCTGGGGATGGAGCTGGGGCTGAGCTGGGGCTGAGCTGGGGCTGGATCTGGGGCTGGAGCTGGGGCTGAGCTGGGGCTGAGCTGGGGATGGAGCTGGGGCTGAGCTGGGGATGGAGCTGGGGCTGAGCTGGGCCTGGAGCTGGGGCTGAACTGAGGATGGAGCTGGGGATGGAGCTGGGGCTGAGCTGGGGCTGAGCTGGGGCTGGATCTGGGGCTGGAGCTGGGGCTGAGCTGGGGCTGAGCTGGGGATGGAGCTGGGGATGGAGCTGGGGCTGAGCTGGGGCTGAGCTGGGCCTGGAGCTGGGGCTGAGCTGGGGATGGAGCTGGGGCTGAGCTGGGGCTGGAGCTGGGCCTGGAGCTGGGGCTGAGCTGGGGATGGAGCTGGGGCTGGGCTCAGTGCTGTCGGGGCTGTGGGACATAAATCAGATTAACAAACCACTGCTGGGAAAGTCAGACTGGCACAAAAGGGCCAGAGCCTGGGCTGCGTGAAGAATTGTATTGGCAAAACTTGATTCACCCTGGCTGGCGTTCATGTGAAGTGTTGTCCCACTAACAAACTCTTCACTTTTCCAGAATAGTTATAAACATTTCTGTTTACACAGAGGCACAAACCTGTCAGAGCAAGCCTTCATCCGATTACCACCGAGGCAATCTAGGGTCTCACTCACTGGTCTTCTGCTGCAACACAATAAACTGTTCTCTATGAAGGCACTCTCCCACTATGCGATGTTCTGGCATCATTTTGAAATCTTCTGCATGAGGATCACAGTAAACAAGGAAGAAAATGTCCAATTTATGTTTGGGTTTGACCCACATTATTTCGGAAAAGGATCTACTCTGTTGTTTTCCTCCTGGAGTTGTTAAGGAGAGAGCCACTGACTCTTAAAGTTCTCAAAGAGGGAGCTCAGTTACTGAAACGAGCCCTGTGGTAGGTGTTGAAGTCCTAAAGAGATGATCAGTGTGTTGGAAATGTCAGAGTAGATCCTTTCAGAGTCTTTAGGGTGGCAATTTTTGGACTGAGGGCTATTTAATATTACTTGTGATTTCATCACCCTGCGATTATGGGGACTTCTGTTTTAATATTGTATAAATTGTCAATGCATAAGTAATGCTTTATGGTTTTTTGTCGACTGAGAACCACAAAGTGCATGTCGGACTAAATAAGCCTGAGAATGTCTCCATGAGATGGGCAAAAAAAGGAAACATGACAGCCCTGCAGATTTTAAAAGGTATATGCATATACAGCATATAAATGAAGATGAAGTAGCTTGTTGAAAGAACACTGCTACATGTTTTCCTTTCCTCTTGTCTTCTGTTAACTTCCCATTGACCTTTCCTTTCTACAGAGTGAGGCTTTGGGGACACATAGCAATGATAGCTGGGGGCTTCTCGTTTGGGCTGTCTCTGATGTAAATGATTTCCCGACAGAAAGCACTGATCACATCTTGTTGGACATACTCACAGCAGGGAAGAAAAATTATCTGTGCAGTTTGTGGGGTTCAGTGAAGGCCCAGGCAAGGAAAGAATTAGGACATGGGGAGCTGTGAGGTTAAGCATGGGAGGGAAGGTAACTGGTGGAGGATTCACTTAAATGGGGTGGTCAAATCTTCAAGCAGTATCTTTAACTTGTGGCTGTGGGAGACAAGCAGGTCTGTGTGGACAGAGGCATGTACAGGTTATCTACTTTTTGTCATCATGGTAAATAATGAGCTGAATACGGTATGGCTGGAAAATCTCTAGGTGTGTCAGCAGAGGATTAGGCAAACATAAGCAAAATATTGCAACTGTACATGGTCTTTCTGAAACTGCTGCAGAAAGAGAATATTGTACTAAGTTTGGATACTCTTTTTTTCGAAAGAAGAATACTGGCAGGGTAGCCAGCTATACAAAACAGCTATAAAGATGTGTGAATGACTAAAAATCCTAATTATTTAATTTGTCTAAAAGAAGCTGAAGACCATTCAAAATCATCAATTTAGTTGAGATATTTTAATCTCTCAGACAAATACTTAACAAGAATCAACATCTGGAAACTGAAAGTGTCCAAATGCAGGGAAAAAAAAATCATACATTTAAAAAAATGTACCATCGAAAGACATTACACAAGAGTGCAAGGTTACATAGGGGTGATGTGGCTTGGGTTTTGGTTTTAAATCAAAAAGTCTGTAATAATTAAGAAATAGGCCAGAGGGAATGGAAGAAGGGTGCCACTATAAAATTATCCAGCTTGTAGGACGATGAAGGGGCATTGACTAGATAACTGTTTTCCCCTCAGCATTTATTTTTTTATGAGAGAGTGAAGTAAAGAGGAGCTGAGGAGGGAGGGAGAAGTGGAATGATGCATATATAGCAGCTTGCAGATTCTGCTGGAGCACAACAGATCTCTGGAATCCTGGCCCTGACGCTGTAGGCCTGCTGTGCCTTTGGCAAGTCATGATGTCTTGCAAGGATTTTAATTCCCCAGGCATCCTGTGATTATCTTATCTACTTGAAATGAAGTCGTAAGAGTGCTGCTTCTGAAAGGACCAGTTGAACTCTCATAAACAGGTTTTATTGCAATACAAAAAGAGAACAAATTCAGAGAACTTTAACGTGGTTAGTGTCTCACTTCCAAATCACATCCCAGTCAAGTGTCTGAGTCTTATTGCAAAAAAATTTAGGATCAATTTGAAAGACTTGCACTGATACAGCAATTAAAATTAATCAGCTGAGGAATGCAGAGTATAACAGAAAGTAATAGCAGGCAGAAGAATTGTCAACACGGAACAGTGTTACAAAGGAACCGACTATGTTAGCTTTAATTGTGGTAGATTATTTTATTCTTCACAAGATATTTTCTTATTGCAATACCGAGACATTTCAAATTCACATAATGTAAAGAATTTCCTTTGGACATGTTATAGCTACCCTTTTCCACAAAGTGCACAGAAAAGTCAGACAAGAGGAAGAGAGAGCTTCAAGCACAATGTTTGTTAATTCATTTTGACCTTCACTACTCATTTGTGAGTGCGTTCTACTTTCTCTCTCACTTTTACCTTCTTTCCAATTTAATCTGATCCAAACAAATTATACAGGAACAGTCATTTTCATTTGGGTCTTGTTCACTGAGATACTTAGCAAACAATCAACTGAGGAACAAGATAAGGACAGAAAAAGAAAGCTAAGCTTTTGTTTAGATAGTGGGATCACTGATAAAGACCTAAGCTGGCCTGCATAAACTCAAGAAGCAGTGATATTATCTTTGAAGCTGTGGCACTGTGGTTGCACTTACTTGCTATATGTGCTCATGAAGGCTAATTTAAAAATAATTGGAAATGTACACAGTCCAAGTTTGGTTTGGTTTTTTTTTTTTCCCTTTTGGTTGAGAGAAAGGTTTATTATCTGCTTTTGAGTCTTTGTGGCTTTAGTCTGGAAAAAGCAAAGCAAAAGAACCAACGCCTGCCCCCTGCAAAAGAACCATAGAAATCATCACCTAAACTGACAGGACAAGAGGAAAGAGAAAGAAAAAAACCCAAAAAGACAGTGTAGAAACTGATCTTCTCATTGGGACTCAGTTTTATTAGTGGTGTTGGAGAGCTGGTACCATGACTATAGATGTAGTAGCAATTCTATAGAAAAAAAACAGCACCATGGGAAAAAAATCTTTGCTTTTGAGTCAAATATTTCAAAGCACTTCATGAACATTAGCAAAATAAGCTCCACAGCTGCCCTGTGGAGTAGGCAGGAAAGATTAAGCCCCCCTCATGGATGGGCAAACTGAGCTCCAAAGAGCTCAGGTGAGTGGCCTGAGGTGAAGCAGCAGGTCCTGCAGGGAGGGGAATGGAACCCTGACCTGCTGACACAGCCTCCATGCCCTGAGCACAGGAGCTGTACCTTCTGCGATTGTCGATGTCAGGTAACAGTCTCTAGATGAAAGCCACAGCAAGCTGCAGGCTCTGCAGACATTTGTTTGGCACTTTTCACCAGCACTGCAGTCACACAGTCTTGGGAAAGCATGGCCTCATATAAAATACATCGCAAACTGTAACTATTCATTTATTCTGTGAGACAATACATATATACAGTTAGAATACAACCAAATATTTAACTTGATGAATGAAACAAATAATTTGTTTGGTGAATATGAGATTCACTAGCAGGTTTTGCTAAGAAGATGTGTTTGAGTGTTATTCTAGCATATATACAATATATATTTGCAAAAAATGTTGCTGGAATATATATTTTATTATAAATATGTCCTCAAATTATATTTAAATATGGATGTAAGGATTTTTTTTAAATATGAGCAACTTAAAACTTGAGCCTGCAGGTTCTCCATGTCAGAGAAATAGGCTTTTTTGTAAAGTTTTCTTGTGACAGCTTTGTGTATCTGAGGAATTGTTTCTTTCCTTTGGTTTGTGTCATACAGAAGCTTTAAACCACCACTTCTGCAATTATCACTATGCAATGAGAAAGCTAAATTTACCTACAGACAATCTAAAGAGTGGATATACATACCCAGAACTATACTGATTGAAGCCTTATGCTGAACAGTCCCAGCCAAGGCGCTGTGTGTGGACACAGGTGTTCACACGGTATTTAAAGAGCCATGACCAGTGATGTTGTGCTTGTCTGCTCTTTTGCCTCCTCAGAAGATCAAAGCAGAAGCAAATTTAAAACTTTCCCAATGTTTTGTGCCACAAAACTCAAGGATGGAAAGGTGAAATTTGGCTGCTGGGGAGCAGAAGGGTGTGATTGATCAATATAACACAAGAACAGAGAGAAGGAAAAGGAAAAGTTTAAGGTATTTTGAGGAGAATAAGGTGTAGTGAAATGAGAAAAACTAACAGATGGATTCCATGTAAGGTAAAGACTATAACAGCCATGGTTTAAACAGGCAGGTTTAAAAGATGGGGAAGGAAAGGAAGAGAAGGAGAATCAACTAAATGTTTAAAAAGTCAAACATCAAGGAGCGGGTGAAGGGAAATCTGAGCCACCAGAAAAAGTCATGCTGTGGAAATATTACAGGGAAAACAGTAATGTATTTTATCTGTACTTTGGAAGTTTGGAACAAAGAACAGGGATGACCTGAGGAAGAAATGAAATTTGAAAGGAAAGAAAAAACTCCTAAATCAGATCTAGATCTGGCTCCAGGTTTCACACATCCTCTGGAGTTTCACTGAGCTTACAAAGGGGGGAGCCATTAAAAACTGGATTCAGATTCAGTCACACTAAAGATACAAGGTTTTGGTTTGATACCATCTTAAAAGAAAACCCTATATAAAACAGCTAGGAGTTAGGTGTCTATAGAGGCTAAAATATAGAGAATTATGGTGATTGATATTTGTTTGGGAGTCAAATTTGTTCTGCATGAAAAAGCCAGGGAAAGGGTTCCTCTTCTCTGATTCACTGAACAGAAGGTAATTGAAAGATCTCTTTATGGCAGGATTTACAACCCCCAGCCTCAGTCGTTTTGAGCTAAATAATAATGCATTTGCATCCTAAGTGTATCTAATTTGAATCTCGCTTCCTGCCTAAACACTTTGAAAAGATGCATGCCTTGAGGTGTCTGCCTGAATAAAATTCCTGTGGAACTAAGGCTAACAAATAAAGTATGTCGTGGTGTGTTAGAATCTGCTCTGCCCTGGAGAATAGCTCCCCTGATAAACTGTCTGATTTATAATGACAACTGCTCCCACTGTTGTATACAAGTATACCTTACAGTAATGGAGAATTAAAGAGGCTTTCATGTGAAGCAAATATTTAGCTTTGAAGTCAGTGGGAGCTGAGAGAGCCCAGCACCTCACAGGATTAGTCCCTTGGGAATTAACCTTTTCACCTTACTATAGAAGAAGGATGAAATTTTAAGACAGGATTTTAATGGTGTGAGCCTACAAAGTAATAGGAAGGATGAGAATTCATAACAGTGAATTACCTTCTGGGGCACTGGGATAGTTCTATAAGACTACATGACTTTCTCAGCACCTTATCCCTACTAAGACTTACACAGAATTAGTTTTCATGGAAAATGTAGCCTATGGTCCTTTGTCATAAGCATGATCACATAATATACGAGCTTCAGGAGGGGACTCTGTGTCGTTTGAGTTGCTGTATTAGCTAACTCATCAGCACCACATCAACTGTGCAAAAGCAAGAGCAGTTTTTATCTTTTCCTGTGAGAAACTTTCCATCTGCTTTTTAACTTCTGTTCAGTGTTTGAATTAGCAAAAGTGACCATGGAAATCCAGCCCCTTCTGCAGTTTCTTGGTCAAAAGTTAACACATTTTTTCCCAGGTATTCTTTTGTTAATGATGATATTAAAAGTGACTTTTAAATTGGCTGTTGTGAAACAAACAGAATCTGCCATTAAGGGAAAAGACAAACTGCTTATAATTAGTTCTGGCAGCTGGAGGATGGCACTCCTGCTGTTTCTGCTGCTGGCACTGTCAAGTACATCATGACACAATGCATGAATTATCTGAGGTCAGCTCTTCAACACACCCAAATTGCTACCAATTATTAATTAATTAGTATCATTATGGGACTGCCTTAAGGGCCTTATCAGTCCCCTTGAAACAAATAAAGTGACTAGGAAAGAAAAGTCAGTAGATGTGATTAGTGGTGAGTAAAAAAGTAACTCTAAGGAAAATATCACATGAGTCTAATCTTGTAAGATACTTACTGATCCCCACCTGATCTCCAATGCCCTCCTCATCATGTGCAAATGCATTTGAATTACATGGGAATATAAATCACCTGTTACATGTTCATGTATTTTTCATGACTAAAATTTTGTGATTTAAACATTACTGTTCAGCTGTGTGTTCTTTTATCTTGGTTTACCTGCTCTTCCTCTGGAAGCTTCCCCTACCATACTCTAGGAGCTGTGTCTCATAAGATGTGTAGTTATAATGCTAAGTGGTGCTAACATTTTGTTCTCTGTCTTCTGAAATAACCTAGAGAACTTAATACTGCAAAGCTCCCAGTGCAATGCAAAAGTTAAATAACTTAGAATGGAGTTTAAAAGAAAAAAATGCAATGAAAGGGCAAGAAAGATGCAGTTTATTATCTGGCGATTACAGTTAAGAATGGGTGAGACAGAACGTTGCTAATTCTACTTGAGTGCCACTTATGGAGTAAAATTCCCTGTTTATGGAAAAAACCTCACCATCAGCAGTCCTTGTAACTGGACACAAATCCATACATAAATCAGTATATACCTAAAGCACATGCCCTCTGCTGTGACACTGGGTTGGGCAGAGTAAAGGATGTGCAAACTTTGTCAGACTGTGATAGCTTACTATCATCCAAGTTTTCCAGAAGTCTCCAGGCATTGTAAAATGCTAATTTTAAAATTTCTAAAAATATGAGGTGATGATCACTAAAAATATAGTGAGTCGGGCAATATGGGACCACAGAAATGCAGAGACTGTGGCTCTATGCTGATCGTATGCTCCCTCTCTGCAGAAAAATCTGTCTGGTAAAATGTCCATCAATTGACATAAAGGAAAATGAAAACATATTTTGGTTGATGGACATTAGTAAGGAGTCAGCAGATAGTTCTTTAGCTCAAGTAAGAGTTAAATGTGTTTTTAGGAGACAAACAGCAGGATTTTTTCTGTAAGTATGCTGTAATTTAAACCACAGGAAACAGACATATATATATGTAACAATGAACCAGCATTTCCGATAAACTCAGCACCCACCTAGAAGGAAAGTTTACCTGCCAGGTAAGTGAGACTTACATTTCAAATGTTCTTGGCACACAGCAGATCCCAGAGTAGAGCTTATGGGGAGGGATTTTATTCTGTGTAGTGGTGCTGAATTCTTGAAGATCAGGCACTTATTTTGGCACAGGAAGAATTCATGTCTTCCTAAAACACTTCCTAAGAGCCTCAATTCTGCATATAGGAATAAGCTGATAAGAAATGAGAGCAATGCAGTAGGTGACTGTCATCTCTGATTTTAGGTGTTCTTTTTGCATGTTTTGCCACAAAACTTTAATGACAACTCTGTGCTATTCTGTTTTAAATGCTTTCCATAACGTTTCCAGGAAATAAGTAAGGCAAAAGAGCTAATCTCAGACAAAAATGATTTAAATCATGGGTGTTCATTATTGTCTCAAAGCTGTCTCAGCAAGGCTTTTAAAAATATATTGCCACTATTATATGTAATTACTGTAATTGTATTTTGAATCCATAATGAATGAGGAGGTTTATCAGCACATACTCTTTCTTCAAATGCACCACAATCATGATGAATATAGTAATAAACAAAGAATGCCAAAGAAGAAAGGAGAAGATAGTTCTGGAGACAATAACAAAAAAAAAAAAAAAAAGGAATTTTTCCAACTGAGAAAAGACCATTTCCTTTGCGGATTCCAGTTTTCAAAAATTTGGTCTGCTTTGTCATGTCCTTAAAAATGTGGCAGTTCTAATGCGTGGAATAGTGAAAATATCAATCTCACTATTTATTCCCTCCATCCCCAAATCTACCTCCTTTGTTGGTTAATCATTTAATTATTACATTTTGACTTGAATGACATTTTTGCTTAGCTAGGATAGTAAGGATTGAGTCAGGACTTCAGCATATAGCCTTCTAAAGACAGTAAATAAAAGGGTCTGGTACATAATTTTGCCATTCTTCTATCCAGTTTTGTTTTTCCAGTTTTCAATTTAATTGCTATTCAGTCATGGATTTCCAGGCAGTAGTTAAACTTACAAATGTGTGATTTGACCTGACTATTAGGAATTATGTCACTTGAGACATTCAAGACAAAGAAATGCCCCAGTGGTTGCAGTTACTGTCTTTTAAAGAAACATTTTCTATAACAAATTAATTAATTGCTCTAAAGAACATACAGTTTCTATGCTACATTTGAATTTCTTCTGAAATACATGTGTGAGAAGTTCAGAAGGTATTCTCCATCAGCAAAATTGCACTGTCATTTGTTCATGTACACATATTAGACAAAAAAGAGTAGATGTTTCTGAGAATTGGTAACATCAGGTTTGAAACTACAACGTCAACACAGTCTTCCCAAATAACCTGATCCCCAGCAGAATGATGTATATCTAAAGCTACTTTTTCCAACACTTTCAGTGGAAGAGCACATTTTGTTGTGAGTTTACTCACAACACAAAAGGGTTTTCTACAAGCATCTCTTGCCCAAAACAGTTTTATAGAGACTTCCATTATGTTGTGACAAACACCACAAGAGAATGAAGAATATTTTGGTGATTTTTGCAGAATCTGGACATTCATAATAAACTGTTCTGAACAGATTATCATCTTTGCCTTGTGTTGTTATGTTACTGAGAGAGCAAACAACTCTCTTAGTCTCTCTTGTGAATTGTGAATTAGGATTCCTTTTCTTCAGGTTCCCACTGTTTAGCTCCCTGAAGAAACCATTTAATCTTTGTGCCCACTTTTGGGAGATGCTTCTGGAACAGCCTTTGGACACCAGTGTGATACAGAATCTGGCAACCTGCACCTCACAGTGACCACGTTTGGATGAGCACACTCAGGGCACTGGGATTCATGGCCAATTCCTTCAGACAGATGTAGAGACTTTTGACATTCCTGTGGTTTTGATGTGACACATCAGGCATGCTTTGTCTTCTACAGCACTGTGTACATTGTACCACAAATAACAGGCCCAGACATGAGAGGTAACCTGCTACTGATAAGACCAGTATTAAATTGCTTTCAGAGAAGACAGAAGAAGAGTCACAAGAAGCATACTTCAAGCCCTGATTTATTCTTTTTCCTGCATCAGCTGCAGTGAAGCCAGCTTATCAGAACCAGTATAAGGTCTGCCTTTTTCCTCAAGGAAAGAGCTTTCACATTATCTACAACTGAATGGAAATTAAAAATATGAGATAACTTTCAGAAATACTAACTAGTAGGCAAAACAGCATTTTTTTTCAGATTATTTTTTACCACTAGCAGGACTGTGTCAAGCAGTTTGAGGCCTCAAATTACATTTCATGAAGTTGGTTTTTGAAAGACAGTAGAAATGGAAATATTGTCATGACCTCTGCTCATTATAAGGGGAAATGTTTTGCATTTGAACATTCTCTTTCAGTGCTGTGAGCCCAGCTAACCCTCTGTTAGACTATGAACCAGCCAGAAAACAGCTATAAAAAAGTAAGATGGATCTCTCTGTTTTCCATTTTCCTTTAACTCAAGTGGAAGGTAATAATAAGAAAATTGGATTAAAAAAACATTTTGGTCTCAGTTCTGGCATTTGGGCTCCTTGTACAGGCATACACTAAATTGTAGCTTCCCCAGAATCTTCAGACCACAGTCACCCTACAGAAGCTCATGAAACAATTCTCAGGCAGCAGACTAGGGTCAGGAATACACACTTTAGGGTGTGTATGGTCTGGTTTGTCTCAGCTCTGTGTAGCCTTTTTATATTAGAGTCTTTTACATTAGAGTCTTTCCATATTAGTGTGCATGGCCACACTGGGGAGATGGTTGTCCCTACAGCTGCTCCTGTGAGCTGTGCCATTTGGGCTCAGTGCAGTCAGAGGTGGCTAAAATGGTACCAGCACACTGACACCTGGAACTTTAATTCTTTGAGGTCTTTCAAACTCCTTTTTGGGTGTCTACAGACAAAGAGATTGATAAAAAGGATCTGCAACTGTGACCCAACTGCTGCACAGAGACAAAACACATCTGTGTTCTCTCCTTCAAATTAAGAAGGTTAATTTGGAAGGAAAACCATGGAGTCTAGAAAGATGTGTCAAATAGTTATGAAGATACAAGGATTTATTAATAGAACTGGCTCATTTTCTTACCACGAAGTTTCTTCTTATCAGAAAGTGACATTTTTTTGATCAGTCTGGTATTTTTTAATGAGAAAATGGTTGATTTAAAGTTTTTTATATTTCAATTAGAAATGTTTTACATCTTCTTTAGAAAAAAAAATTTAACCCCAGTGTTATTTCCTGAAAAAACAATTCTGTTCCTAGTGCCTAGTAATGTATAGATTTTTTTCCCCTGTAAATACATGAATACTGTGTTGACAACCTCCCTATAAACATTTATCCTTCTCTTATTTACGCTGTCACACAAAAATATTGGGACTGACAGCTTTTAAATCTGAAAAGGGTTCAACAATGCAGGCTCAGACACATTTTTGAAATGCCAAGAAGATGAAATGCAACCACATCCTGTTGAGTATCTCTGGGTAGTAATGACACTGTGCAAAACTTTGAGAGACAATGTGTCCCAATAAATTTACCCCTTTGGCCAGGTTCCCTTGGTTTGGTGCAAGGTACCATATGGAACATCTAAACTCTTGCCTGACCATGAGTGAAGAATTTGCTAGATATGCTCTGTTATTTAGTTCAAAGGTAATTCTGAATATTTTTTGAAAAGGTTCTTTCAGGTCCTACTCATTACCAAAATGCATCTCTCAGTCATCAAGGTCCAAATAATTATCTACTGACAATAAAACATCATGCATTTTACTGATGTGGGTGAACCAGAATAGTCCAAATAAAAATGTCTGGGTTTGGTTTTGGTTTTCTATTTTCCACAAGCCAAACTGAATCAACAATTTTCTAAAGAAAACAAATACATGATAATGGTTTGCCACCAGAGGTTTTCTTAGAGGATTTTTAAAGTCCTTTGAATTTTCACTTGTCCCATTTCTCCCTGACTGGAGATTTGTCTTTTGACTGGTGTTCTGTCAACCTTGTCCCCATCTCAGCCACAATGCCAAACAATCTGTAAGTCACGCGAGAGCAAACCTGTTTGAGCCCTGGGGCTGATGGCCTCCCAGCTGAAGTCATGAGAGTCTGTTAATTGATTTCAAAGGGAGCTGGATGAAATCCCAGTGTCAGATATAACTGTTTGGAGAGTTTTGGGGGGATATGGTCTGGGTAAGCAGCTAAACATTTGATTCATTATCTGAACCCAATTGAATTGCCAATGCAGAAGGTTCATCCATCATGTCTTTCTGCTATCCAAGTTCAGAGCTCAGGGATTTATCTGCTCCTCTTTCATCAGTGAATCACATAACTAACATGATTATTTCAAGCAATGCAGAAGCAGAACAGTCCCCAGCGCTTCAGTGAAGTCACTTGGAATACAGTGGATAGAGGATACTGTTAAAGGGGTTCTGAGCACCTCTGACATAAAAGGAGCCACTGGCTTTTCCTCTGGTTTAGCTGAACAGTCTGTGCTGTCTAATATCACCTCAGCAGTCTTGGCCAAGTATTTAGGCAAGGAGCTTCAGACAATCCCTAGCCTGAATCCCCATGAGTCTTGAAAAGTTCAGGCTAGTAAGTTTTTCCTCCAGGCTTCAGCATTTATAGGGAAGAGTTTTTCTAGCAAAGGAAATTCTGAATGCTATTGCCCCAGTTTTTGGAGCTAGATGAAGGAAGGACTATGTTTGAATGACACACTTGGCACTTTCTGGTGAATTTTATGTTTGAAGCAGTGTAGGTCACCTTTAACCACAACTGTATAATGCACAAGGATGCAGTTTCAACTTCAGGGCTCAGCAGTCTTTGGGGACTGGGGGGTCTGGAATTTTTTGGGTTGGACAAACCAACAATCTACTGAGGCCAGAGCCCCCCATTCCCTGCCTCCCTACCTTCAAAGCATCTGTGGTGCTCTCACACTACAATTTCCTCCTCCATAATCTGACAATGAGAGTGTAGCCATGGGACTTTTTCTTTCTTTTCTTTCCCTGTTCTTGATGCTTCTTTCAGCTTTAAGGCTGCTACACCGTTGTCAGAAGTCTGGCTTCAATGTTCTGAAGGGAGACAGATACTGATAAATTTCCTTTTGATCTCTGCTCTGCAAAACCACTCAGTCAGGAAAAAAATAGAAGGGTCTGTGTGCATAGGGGTTGGAGGATGTGAAAGGCAAAAAGCACCCTCTCATGCCAGAGTGAGTATAACTCCCAGTTCACATTGGATCTGAAAGATGGATATAAAGAGTTTTGTATACATTTTGCAAATCAGGACAATGCACTGTAAGAAAATGAAGCCAGTGAGTAAAATGGGGATAATGATACTGATCTCCTTTCTAAAGTGCTCTGAGATCAGTTGATGAAAAGGACAGTACAAGAGCTAGGTATTATTATAGTTAGATCATTGCAATTGCTTTTCTCAAAACCCTTATCTTTTTGTTGCATATTCATCAAGATCAGTGTTGAAAGGTTACAGTTTATAACAACTACTTTGTTATACTATAAATAAGGCTGAAAAAGAATGTTTTTCATGGGCCTGCACACAGAAGTTTGCACATATCATTTGAGGATGCATGTACAGAGCTGTAGCAGGGGTCACCCAGCTTTCTGTATTTACCCCTGTGTAAGGCTGTATGAAGACAATGCCCCAGGGATCTGAACACGGTCAAGTGAAGAACACGGTATATAAACCACAAAATGTTAACTGTGATTCTGCCTAGGCAAGCTGCCATGAGCTTGCTGGGCACAATCCAGGAGCCACACCACTGTCTTGTGGAGCCCTGTTCCCAAAACTCTCTCATGACTGCTGAGACACCATGTGGCACTGAATCAAGCCATCTCTCTGGCTAGAGCAGGCTTGGAGGAGCCCATCCCTGAAGCAGGGCAGGGCACACTCCTGTCTGTTGGGTCTGTGAAGGCATATTCATATGTTCCTGTACCCAGTGGAACTCAGCATTGGTAGAACTGACCCTCATTTGTCAGAGCTAGCAGAGGTATAAAACTTACAGATGAATAAAAAAGCCAAAATTACAATGCTAGAGTAGGGTTATTAAGGCAGCAAAGGGTGTCTCAACATGAACTAAAATCCAAGGAAATTACACAAAGTATTGCTACAAATCCCAAATTAGCTTTTTTACCCCGTAGCTACTGGGAGACAGTAATTGCATACAGGGTATGTACAGAAGATTATACAAACAAATTTAGAATTGAAAGTATTAAGGAATAACTAAGGCAATTGAAAAGGATTCTTCCTGACAGAAATACATTATGCATTCTTTAACATATCATCATACATTAGACTTTACAAGATAGCTTTTAGTTAAAATGCGCTAATAAAAAAGTGACAGCAAAATGCTATTATGGAATGTGTGAGTGAAACCAACGGAGCTCTTACATATGGTTTGGCAAGGGCGGTACTACATTATTTACAGTTTATAATAGATTTTGTGATGTGCCTTTTATTCACGACACCACAAAATCACATGACAGAACCATATAGCCACAAGTGAATCTTCCAGATGCACACAAACAGCAAAGCCTAAAGTGATATGCAAAGGTTCTGGCGGGGTTTCTGAGAGGATCTGAAATGGAGCTCAGTGAGTGTCAATAAAAGGCTTCTACTACTTTTGCCTCTCTTACTACATGAAAAAAAGGTCTCTTACAGCTTTAAAATGAAGATATCTCAATGTCTCAATGTAAATATTGCATTTCCAGTCATTTGTGAAAAATCCTTTATGTTTTTTGAGTGAAACAGTTTTTCCAGATATTTACAAAGCCAAAATACAAACCCAGTTTTAGTATATGTTGGGATTTTACAGACCACGAAGCAAAATCCATCGTAAAAGCATCTGCATGTAATTATTGAAAGAAACCTCAGTTTAATTGTTGCATTATTTTCATAGAGATGAACTTGCTGCTTACTTATAGTATTTGTAAGAGGTCATTCAAGCCCTCCATGTAGGCAAGCAGGAGTTTCCAGATTCAAAACAGAAATCCAAATAAAAATAGTGAAGCAGTTTTGCTTAGTTTGGAACATGCATAGAAATATGTGTGTGTAGAAGAGACTTCAAATTAAGATGTGGAGCAAAGCTCAGTAATAACTGAAGACATAAAAAGAATGAATGTTCACGTATGCCTTAGGAAAAGTCCACAGAGTGTATTTTTGCTTGGGTACTGACTTGGAGATGCATTATTTCTGGCAGCTTAAATCCTGATGTTTTCAAGAAAAAGTAATTTATTTCTTGGAAATAAACCTTTTTAGAAATAAAGAATAATAAACATCAAAGAATATTTACCCCATCGATTTCTCAATCCCCTGGGAATAACCTATGAGATCTCAAAATATGGTTAGTCGCTCAGATCAAAAAGAGTAGCCATATGTTTCTCACTATTGCTAATTACAAAGAAGACTAAATTACTGAAAAAGGCCTTAAATTTAAACAATTCCAATAAAAATAAGAGCTGGTTTATTGACAATTATGTGCTCTTAGGTACAGCTGAAATTCAGTTAAGCCTTTAAGGTATGGCTGTTACTAACAAAATCAAGTAGTGCCTTAGTCATGGACTGAGACTCCACTGTGGGAAGAGTTCTGTGAAGCTTGGATAAACCCCACAGTCCTGCCTCAAAAATCATCTAAGGATAAGACAAAGGAACAGATGCAGACAAATGAGTTCAGGAAAACTAGGCAATACCAAATTGATTCATAAAAAGTAGTGATAAAGGTCTCTGCAGGCCAATAATCTAGCATGTGCCTAATCAACCACAGAGATCAAGGAAAGAGGATTCTGACTGTAAAGAAACCACATCCTGTCAATGTTTGTCAATAGCTCCTCCCAAACATAAGGAACAAAGCTGGAAGAGGAATGTAGACCCTTGTTTTAGAATTAGTGAGTATAAGCTGCTGAGAGCACCATTATGTTTCTGTTAATATCTGTAGGCCCAGAATGGAAACTGAGGGAGAGATACTAAGCAGGATAAGGATACATCATCTGAAAATTGAAAGAGACTTTGTCGATCATTGTTTTGGTAGAATTTGGCCTTGGATGGAACTAGAGGAGAGAAGCTCAATTTTTCATTCAGTGAACCTGTAAAGTAGGAGGTAAATAGGGCACTTGCTGGAGAGACAAGGGTGGGGAGGTGACTGTGGGATAAAGTGAAGCAGGATTGTACTGAAAGAGGAAAGTGCCAAAAGCCATAGGAAGAGTAAAGGATAAAGTGGAAGAGTGAGATGAAGGGATGGGACTGCTGAGGAAAACAGAGTTCTGAGAAGTGCTACAGCATCTCTGCCTCAAAGGTAAAGGAAAGCTGTGGAGAAGAGAAAACAAGACAAAGCAGAGGCCTTTGCTGATTTCCTCTCCAAAGATTTCAATGAGATGCCATCTGAGTGGAGAGATAAGTGGATACAGGAAGATGGGGCACTTAAGGAGCAAGTCAGAGAAAAAGTAAGTCAGGAAAAAATTGCTGTAATAAAGTAGATTTGCTCTGAGCAGTGTTACTTAGGAAAATGGAAAAACTGGGAGAGAAAACACATCTCTAATACAGGAAGGCTTCCAAACCCCAAAGTCACAGTGTGCTGTGCAAGATCAGGAAGAGAGGAAAAGAGCAGTGGGAGTGAGTTAGAGTTCTGCTGTCAGGGAAGGGATAAAAACAAAATGAAGAGTGGAAGACAGGGAATAACACAGGCAGGAGTTATCAGATCAGAGAGGGAGGGAACAGACTGTGAGCAGAGAGCTGTGAATTTGCTAGTCAGGTTTACAGATTGTTCTGGCCTCAGCTCAAGAAGTGGTTTATTTCTGTGCAGCTAATGACAAAGTCCTATCAATGCAACCCATCAGACCTTTAATTATCTTTCCCTGAACACCAAGTCCCAGGCTTGATTTCTGTGCCACCTTTGGGAGGTCAAAGTTAAAGAACAATAGTTTGGTAAACAGCCATTTGACACTGTTTGCCTGGTCCAAAAATGTATCAAGTAATACAGTCGAGCTTATATTTGGAAGAAAAATTCTTTCTTACATTGAAACTTTATAGAAGCACAGCAAAGCAAACATGCTTTAATAATAAACAGATAATTAAAACCACTTGAAACACATGTATGTGTTTTATTAGTGACTAAAATCAATGGTATGTTGCAATTTAGTTATGCGGGCTGATTTAGTATCATGTTATGTACCAGTTACACAGACATGTGCTATGGGCTTAGTCATAAAAGTGTGGAATGCACCACTAACAAATTCAATTTTTTGCCCTTAACTACTCACAAAACTCCTCTTCTTCTAAAGGGAAACCACACAACATCTCTTATAAAGGGCTCAGTCAAAAGGAAAGCCAAAATAAAGACAGTCCTTAACGGCCCACTGGACCCTCACTAAAACTATGTATTTTGGGGGAAAAAACAAAGAAAAGGAAAAGTCGTTACGAAAGTTCACCCCCATCCTTAGAAGAAACTGCTGTTCTTAACAGAGCTCAAATATTGCAATGGGATATCCATGTCATTTGGAAAAGCTGAATGTGTGAGTGTCTAAGAAAATGCTGACAGTTACTTTTCCTGTCATTCTGGTTAAAGAAGCAAAGCACATGGCTGGCTCAATAGTACATTAAAGATTGTGCTCTTTAGCTTTGTATTGGAAAATGAATTTTCAAGTTACTCATTAATTAGGGCAGACATCTGAAGAAATAGGTCTTCCTTTGGAATGCAGTGTCACTAATGCCAAGAAAATTAAAGCTGAGGCATTTTTACAGATACAAACCCAAATGCCCTGCCTTGGCATGCTGCCCTAGGAATCCTTCAGCTGCCACGCTGCCTCATGGGAATTGTAGCTTCAGTGACTCAAGCCTGGTACTCCCTCACTGGCTGAACATCCATTATAAATGTCCTTGAATGCCCTGTGTCAGCCAGTCCCTCTTGCACAGCAAGCCAGAAAGGAGACGTGACCTTGCTACATCAGGGATCCAACTTCAGAGGAGAAAAGGGCCTCTGAATTCTAACCCTACTGAAGCATTATGGCAAATGTATGCTAACATCAAATTGATCCCAAAATAAAATATATGGCTAGAAGAGACCTTCTAGTTGTCTGTATACTGCTCCAACAGCATTTTATATAAAAACATTGAATGGCTTATTGTGCTTCAGACATGATCAAATACTTAGATTAAACCAGATTCTTAAATCTACAGTGATTGTACACTGGTCACTGGCCTTATCTTTCCCTGTAGACCACTTTTTTCCATGGGGGAAATCAAGTGGTAAGTTTATGAGCAGTGTGTGAAAGAAAAATTACTTTTATTTTGCTTTAAAATATGTTTGTATATTAGAAATCGAATGACTATGAGAAATAAATTACACAGGAAGAGAGCACCATGGAAACTACTCATCCAATTGATGTTGGCTTTTGGTGGAAAGTAATCCAGTGCTACCCACTATCCATGAATCTGAAGATCTATGGTGTCATCAGTTATTAAAATTTACTCTGAAACTGACTACATACCTCATCTAATTCTGACCCTCACTGTGCAAAAGTCTGTATTGACCTGAGAAATGTCAGACCTGCTCTCCTAAATTATTTATGATAAATAACCTTATTTTAGTAAAGGTATGTAACTACATAAATGTTTAAATATTGTAATTAATTTAAATATATTTAGTTAATTTCTGATATAGGTAAGGCATTATCCTTACTCAAATCCAATTAAATTGGGATTTCCTCAGACCAATTTAGGTGGTATATCTGAAGAAGCTTATAAACCATGCTTGCTCTGATGTGGATAACATGGGCAGCTTGCCTGTAAGTATAACCTCTGAGGAGGCACAGTGTTAGAGCATAAGGAGAGTCAAAACTTAGAATATTTTGATTTAATGTATACTAATGTGTGAGATGTGCTAACGAGGCAGTGTGTATATAAAGCATATTTAGCTTTTCCCTGTGCAAAATGCCTGAAGTTGATCTCACAGGAAGGTTGTGAAGAAGATCAGGGCCTGCAGCATTCCTGGGGAAAAGGGATAACACGAGTTGTTAGAACTGAGTTATAAACATTGTATTGCTGGTTTATTTAGGTAAGGAAGGAGTGCCCCTAAGCAGTAAAAAAAATTTGGCAGTCCCCTGTGTACTATTGGCTCCTTTCAAAACTCAAGTGTTATTGTTCTCTTTTTAAAGGGTAAGGCTTCATTTTGTCCTTGAAATGATCATGTTTCAGGGGATGCCAGCAGTAACATAACAGCAGCAACAATGACAAATCCTGATCAGTCCTTTCTTAAAGGTGTAAACAAATGTGTTACAGTGAAAGTTAGTTTAATGAGCTTCAGAAATTTATTGAGCCTAGGGGATTGGTCAAGTTAGGCTTATCATTTAGTTTGGTGTTTGGCACCCAAATCATGGAATATGCTTAGGAGTTTTACTTGGGCAGCTTTTAGTAAAATTTTAAGCATTTCGCAGTGCAGCAGCCACGGGAAGGATTGAATCCTGGAATATCCCACCTTTCTGCTCTTCAAGCCCTTCACCATCAGTTTCTGGGGCATAATGTTTCATAGGAAGAGAGAAAAAGAACAACATTTCCTATCTCATGGCAGGAGAAAATGAGACCACCAGTGGCTAGGATCCAAACCTGTGTTAGGAGAAACAAACATCATCCACTGTGAGAGAGGCAAAGGACTGGAATCTGAGGCAGTGGAGATGGTGAACTCCAGCTCAAGCAACACCTACTGTGCACTGTCTCGTCTCTCTTTGCCAGCAGCAAGATGGGGAAAGAATTACAAAAGCAGTCTTTAGCCTATATCAAACTATATCAAAACACCTACACTCACAGTTTAATTTAACTTAACTCTTTCTGAGGCACCAGGAACTTGATTCTTTCCTCTAGCAGAGCTCTGGGGCAGTAGTCTGCAGCCAAAAAGGTGTAGTAAGAGTTTGAGCATGTCCTGCTGCAACTGTGCCTGCCTCAGGCTCCTGAATCCCTCATGAATGGCTCCATCTGCTTCTTTTGGGGTGCATCTTCTCAGCCTTTTTTAGGAGCTGCTTTAAAAAAAGTTACTAGATACAAATCCTGAACTTTTTTCTCTCATATCCCTGATACTGGCTAATCTAATGTGGGTTACTCTCCTCCTTCTTGTGGACAAGAATCACACCTTCATTAGAACTGGTGCAAATATCCCACTGAGAAGTTTTGATTTTGACTGACATTGATGAAAATGGCATGACAGGAAATCCCTGATGAACTCTAGTTGTCACCTTTACTTCACAGGCACTGAGGATTCATATTGACTCAAAAACAGACTAGCTCATAGGCTGCCTTCAGGATGTTGCCAGATGATAATTTTTTAAATTACTTTTGTAACGTAAAAGAGCTGCACTTTATGCTCGTTCACAGTGTACCTTCTACTAAATTAACCCAGTGGTAAGCAAGTTTCTACTAATTAATAAGATAAAAAACTCCCAAGCTATCTCAAATGGTACACTATAGATCCTATAAATTTCCTAGAATAACTGGGGCTTACTTTTATGTAAACAGCATTATGAACCTAAGGGGATGAGCAACAATATGAACTAGGGTGTGAGTTTGGGAATCAGAGCACTGAAGGTGGAACAGTTTTACACTAGCAATGTGAGAGAACAATCAAGCACTGCAAAGCTTGTAGAGTTAACTTGTGTTGAAACTTGGATAGATTTGAAAAGGACTTTAAAATTATGAACTCTAGTTGTAGGTTTTGAAAAACCAGTAATTCCCCAGAACTTGTGGCATAGAAATGAAAATACAGAAAATCCTTGAATGGAAAAATAATAGACAGGATCAAAGGAAAATGAAATTTATTCTATAACTCATGATTACTATTCTTCAAAAATACTTTCCAAGATTCTACAAGTTAGTCTAACGTCCACCGGTATTTGAATCAAAGTACATTTTAGTAATAATGTACATGTGTATAACCATCATAGTAAAATTAGATTTTATTTGAAAACACTGATTAACAGTTTAACATCTGAAGGGCCGCAGTGGCTGATACAGTTTTGTTTATATTTCACGCCAAAGAAAATTTGTTAGGCTGAGTTGCCATGTTTTTTGCATCTGGATTTTATGATGTTTGTCTTTTTAATGGCTGTATATAAAGCTGATTCCAGTATTTGAGATTCTGTCTAAATGTAATTAGCTTAAGTGCTTAGAAGATGAAAGTTTATTTGCTTTATACTGGATTAAAGTGTAAGTAGCAAAGGTAGCATGAACAGACTGTGTAAGTTACCTCCAGCTATTCAAGTTTCAGAGATCTACATGCCAGCAAAGGACAGTGGTGGCCAGAAGGTCTAAGGATGTTTGAAATTATTAAATTTGCCCTAAGAAAACATCAAACATGTTCATGGACTACAAAGGTTAAACGAAACCACAGCTTGTATAATGATTTGTCTGATCACATTTCTTAGAAAAGTTATCACATATGCATATCGTGCATTGGTGCTTCCAGTTTGAGCAGCATTATAACTGCATAAACTTACTGCCAGATTTTCTCACCTTCTGCAATGAAGAATTCAGTATAATTCTCACCATCACAAGAGCTGAAGGGTAAGAAGAGGGAAATGCTCAGGCAATTACTGGTATTAAATTCCAGTGATTTGTATGTACTATTAGAAAGCAGGAAAGCAGATATAACAAAAATGATGGTTAAGACCCAGACATTGGCAACTTAATTTTGCTTTTTATCAATCATATGTTAAAGTGCTAAATGAAAATAAGATTAAAATGATCAAATGCCAAAGCAGTTCCACATGGCAAAAATCACTGTTGATCATTAGATATGGAAAATATACAATAAGATAAACCCCAAACCTGTAGGCAGAGACTACTGGCAGATGGAACACTTATCTTTTCAAAAGAGATAAACACGCATGCTTGGATGTTATTCTTTATTTAAAAAAGCTAATTACATTAGTTTTAACACGCTGGAATTCATGTAAAACATGTAGTGTCTGGTAACTGCTTTGATTTCTCTATAGTGCTATTAAATCTTGGCTAATTTATAACTTTTGATTTGTTTTCTCCCCACTTTGGTATTGAAATAACCTGCAACTTTTACATCATACCAAATGACAAGTGATGTGACTATCAGAATCCTCTGGTTTGTCCTTCTGAATGTCTGCACAGACTTCTTATTTCCATTGAGGCAGGATGCTGTTAATGCTGAAGGGCAAGAATTTGCTGATCACAATCATTTTTAAATATACCACATTTCAATTTTTTATGAGTGTGGTCAACATACTAGACAAGATTCTATTGATGATGCAAGTCAGAAGAGAAATTTTTTAGCTCCTAAAGCAACATCCAGCATATATTTTTATCAAAAACAATGATATTTTGATGAGATTTTAACAATGAAAATAATAAAAAGCTTAAACATTATATTAACATACATTAAAGTGTATTTTTATATGACTTAATTTTTATATTACTTAATTTTTATGGAATGGTGTGTAATTGTAGCTGGCATGTGTAAGAATGTGGTGGTATCAGTCTGCTTGGTTTCTTTAGCTGCATCAGAAAATATAGATCCTCTTCTTTGACACACTTAGATAATATCTATAGCAATAAATAAAACAGGCCCCATGGTTAAGTGTTGTGACACAGCTCACATCTTCATGGTTGAATTCTCTTGGTATCAGAAGCCAAATCCAGGCTCTGTGTTGATAATGTTCATTGCCCCAGATGCAGTTTGGGAGATTAGGGTTTTTTTTTTGGCACAGACTAAAATTGTCCCAGGGATTGTGCTAAAAGTTTACATCATGGCTGATCACATAGATCTGCAGCCTGGGCTTGAGTTTGGTTCACCAACACAGCTATAATTCTGTAGTTTTCACTGTAAAAATAATGGATACTCAAATATTTGTCAATCCTCTGCACTCTGAGGATTCAGCAGAGTCAATGGAGAATATTAATTTAACTATGTAAAAATTAAGAAATATAATGTTGATTCTCTGGGTGTTACACTGCACTGCAGATTAAGAAGCATGAATACCCAAGTTGCTCCTAATTTTTCTCCACTTTTCATACTGTAGAGCTATTTTAGGGTGTTTCCTCAGAAGATGAAAGAGGCTGGGTAGTATCTTGCATCTTTTCTGTAGCTGCTATGGATGGTCATCTTCTGTGCTTCTCTGTTAAATTAATGGCACCAGGGCAACCTCATTAACCACTTTCAAGCTCCATGTTTTCCCAAGAACTGTTTCACAATGAAAACCATGGAAGATCATGAAGATGAAAGGCCTCACAAAATTATTGTCTCACTTGTAAAAAATGGGAAGAAGCTCAGCTACTTGAAGCTAAAAGTAACTCATTACATCAAGTACCTTTCTGTGGCTTATCCAGTAGAGAATCTGCAGGTAAACTCCAAGTGTTGCATTTTACCCCTCTCTCCAGCTGCTGTAGAAAATAGACAGAATAACTTGAGACCAAGCATTTTTTAGAATGTGACCACATCACTCACATGATGCTGACCCCTGGCCTGGATTCTGCTGAAAGCTGTGAGAGTGAGCACTGCACATCCCCAGGTTGCTCTAAGACAGAAAAAAGAAAATCAGAGTTTACTGTCTCATGGGGAGGATGAAAGAGTTAATATTAAGCATAATTAGTACAAATGCTAGTGATAAAATCCTCACCTTGTAGGAATCAATGGGAAACACATGCTTAAAGGTCACTAAGACTTTTCTATATCTTATTTTTTGGCTCACAACAGTTACTGATTTCCTGCTCTATTTTCTGAACAATTATATAATGAACCAACTACTGTACTCGTTATCTTCACCCTTGGAAAGCATTTTCATATTTTTAAAAAATGCAGGAGTTTTTTTCAGTATTGGTATATGCTTTTTTTTTTCACAATAGCTTGTCACAGGAAGCAAAAAGAAAGAAGTATTAAGAGAACTGTAGGCAAGGATCCCCCTTTAAAATGCCAGATGATCATCATTATATTTACTAGATGGACTTAATTTTCAGATTTTGGAAGGCAGAAATTTGGCTGAAAATTAGGGATCTGTTTTATCTGTAAGCAACAACCAGAAGTGAAGAAGGTACAGCAGAGTGGAAGGTGAAGTCTCTCTGTCCCCTGAAGAGGTGGAAGTTACAAGATATGACAGGCAGATGACTTAGCAGGAAAGTCCTGAGAAGGTGCAAAATAAGAAAAATAAACTTTTACACTAAGGGGCTCCCAAACTTATGCCTCGTGTTTAATAGAAAGAAGGAAGAAATACATGGTGTAAAAATCAATTATACAAAATAAACACAAAAAAAAAAATGAAGCTGCTGGCCTGTAATCCATATTTAGTGTACAGCTGAGTCCCTTGAGTATTTATGTTTTACTGTGGATTTATGCACAGTATTTTTTTAGCAGAGCAGAGTCTGTCTCGGCTGGTAAAAATGGCATTTTTTTTTACCCAACACATATAATATTTCCTTTCAGAAGTTAATTAAAGACAGATTTTATTTGAATCAACAGATCAAAACCAGAAATATTCAGAATGTTGTGTAATATTTATTGATATTCCAAATAATGACTATAGCAGTATAGAAAAGAAAACATTTGGTGAAAATGGTCTTAGAAGAACAGAATCCTAGAATTGTAAAATAGTTTGGGTTGGAAGAGACTGTAAGATCAAACAGCTCCAACCTTCTGCCATGGGCAGGGAGACTTCCCACTATCCCAGGCTGCTCAGAGCCCCATCCAGCCTGGTCTTGAGCAGTGCCAGGGATGGGGCAGCCATACCAGCTGTTGCAGAGAAGATGAACCCTAAAAGCATAAAACAGGCAGCATTCACAAAAGGATGTAACAAAATTACAGCAGATGGTATTGCATATGCAGATGGTATTTCATCCTTTGTGTTTCAGAAATACACCTGATATCCATTGTGGCCTGGGTGTAATCTCACATCCCATGTTGGCTTTGAGATGATGTAGGAATGAACTACCAAAGGGAACTCTTTCTGCTCATAACTTGACATTTCCTCCTGTGCCACATCCAGCAATTAGATAACTACCCAATGATCTAGACCAGGGAACTGACATACCTGAATTTCATTTTACTTATAAGAATTCCAAAAAGTGAAGTTTTCTTGGTTTGTTTTTGGTTTTTTGGTTTGGTTTTTTTTAGTCCAGTGGTTGTATTTGCTGGTGCTGCAAAGCCCTTTTGCTGTATATGAGGTGCCTGGCCCAGGTATACTTTAATGCAATGTCAGCATGGGGGATCATGTGAGAGCATATTATCAGCAGCATGGAGATTGCTATTGGGCTTTTTGGCAGCATGTCCTATCAGATGAAATGAAAGCATTTGTAAGACTGAGATCTGAAGTTTGTTGCACTCAAAGCTCTGCATCCTCTGGAATAACTGGTCACATTCCCTTCCTGAATGTTTGCTTTTTTTCCCTTCTTTGTGACAGCTCTAGCAGAGTACAAAATGGTCCAGTGAACTGACACAAGAGATTGTTTTTTTTCTTTTGGTGGATTACTTTTCCACTGGAACAGCATTTTAACCAATACTCTGCTAACTCACACATAGGTCACTGGGTTGTTGGGTCCAGGCAAGTGGCACGGCAGGGAGCATGTGAAAGAATCTCTGCAAGATTAGCACAACCCCATTTGAGGGTTGCAAGTGCAATTTCATGACATTAGATGTAACTTCAAACTACACTAGAATAATCAAACTCTCTTTCAACTCACAGTGAATAAGAACATGTCCTTTAATTTCAGCCTCATGCAGTCGCTTCCTGCCAATTTAGACAAACATCTTACTTAAATTATTTCTTCTAGATACATTGAAATAGTAGAACACATTCAAATAAATCCCTGATGATTCTACCACCCATCCTTAGGTTTATATTCCAGTAATTGCTCTTAAATATGAGAGCTGTTAACACTGAGAATTCCTGATTTCTTTTCTTTACAGCAGCAACTGGAAACTCCAATCAAGGAAACAGGCTAGATGCTGCATGAGTAGGCATTTTATGGAGTTTACCATGAAGATAAGATTGAGTAAAACAGCAGATTGTATGGTCCCTTAAGACTGCAGTCTTTGAAGCCTTGTCTTCTTCTCAAAACATGTTTGCAAAAGCTGTGAATCCTCATTACAGAAGGTAGGGAGACTACGAAACCATTCAGTGCTCTACAAGGATCAGAAGATGAAAATAGCATGCTTTGGGGAAGAAAGGTTTTCTGTGAAAGAATTTTCCCTCAGAAGAGCGTCAGTCTGTCAGGAATAATGTCTTTATAAAGAGGAAGGTTTTAACTAGTATTAAAAAATATTCTAATCCCAAACTAGATTATGCTAATCTGTCACATTGGTTTTCCCATTTGGTAAGTCCTCACATACATATGTATTGGTTGCTCAGTCTTAGCTGAGAAGTGTTAATTCATTACTGAAAGCAGAAAGGAACAGCTTCTTAATGTACTTGCTTAACCTGGTATTTACCTTAAATTCTGAAAGTAATTTAACCTGTCAGGTTTGACTTGGCTTTGAAAACACAATCTTCATATGAGAAATGGTTTAAGAGATGCTAATTTTCAGATAGTAGCTGCTCAGCTGAGAAATTTAGCATGTTCTGTGGTGTCTACAAGGCTGTTTAAGACAAAATCAAACCAAGAGGCCAGTTGAAGTCTCTGCTAAGAAGGAAGCTTTAAACTTACCCATTTGTTATCTGAAATAGGATAAATTATCCATACACTCATAGCTACAGTGGAGAGATGAAGTAGGAAACTCTCATGTGTGACCTCTCAGCAGTTTGGTCTTACACAAAATCTCACCTCCCAAATGCCTGGGCCATGGCTCTGCTCCACCACCCTTGGAGCTGCTACAGCCTCATGAGATCAGCATTCTGACTGCAGCCTGTCCTTGCCCCCCTCAGCCATTTGTGTGTGTCTCTAGCTTAATCATCTCATAGCCTGTATCTCTGTATCTGGTAGCAAAGAACATCAGCGGGGTTTCTTTGAAGTCAGAGCATTCGTTGAAAAGAAAAGCTAGGTAGGAAAGGCCATGCAGAGCTATCCTCACAGAAATAGCCCTTCAGGAGCACCCTGGAGTGGAGTGTTCTGCAGGCTGAGAGAAGCTGGAAGGAAAGGCCATACTCCATGTGTTTTAGGAGAGCATAGCTATGGATTCATAGTGGTGTAGCTGGAACTGTAATAAATCATCCAAGGTAGATGGAATGTATTGCATAAAATGACTGTAGTTTTTCTCTGGCTGTGCAGGGAGTCTGGGTAATTGGTCCAGACTAGACTCCTCACTTTAAGGCAGCTATATTTCGGTGAGATAAATCCCATCTGCAGTTTCTCACTTCCTCCAGGGAGCTGAGTGAGGTTGCTAAGCTGGGGGTAAACTCAGCCCTTTTGAAGTGAGAAGAAAAGCTGCTGAGTCCATGAGCTTCAACTAAATAAAACAAACACAATTATTCAATTCTAGACTTTACTGTAGTAACGAAATGATAGTTATATGTGTAGAATAGCTAATAACTATGTAGCCAGTAAGTAAAACAAGCTCAGCCACCACTTCAGAAAAATTGTTGTATTACTGTCTGCTTCTTAGCTTAACTTTAATATTTGTATTCTTGCCTTCTAGGGATATATTTTAAGCTTTACTATCACTCTGAGAGCTTTCCCAGTGACTAGAAGTAATTGTGAGCTTCATGGAAAAGATGTATTTATAAACAAAGTATTAATTTTAATACTCTTTTGTGAATGCCTGAATAATTATCCTGAATGGACTAGAAACTGCCAGAAGGCAGGGCCAATCTTGGTCTCAGACAGGGCTTTGTTGCAGCACGGAGTATTGAATAGGGTCAGGTTTGGGGTATAATCACCTGTTCAACCATATTGTGTGCCTCTGTGGGCATCCAATAAAAAATATCCCAAAAAATGATGCCCAGTCAGAGGGAGCAATAAGCACATCATGGAAGACTCTTGCAGAAACTTTAAGCGTAGATCACATCCTAGCTTAGAGCACACTATGTTGTTTTACATAATCAGAAAAAAGGTTTCAAATATTTTGAGTTGTCAAAAAGTGCTGAAGGGAAGAGAAAATGAGTGCCATGAACAGAGCAAATTGTTATATAGTCATTGCTCTTGATGTTATGCAATTGCTTGTAACATACTTCTGCCAAAATTAGATATTTCCTATACAGTGCAGTGAACTGTGTTTCCTCATTTAGAGCTTGACTGATTTTTCCTATCCCCCCTATAATGCTGAGATACTGCTCGGCTTTCTTTTTTGTTTAGTCCTCATTCAGCAAAGCATTAAAGCAGGAATCACAATCAACCTCATATCAGGATGTAGATGCTGCCATTTGTCTGAATTTCAGTGGATTGCGGTTGAATCTCCCCTTTCCAAGCAATGGGAGCACGGAGAGTAAGGCACCATTATCACTTGGTGGCACGGACTGAACCGTACTGCATTGCCAACTGCGTTGAAAGAGATTATGACAAGAAGGAAATTATGACAAAAAGGAAATCTGTATAAATTTTCTTGCTAATGGCTGTCATTGTCATCCTCATTTTCTTCAAAGTGAGGCAGTGTTCTGTGGTATCAACTACTACCACAGCTCACCTCGCAGGTCTGACTGCAGGGCTGCAATCGCCCCTCTTGGCTGCAGCACGACCTGGGAGCACTGAGCGAGTTAAACCTTACGTTTTCATGTTTTCCTGCAGTTGACTGTGACTCCACAAATGCAGGTATTGCTACTGCCCAACATGTCTAGATTGCCAGGTTTTGGTATGGAAACAAAAGTTTATCTACAGCTGTTTTATGCGTAAATGATTAGTCCTAAAATTTGACCTTTAATTTCTGCCTTTTCAAAGTGTAGTGCTTGGTCATTAGTCATTCAGCACTGATAACAAGCAAGGATAGCACTCGTGATTGTAACATGCAAAACACTCTCTTAGTGTTTCTTGTGGATGATCCCATTCTTTAAACAGCACCCCACTGATTTGTGGGTATCTTAGCTTTCAACTACATTCCAAACCTCAGGCTGTTGCTAACCTTTTATCTCTGTTCTTATCAACATTTACTACTGAGTGGCTTGAAGAAATAGATATCACAATCAAAGGGTGGTACTTCTCCCTAGATATTGATCAAAGGCATTTATTGACAGACCAATTTGTAGTAACATATGGAAACGAACCTATTTACACCAGAGACAAGGTAATTCCAAGATAGCGACATATAAACTGCAATGTTGCCTGCTGGAACTTACTTTTTGTGTTCTGCTATAACAGTTTTGTGTTCTGCTTTAAGAACTGTGCCTAGTGAAATACATCCTGTCATGAAATTCCAATAACATTGTAATACTAGGAAACGTACAAAAATTAAATAATGTGAAAAACGGTTGAGATTTTTATTTAAAAGCAAATATTCACGTTATACATGAAGATATACCTACTCAGCTATAAAGTTAATAAATTTCCTTGTATTTCCTACTGCTAGTGCATTAAATTCAATTGAAGCAAAGTATTTTTCAACATGTTATATAAATCTCTTGAAAAATGAGTTTTTTCCATTGATGTCAGCTGAAAGCTACTAATTTTAGAAATTAATTACTTGGTATACCCTCATTAAAAACTAAATTAAGATGGCATTAGATCTGAGAAAACAATTAATTCAAGGAAAAATATTTTTCGGATTTGTTTCAATTGCATCAAATTCAACGCTGGAAAACATGATTAAACTGAAAAGATATACACTCATTAAGGTGCTCAACAGAGATTAAGGCTCTCTGTGGTAATTATATTAATATAATGAAAGTGTTTGATATTTATAATTAATTTTTAAAAGAAGATGCGGTTCTCCAATCCTGTGTTTTCACTACTTGTGGTATCAGGGAAGGGCAGAGTTAAAGTTAGGTGCCAGAGTGCCCTAATCTTAATATGTTTGGATTACCATTATGTGTAACCAGACTCAAAGAAAACACTGACAATGATACTAAATTTCTTGTAGGACCAACCAGTTTTAAACAAATTATACCTAAATTAAGAAAATGTATTCACCAGGAGACTTAGAAAGACTGACCCTGTGCTCCAAAATTGTTCCGTAAGTACAGGGTGGATTTGCTGGATAATCCACTCTCTGCTTTGTGCTCGCAGCGACTGAGCCCGGGTGACAGAGGGACAGGTCACTCCTCTGCAGTGGAAGCAGCAGCAGCGTGCCCTGGCCTGGCTGAGCTGCTGCACATGGACACACAGGGAATGCAGGGAGCTGAGGGTCACCAAAGTGTCTCTGCCTGCTTCAGGGACTCTGTGCTAGGCCTGTGAGCAGAGACACTCCTTTGTCCAGAGGTGGTACGTTCTACGCAGAAGAAGTGAAAAAACGCAGGGTGAAGGGAGGATTCCCATCAAGCCTCCATGCAGGGAAGCCTCCAGGACTCCTCTGCCACCAGTCCTTCCCTGTGTCCTTTGGCTTAAGGGCCCACGTGAATTCAGCATGGCTGTTGCTGTGAAGTGCGGTTTAGCAACATTAAACTAGGCCAAAATGGCACGGGAAACACCTTCTGCAAGGCAAAGCTTTCTGAGGGCAAGCCTCTGGCTGCCCATGTAAAATAAAAGTCTGCCTGATACCTACTCAGCAAGCTGCAATATGAGGGCTTTGCAGCCATTCAAACACCTGCAAGAAAAGCAGTTCCTTAATACCAGTATTTATAAATTATTTTAACTGAGTCTGTTGGCATTATTGCATGCTGCTAGCTCTTTCCCAAATGTCAGGGACTACTTGTCCTGTTGGCAAGATGTATAGTAGAGAGAATAACTTCCTCCCCAGTCAGCTTCCACAAAACCCTGCTGAAGTGATGTCCAGCCTCCCCGTGCTCTCGTTACATTATACTCCGTATCTCATTTTGTTTCTTTCTGGCTTAATGCTTTTATTTTGCACTTTCATTTAAAATGCAATGCACTTCCAAACAGCCCAACTAATTTAAAACTTGACAGAAGTTGCGCTGGTACTCCATTCTGCCAAAGACTAAAAGCAGTATGAGAATGAAATTAAAGCTATGGATAAAGAGGGAGCTTACAAGGCAATATAAAATGGAAAAAATATGGACAGATGAACGCAAGATAAAATCTCTTTCTAACTCCTTACCAGTTGGCAGTTTTTACAGTAATTACAGTGTTACAGAAATTCCTGATTTAAACTTTTCACCGAAGATTAAAACCCCAGTTTGCACTGACTTATGAAAATAATTTCAGTTGTTATTAGCAGACTTTAATTGCACCAATATGCTTTTCACTGCTTAAAAAGGCCTTTGTTCTCTACAAATAGTGATACAAAGGTAACAGCAATACTTCAGGGGCTTTTATTGCTTGGATGCAAAATAGGAGTCCTTAAGCTTTAAAAATCTCTTCTCTCAGAGATACCATCTTTTGCCTGGAGGTAAAGGAATTAGGGGATATTTACATGATTTAAGGCTAATTTTATAGCATATTATGTTCTCTCGCTGCCATGGAATCAAATACTAGAGGATTTGATTCTCAAAAAATGTAAATATGGGTAAAATGTAATAAAACTATTGTTTGTATGGGAAACCTTCATGCTAATCTGCAATAAATATGCAATATTGGAATTGTGTAACTTGGTGGTCAGCAACAGGAAAAACAACAATAGCTGTGGGAAGATAAGTACACATGATAATGCATATGTAATTCATACTAGATACTTGGAACAAAGTCAGAAATTACATTTTAGCTTTGAAACTTTATTGTTTATGAGACAGAGAAAAATAAAACAGTCATAAAAACATTTAATAGATATTAATGAGACATTAGTAAAACCTCATAAATATAGCAGTTTAATCAAAACCACTGAAGTCATAATTTCTAAAGATAGTTACCAAATCAAGCATTTCACCTATGAATTCCAAGAATACTCAGCAACATTTTGGTGGTGGAAAATGTTCAGTCAGTACAGAGTTGAACAGTTGTTGCTTTTTTCTGAAGATAATGTTTAGCTCGAGGCAATTGTGGAGAAAGACCAGGCTGCCAATGCATGGAACTGCTGGAGATGTGGACGGGAAAACAAGGCAATCTGCTAAAAAAGAAAAAAAGTCACAGATCTTTGAGAATAAATCCCTGTGATAAATGTTTGGACCAGTTAGAGAGAGAGATGTGTTGAGAGAACTATTGAACAAGGAACTGTGGGAGGTCTAAGAAGAGCCAAATGCAGTGAATGGAGTGAAATCCCAGTGACCTGAGTGGGCAGAGTATGTGGTTAGGATGATGGAAGACAGACCAGCGAGGCTTATTTTGGACAGCCATCATTAGGAGTTTCAATCCTCAGGCCAATGAAGAACGTGGAAAGATAATATTGAGTAAGACCTAATTGCTCGTAATATGAATCACCATCAAAGGCAGAAAAATGCATTTGGCTACACGAGGTAGGAGAAAATCCGCCAAAGACATTCTTGGGTCGACAGAGCTGAGGGATAATAGCACACAGATTCTAGGATATTTCATGTGATTTTTCCTGTCTTTAGCTTTGGAATGAATTCACAGAGAAATGATTGCCTTCACTCTGGCTGGAACTTCTCAAAGAACTTTCATAAAGAAAGTTTTAAGGAAGACAGTAATAAAATGGCTAGTGGTTGCCTATTCAGAGCCATGAACTCTTCCATGAGTGCCTAGGAATGATGCAGGAAGGGGATTTCAGGTAGAGACAGAGAGGGGTCATTTTGTGACAAACGAAATATGAGATATTCTACAACAGTATAAATAGCAAAAGGATGCCAGAGCTCTCAAATTGCATTAAAGCTGTTACCAATATCCTGGATAGGAAGAATCATATAAGTGGCCATGTACCTCAACAGGGAAAACTCAGGTCCAAGTCCTTCAAAACTCCACTATTAGGAGGAGGGTTTTCCTTTTTTTTTTTTTCCTTTTAATACAGTGGGACATTTAATACAAAGGGACATTCCTTTGCACCTTTGCAAAGGAATTCATATGAGTGAAGATTTCTAAGAACTAAGACTTCGATGAGAATCTTGACAAAAGACAGAGATATATCTTATTTGTCCTTAGTTGAAATAGTCATTGAAATGAATAGAGAATTAAAAAAACTGCCAAGGCCGGATGGAATTGTCTAAAACATGTCTGCCCTTATATTCATTTTCTCAGAATTTCATCACAAGCAGATATTCTTCAAATAGTTAGAAGCTGAAAAATGAAATGACATCTTGCAACAGATAACATGGAGCAGTTTCTTGGTTTAAGTTTAGATTTGTCTGTCCAGTAATGAGGCTCCCTACATGTGGTTGTCTCCTATTCATTCCAACAAATCTATTTCTGCCAGGCACTTCCATGATGAAGTAAAGGATTTAGTAACTTGTGTGACAGAAAATGTTACAAAAGTAATCTTTTGTTGCAAAAAACTGTTGCACCCACTTTGTCAAATGAGCCTAGTGCACGACCAATAGTGCCACCAGCATCTAAATGAGCAAGTTTGCATCAGAGTAGTTTGTGGGTCAGATTTTAAATAAACCTCAAATATGCAAGCTATAAAAACCTGTGCCAAAGCAGCTCTTACTTTTGCTTTAAAATTCTTGTACTTAATATTAATGCTTTCAAGCCACAGGCAGTAAACCTTTAACAAAATATACTGCACTTTCTGAGTGGTCAGATTTCCAGGCAAAATGTAAAGCTGACACTATTCATACAAAATTTCTAGGCTGAGGTTGAAACAGCAACAGAACCTGTTACATATACTCCTTTTCTTTAGTGAAACTTCTCTAGCACATATGATTTTCTATGAACACTACCCTTAAAATCCTGTAACCTATGTTTGCTGTCCAACAAAATAGCCTTTCACATTTGTCTACTTTGGGCTTCTACAATAACTTTTTTGTAAAATATAGAATACAGTTAATGACACTTAATAAGACACTTAATATGACACTGAAAATGCAAGTGTCTTCTGTCTCCAAAGAAGAGTTGAGATTTCTCTGCAAGGAAAAGCATTTTTAGAACCTCAGGATTCTTTCTACCTTTGTGGTAGGTGAGTTGACTTTATAACAGCAAAACATTTTTGCCCATTGAAAGTAGATTTTTTTATAAAAATCTTTACATGGTATTTGACTTTGTCTTTACATTCAAAATTGGGATATGTCTTAAAGTCTTTAAAGTGCCACTAAGCATTGCTGTAAGGGACTTGTCAACTAAAAAGTAGATTTCTCCTCTCCCACTGCCGAGCAAAATGTGCCGTTTGCAGAACAAACACAAGAGGGGGCGTTTAGATGATGTTGTGTCCGTTCTTTAAATGCTGCTCTATAAGCTCTGTGTAAAACACTGGCCACGAGTCATGTACTTCTCGCTTTTGACTCATTCTCACCGAGTTCCTACCAGTGTCATCTCATAACTTCTCAGCTAAATGACACTGATTTTGCTTTGGTGCCCGATACTCTAGTTAATTTCCTCTACAAGAAAGCTGATACAAAGAAATGTATATTTAATTTTACTTCACACCCACTACAGACATGCGCACCAGATCTTCATGAACTGTGAGAGAAGGCTCCTAATTTCACAGGCCACAAACGAGATCAAACTAGCAGTTAAATCATTCCACACCCCATTTACAGTCACTGATCAATTTTTCCTGTCAACCCCAACTTCTTCCCTTCTGTCACCCGCAAGCCACACACTCCCAGCTCAGCTCAGAGCCACGACCATACAGCCTTGTACTTTAAACAACATTTATGGGTTATAAGTTCCTACATTACCATGATTACTCTAGGGTTGGTGTGGCTTTTGTGAATTACACTTTAAGCAATTCTGCGTGTGGTTTTCTGTTGGGATGTGGAAGAAAGTGAGATACAGTGAAAAATGGTAGCTGCAAGTTGTATTTCTCTAATATTCATGAAAATGTTTCAATAGCTGATCTGTGATTAAGTGATTTTTTTTCCTATACTTGGTATGTTTTTATGAGGAAGTTGCAGAATTGGAACTTGCCAAAGTGCTTTGGTGTGTGACATTATGGGTGGAGTTATGGCTGCTGTGGCCAGGATGTGAGCGGGAATATATGGGCTGGAGGAGAGGTAACAGAATCCAAGGAGAGGGTCCAACTCATAGAGTATGGCTGGAGAGAACAGAACTACTTCTTGTCCTTTTATATGGTGTAAACTCCAGCCATGGTAGCTAAATTTTACTCAAGGGGTTTTGCTGTCCTTGAATTTTCTTGAGTGGGAAAATTTGATTATTTTAAAAGTGATGCAGCTCTGCTGACCCTTACTCACCACACAACTGCTGTCACTGATGAGCTGTTCTCTAAGTCAGTGCCTTTGGAATTCCCTCCATCACCAGGTGTTCTTGAAAATGCCCCCAGGTCTGCTTTCTTTCATTGTCCCTATATATTATAAAGAATATCTGCATTTTCAAACTATGAGATATTGCTATTACTTGTTGCAAGCCAGACCATGGCTCTGGCCCACTGTGAGATACAGAACAAGACAGGATTGTGCACTGACCTGCAGTCGAGGAGTTTGCTGTTTTGTGGAGCTCTTAACTTTAAAATAACCTTACTTAACAAATGTATTTGATTACTGGGTAGCAGAAAGCACCATCCTACACAAACAACCCAGGTCTCCTCAGAAGGGGTGGGAATGGAAGGATATATATGTGTGAACTGTGCAAGAAATTCATGCTCATGACCAATTTGATTTGGCTTTCTGCACTGGTTTATTCCCAACTTTGGCTGAGTACAGTGCTGAGAAGTGCACACTCCCTCTTGCTGCCATGCAGTGGCTGTGTTTTACACCTTCAGGTTCCCTTCAGATGCACACAGGGGGGACCAGGATTGTTCAAGAGCAGCCACAGATAGCAAGATGAGACTAGTGAAGGAATTGGCAACATGAATATTTGTAAGGAACTGGCCAGGCATGAAAATGAAAAAGATGAGTAATGAACAGGTGGACAGACTGAATTGAGGAACCTCACTTCAGAATTAGTCAAGTTATTGCAACGGAATGTAGAAATAAACCATGCATGCACTGGGCTTTTATTTAGTAGAACAAAAGCAGGTAAAGGAAGCAGCCTCAGGATGCTAGAATTTTGCTCTAAACTCTACAATGGTATATGATGGTAGCTATTATAGCTTTTCATTCAAAGCATTTAGAATCAAGATTCTGGACCTGAATCACCACAATTGCTACTGTGCAACATCAGTTTTTCTAAAATTTTTTTAAAAATCAAAATGCCCTGTTTCTCTTCATAATGAATAAACTGTGATGCAGTGAGATGCATGGATATCTCTGTACATGACTTAGAGACAGAATAGTTTAAAGTCTCTTCACTGGATAAAAATAGTTTTTAAAGTAATGCTTTTTAGAGCTAAAGAAATCAGAATACACAAATTATTCTGAAAATTACTCGGAAATTCTTTATCTCTCCATGTATATTTTATAAGGTGACTTGGAGAGAAGCACCTCTAATTGGCAATTGTCTGATTCCCCTCATCAAATACAACCTTTGGCTGATACACAAAGGTCAGAATATTCTCACAGTTTCAAATATTTTCCCCCAAATAAAGACTCTCCAAAACAAGAATCTGAGGCCTTGTAGTAGGCCCGAATACTTTAGTTTTCAGGTAGACTGATGATTTCTTATACTATTCTACCCACTTCAACCACTTCTACACTTTACCTTGTAAATTCAGGTTTTCAACTCATAGCTGTGCTTAGGAAGTCTATCAAGTACATCACCTGCTTAAAAAACTATGGATTTTGTCAGCAGCTTCTCTGTGTACTTGATAGCTGTTTCTATGTCTGAATTACTTCCTCTGATCTCCTGGTAGCTTGTGGTCCTGACACTTCATCCCCTCTTTGCCTTGAGCTTTTTTGGGTGAAAAAGAATGATTAAATTGCTGTCCAGCCTGTTTTAAAGTCACTACAATTTGTCTTTAGATCTGTTTTTAAGAGCTATGGGAGTGTCACCCAAGAAGGATGCTTCACTAGCAGTGAGAGTGGGCGTAAGCAGTAACAGCCAATCAACCTTTTCAGTACAATAGGGAAATTTTAACAAGGGTCACCTGAGATCCTTCTTTTGCTCCTTTTTCAAAGCTCTCTGTGTTAAGCATTTTGCCTAAACATGTGTTTTCTTTTGGGTAAAGGCACAGCTTTGTCTAAAGGGTAAGGCTCTAGTAAAGCCTGGAGTGACCTGAAATGATGACATGATGCTTGCAGAGCATTCAGAGCTAGACAGTTCTGAACAAAGCAGACATTTGAGGAAACAGCATGTGCCGTGGATCTTTGGGCTGGTAAGTATAATAACAAACACTGCAGGCAAAGTTGGTAGAAAAGGAAAATAAATTAATCTGTCCTCAGCCTAGTCTGGAGGTGGCTCAGCTGTGGAGCTCTGCAGGCACAGCCTCTCTGTGGCAGTTGATGGTGAAGTTGTCACACTGAAGGGACTGCAGCTGTGCTGAGACAGTTACCAGACTGCATGCTCCCTACAGGAGTTGTTCTGGTCTGTGAAATGTCTCTAGTTGTATTTCATATAGTCAGATTCTGAGTGGGGGATATTTCTTAATCATGATTTTTTTTTCCCCCCTCAAGTTCACAGCCAGTAAATTCCTCATTCACATTGACATGAAACATGCCTTCCAATGGTGGATATTCATTCAGATCAGCCTACAGGAATGTGGTCTTCAGCTGGAAAAAACACACTTAAATTTCTTTGAAGTACTACAGTCTGAGAAATTCTTTTCCTTTGATTATGTAAAATTGTCTCCTCTCACAGCCAAATAGCAGAGGAAGCTTTGGGCTATGGAGGTTCTGTTGGAACCAAGTCTAATGTTTGGACAATTTCTTCTGCTTATTTAGTAATAGACACAGTTGAATCAGTTCTTTGCCTCACTAACCTTCCTTTGACAAAATTTACTTGACATACTCTGCTTAGTGTTGTGCTTTGCCCCTCTTATAAACTTTTATTTCAGACTCATCATAGGTTTTATTAGTGTGGGACATTAAAGCAAGCACATTTACAGTTTCATCCTCCCATTGAGACCCTGCTGGCCTTAGTTTTTATACATCCAGTCTTAATTTCCTCTGAATGTCTCATAAGGCTGGATAGTAGATTCTTTTGAAACTCTTCTTTTACAGAGGAGAAGCAGGATAGATGATCTTTGAATCCTATCGCTACGTCAAAATATAACTTCACTTGAAAGTCTGTGCGCTTCTGGACATTTTCCCAAGAATGTTTTTGATTTATTCATGAGTGTTGTGCATTACAAACAAGTACACAACGTCAGTAAACAAATTTTCCAATTAAGTCCATGGAATTGTTTGGTGTATAGGAAATTATAACCAAGTTTTTTGTTGATTTGCTTGCCAGGGTCAACGTGGTGAAGATGGACACTTTTTTCTTCTGCATACTATATCTGTGTAATCCTGAGTTCTATCAGCTATGACAGAAAGGTATTGTGAACCACAATTAATTTCCTTTACAATAGTGTGGATAACTTCACGGCTCATTAGACTGATGATTTCATTCTGAATTGTTGGACTTGTGTAATCTTGTTTTCTCTTCAGCTAGCTTCCCAGGGTCTCATTGTCATTGCTGTGAAGCTTCAGTAATTCAATAAAATTCTCCTCATCAATCTGATGGCCATGAATTACCAAGCCTTTTCTACTCCAGTAATGTACGGTGAGTATTGTTTTGTACAGTGAGCAAAACTGATTTCCCAGCTAATATTTTAGCTTTCTCTATCCTTCAGACATGCTGGAAAATGTGGTCTTTGATATTTCAAAAAGCAAAAATGATTTGGTAACAATTTAAACAAATTTTGGCCCGGAAGGATAGACATATGGTGGGACTTTGGCACAGAAGTGAATTTCTTTTCCTCCCCTCCACCACTACTGGCTCCATTCCTTCTGCTGCTGCTTTAGGTGAAGCTTTGTGTCAAGTGGGACAGCTGTGACACCAGAGGTAAGGCACCCACTGCTCAGCTAACCCCTTATTGGATGGTGAATTTGTGATATCACAGCAAAGAGCTTACACAGTTATGGAGATGTACAAACCACTGAGGAATACCTAGGAAGGTATTTTATGAATATTTTTGTAAAATAATGGTTACAGCCATTTCTGGTAATTGGAAGTTTGAAAATTTTTTGCTTGCCTAAGGCTGCCAAGATACAATATTGTAACATTATTCTGAGCTGTACCAGAACACAATACTTTCATGAATGACATTAAGGTGGTTTGCATTCAGATGTTTCCATCTCCAAGAAAACAGCATGAAAGATAAAGGGAAAGATGAGAAAAAGGGAGAACCAGAAGAGACAATTTTCAAAATAAAGAATGGAAAATCACATATATACTGTGGTTCACTGCTGTTAAACATTCAGCTAAGAGGATGCGTGAATTTTTATTTCACAGATTTCATCAGAAACTGAACTACAATTGGTACATGGAGCCACAAGCCTGTCATGCATACCTTTGTTAGAAATGGCAGGTCTGCTAATATGTGTAGACTTTAAATTAGAAGGGGAGAACAAGACTCGCCATGGCTCTTTCATCTGTGTCTCAGTTCTATGACTGGGCATTAATTTATGATTATCACAGAAACTTTTAACAAAGATGAATAAATCCAAGATTACAAATACTCAGATATTGTAGTGAGGGCTGCCTAACATGCTAGGGGACGAGTCTAAAACCAACACCTCATTTCACTGTCATTTGTGAAGAGCAGAATAAAATAAATGCTTAATTACAAAAATATTTATTTGATAATATTTGAACTAAAACACCTTCTTATATGATATGAATTGTACAGGATTATGAAGATAATTTCAGTCTGGTAGGTTTCATGTTCTGACAAAACTGTATCTTAACATCACCTGTCTTTCACTGTCATATTTAAATACTGGAGAGTTTCCAGGAGGAGCTGGTCAAAAAAGAAATAATGACTGAGAAGAGAGAAGGGTTTGGGCCACACACTCTAAGCTTTTATGTCATAGAGCAGATCCTGAAAATATAGTCTATGATGCATAAAAAACCAACATAATAGATACATGATCTCTAGAATATTTCTGCATTGTGCTGTGTTGAATAATTGTGACTAACTCTCAAATTTACATACTAAACATATAAATATATTACTGTATTTTCATATTTAATGCATATTTAAAAACCTGACTACATTAATAATAATGTTTATTGAGAATAAACATTCATTTTATAGAGTTTATTGGTAAATATATTCTATATATATAAGAATCCAACAAACCATAGAGTGTAATTTGTATATTTAAGTGTAACTGTAACCCTTTTTAAATATGTATCAGCTAAACTGCCATTGTTTAAATATTATTTTGAACTGTATCCAATGTATACAGTGGCAACAGCAACACGGCACCATCAAGTTTATTAGAGCACCTGAATTCTTCCAAACTCATTATCCCTGCCCCAAAAATCATGAGTATCCAGCCATTGGCTTTATCTTCACCAAGACACAAATGAACAACACAGAGCTGACTGGGTTAATGGAGGCTGGTTAATGATATCTACACCACACCAATTTCTGCTCAGTGCTGCTGTGATGTGGTCTATGACCATTGATTGTAATATTCTACATGAAGGTGTGTACAAAATGCTCCCATGGAAGAGAATTTGGGCGTTATAGCACATCCTAAGGATGGCTGGCAAGAAGAATGTAAAAGGAATTTTTCAATTATTTATTTATTGCCCAGTAAATTGCTGGTATTTTAAATGCAAATACCCACAGACATTCTTCCTTTTATGTTCCATTGTGTGACAAATCCATCCCAGGCTTTTTCTTTTTCATAACAGGGAAGAGACTGAGATTTAGTGCAGGTATAAACCTTCTGAAAAAGGTTTATATGCCAAAATATAGCCAAAAAATATGGGCTTATTTGTATTAGATCTTTTGTAATTATTGAAGCTGTCTTACAATCATCATGCTCCAACATAGTACATTTTATTTATTGGAAATTCAAGTATTTGAGGGTACAAGACTTCTCAAAGGGCAATGCAGGTCACTTGTGTTTCCCCACAGAAGACTGTATTTAAGGCAATACTCAACACTAATTTCTGGGTGAGGTTTAAATGTTTTTGACTTATAAAGCTTGTAGTGCTTAGTTTGTGATGGCTTGAGAAGTTGCCTCCTGGTTGTTCATAGACAGTCTCACTCAACTGCCTGCTACCCACAGGGAAGGGAAGAGCTCACCTATTTCTGAGCACCTTGACTTTCCATACGACAGTCAAGCTGCTGTCTGCAGGCTGTTTTCAAAATCTTTTTGGCTGCTGCCTGTCCCTCTCTCAGTGCAGGCATGACAGTCATAAGCAATGATCTGTGCCCCAGGGGAAGCCCTCTGGGCTGTAGGTGAGCAGCCCCTGGACAGCAGACCTCCCTTCCAGTTAACTGTGGGAAGCAGTGCTCTGGGGTGTGGTGGGAAGCTTAGCCGGATGACTCTCAGGGTGGGCTTGAAAGAAGATAGAGAAATATTTGAACATGTTTACAGAAAATTTCTCTCCAACAAGGGAGAAAATCATTGAAGCGCTTATTTGGGATTTGTACAAAACAGTTCACAGGATGAGAGGTGGTGAGAGACCTCTGGGTACTGCACAGAAATTATATGAGTGATGCAGTATGTCAGGAAGGCCTTTGTAACTGAGGTAAAGCACTGATCTTGGATCTTTTAGGGGTATGGTAACCAACTGAGAGATGCCATGGGATATGTAATATGATCAGTGTGACAAACAGGAACGTCTTCTGTCGACATCTATGAGGCAAAACTCCATGTGTTACAGTAAAAATAATCCAGATGTTACATAAGAACTTGGATGAGAAGGTATCAGTGTAGTTGTGTCTAAGAGGCAGCTAAGATGTGTAATGGTGGGTAGTTCCCACTGGGGTGGTCTGACCCACACCTGCTCTATCACGGACCTTGGACCAAACTCCAGCAGAATCCACCCCTCTAGAGCTGTTAGTAACAGAACTGGGACACAGACTATGGGCTCCAAGCTACACATGCACAGGCATTGCCTTAGCAGGTCTTCTGTAACTATTAAAACAAAATGTGATGCAGTGGAGTATTTCAGCAGAGACATCATTGCTATTAGCCACAATTTGTAATTCCCAGAGACCTACCAGAGGCATTTATACTGGCTTTTGGAAAATCAACATCCACCAGGGAACATGTAAACAGTACAAGTCAGCCTGAGCAGTAAGAGATAAAATTCCAAGGCTTGGATGATTAAAAGGTCTTTTATGTTCTACATGAATAGAGTATATGTGGAGACCAAATACATACTCTCCAAATTTGATTCAATAAAACTGAAACTCTCTGTCTTGCCCTTGGCCTCAGAGTACGCCCCACATTAAAACCATTCAATAAAATTTGATATGTTGCCAACTGTTGCCTGCCTGAAGATTAAACTACTTAAGTTTTCAATTACCTATGATATAATACAACAAAGACACACAAATAATGTCCTTAACCCTCTGGCTGAGCAATCAAAAAAAAAAAAAAAAAAAGGGCTATTTACACTAGAGAAAAGCCTGAATAAAGAGATGGGCTTTGCACTGTGCCCCAAAGGTCCACAGAGAGGGACTTAGGCTATACATGCAGCTTTCTCGTATAACTGTGTCACTTTGGGGATTGATTTTAAACATATATAACCCTTGACACTGATGCACTCCTAACAGCATGAAGATGCTTGATCTTATTAGATCAGGCCCTAGATCAATTTCAATGCAAGTGTAGCTTGCTGATGAATGAGCATGAAGGGGCGCGTCTGCAGTGTATTCTGTTGCTGAGATATCTGTGCTAACTCTGCCCTACAGAAGTCAACAATTGTAGCTTTGTTTGGAAGGCATTGAGCAATCCTAGGGGTAGTTGCAGCAGGTCAGCCACAGAACTGTGATAACATGGCTCTGGTGCTTCTGGGCTTCAACATCTGCTTTAAACTGTTGCTGCACTCTGCTCTGTGGACAAATCTGCACACTCAGAATTGATTGGTGGATCTTTACTGTAGTTCTGACTTACAGAATATAGACTTAACCACAGGTTCCCACTGTTGGATCCCTATATATCTGATCCTTAAAGTAACGAGAATGATTTTCCTTCTGTTTCTCTGTACTGACTCCAAGGGAGGGCTAGATGATTTGTTCAGCTGGAAAATTTCCCATTGTAGATATATTATTTCAGATGAATCCTATTGTTGTTGTTTTGAGTGTAAGAGTAATAAAGTAAAAATTGGACCTTAATTTCAAAAAAGCTACATATCTGTCACTAGGACAGCATCATTAAGTAAGCAGAGCTAATTAATCACTGCTGCCATTTCCACATGCAGAAGATGCAGCTCCAACTGCTGTTGTAATATGGGCATGAAAACTCCAGAGCTGGGAAGTCTGGTGAGAATTTGATGTTTTCATCTGCAGTTAAAGTGCAACTAAATCACTTGTTTGTCACCGACATATTTTATGAAAAATCCTTTCCTTAGGATTTTTCCCCTGAGAAGCTGAGAGGCCTCAGGAACAAAATGTAAATAACAACTGCCTGCTGCTGTGGAATGCAACAGGTACTTCCTTGATTGGTCCATGTGAGGTGTTTCTACTTAATAATCAATCAAGGATGCAGCTGGGTCAGACTCTCTGGTAGTCACAAGACTTGGTTATTCATTCCATTCTATTCCTGTCTTGCCTTCTGATGATTCCTTTCTCTCTGTTCTTTTAGTATAGTTTTAGTTTAGCATTTTAATATAATATGTATCATAATATAATAAACCTGCCTTCTGAACCACGGAGTCAAAATTCTCGTCTCTTCCCTCGGCCTGGCTGCCCTGAAAGCTACACTTGTTCTCAGCTGTTCTCAAGAGGCTTGCAGCAGTGCGTGAGAGAAAGTGTGTCTCAGGTGGTTGAGCCTCAGACCATGCAAGGCTCTCAAAGTGAAAAGAGCATGGTAATTTGGCCTGTGAAGGGAAGCAGTAACCAATGCACCAGTGCAGTGTGTTTCCTCTGACCAGTCTGACTGAGGGAGCGGGTCACTGCGTCTGCACCAGCTGGAGCTTCTGGGGAGGGACTTTCAGGAGCATAATATGTTTGGCAAGCAGCATGGTAATCTAATCAGTGAATGGAAAAGCATGACTGTGGCAAAATGTGGCAGAATGCTAAGAACTTATAGTTAAAAAGGAAAACAAAGTAGACTTCCCTCAGTATCTTTGAACATGCATTTTTTATCTGTTTCCAGGTGTTGTAATTAATTTGATTGCTGTGTAATAAATCTTGCTGCCAGACGTGTTAGTATCATATCAACAAAAATCTTGAGTAGCATTGTATCTTACCAGTGGTAAACTGCTGCATTGTAAATTGCTGCTTCAATGTGAGTTGAAGGAACATGCACAAACCTCTGGTCCTGTCTGCAGCCAACTCCAGTCTGCAGCTCCTTGCTTTGGTAAGGATCCTAAAAGCAGCTCCTGCTGGAGTCATGCACCGGGACTGAACTTTGTACATTTTCTAAGCCGCAACCAGTTTCTATTTAAAACGTCTGAAGCAGCAAACTGACATCCCAAGGAGAAAGACTAGCCTTTTATGCTGTGGAGAAGCAACTACAACTGCAAAGTATGCTGATTTTCTTGAACAATACTTTTAAATGGCTCTGGTATGAAAACACTTGAATACTTTAACATAGAGCATGATACTAAAATATGGTATGAAATTTGAGTAGATGTAAAATTAATTTATTTATTATATTGACTAAGACATCTTCTCCTTTGGAAGCTATAAAATATCTTGTGTGAAGACGGTAGACTCTGCCCTTAAGGGCTCTTATTTAGCTTTTATCATATTAGGTCTAATAGAAAAAACAACATTGACAATAATGTACTGTGTGTGTCACACATGAAATCCCATTATCCATCTCTCCTGTTATAGAGTGATTTGTAGCAAATCAGAACCTCTTCTAAATGACCAACCTCCATGCTTGATTACACTAGTGAAAATTTGGAATTATTGCCTTGAAATCAGAGAAACTTCAATGAATGCAATTTGGCACATACAAAATGTGTTTTGGCCCATAACCTTTTTGTAGCAAAAGGAAATTTCATATAATGTCCATGTTAATTTCTAAATAGTTCTATAGATTTTAAAGGAAGACAATATTTGCTATATATTGGATCAAACTGATGGTATAAACTACTTCGGTCAAAGGCAATACTAACAATTGCTTTAAAGAAAAGTAAAAGAAACTGTGCAAAGAAGAGATATGGAATAACCTGCCACAAGGGTAGAAACATGGGGAAATACAGGAAAAGACTATATATATAAAATGAAAGAGAATAATAGAGCAAATGAACGCAAAGTAATTAACTCCCTTTTCTAAAGTAAGTTCAAAATGCATCTCTGCTATATAAAATACCAAGGTTTATCTCTTTTATTAAATATATAGAGTAAAATCTCTATTTAAAAAAAATGCTGGGTACTTCTTTTGCATCCAATGAATATTCATTGAGAAGTTCATTGGTGGGTGCCTATTCAAAACTGAAAGATCAAAAGGGAACTGTGTCAATTTTGTCCTTTTCTGGGTTGACTGCTATTTTTTGATGTAATAAATTGCCAATTTTAGAAGGGTAAAGAACAGAAATGGAAACGAGTATGCCTTTCAGGAGACTTTTGACTGTGCCGTTATGAATAGTCCCCAAACAAACAGCTTGTTGCAAGCCATTCACACAGTAGATAGACATCCAATTGTTAGCCATGCAAATAGCCATATCCAATGGTCAGACAGCTGTTAGCTGGCTCTTAGAATGATTGGTAACCAGACTGTTGTAGAACTTACTCCTGTCTACAAGCTGCTGGGTCTCATCTTTTTCTAAAATCTTATTAATAAATTGAACACGTTGTATGGGATCACTGATGTCTATTGCCTCCCTTCTCACTGTTTGTCTCAGTGACAAGTAGAAGAGAAAACAAAAAAAAGAACAAATAGGAAAAACAGGTTTATGGGCTATCTTTATAGACCAGGGTTTTATCCTCATAGGGGTATTGTAGGTAAAATAAAAGCCTTTTTTGTGCAACCACTGCAACACTTTCATATTTCTAAGTGCAAGTATGTCATGCAGGCACACACAAACACACAGAGACACACTCACACATGCTTCTTATATATTCTGCTTCTTAATGCAACTATATTATACTACAATATATTCCGCTTCTTAATACAACTTTTTCTTAGCCTCAAAGTCATATGCTGAAAATGCATACACCAGGAGAAAATTTAGACTTTTAAAAGTTAATGGAAACAGACATTAGCACATAGTAAGTCTTTAATAGGTGCTTTTCTAGAACAAGCAATTGTGCACTCTTGTGATTGTGGATGGTTTTTCATGTCTTGATGAAGTTTTACATGTTGCAACAAAAACATGTCTAATAAATTAACAAAAATACTTCAGATTAATGGAAAAACAATATGGAAGTTGAAAGGTCACCACACATCGTGCCCCTGGCAGCACCCAGAGCTGCCCAATACTGGTAGATGGACTGTCCATGCTGTTTGCAGGATTTGATCCATAAGCCAAATGGTGGCTGATAGCAGGAGGAGGGGGAGGAGGGTTTCTTTCATTTTAATTCAGAAATTTCAGATGTTTTGGTAAATGATACCCATTTAATTAAATTGTGGTGTCTGGATTTAGGCAATACAGTTCATGGCTTCTTCCACCCATTCTTTTAGACTCTCATGACCTTATCTTCCTGTTCCCCAGATGAGGCCTTCATGTGCTGCCTCATCAGTCTGGTTTGCATTGCATGAGAGTGCTGGTGTCTCTCGAGTCCTCACATTGCCACCTCCCCTTCCTGCACTGGCAAAACCCAAATATGTTGGCTGAACCCTGCTAATTCCCCAAAGACCCTAATGTGTGCCTGCAACGTGTCGCTTCCTCAAACCTCTCACTTCTGGAGGAGCAACACATATTTTGCTGAAAAAGCTCTTGTGAAGCCAAGACAGCTTCAGTAAAATGTAGCTCCTTGGTTCTGTACTGAATGTTGTAATGATATTGTTGCTGAAACCCACAGCACTCAGCAGGAGTCACAACACAAAGGTTAGTGGTGACATGGGTGTGTCAAATCAGATTTCTTATTCTTCATAAAACAATCTGAGCCCCTGCTCTCTGCTACCTGAGCACTTGAACTGCAAAGTTTTAAACTGAGATGGAACCCTGCTGTGCATCTTTTAAAACTGCTGATTTATATGAAAAATGGAAGCAGAAAGCTAGAGCATAACTAAATAATGTTCTGAGTTGGGGTACTCAGTTTAGAAGATATAAATCAAGGTTTGAATCCTGCAAATGATTACTGAAGATTGTGTTTGAATTCAGAATTAATTGTAAGATTATGCAGATACATAATCCCACCACAGTATGTTTCTTACCTACAGGGTTATGTTGTCTCTTTATTTATATTTTTTCTGTTTCTTCTCCTATTTTTCTGGCCCAATAACATTTTAATTATGCCAAAGAAATAGAAACAGAAACAGACAAATAGAAGACATATACAGCCATCTCATGCCCTTCTTGAGGCTTTGTTTAACCACCAAAGGAAGAACAGAATTTCTCTCTAGAGGGTAGGCAACTCAGCAGTTTTCCTGTATCTGAATGAATATTCAAACCAGACCATGTTCATGGCCTCTCAAATCTCCTACTGGAATGTAAATAGGATTGAAGTGCTTATGTCTATGTGTTGCAGTAGGTAGCAAAGGTTAGGGACTGCATTACATGTTATCATGATACCTGAGTCCATTTAAGGATGACTCTCTGGGTAGCTGTTTTCCATATCTAAAATTAGGACAATTAATGTGTTGTAGCTCACAGAGGTGTTAGAGGTTAAAGATCATGACTGTAACAGAATGATTAAAATGAGGTCTAGGATTACATATAATTCCCCTAAAAATATGAGCAGTTAAAACACAATTCAGAAGAACTGAAATAGCTGACATTTGTCACTGAACTACTTCTTTCTGAACATCATGGATGTATGCATTTAGGAACTTTTTGTTGAGAATTCCGAACATACTTGGAGACTAATAGGTTTTCCTTTTCACCTATACATGGATTTAATTGTTAGTCTTCTTTTCCATAACTATTTGGAACCTTGCAAATGCTGCCTCAATTTCAGTCCCCTAAATATATCCATTAATCAAAGACCCCTAGCTGGTATTTTCCAGGTCCTCCAGATTTCTTGACTCTATATCTTTTATGAATCACCTCAAAACCTGCTTTAATACTCCCTACAAACTATCTGCTTTTCCTGTTGCCGGATGTGAGTTCATTAGGTGAAAGTTACCATGAAACAATTTAATGGGAGCTTCCATCTCAATGTTTTTTACTAAGTATTATTTATGCATCCAGTGCCCCAGGTGTCGATGGAGCTTAACAGGCAATTTAAAAAAAAAAAAAGGCCATAGCCCAATTAACTAAAACAGTTACTATTAAAAAAAGGTGCAAGCATTTGGGAAAAGGGTGAGATGACAGGAATTATTGCACGATTGAAAGGTCACAAATATGCTTACTGTTAGAGAAGAAACTTGCCTGTTTACAGAAAACTGAAATGGAAAAGCTGGAACAAAGACTGAAGTGCCTAGCACTGGGTGCCTAACTGGAAGCTGAGGGCTTTGGAGAGAGATCTGAAAAAGGGAGAATCATTGTGCAGGGATAAGAAGCATGAAGCAAACAAAAGCATGTGTCCTTTGTGAAACAAAGAGGGCAACGGAAGTAGAATCTGTCGGGCTGCTGGGAGGAAACAGGGTAAGTCAATAGAGGGGTTAGGGCAAACCTTTCCTTGGAAAGTGAGGATGGGAGACTGTTTGCTAACACTCCTTGCTGTGCTTGAAGCTGCACACTACACAGAGGACATTGTCCAAGCCACAAAAGAATTTGCTATCTGAAAAGCTGATAGTTTAGTTTTACCCACCATGGTTTTTGCAAGTTCTTTTGCCAAACTGCAGCCATGCCAAAGCTTAAGAACAGGCTGACTTCCAGTGTAAATAATTGCTGGACTACCAAGGTGAGATCTAGACTACAATTCACTAATTTCTTCACTGTATTGACTATGCATAGCAACTAAAGGTTTTGCATAGGATTTATTACCCTTCTGCTTGACTCAGGTAGGGGTCCCACAAAGAAACTTTTTCTCTTGAGTGAAGAAGCATAAGAGTGAGGATTCAGTGTTGCTTTCCTGAACAAACCAGCACTTTGAATTTTGAAGTTGCAGTTTGTCCAAATATGTCTCTCAGCTTTCCTGTGCAGATTTTCTTTTTATGCAAATTACATATTTGATGACATGGGGAATTTACAGAACTCTCTATTCCAAATGTCTTGGTAGCGAGAGCAGAGATGGTGTCCGATCTTCAGCTGCTGGAAGTTAAAAGTATTTCTCTTTACTGTAATTATCTTGCTTAATAACAGTTGAAAATGTGATTTCTGCCTTGATTTTCTAGAATATGGCATTTTATTAGTTTCATGTATATTTTCTATAATGATCTCTTGATTCTGAATTTTAGTTGAAATATCAACACCAAAGATAAAGTTCAATTACTGCATCAGCTAATCTAAACCAAGAAAGACCATGAAGGTTACATTTTTCTCACAGTGGAAAAGCATTGTAAATATTCCTGGTGCTGCAGCTACGTTGCCTATTCTGTCAATTATGTTTCCTCATATTCATAAGGACTGTAGTATTTGTTTCAGTTAAACTGGCAATGGAAAAATAAAGCAGTTCCTTGATTTTGGCTGCATACACTAGTAAGTAAGATACATTCCCTGATAAACAGGTTTGAAGGATGCAGGTGTAGGCTGATCCTTCATGACAACAGTGCTGCTTCTACAATCTGCGTCCAGAAGTAGATGGCTGCAGGCCAGTAACCCTGCTTAACTTCCTGGATACAAGGAAAAGCAAGCCAGCCATCCCCTTTATTTTAAATATACCTCTCTTTTTCTAAATAGAACCATTAGTTTTTATCGATAGCACTAATGCTTTGCATTTAGACCAAATTACAATAGGAAAGGAGATGCTTAAGGGTAACTGGGTGATGAAAGGACTACATTAGAGTACAAGTCCAAGGGCTGCTGTTTCCCATTTGTAATGCTGAATCCACATGCAAGTCATATTTAAGCTATAAACAGTGGCGCCTAGGGAGTATACACTCAGATTGCCTTGAGAAACTAAATACTTTTATCAATCACCAGATGGACTTGTGTTCAAAAAACACTCTTGAACAACGTGGCTGTTCTATATTCACCTTTAGATAATCAAGCTCTCAGCAACCTATGCAACTTAATTAACCAGTTGCTCTGATCTTTTATAATTTTACGTAGAGATACCTAGTACACATAATTTCAGACCACAGATAATTTCACACACCGTATATAATTTCAGCTGGCCTCCATTGATCTCCCTCGTTTTAATAATCACAGATATTGTACAGTTTCAATACTTTCAACTTCTTACTCAGAGAGCTGTGAGATTATACCATCCATTTTCTTTCATGCCAGAAATCTCATTTGCAGTTGGGCGAGTTTTATCATTCGATGCCATGGAGTTTTAGCCTCCGGAAGAACATCACTTGGGCAGTGGTTTTGAGGAAATTTCAGAATAAAGAGACAGGTCCTGTTAAAGGGAACAAACACATACACAGAGCGATTTTCATCATGGCAGTAGAAAGAGGCAGGTTTTTGATTCTCAGGATGTCTCAACGAGGCAATGGTCTGTTTGGGTGAAACAATTTCCATAGTGGTAGGAGGAGCACAGATAAACATGAAGATGTTGTTGAAAAGACTTCAAACCATAGCAGCTGCATGGAGTTCTGTTAACTCAGATGTCATTACTTGCAAAGTAAAAGGGAAGATATGGTTTTCTGAAACAAGAGAAGAAGAATAGTAAGGATACATGAGTTTAATTACCTCCATGTCTGTATGTATATTTGAGGAATATGTCAAATGATCAAGAGGAATGATACAGCATCTGACAACGATTATGGCTTTGGGGGTATAATGAAAATTCTGATGGGTGGATTGTGAAGTGAAATCTAACTTCATCTATAAGAAAGAAATTTACAGAAAGATGAGATGCTCTTAGTGTCATAACTAAAAACAAGCTCACAGCTACAATCTGACAATGCAAGTCGAATATAGGATATACAGCTGAATATAAAGCTGAAAATAATCAGCAATAACTGTAAAATCTGAAGGCATCTGAAGACTGAATCCTCTGTATACCCCTATATAGTAAATGCTGTATACCTCTTGTATGCTATTTTTGCAGCAGACTATCAAAGTGTTCAGGGCCACGTGGCCATAACCAAAACCAAAACAATTTAAACATCAAGGTAGTTACAAATATGACTAAATCTGAACTGAAGAATGTGTATAAGATCTGAGCCACTGTAGGCTGCAACAAATTCTACTCTCCATGAACATGAAAAAAATTGTAAAACAGTAATTATCTAAGTCAGATACAGATAAATATGGACAGTGATAGGAAGAAGAGGGAAGGGGAAGGAGAAGTAGGTGCAGTCTAATAGGAGGCAATTTAAAACTTACAAATGGGAAGACAAAGTTTTTTCTTTGAGGTATTCAGAAGAAAACACTTAGCTTTTACAAATATATGAGGAATGTTTCTTTCTAAATGAAGAGAGAACAGGAATTGGTGATAATCTTCCCAACATCAGCAGTGAAAGTCAGCTCCCTTGATAGATAATAAGAATAAAACCCACGGAGAATGGAAGTGCCATGAATTTTAAATTGTACCTTGAAAATAATAAAGAAAACATTAAAAATAAATGAAAATTTTAAAAAAGGTGGGAATAAAACTGCCAACATTATCCTAACTTTGCTCACTTTAAGCCAATGGTAAAAATAACACTGATTTTGACATAGTTTGGGTTAGGTTAGTGCTGAATTTTATAAAAAAAATTCCTCTCTCAGAGGATAGCTGAACTATCAACCACAATTGCTTGGGGAAGAGTAATTCTTGCCAGATGTGTTTATTTGTTTTGGGGTTTTTTTCTTTATGGGAAAGCATAACAAAATTAGTAGCTGATGAGAAAAGGGGGGGAGGATGCTGTTGTCTCAGTGGAGTGGTCAGTGCAGCTCCCAGTCAGGGTTAGCTCGGCTTGGCAGGGGGAGCTCAGAGCTCCTCTGGCTGCCCAGGGGCTGTGAGCGAGACAGACAGGGGATTTACCTGGAGCAAGGCACATGGTGGTCTGGCAGAGGGACAGGGGGACAGGTCTGAAGGCAGCTAACCTTCCTGACATTTACTCACACACAGAACAGACATTTCAGCACAGCTCTGCCTTGATGCCGAGGCTTTGTGCAGCACCTGCTGTGCTGTGGGCACTCACCAACCAGCAGCCAAAGGACTGCATGGTGCTGGAGACTGAAAGGCTAGGAATAAAGCAAACACCCATTTGCCATGAGAATGTGATATTGCCATCCAGTAATATGAGCATACTTAATTCTTACACTTGCTGGGAGCTCTGCTTTGAAAGAAGCAGTGCTGAGACCGTGGGTAGACATAATACTGAGAAAACTGGACATCTCCTCTGAGTTTCTAAAGCAATATGTCAGCCAAAAGGAGAAATTACTAAATTCAATCTTAAACTGTTAGAGAAGAAACAATATTTGATAAAGAGTACAACAATAAGCCCCTATATGATTGTAAGACTATTAAACTTAATGAAACTGCATTGTCAAAAAGATGCATCACCTGCATAGAGCACAAAGAAAAGAAGAATGATAGCTGAAGTAGAGACATCTAGAATACATTTTACAGAATATAACTGTGCCAAGGAAATTAATTTTTTTTATACTGGCATGCCATGGATCAGGTATTTTACAGAAATAATTGTGAAGTGATGGTTTAGCAATTTTGTTGTTATATTTGTTGTATTTTTGTTAACTATTTATCTTTTTCTACTTGTCTACCTAACAAGATAGCTTAAGATTCCAATTCAATTGAAAAAAAGCACCCCAAAACCTAAAACATTCCCTTGGAATAAAGAAACATATATAAAAGAAACATCTAGAATATATCATGCTCAATGCCAAGGATGCAGTTAAGTCAAGAATGAACAGTTTTCATTTTGGTGATGAAATGACGAAGGGAATTTGCTCATATTTACCCTTGAGCTTGAGTAAATTCACATTCTCCAGGATGTTTTCTGCTTGTTGCCTTCGTTTTGTCTGCTGAAAAGGAGAAAAAGGCCTAAGAATTCCCTGTGCAATAGGAGTCATCCCTGCATGTTATTGGGATGCAAGATTTTTCCAGCACTTGATGGGCTGAGGGCCTTTACACAGGACACATGACACATGACACATGACACATGACACATGACACATGACACATGACAGTAGGTGGTTCAAGTCACTGAGAGAATCTCAGGGTGTCTCTGTACTGCATTAGCTGTGGCCAGATTTTTATTCATTGTGGGTTCAGTTGTATCCATACTGCTTAATCCACCCCTGAGTTTCTCTGCTTGGCAAATTTTCTTCCTTGCTCCAGGTCTGAGCCAAAGTGTGAGACAACTCCTAGGAGCAGTATGGATGGCTGGGGAATTTAGTCTGGCATGCTGGCTTGAGCCATAAACCAGCATGGCTGGATAGATTTACCAATAAAGAGCAGTGTTATGATGTCAGTGAGTAGCTGGGGATGCTGGGCCAAATGACCTCATAGAGGACTGAGTCCTCACACCACAGACTTATAAATAATTGCCAATATTATACAGAACACACAAATAGAGCAAGCTTTTTCCCCCATATATTTATGCCTTAGGCATGACAGGAATGGCTTAGTGACTACTAGTGAAGGCAAGATTGTTATTCAGACCTAATTTTCCTTCATCTCATCATCCACTAATTAAGAGTATTCCCTGTTCTTGTGATTTTTATCATGGTCATGGTATTTGATACTTCTCTGCAAAGCCACTGCTTTGGAATCGTGATTACATCAGACAAAAAAATCCCAGTCCTTAAAACTGGGTTTGTGGTGTTTTCTTTTGTTTTGTTCTGTTTTTAGAAAGAAAATATATAAGCCAAAAGAACAAATAAAAAGCCCCCAAATTCTTAGTTTTCTAAGCATCATTATTTCTGTGGCCTGACATGACTTTAACATCTGAGGTTAACAATATGAAGTTAATGTCATGTAAAAAACAAACAAACAAGATGACTTTGTCCCCCAAGGAACCCAAACAAATTACTCTGCAATTTGGTAACCACCAACTGAGTTTTGATCTGAACCAAGGACATCTATTTACTTGCAGTCTATTCTTTTACCCTTCTATTTCTAATTAACTCTTCTATTAAAACTGTTTTCTTCTTTAAACAGTCCTCAAAATAATCCAGTCTTGTTGATGTTGTGTTGTATTTTCCATGAAAACGAAAAGAAATATTCAATACAGAGAAATGTTAAAAAGGGTAGTTTAAAATATTTTATGGTGAGAAATATTTGAAACTTTTCTTGTTGGCTAGGAGTGTGCAGTTTCTAAGCCAAGTGTCCATTCTGGATTATGTAGTCAAACTCACTAATATGAAAGATGTGAAGGTCTTTGAGAAAACCATAGCCCATCATGCTGTTTTCTGAACAGACTGTCACTCTGCTTTGTTACACAATTACTTTCAGTGATTCACCTTTTTAATGAGAGCAGAAGGGAAACAGCAAAGGAAACATTTCTCTAAAATGTTTTCAGAAAGGCCCACTGGAATTTGAAATGGGTCTTATTTGGTGTACTTTGCATAAATTGTTACACTAAATATGAAACAGATTTCAACTGCAGCTGCAGTGCATGTGTTATTGAGAAAAGCTTGGGTCTCCCAGAACACAACCTTTGGCTTATTCAGGGTTAGTCAGAGCTGTATCTCTGGGCAGAATGGCACTGAGTAGAATATGATGGCACCATCCACCGAGGATTCACACAGCATTTGCTCTCCCTCAGGTTTGTTTTTTGGGAAACTGCATCATTACTTCATGTTAAAAGCACTGAAAGAGCAAACAGCTGACACTTTACTGATCTGTCAGATCAGCATTATGATTATCCCAAGGGGACCTGTGCACTGAGATGAACGCACACCTTGCTCTGTGCAGGGGATTTCCCTGGTTATATCCAGCCACAACCACTGCTCTATCATTGCAAAGCTCCTCTGTAGTCAAGAAATGCTGTGTGAACTTCAGTTTGAGCCAGTGAAATGGCTTCAATTAGGCATTACACGTCTCAGGTGCAAATGGTGACTTGCAGTATGCCTGTCATCTTTGTCAATGTGGTTTGAATTTATGACTCCAACAAGAAAAGTCACTAGAAATTGAATTGCTGGGTTGATGACAGCTTCCCAACATTCAGTGCTTGCCTTCTGAAGTGGAGAGTGATCACTGGTGACTGCAAGCACAACCCCAAGATACCAATCAGAGCTGCTTCATGAGTGCATATATGAGTACACATACATTTATGTGTGTATATATATGTATATATGACTATGTCAGTGATTACACCTTAAGAGTGAAAACCATAATCACACATGAACTGTGATGGAAAGAATTCTCTAATTACAAATATAGATTTAATTAAATAACAATAAAAAGAAGAGAAGATTTGTAATAGAGCTATTACAAAAGAGGTGTATTTTATCTCTGTGTTTTAATCTCGACAGCAGGATTCAGTAACACATAAGATGAAGCTGCTCCTTACTACCCCAATGTAAGCACATGATAAAAGAAGCAGACTCATGAAACTTCTCACTGTTAAGGTGTGAAATATTTCATTTTAAAAAAGCCTAACTTTAGTTGTCCATTATTTGGCTTAAGGTTAATTTCCGTGCAAAGTCTCCCTGTGATTTTCTCTGCAGCAGCTCTTGCTCCATTACATAGACCAGTGCTCCTGTGCACAGGAGGTACATAGGAATAATTAATACAATCCTTTTCTAGATTCAAGAAATGCTACAGATAAAAATTTTACAGTGGTTGACTCAAGCTTGAGACATGGTTTCATAACTGCTTCGTTTGTGTCCTTTAAACTTATAAAGTTTATAAGTTAAAGTCTGCAAAGACTCTTGCTCTGAATGGATTTCTATAAGGTCCATTCTTTGATCTACTACTATGACACAACTTGGGGTTTCACAGTACTTGAACCTACAATCTTCCTTGTGTAAAAGGTGGAACTCAGCAGTTGGAACTAGTTATTGGTGACTAGTTAAGAACTGGCTGAGCCAATTGGAAAGGACATATTATTTTTGTTGACAAGGGTCCACTTTGTGGAGCATGAACTTGAGATATAAAGGCATGCAGCTTCAGATATAAATCCAAGAGCAGAAGCTTTTGTAGAACTTTGCTGTGACTTTTTCTTTGGTGTTTTGGGGCAAATAAGCATTCCACCATCTGAGAAATACTTAGGTAAGGCATGATCTTACACCAAAGGAATTCAATAATACTTCTGAGCAAAATCAAAATTCAAATTTCCAAGCCAAACCACTGATTTCCTGAAACACCTTCATCTCTTCTCCTGCTGGCAGTTGTTCCTCTTTTCACCTTCTTTTATCCTTAAACAATCACAAACAGTTTCAGTCAGCATTATGGAAAATGACCTAGCCATTGCCAGGTAGGACCAGAGACATGCAAAGCAGGATTCAGCCACCCAGATCCTAAGATCCCTAACTGATTTTAAAGACATTAACACCTCAGTTTGTTCCTCTGACTTGGCACTGGTCTAAAAATTAGGTGGGTAATTTAATTAAGTTTCCCATCTATGTTGTAAAAAGTAGGAGATAGCTCTAGAAAATGAATTATTCCTTCCTAAAATAGTTAGGGTGACTTACCTGCTGCAAGAGCTCATCTATTTCCATTGATTCTATTATGATTAAGTACCTAACAAATCCAAAATTCAAAGAGCTCTTGATTACTAATAAACAGAATTATGACCATGATGTGGAGAAGTAATGGCAGATCACTGGTTTCAGCAGAGTTCTGCTAAAGGCAGCACCTTCACTTACTTCAAAATCATTATGTGCCTTCTTGTTTTATTAGCAGGTACGAGGTATAAGGACAATCAAGAAGAGCACAAGTGTTACAGGGTAGGGTGTCTGCAGTTATAATCAGTAGTATTTTTACTTAAAGTCAATGGAATTGACTTTAAAAAGTTAGTGTAAAACCTTGTGGAAGCAAAGAGGAATTAAGAACTGGGATCAGATCCAAAACTCACTGAAACCCATGGAGACTTTCCTCTGATCCACTGAACCTTGGATCAAGCTCCCAGCTCCCTGGAAAACAGCAGCAGTCCTGCTCCTTAGCTGCCAACATTTCTGCAGTAGTTTCACTCCAGTGCACCTAGCAGGGTATTGAAAGTAATGCTGCTCTGCTGAATGTATCTGTCCAAAACAAATCCACCATTTCTGGGGACATTTTGTCTCTCTTTACAATATAAAGAGAGGCCTAGGTTGGATATTACAGCAATTGTGACTATGACATGTCTTTTTGTCTGTCTCTTTCATGTTCCTAATATCATGTGTCACTATGCAGTAGAAATGATTGATCTGTCATTCTAAATAGGGAGCAAAGATTTGGACCTTCCTTGTGGTTTTAGTATCCAGGGATTAGTTCACCTCTTCTGGCTTTAAGAGTTTATAAAATGAAATAAGATAGCAGTAGCTGTATGAAGAGGAGTTCTGCATTCCCTTTGCATATATATTTAGGATTGGTCTTCTCTTTTTGCCTCAAATTTATCATTGCCTTATTTCATGACTTTACTGTAAAGCTTGGAGTTAAAAAAACAGAAAACTTTCTTTTAAAATTGATGTTGACCTAGTTTGAGCTCAATGAGCAGGCTAAAATATGTGATAATTTGTAAACCTGGCAACAGCTATAGGAACAAATAAAACATTTTTTTTCACTTAAGGCTTGGAGAAGAGAATAGAAGACAAAAAGAGCTAGAAATTTCAATGGTTTAATGTTGTTTCAATGCTGAGTTTAAGTATAAAAGAATCTCTGAGGCTCTTCAGGATGTGCCAACAGGTCAAAGCACTTTTCAGTTTGCTCTAACTACTTCTTAATAAAGTGGAACTGTTTGAGGATTTGACAAGTCCCATGGGTCAGGAAACACATATTAAACAGCCTTAGAGAATTTTTCTCTTTCAGTATTGAACCAATATTGTATGACATAAAGAGTGGTCCTCCATTCTCCTCTCTGCCTTACAGAGATCTCTTTCAATGTCTGTTCTGAGTGTGAGGGTAGAAGGACATTCCATTTTTAACAAAAATCCCACTCAGTTCCAAATTGAGAGGGGGAAAAAAAAGAAAGACCATCTGTGAGGAAAGAGAGTTTAAAAAGAGGAAGGGAAGAGAAATAGAAAAGAGCAGGAATACTGAAAGAACAAGGATAGAAATCAAGTGAAGGAAAAAAAAATCCTCTTTCTTGCTTTCAATATTAGTTTCTCCCTTCTTTTTCTTTCATTCTCAAGTTGCATCGTTTCATCTATTGGAATCTCTTTTCCTGCTCTATAATCTCTCTCACTTTTTTCTATTAATTATTACTCATTTTACTTAAATGTCTTTAAACAACTGTATGTGATGTTTTAAATACTTGTAACTTAAATCCAAAGACACCAACCTGATGTGTATTGTTCTCATGGGAGAGAAGATATTTTCCAATTTTCTTTCACCTCTACCAGCAAAAGGCAGCAGAGATCTATCAGGCTGTCATCTGAAGAACTTCATCTCTTCTCCAAGCCTGTCTATCACTCAATAATCATCTCAGCAGCCACAGAACACCATCTTTGACCAAACTCTCATACACAGAGGTAGGGTAAAAACACAGACAGAGAAGTTTACTGTGACCTGTACAAGTATTTACTTTATAAAGTAGCTCGGTAAGTAGAATCATTCCTCTTCCTTGACGTGTCCCTTTTCCTCAACCATCTTATTTTGCTTACATTCAATATTTTATGTTTGTTTCCTTTTTCTCTCTTTTGCTATCAACACCTTCCCAATATGTTCTTACTGATTTTAACATTTCAAGAGATTCTTCCTCTAAAAAAAAAAAGAATTCTCTCCCTATCAGTCTTTCTATTCCATTTTCTCCAACATCCTCAGCAAATAGCCCTGACATCAAATGAAATTATTTTGAAGTCATTTTGCTTTGCTAGTCACTAAGAAAATCTTAATTTCTGACCCGAAGTGATTTTTATGCAGCTATGTGTCCTTTACCATTTGGCCAAACCGATTGCTTTGTTACATATACAGAATCATAGAATCAGTAAGGTCAGAAAAGACCTCCAGGATCATGGAGTCCAACCTTTGAACACAACCCCCTGCTAAACCATGGCATTAAATGCCAATTCTGTCCATATGTATAATTACATTCACAGGCCCTGCACTCATTCCTTTCCCTAAATTCTGAAGCAAGAGTTTGTATGTCAAGAGGACTAGAACCAGGTGAGTGCTGGAGCAGATGATCTAATTTCTTTCAGTTTTAAAATTTGTGAATAAGTTGCCACAGATAGAAAAAAAATCCATTAATTTACTCTTTTGTTTTGTTTTTGTTGCTGAAAAAGGCCGAATGTAGACACGTACAGTACACATGTAAGAGCATTTGTTGAGCTAGATTTAAAATAGATGTATTTTAAGAGGCATTCTTAGAAGGATCCTGAAAGCACTGATAGTTTATAGTTCTTTCAATTTTTACGTTTTGATATTTTGAATAATTTTATATTGAAAGGTAGCTGATTTTGGCTGATGCAACACTTTTCTACTATCATTAACTCCTGAAAAACAATGTCTTGTTTTGAAACCACTTTCTGTCCATTGGATGCAAACCCTGCTAAATTGTACTGTAAATGAGCTATTTCCATTGGATAATCATAACTGCCTAAAGACTGGAACTATATCATTATGTAATTTCTTTCAGTCTGTGTGCTGTAATCCTGATTATGCTAATGTTAGTCTGCTTTTCCTTTTTTCACTATCAACATCAAGGATTTCTGTCGGAGGTCTGTGTCTGAGGCTTGTTACATGGACAGGAATTTGGCCATTCAAGTTATGTTTCTGGTAATTTGTACTATTTCAGGCAAAAAATTACTCCTGCAATTGATTAAAGGCTAAAGATTAGGGATCCGTCCAATCTACAATGCTGTTAATTGCATGCAAGGCAGAACACAATGAAGGATGCTCACAACTACACAAGATAGTTATATGACAAATACTTAGAAAGTTTAATTGTTGTTTTGTGGCTAGGCTTTATGTCCTGTACAGCTTTGCATCAGATTCTAGGAGCAGAACATAGCTTGTTCTGCTAAAATCAATGATGTCAATGGTGTTACACATGAATAATCCACCAAGAACATGGCAAAGTAACTTTTAGAGCTATCATTCCAGTCCTGTGACTTCTATGAATGGATCAATTGTCCTGATCAAATATTGTGTGAATCAAGATGGATTTACACTATCATTCCATCGAGCTGTCCCTTCTATGGGAACTCAATGCAACTGAAAAAACACAAATTACACTCATCCTGAATAACTACAAAGCTTGTGGTTTCATAACAGAAGCAATTTTGAATTAACTAAGGAATAGGCAGAATGAATATAATGGCATCAGTTTTGCCATCTCAAGCATGATGTTATCAGTTTGAGTTAAATAATTGTCAAGTACTTGCATAGGACATCTTAATCATGTCCCTCTTGTGATGAATCACAGAATTGGGAAAAAACCAAAAAGAAGTATTTTCATTAACTGGCTATGAGATCAATGTGTTTCAATCAATATCATCAACAGCAATGCAATAGCTCTCTGATGATATGATAGAGGCGAAACCATAATAACAAAACCACACCAAAACCCTAGAGAGACTGTTTTATGTGTGGTGTTATAGCATGGACGGCTAACAATACTATTAACAGATGATCTCACAAATAGCCTGCTCACACCACATAAAGCTTTATCCAATATACAAACACCTTAGACTGGTCAGGTAATTTGTTGACTTTTCATCTTTTCCCAAATTAGCTAATTATTAGAAGTGACCATTTAGCAAGACATCAGCTGCTGAGTGAGAGCCTTATGCTCACTTATCTTGCTGTACTCAATCCAATGAGCTTCTTTATGCTAAAGATGTCACTATTAAATGCAACTGTTCTTTATCTTTCTGAGAATAAATCATTACACCCATAAGAATGTAACTTTATGTTTCTCCCAATGTCACAATCACTTTTTCACACCTTTTTGAGCCTGACTCCCCAGTTCCTCACAGTCTGCTCTTACATCTCCCAAAGTAAGTTGCAAATACAACCCCAGAAAGCCATATTTTATTTTGACCTGTTCCTCTTTTCCTTTGGAAAAAAACCTGAAGAACAGACAAGCAAGTGTAATATATTACCTCTGGTGGCTTAGCTGGACAGCAGCAGGGGCTTGTAATAAGGATGTGGTAATACACCACAAGGAATCTGTAGACTCATAAAACTTGACCTTATAAATCTCTATGTTTATCAATTCCATACACCAGCCACTCCCTGTGGTGGAAGACTCAGCCCAATAAACCTGCAGTTGATAACCATACAATTTATCTTCAATTTTTCCCTTCTGGCCAGCTAATCATGCTGCATTAATAATGCCTGTAAAAAAATGAAATGTCACCTTAAAATAAAGGTACCATCTGATCCTTGTCATTACCTTGCATATAATTAAGAAATTGAGTAAACTTCATGTAGACGGGGCACAAATTTCATGCTAAAGACCATAGTCTGATTTTCTTCTGAACACAGTGTTTCTAAACCTGATTCTACCTTTGCCTGTTAAAAGTGCCAGAACAAACACAATAATTCATTAATTTCATGCCTGCTTCCTCCACACAGCACTTCACACTCTGGATATACTTAGTGATTAGCAGCAAGAATGATTTCAGATTCATTCTGATTTTCAATAAGAAGACTGATTTAGAATAACCCTCCCCCCCAAAAAAGAGAATCAAAATAAATTTAAGATATCCTGTTTCATTCTCTGATGTAGTATTTTATCTTGGATGGGATGGCTGCATATCTCCACTTGATAGCTGACTCCAAAGAACATTGCAAAGTAAAATCAATGACAAAATGAAAACTTTGTCCAACTGTAAGCAAATTAATTAGCACTCTGCAAGGCAAAGTAGCAGAGGGCTAACCCTTAGAAGTCTTTAGTATATGATTTAGAGAAGCTAATAGAGCTAGCAGCCATCAAAAGGTACTCAAAACTGCATGCCATACATTAAATATGAAATCTGAGGTCATCAACAGATTTAGCCTTTCTACATTTTGCAGGAAAATAGAGTTTATTCTATGAAAACTGCTGCCAGAAGTATAAAGCTGAGCTAGCTGCACATTTGATCTGCATGTCATCATGAGACAGATCCCAGTTCATTGGACAATATCCCATATTTCCTGCCTCAGGAATATGTAGCCAAGGAGAAAACAGAAATGTTTGTTGCCTCACCAACACTTCAGTGCACTTGAAGGACAGGAAGGGAATATGCTGCACTGAACAGTAAAGAAATATAATTTATTTTCTCCAAGAAGTAACAGAGGAGAAAGAATGAATAGAAAATAATTCATCAAGAGATAAAACTTTACTGTGACTTTGGTTACAGATGCACTCTTACATCTACTCTCATTAAAGGTAAGACACAGCTCATTAACAGAATTCCAGAGAATTCTGCATATTTAGGGCTTGATTTTGTATTTAAGGAAACTTTGTTCCACATGCATGAACAAAGGCACACCAGACCAATAGTCACTCTGATTGCCAAAACATTAAACAAGACAATGCATTTGGAAGAAAATGTTTAGAGGGAAAACAAAATGGAAAAAAAAATAAAACTCCAAACATGATTGAATTTGCTTTCAGTTTATCCCCCTAGTTTTTGCTCAGGAAAAAAAACCCCCTTCTGTTTTCAGAAAATCAGTTCACCTTAAATATGTAGTTACCAGAAAGAACAACAAAAGGAGTAATAATGACAGCTTAACATAAGAGCTTTTTTCCCAGAATTATAGTTTCACTATAGGCAATGTAGAAAAACAGAACTAGCAAGACTCCTTTTTCCTACAGCTGGACTGTTTTAATTTTTTTCCCCAGGATTTATTTCCCTTCAATATGAATTTTTAGCAAAAACGCAATTATGTTCTAATATTTTAATAATTTATTAATCTAAAAATGTGGTTTTAAATACATGTTAATAAATTCACAATTTTGCTTGCAAAAACAATGCTGTAATACCCTGGCTGCTTCAGTTACTGGCAATTATGCCAACAGATTTTACCACAGCCTAAAGTCTTCTCAGACTTTTCAGATACAGCACAATACATGGCATAAGATGGTTGATAGGAGTTGCAAATTTGATGGATCTCACAAATTATTTTGTTGTGCAACATGTACTGCATTTCAGACAAAACTAGATTTTAAAAATATATTCCATTCTATTCTATTCTATTCTATTCTATTCTATTCTATTCTATTCTATTCTACTGTATTAGGTTTTGCCCTTAATCAAGATCAACATAAAAATAAGCCACTATTTGAAATGCTTATTCAAGCTAGTAGAATATTTTTATTGCATATATGTATATATAAAGGAAATGGTAAATTGCAAACTGGATCTGATTCTGCTGTGACCACTAACCACAGAAGTTACATCTCTTCTTTCTTTTATAAAAAGTCCATCTGCCATTCCTTCAGAAAGTAATCCTGCCTCATCAAACCAGTTCCAGGGAAGAATTTCATGTCCAATTATTTGAATGACTCGGATTATGTAAGATCCTCAAATTCAAATGCTTGTCATCATCACATCATTTTTTGCCAGTCAATTCACTCAAAATATGTCTACATCACATAAAGTAGAGCAGTAAAAAGATTCTGTGAGTGCTACCAGCCAGCTCACCTACAAGGATTATTCTCCTTAGCAAAGTGCCTGGCAAATTGGGTAAGATTGTTTTAAACCTGAGCTGCTTATGCAGGAACAGCCCAGGCATCAGCCCACAGTGCTCAACAGACATTGCAGTGCCCAGGTGAGCTGTCACTGATCCATCTCTGGCACCTCTGCATCGCCTTGTGGTCAGACTGAGGCAGCATAATCACTCAAATATTTAAGCAGTCCTACTCTTTGGCAGGGTTTTATGCCCTCCTGAATCATACTTTCCTCTCATCTGCACTTCTGCAAAAGCAGTCAGAGTGGAGCGCTGCCATTCCCCTGAGAGGGGCACTGAGCCCCTGCAGCAGCCTGGGCAGAGCCTCAGGAGAGCGTGTGAGTTCAGGCTAATTAGCTCCCATAGGGTGAAGAGGCAGAGGCAGGCTGCGTCTGGTGGCTGGCACAGAGGAGCAGATCACAGCACAGCAGAGCTTGGGCACGTTCTGGCCAGAGAATGAAGGGACTCTTCCACATCCATATCCTGAAAAGAGTGCAAAGAGCTCTAAAACCTGTCTTTCTGTTAGCACGCACATTGGCTTGCTCTACAAGGTAACAGTGCTGGCACTGCACCGTGCAAAGTCTCCATGGTTTCTTCAGAGTTTCCTCTACCAAATGTAGAGAAAATGTGATTTTTTTTTTTACTGAAACAGTTCTAAGGAAGGTGTATTGGTTTCTTTATTTGCTCTTAGCACCAGGTTACAGAAGAATAATGTGCCAAAAGAAAGGAGGCTGGGCACATTTGATGAAGGAAAGTATTTGTTTTGGGTGAATGTAAAGTCCTAATTTATTCAGCATATTTTTTAGGTCTTGCTCTTTATCCCTTTTTAATTAACTCATCTCTAAGCTTTAAATCTTGTACAAAAATATTTTATTGGAATTTCATTACCATTGTTTTCCTTGGGAAGGCAGCTTATAACCTTCATGATATTATTGTAAAGCCATCACTAAGCAACATGCTTTGGCATTTGTATAAGCCTTTGTCCACCTCCTTCCCTCCACCCAAATGCACACATTTGCATTTACTGTTAAAATATTATGGATGCTGACACCAGTTTAGCCACAAGACCTGGTGTTAGACTGTCTCTAATTGATTTAATTATTCATAATTGCTCAGCTGGGGCTTATGTGTACTTCAGCATGATTAAGGGAGAACATACAAGTCTGCAGCTAATGATGTGTTCCATCATAATTTACAACCGTGAAGTCGCTAGAGCTAAATTGCATAGACATAGTACATTTCTAATCCTGTTTCAAATGTTTTTTCAGATCTTGCCAAAAAAAAAAAAAAAAAAAAAAGGAAAAAAGAAAAAGAAGAAGAAAGCAATAACTCAACCACACTTCCGGTGTTTTTCGTAAATGAGTTTCAAGGATTGAAACTAGTATGCTGTCTTTTGGTGTCTTTAAATTAAAATTATCAATAAAATCAGATCAATAGATCCAAGTCCACTGCAGATGTGATTTAAATGTAATGTTTTCTTTTTGCTGCCTCCTTTCTAAGTGGACTTGCTCATCCCTCCTTTCTACTTGCTCATCTTATGCGAAATACGATGCAATTTTCTGTGAAAAAATGCTATTTGTGATTATTAAAAAATAAAAGTAACTTCTGTCAATATGATGCATGAAAATGATCACACAGTGGCTTCCTTAATTGTCACCAAACATGTTTCTGTAATTAGTTCAAGACAAGCAATTCTGACAATGCCATGTACATTTTATGAGACAACATCCCTGAATACTATTACTGAGGGAGGGTGCTTTTCTTGTCTTTCAGCAGTTCCTTACAGATGGTGAACACTATTGGGAAAAAACCCCAAAACAACACAATAGCAAAAATACTGAAAATGAACAGGATTTCCAATGTAACTGGCTAACTTCAGACAGGGCCTCTGTCTCTGCTTCTGATTGGGGAAAAAAAAAAATCTTATTTTTCAGAAGGGCATGTGCCATGGGAGGAAAACAGAGTTGCAGTATCATGTGAATGATGAATATTTCTGAGATTTCTGTAGCCTTACCATTGTTAGCATGGAGTTCAGCATTTCTTAAAAGTTCATTCAAACTTGTGCCATCACCAGAGAGAGAGAAAGCACAGTTTACAGGATTATATTCAGTTTAATCTTAAAATAAATGTAAATCAGACAGGCAGGCAATGCAAACTAGAAACTGCAGCATCACTGCTATGGTAGAAGGGCAGTGTGGCTTTGTCTGGAGCAAGTCTCAATTGCTGCTAACATGGCATTAACTGTCTGCAGTACTTTGTATTTTGGATGCTTCTGAACAAAAAAGGTTAAGAAAAAGAAGGTTCTCCCCAAGTCCTGGTTCCTAACACCCACTTTTCTGTTTTGGACCTTGGAGAGACACAACATCCAGCATTTAGGACTGCAATGCATTATCAGAAGGATGTAATTACAATTATTTATTTAAGCTGGTTCTGAACCAGGGAATCTTGATATGAAGCTGGAGCCAGTAAAGGCTTGAAAAACTACTGACAATAAGCAATTCTTCATGGAACAAAACTATTACAATAGAGGGTCTTTGATCTTGCCTGTCTCCTGTTGCCAATTGAACTTTGTCACCATGCACTGTCATCCACAAGGGAGCACTTTTGAATTAAGCAGTCTACAGCAATTTAGTCTGTTCCAGCTTTGAAGTGCCAACATCAGTCAGGCTAGTACTAACTTTTTTCATTAAATTTTTTTTTGAGTTCTCTTAGGAGTTTAGCAGTCCTGGCACTTAGATAACTAAAGTCAAGGAACCAAGGCACTAAGACATCAAAAGCAAGAGGGGCCCCTAAAATACAAATGTGAACAATCATTAGGCTCTAATGGTGCACTTCATTAATGTCCACTTCAAAGCAAAAGTTTACTGACTTTGGGATTGACTAATTTACACATTGTGGGAAATTGCTGCCAGCCATGCATGTAACCACTAAACGTTTCTGGAATAAATAGAAACGCCCTCTTCCTTCAGAAATCAGGAACTGCAAACTGAGCCTTTAATTGCAAGATGGCCTTTCATTTGAATCGGAATGGAAAACCTGTCTAGCACATAAATCACTAAAGCTGTGTGTAGTTATCATACAGACACACAGATGTCAATCAGCAGCCTTTTGCAATTTTCTCTCCCTCCCCCACACCCTACAAACAAATAGGAATATTACAGCATAGCCTGGTTTCTTTTGGACATGTTCATTTATTTAGTCTTTGCAAATCCTCCTTTTACTTTGCGACCTAGAGCAAGTAAGTAAAAATAAGTAAGTAAAGTTCTAAGTAAAACTGGTTACTACAACACTGAGACTGAGTGTCTTTGGGAGGAAAGAGCTGTACTATTTAAAATCTTAGTGGTATCTCCTGTGTGAGTAAACAAAATACCACTGTGCCAACAAACTGCATTCACATTCAAAGGTGTACTAGTCCAGTTATATAAATTTAAAAAAATCATAAACTAGCCACCAGAGTTGAAATCATAACTCAGATAATCAGAATAGAAGGCTTCCATGCTCAGAACATCGACAATACATGAACATAAGCAATACCCTCGTGCAGGAATGCCTAAGATGATGTGGGCCGGTTTGTAAAAGAACTGAGCACATGCAACTGTTCTTATCCTGTCAGTAAAGATTGCCTACACTCCAAAATGTGGTTGTGTTTGAGTGGAATTGTGATAGCTGAGTGAGAGGACGGGAGGCCAGTCACAAGTTAGAGGTCAATGGAAGCCAGGAAAAATTGTGTTCAGCTGATGCTATGGTGAAAATAATTTGTCCTTGTCTAAACACTAACCACTAAGAGATGGTAACATCCTGCCATCTAACTAGATTGCTTCCAATCTTGTTCCAGCACAATCAAATCTTTTATCTAGACAAGCTTCACTGTGACTGTAAAATCTCAGCCACTTTGAAATAGCAAGATGTTGGCTCTTAATGCCTAAAAAAGCCTAAAAACCATTTTTCTCTAAACAGATCTGTATAGGATTGCCAGAAATCCACACTTTAGTGGGAAGTTTTTCAAAAAGAAAACTATTTTGGATATGCATTGGGCAAAATACGGAGAAATGGTTGCCAGGGGTTATGATGAAAAATAGGGAAAAATAGTTATAATGTCTCTGCTTTATATTTCTACTAACTTTCTTAATTTTTAGCAATTACCTCCTTGTTGCAACATTTTAATAAAAGCCTGTGCCTTCATGCCTAGTAGGGAAGCTAACTTGCCATGGGCAAGAATGGCCTTAAAAAAAGGAAAAAAAAAAGAAAAAAAAAAGGAAAAAAAACCACTTAGCAAACCACAAATTTCAGAGACCTAGTCACATCTGTGTTTTATCAGCTTTTTCCGGATAGTATTACACCAAACAATTGTCTGCAGATCGGTAGACAGCTGAGACTTTAAAGTGCTGAATTACTGAGAAAATGCTAGAGATAAAAACCAGCACATGTATCCTATCAATGTAATGAAACCAACCTGCTGCTAGCGCCATAGTGCCTTAGTTCTAAGTACCCTGTAGAGGAACGGAAGGCTTTCATTTAACTCTTAAGAGGAAAGCAAGGGAAAGAAGAGTAAAGGTCATCTAATACCCGCCTTAATCACAAAACTGAAATGCTCTCAGATATATGAAGGGAGGAATGCTTGGTGTTCAAAATAAAACATCAACTGCAGACAACAGGAGTGGGCCTGATCATACCGGGGGCAGCATTTCCTGCTCGAAATTCCCAAGACTTTGGCTGATGTCAAGTGGAGTTACAGACACAGAGCATGGCAAAAAGCTGAAACTAAAAAACCTGGACAACGAGGCACTGCCACATAGAGGCTGATTCAATCTAGCAGAAAACTCTCCAACAGAAGGTAGATTCACTAAATCAGCCAGAAGGTACACTGGAAGTGAATAATGGATATTTCCTGAACGGAGCATGGTTGTTAAGCATTGTAGCTACTACTCAATGACAGATGTACAAGTTGAAGTTATGTTTAGAACAAAAAAATATTCCAGTGTTATTTGGTTTCTTGGGGATTTTGGTGGTTTTTTTTATATTGTGTTAAGTTTGCTTTGCATTGCAGATCATGATACTCAGGTGTCTGAGTTGAAAAACTCAGAAAATACCTGACTTTCTGAGTCAAGTGATGAATTTGGTGATATGAATGCAGTGATAAAACTTCAAGGATGGGGGCAGTTATTGTTCTTTGGGGTTCTTTCACTCTTTTTTTTTTTAAAAAAGGAGAATCAATTGGAGTTTGTGATTTGTTTCATAAAAGTTAAAATTTTACTCTGCTGACTTCTATTGGAAAAAGACCTTGCCTAAAATGACTGCATAACACTGGAAAAAACCTTCACTTTACTGTTCTTATTCTTCCACTTTAGCAAAGCCCAGAAATTCCAATGAGAACTGATCTGTTGTACCAGGCACTGTATAACAGAAACTAAATATGGCCTCTTCCACAAAGAAACTATGGAAAAAACCAAAAGGTAATGAGTGAAGGAAAAAAAACAAGTCGTTAATATAAACCTTTTTTATTCATATACATTTTAATCAGGTTTTGATTAAATGTATGAAAGTAGTCTTTCTCCACTAGTCCCTCAGGCTCCAAATGACTCTCAATTAGCCATTTAAAGTTAGCTAATTTTTGTCTGTTTTGTGGTAGAACCATAGAAGAGACACATGAAAGAGGAAGAATATTTACTTCGGGCAAGAAATTCCTAGCTTTAGGAGCAGTGCAGGGAGAAATACAAAGGCAACAGAGACTTTTGTGAGCAAATAGAGAATATGTCAGCTGAAGTGAGCAGCATGGGGAAGATGTGAGAGATGAGACTGAACAACCAGAAAAAAGCAAAAATATTATATTTTCTAATTAAAAAGTGAGTTTAAAGTAAAGTTTTGTAGTAAAACATCTGAACATACCATCAGTACCACCACTGGACCAAATGCCTAGTATTTCAGTTGCATGAGTGTCTTCAGCTGAACTTTCTTACAGGAACACCATTTTTTTGTATATATGTATGTATCTATACCATCCATATCTATATTCTTGCAACTGGGCATATCATGGACACATACTTGAACTACACTTGAACATGTGGCATAAAAGAAAAGATGAAGTACAAACCACTCATTTCATGCATTTCTAGTTAGTTCCATTTTAATTCACTCAATTATTCAATCAAGTGCAATATAAATTTACCTTATTGTCACCTAATTTAATACATTCTCTGGGGAAATATAGTGAAGAACAGAGTAGCTTGTAATTTATTTTTAAAGCTCCTTAATTAAATGCCCAAATCCCCTAAAATGACATGGAAGTATATAAAATGGACCTTTATACACCAAAATTCTTACTAAGAATTGGATTATGAGATTGAGATGTCATGCATAAATTAATTCTAATTAATTACTGGGCTCAGTCCGTTCTGAATGTTCTCTTCTGCAAGCCTGCAAGGACATTTCTACAATCTACTCCATAGGTTAGTGTTAATCAAACAAGAGGTAAACAGAACTACTTACAAATGTTGTGTCAGATAGATATTCTCTGTTAAAAGAACAGAACATTTAGATATATAAAGACTATCCAAATATTAAAAGATCAGAGCAAATTTCAAACAGCTTTATGAACAGAATATGACTGGAGTCACCCGGTGTATTATGGTTTTAGGGAATTTAAGTGATGAAATTAGTCCCATCAATACACAAATATAGAAGATTTTCTTTTGTTTACAGAGATAAGATTTCAAAAGTTTCCAAGCAATAGCGCATGTCATTCACTTATTATTCCAATTCCTTTCTTCTTTAATGTTGATTGATTTGAAGATTGTCTTTAATTCAAAAGCTGTTTTCATTTTAGTTTTCATCTTTCTGTCATGTTCTAAATGAGATGAAATTGAATTACCCTCAAGTATAAACAAGAGAGTTTTGATTTTCTTATTTGCTTTATCCCCCAAAGACTGCAAAGATTGCATATACGCATCTTTTAATTTCCCCCATCTCTAATCTAGAGATTGTTCACCGTGAGCCAATGAAAATTCTGTAATGTCAGTAATTTCTTACACTTTGTGCATCAAAATAACAATATTATCTCCCATGAAACATCTATGAATTGCATATTTATAGTTGAAGTATCTTGCATTACAGTTTGTGTGCAGTGGGACTCTGCACCATGAGATACTTGTCTTCTTCTGACGTGCAGAGGCCATTCCTTCATTCTTGCTGTAACTTAGCATTTCTCTGTGAATTAGCTTAAAAGTATGTTGTTAAGGTTACCAGGCTAAAGAGTTGATCCACATTCTTTTGTCTAGATGGTTTGTGGCTCTACAGAGGATATGATTTTATTAATCATCAATGTATAACATAGGAAAGTGTAGCTACATGGCCAAATGTGAATGAGATCCTTATTTACAGATTACATGGTTTCCTTTTTAAGGGAAAAGGAAGAAATACAATTTTAAAAGCAAGTTTTAGTGGATTTTTTTTCCTTTTGATTTGTTAGTTTTGTTGGTCGGTTTTTGTTTTTTGGGTTTTTTTAAATGAACGAACTATGAGTGGTGTGAAATATGAGAAACCAAATCTTGGGAAGTCTTACATAAGTAGTAGGTCATGTCCAGTAAAGGGAAATATAATCATGCATGTGCATGTGCACTTTTCCAACTTCACACCAGGCTCTGTCATGGGAGATGATCAGAATGTTTGTGCTTAATACACAAGGGTTCATACTTTTAACCCATTTTCTTTTGGTGACAGTGCTGTCCCATGACCCTCTGTAACTGTCCCTGTTTTTGTGGTTTTTGGCAGTTAATTTCACTGCCAAAACTCAGCTACAGGTGCCTGGCCACTCTCCAAAGCCATGCCAACCTCAGTATTACATTACCTCTGCATGTGGCAGGGACTGGTCAGCTCTTTGATTTTGTGGTATTTTCTTCCATCAGTCACATTGTCTGAACAGAGAAGAGCTTGGGTTTCTGCAGAAGCAAATGTATAGTAGTAGTTTCTGCCTAACAGAGTCAGACCTGACTCAAGGTAGTTGAATTTCCAAGTTAGCATGAAAAAAGAAAAGAAAGAAAAGGAAGGAAAACTCCTTCAAAAAACCAAACATTTTAGTAGTCTTAAAGGTCGGTCCAAACCCATATGGATTAATATAAAGGTGCTGTAGGTCAGCACTTCTGAATTTATAGACTTGAAAATATGTTATACACACTACTGAAATACCTCAGTTATTCCTATTCCACATTTGAAGGCAACCTAGGAAAACATACATCAACAAATAAGACTCAAGACACATGGCTCTTTCAAATATTTAGTTCATACAAAAGCAATTGAAAATTCTCTGATTAGCACCTTTAGCTTATGCACAGTGAGTAGATCTCAGCAATGATTTAGAGGGTCTGGCTCAATCCCTGCACTGATGACATGTATTAGTTGTTATTTCAGCAAGTTATTTCTCCTCCAAGCCAATTAATTCTATTCTGGTTGAATAGCATACACTGGCTGTCAAAAGCTTTTACAGTAGTTTTTCCCTTTTCAAATCATGCAAAGAGTCAAAATTAATCTGCAGGATTTTGAAGTTCCTATGTAAAATATCAATTATTTTATTCATTTTTCAGGCCTATGTTGACCAATTGTTAACCTAACTGTTTCTCATTGGAATTTAGCTCAATTTTTCAAGTGGAGGAAATATCCAAATATGTGTTTGCTTGTTTTCAGGATACATTATTCATGGAATTCATAGCCATTGATTCTGGAATACACTTTCATCCATAAATGCTTCTAAGCTGTAAGAGTTAGCTGAAAAAGCACAGAAGAGATTACTTATGGTCAAGGCTGTGAAAGTAAAAATTATTTTACTGATCACAAAGAGTAATGTATATAGATCATCTCCTACTAAACCATAATCCCTGCTAACAGTAATAGAAGGAATTTCTCTTTGATTGAAATGAAACTAAGGAACCAAAGTAATCCATTCACAGTTCAGAGTGCTGTTTTATTCTATGGTCAGTGCAGTACCATCAGAGAAAATGTTTCTGGAGATTGATTCCCTGCCCATTTCAAAGACCTTTTCAAATGACAGAGAATTATGAACAGCAGGAGGAATGAAAATGAGGTAGTGGTGGCTTAAGTGACATGGTGTTACAGGGTGCACAAAGTCTCATCCTAAGCATAACTATTTATGTGCTACAACCCACCCAAAGTAGTGGGCTTCCATTGAGCATTAATAAAAATTGCAAAAATGCAACAACTCTGAAGAGAAATTGCATAAGACAGGAAAGAATGTAATCAGTACTCTCTACTGAGGCTAGGAAGAAAATTTACATAGGAAACAATGAGGATACACTCAGTAAATCTGGGGTAAAATGTGCCTTTCTGTCCTCTTATATTTTTTGCAGAAGATATGAGCATTGCCATTGTTTTTAAATTCAAATACCATCAATAAAATAGGTGGTTTTTACCTTGTCCTTCAAAATAATTCCTTTTTTTTCAGATTTGCTGTAATGTGCCCAATGTGAATGACAGTACCTTCATTTATCAAAAGCGCTGAGTATCCCAGATGAAAGGCAGAAGACAACATCTTTACCAAAGTATTTAGGCAAATTTTTACAAACTCTTTGATATCACCAGTAAAGAGCTGGGATATTAGGACTGATCCTAAAAATTAACAACTAAGCTATTTTTAGTATTGCCTTAAAAAATGAAAAACTGGATTATGAACTCCATGCATTTACACTGAGGACTGCAGGAATCTATAGCAATAGCTAATGCTGCCTCTTTACATGTATACGGGGTCAGCACTGTCAGAAATATATTCAAATAAGATATTCTGTAGTTCTCATTACAGATACGGGTATTTTTTTATGGTTTTAGTTCTATAATCATAAAATTTTTAATTTTAAGGGGTTAATGCTGCTTTTAACTTGTGTGATAACAATCACGTTTTTCATTGGTTTGCATAAGATTTTGCCTTTTAAGATACTCTCACCTCCACAAAATCCAGGATGAAAATGAGATAAGCATATTATAGGAAAGAAAGTAATAAAATTTGAGAATATATCAAATCTTTATCTCATAGTAATGGTAGTTACATTGGAATCCTTCCCGTGAGCAACCTGTATTAAAATGATGCAATATTTAAAGAAAGAACTGTAGCTGCAGGGATCTTTCTTGATTTTCTTGCTAATTTCTGCTATCCTCTCTCCAATATCTTGCCTGCCATTTTATTTTCAGCTAAACTTTTCCTCAGCCTTCTGGTGTTGACTTAATTCTTCATTTTCACAACTATTTTTCAGATCCTTTCCCTCAAACAGTCTTCTGGTAATTCCTTGAAAGTTGCTGTTCCCTTGAAATTGTAAATCAGTAGCAATTGACAAATCAAACCCTTCAGACAATTGTCTCCTGGAAGGTGACACAAATTTTAAAGGTTATGCCCTTCAGTAATTTCATCTTGAATCAACATGGAAGAAACCCTGCTTGAGGAATCCACAGCACTCACAAGTTTAAGCCAGAAAGCCTTTTTTCAGGAAAGACTTAATTCAAGCACCTGAGCAAATATGGACTCTTCAGGGAAAGATGCCCGCATTTCCTACTCTGCAGCCAGTTCTGCTCTATAAAGTTATGGTTTCTGAAGCAGTAACAAGGCCTCCTTTTGCTTGGTGGACATCAGTTGTGAATTAAAACATTGAAATTAAGCAGCCTGCCAGTTTCACAGACCTTAACACATCACTCTCCATGACAACATGGAACTCAGAGGAAGGAAGGCTGTTCCTGGGGGAAAGCTGAGAAGTGCAAACAATTTTTTTACTTTTTTTTTTTTTTTAATCTGGGATGTGGTGTTTGTTTTTGTTAGCTGAAAACTACTGTTTGAAGTCCATTTGTGTTGGTAGATTACTTTATCTACTCTTCCTCAGGGAACAGACACTACACTATCACTTTGTATACACTACACTGATAGTGCCTTTACATTGAGCATGGAATTGTAAGCCACAATGTTCAAGTGCTTTATTTTCCCTTAGAAACACTAGAGGAAATTTTCCTGCAAATGGAGGAGAGCCTTGTTCTATTGTTTTTTCTTTTAAAGTTTGAGTTTGCATATCGAGGGACCAAAGAGGCTTTTAAATATGCAGAAAATTGAAACATGCAAGAAGAAAAGGGGTAAGAAAAATTTATTTAAATAATACGAGAAAGCAAGATTTTCTAAATTATAACCTTTGAAATTTTCTAAACTATGCTGTAAAATGTGCCTTGACAGAAAGTTATAAGAGGACAACAGAGAAACTCCCTGTTGGGAAGCTAAAAATATAAAAAAAATACATAACATTTTCAGGAGCAATGAAGTTGCATAAGAGCCTAAGTCTCCACAGCTGCCAAACCCATTGAATATCCTTGAAAGTTTTACAGCAACTGCACCCACGTAACTCCTTCCACAAGGAAGGGCCTTTATCCCTTTTAAAGGATGAAGTGCCTCTCAAGGATAGCTTCAGCTACACTTTACTCCTTAACTGTTGGTGTGTACACACAGGTACCTATCCTAGTCCCAAAGAATGATTCTATTGATGTTGGCAGACTTTACACATGAAAATAATAACATCAGAATTTGTAATATCTCATTTCCAATAGGAGGGAAAAAGGAGTTTCCCATTCAAGCTGCCTCTTCTGCTGTGCTGGCAAGCAGACAGACACGTCCATGCCCCACGCATTCCACTGAAATGTCCACTGTGCAGTTCAGCTGCCTTCAGATTCAGGACACAGGAGAAAAGATCAAGATATTTAACAGCTTGACAGAACAGATACAAACAAGGCAACACGAACAGTAAGCACAGAGTAACCCAGGTCTGATTTGCTGGTGGAAGGATTCCTTCTACAGAAGGCAAGACCCTGTTTCACACTGGGCAGCTACTGCTGTAAAGATGTGCAGAGTCACAACCCAGGCTGAGGCATCAGCCCTACCTCCCCTCATCCAGGATACATAAGGTCTAAGTCAGGATAGACACTTTAGAGACCTCAGGTTACTTTATAAATGTCCTCAGTTTCCCCAGTTGTAAGTGATGAAGAAGAAGTAAAGCCATATCCCATCTGCATTTGGTGAGGGACACAGGATTTGGCATTGTACTATAGGAACTCCCACCTCATGCTGGGCACCTAGCAGCCTCTATATGCAACTGAATATCATCCTCAGGAGTGAAATAGGACATTTTTTTCACTGTCCCAGACAGTACAATTTAGAAAAAGAGCACAAGAGAAACAGGCAAGGAAATGTATCAATGCATCTATTTTCACATGTAGTTGCTTTGGATACCTGTTATACAATTTAAGCAAAGCTTTAATCTGTGCTTGAGACCACACTTGTGTGTCTTAAAGTTATTTTCATCCCAGGTCATTGCTTTGAAACAAATAACAGATTTGCCCAGACCTGTAATGTGAAGGGACCTGGGCCATGAATGACACATTTGCTTTTGTGGCACCAACATGTGGCTGTTGTCAGAAAAGTTGACGTGGGCCATGACATGAAGTGGCAACAGGAAGCAGAGTGGCTGCAGGTATCAGAAAACTAAGGTTGCCAGTGAATGTTGAGAAGACACGGTGAAGACATCCTACATCCTTGTGACTTAGTCCAAAAAGCTGGGCTATGGAGTGTGCAAACTCTAGCCAGCTCTGCAAGCCGATCTGCTAAAACAGCACAGACACTGCCAGACTCTTGTGCTCACAAGTGCTTAGAGGGCAACTCTGTTAAAGACTGTACTTCTAGCAGATTTCTGACAGCACACCTTTTTTATCAGGTTTAACATAGACAGCTGTCATAACATCTGAATTTATTATCAATAATAGAATTTAATTATCATTCCAGTAGTAAATTTTTCAGTATCTCTTTGCACAAGAGATCTCAAAGCATCTTGAAAGATAAAATTCCTGTTTTACAGGTGCAGAAACTGAAGCACACAGTAATTAAAGTGGTGTCATCCATAAAGGTAGTGGTTCAGTCATGAAAATTATCCATTCTGCATCCTATCACAGAAGGAATTAAAGCAAGCCTCTAATTTGCTATAGAAAACATCTACAGAGGTATGGAACTTAATCTTTTTTTACTAGAAACCAAGTTTTAAATCCAATAAAATAAAATCTAGGTTTCTTCAATAATCTAGGTTTCTACAGGTGTAATAGTTTTAGCAGGTTTTATTTTTTAATTGTACAAGATTTCAGAGGCAACAAAAGAGTAAATCAAATAAAGGGCAAACTACCTATCACGATGTTAGAAATTTGCTGAAATTTATATAACTGTTTTAGTTAGGTCTTGTTTCTTGGGGTTTTTTTTTGTTTTTTTTTTTAACTTTTTTAACATTTGCTTTCATTATAATACAAATTAGGTAATTTTAGGTCTCATCTTTCTAGAGAGTACAGTTTCACTTCTGAGTGGAATTTATTCCCAAGACTGGCTGTTAGAGCAGAGAATGGACTGCTGAGCCTTTTCAAGGATTAGCATCTCTCTAATGGCTTCTCTCTAGCTCTACTTTCTGCAAGAATGGGAATAAATGAGAAAACAGTGACTCAGGGAAGGACACATTTTTGCGAGAGAAAAGCAATATCAATCTGTTGGGAGCTCCTAGAAGCCACTTTTTACTGCTGCAGTGTTAAGAAACTCCAGAACTGAAAATTATTTTAGGGTGAACAATTCTATTCAACACTGGTCTAATGGGATAGCTTGTATTTACACCTAAAGAAGTCAATTCTGACTTCTACTGCATCTCACTATATTCATATTGCTCCAACGGTGCTGGAGTGAAATTAGAGGGAGCTGAAATTGCAGGGTACCACGTCTGCTTGAAGGGTAATCTGTGTGCAAAAAGGATCAGATGTGCCGTTATATGGCAGAAACACACCAGCACAAATCCCCACAACCCCAAGGACAGTGATTATTTTTCTCTCAATACAGAGATGTCAGTCATCAGATGTAAGCACTGCTCATGATCTTCAAAGAAGACAGAAATATTTCTCACCAATTTGGGAGTTACCTGAGTTCTGGAAATTCAACTGCCCTTACTTCAGCTTTAGAGGCCTGTAACTAGACTCTGAATGTCAGCCTGAGTAATTTTCCTCCTGCTCTGTTTAGCAAGCTGGCAGTAAATGCTTTGGGTTTTGTTTGTAGTAATCTACTGTAACAAGAATCTTTTCACCCATTAGAATTTCAGAAAGGATTTTTTTTTCTGATAATTTCCATGCAAACGCCACTACAATTTGCAAAAAAAATGTGGGTTTTTTTTTTCAACATAAATCTATTATATTGATCATCCCACCTTTTAAAAATAAAGATTCATTGATCCATACACTTTCTGGACATGAAGGTTCATAGTGAATATCTTCTCTGGCAGCCTATACATATAGGTCATATAACTAAATTTTTTCAGAAGCTAGATTAAAGCACTTGAAAACAGAAAAGCTTGTATTATACAAGAGGACCCCTAGTAAGGTCCATGATATCCTTTTGTAGGCCACAGTAAAATACACATAAAATATAACGGGTGATAAAGTCACCCTAATATTCCTGATCTCATGACTTTCTGGCTGTTCCTTTCTCATGGAGGATGATAGCTAGCTATCTAATCAAAATGCATAAGCAGTGTCTGTTCCTTCCACCCCCAGACCCATTCATTTTCTACTCAGAATCTCTGCTTGGGGTAGTATAATTGATTTTGACATAATTTACTGCTTACTTGGCAATGCAGCATTGCAGTCTCTGATAAAAACCGTATCAAGTCACAGCACCGGTCTAGAGCTTGAAAGGGAGGCAGTGTAATCACTTTCTTACCCTAATGCACCTCCATCTCATTTCTGCTGGGCAAGGAGCTGCAAAGTAATCATTGTTAAATGACTGCTCCAAGAGAGGGTCTTTCACTTCTCTGCCTGACCACTTCTCTTTGTCTCTCTGCTTTATTTCAGGAGAAACAGCAGGGAAAGTTTTCATTGTTGGATGGTCATGGAAACAAAAGACTATGATTATACTTGCCTACCATCAGACATCTACCTCTAGTGCAAAGCAGATACCTGTTCCTGAATTGCTGTGGAAAGCAGTGGTATAGGAAAAGCATGTGAAAGAGCAAGAACTAGAGAGGGGATATTTTGCACTAAGACTTTTGTTATTCCACACTTCTTGCACACTCCTGAATATTTCTTACTGCTCTCACTGCCACCTGAGTTTGTCAATGAAGCAGAGGGACCATCACCTCTCAATAAGCCCCCGGTACCACTGCAGGATGTGGGATCTGCCTGCAACAGCTCCTCACCCTGACACTGCCTCAGCAGCTCCCACCTTTGCCAGGGTGCCCAGAGAAGCTCTCAGCCCCTTCAGCAGGCTGCCCAGAGCAGCCCTGGGACACATCAGGATTAAACCAGGCTGATTACAGCTGCTCGGGTCAGCTGAGGGCAGCCCCGTGCTCCGTGGGGTTGTGCTCTGTCTGCGGAGCCCGCCAGGCTCAGCTGCTCTCTTTGTAAGCAATAAAGCTCTGGAAGTTCAGGAAGTTCTTCCTCCACCTCTGCTGCCTTCTCAGAGCCATTCCCCTCCTACAGGGCCGGGCTTTTTGCTGGAGAGCTCTCTAGGAATGGCTGCTCTTCTTGCACCCGCCTTGTGCGGCACGGTGGCCAGGCTCTCCCCTCAGCACTGTATCCCTGGCCATGATTTCTGAGGGGACAGAACAGGGGACTCCCAAACAGTGGCCATGCACTGGGGCCTGCCACACCCTGTCCGGGCTGGGATGGCTCTGCCTTCCCTCTGCAGCGCCCACCTGGGCTCAACAGCCTCTGCTACAGCAGGGAGGAAGCAGAGACCCAGGGAAGGGCACAGCTGGGCCGGCAGAGGCCTCATCCAGCCCGCTGGGTGAACTGGCAGGGAGGTGAGGGGTGGGAGTGGGAAAGAACTATTTTATCCCAGTGCCTGGACTTGCCCAGGCTCGTTATTGTTTGCAGTGATTTATGTATCATTTGCATACGTGGCTAAGTGGGTTACAGCAGTTCAGATTTCACTGGCCAATTTCACCGAGTATCGGCCAGCCCGTGTCCTGGGATGCAAATGTCTGTCCCTTATCTGGGGACAGCCGGTCAGTTATCATCTCCTGGCCACTCCTGCCAAACGGCCAGATATGGCTCGCAGATCTGGGAACTGCTGAGCCCTGTCCCTGGCCAGCTGGATGTGTACAGGGCTGTTCTGCTAGACCTCAGGCCTATGGGCATGCCATGAAAACAAAGGACAGGGAAAGAATCACTTTTTTAAAAAGACTCTTACACTTCCTACAGTAGGAAGTAGTTATTTTTAAAATGGGTAACAGTAAACACATTTGCAAAGCAAATGCATTTTGTTAAAAATTGCGTTGCATTTTGTTAAAAATTGAGGGTTTCTATTAAACAATTAAGCTTTGGGAATGAGGTTTTAGAGTCACTTTTAAAGGCACAAAGTGTTTTTCTTTGCGTTGAGAAGACTGATTGCTTGATATACGTTATTTTTCAAAGAAAATTGAAAGCAGTAATTGCTCAAATAGTCTATGAAAAAAAAAATCCTTCCCCACAGTGTCATCCACTCAAACTCACAAATTGCAGTGATTCTTCCCACTTATTCACACCCTACCCTTACCTTTCAGTGAGTAAGATCTCATCTAAATGAACCAGTTGAGCCCAGTCCTGGCAGACACTGAACACCACTGATGACCAGCATCTAAGCTGGAGACACATGTGGGGTTGCATGAAGTTGTGCAACCACAGGCAAGGCTGCAATTTCTGATGGCCATGAGCACAGGCATTGTACCAGTGGTGCTGGGTCCAGCTGTTGTTCTGTCCTTGGTAAATATCTGAATTAAAGTAATGGGAGTTTCTCACCTTGCAATAAATTGCTTAGAAACTGCATTTCACAATTTGATATCCAAAGTTTAATAGAGAAGGCGCTCCATGTGACTGTAGACAGATAAGCACTCATGCCAGCTGGCTTTTACATGCTGGCAATCTAATCCAGACCAGCTGTATTCTTTGATGTTGTAAACCAGTTTACTTTTACTTTGACAACAAGCTACTACTGCAGGGAGAGACAAGACTGAAAACAGTGTTTATAGGGCATGAAACAGTAAAATAATAGGTATTATATAGTAGGTAATATTTTAAAAAATACATAAAGATAATGAAACAAATATTTGTTACAGCTGAAAATCAAAAAGTCAAGACACTTTACTTAAAACATACTTTTCTCTTACCCACTGAAAAATTTCTATGTGTAGACATAGCTCAAAAAATATGGGAAAACTTTGTCTGTTTAAAGACACAATATTTTCCCTGGCTTCAGTCAGTACTGCATTTCTATTCCTACATGGGGAAAGAAACCCCAAGTGCCCTGACAGACTGGTGACCATCCTAAAGAAGCCAGGAAGTCAAGACCAAAACTCTTCCCAGCTTACCCTGAGGGGCTCAATGAAGGACCTCAAAGGTTGGATACAATCACCCACTTTCTTAAGCCACCTTTGAGGCATATGCCAGAAGCATGCCGAAGAAGAGCAAGGTGAATTCATGATGATTTTAGTCTTACTTAGGATGTCTTCATGAATCATCCTAAAGTTCACATAATTTGTACTGATTTTTTTTACCTGAAAATGTTTTGTTTATATTGCTTTGCTTTGGTTTTGTTTCCTTAAATTGTTGCCTTCCTTGTTGCACATTTAACATAGAGATCAGGGTGCATGTTTATTAATTTATTTTAACAAAAACCTGAACTCCTGATAATTTTTGCATTTGTGTAATATATTATAATGGGCTTAGATATTTTATTTCTTCTGAGACCTTAAAAGCACTAAATGATGGTAGAAATCTATGCTTGGGAATCTAATAAAAGGGAGACTTGTGTTTTGGGGGCTGGAGTGGAGGTGACAAGCAAAAGAATACCTGTCAAAGAGTACACAGGAGTTCAATGGATGGGACTGTGCTCCTTTGTATGCTCAGGTTCTAGCCTGGAGTTACTCATGTGCTTGATATTAAGCACACGCACCAGCCTGTGCAGGACTGGAATCTATTATTGCCATGTTGACATACATTTGTTAAGGGTTTGATTCTGCTAACATTTCTATTGGCAACACAGGGAGATGCAGAAAGGTCCTGCAGTTCAGAGGGAGATGGAAGAGATTTCAGGGAGCTGCTAATACACTCAACTTTAGAGGCCATTCACAGTAAACCGCATTTTAAATACATTTCCATGGTCTTGTTTATTTCTAAAATACCTAAAGACATCAATCAGGTAGTAGATTAAAGAGATATAAAAGAACCCACCCTAAGAACAAAACCATTTGAAAAGATTTATTAATGGTTATTTATATATTTAAGGCTAGTTCCTGTAAGATCTCAGTAGTGTGAATAAGTGGTTTAAAAACTGTTCCTTATTTATTTGCCTTTCATCAATAAATACATATTTGGGCTCTGTATTTGTTTGGTAGCTTTAAACTGTTTTGGTTGTTTTTTTTTTTTTTTTTTTTTTTTTTTGGTCTGGATTGAGGCCTAGTAACCAAATTTTGTCCAAAGCATAAGTTTTGAGAAACACAGATTTCCTACCATATCTTCATTATGGCAGCTGCTGTTATTTAACTGATAATATTCTGGTAATTTAAAAAAACTTCAACCAGGAGCATAAACCCATACTTGTCTACTTTGTCTTGGAACTTGAGCATTTTTTTCCTGGAGCATTTGAACTATGTGCTCAGGCAATCTTAACCTTCTGGTTTAAATCCAAATTTACCAGCTATGGGAAATACTATTTACACATCCATTACCCCTGGAGAATTTAATGTGCCATTTCCATCAGAGTTAGACTTTTAGGAGCTGAACTTGAATTGCTTTCTTGGGGAATGAACTTCCCAATGAATGAACTGAAGAATACAATGGCTTTATTCATTGTATCTCCTCATTTCAATACAATGCTGTAGGGGGAGGTGATGAAATATGATGGATGAAAGTGACAGAGTCAGTTTTCTTTCCCTGCACTGAAGCCTGTTGCAGGGACAGAACACTGCTTCTGTCTTCTTCTCCATTTGCCCTCACATAGCTTTAGCTGAGTTAGCCCGCTGGCTGAAAGCAGTGTAGCGTAAAGTTAGAAAGAAAACAGCTTTTCTGGGGAAAAATCATTACTGACTTAGGAACCAAAGTGGCTAATATTTGACTTAAGTACTGAAGTGGCTGATATTGCTAATGTGGCTAATACTGCTAAAGTGGCTAATGTTGCTAATGTGGCAAGGTAAAGCTTTCAAGCTGCTTCCTCTGCAAGTCGTGGTACAATGCTCCACCCACTTGGTCAGTAGCACCATAGGCTGCCCAGTCAAATGCAGATGTGCAGAAAGGCAGATATTCTGCATTTTCAGTAGGGTTGACCAAGCTTTTGAAATAGCTGCCATCTTTCTACAGAAAAAAAATCCCTTAGCAAACAAATATTTTTTCTTGTGGAAAACCATTGTAGAAAACTTTTGGGTTATACACCCTTTGCTTGTGAGTGAATGGTCTGCTCATAAATGTTACCTTCACCCTCAAACTTCAAAATGCAGGAATTCTCAGTGCCTCCAATAGAGATTATACCTGTCTCTTCCTTTGAGCTTCAGCTGGGTGTGGTGATGAGCTGGAGCCTTAATGCCATCCCTACCTGCACTACTTCCCCGTGGTTTGCCACACAAATGAACCCTGCAGCAGCATCTTTTCAAGACTGTGGTAAACCCTTAATTTCCATCAAAATTTGTCATTCTTGAGAAGTCAGTAATCAAAGCTAAAAAACAAAAGCTAACTCAATGTCAGTTTGCTTTTGATTCTCTGCCAGGTAAGTATGATAGGTTAGACTATTCCTGCCAGAAAAGTTTTATGCAAGGAAAGTTGTTCCTCTTTGCAACCCTCCCTGTTTCCCATGCACCAAACTGTGATTACTATGGTCATTATTACAGTAGAGGAGGCAATCAAAGCCCATAATCTCTTTCTACTCCTTTGCAGGAGCATTTTCCTAATTTTTTTTTTTTTGTTTGGGAGGCAGGACAAATCTGAATAATTTTTTAAACTCCTCTTTCTTTGCTATATCTATCTGGCCATTGTGCTGGGAATCATAATGTAGACAGATTGCTTGTGGGAAAGGAATTTAGTTCCTTAGATGTCTGCACAAGACAGAGCTAGAGAAAAGCTTTACAATATCAAGTGTTATGGACAAATTATTTTCTGACATGATCTATTTGTAGAAACATCTTATATTGGCCAAGAAATTTTGTTTAGAGAAGGATAGTTGCTTGTCTTATCATGTCCTTCAGCTATCCTTGGCCCCACTTTTCTGTTGATTTGTTTCTTATCAATAACAGCTACATTGCATCATGTCTCAAGTGTCTGAGTTAAGGGCATGTGATCCTGGAATCCTAGAATCATGGAATAGTTTGATTTGGAAGGCACCTTGAATATCATCCCCCCATGCCACAGGCAGGACCACCTTCCACTAGACCAGATTGTTTAAAGCCTCATCCAACATCCAACCTGGTCTTCAACAATTCCAGGGATGGGGTATCCACAGTGTCCTCGGACAGCAGGTGCCAGTGCCTCACCACACTCACAGTAAAGAATTTCTTTCTAGTATCTACTTGAAACCTAACCCGATATCATCCAGACAGCTTGTGAATATCTCCAGTGAGGGAGGCTCCAGCCAGTCTCTGGACACTCTGTCCCAGTGTGCAGTCATCCACACAGAATCACTGAATGGTTCAGGCTAGAAGGGACCACATGTTTGGTCCATGGAAGGGACCTTGTTTGGATCATCTTGTTTGGTCCAAACACCCTGCTCAGGCAGGGTCACCCAAGGCACATGGCACAGGATTGCATCCAGGGGGTTCATTCCTAAGGTTTCCTCTTGATGAAGTTGTCTTTTCTCAAGGCTGAACAGATGCAGCTCCCTCAGCCTTTCCTCTCAAGAGAACTGTTTTAATCACGTTTGTCACTCAGCCTAAAGAGATCTTCTAATCCTCCTTGCCACTCTCCACTGGACCTGCTGCAGGAACTCCATGTCTTTTGTGCTGAGGAGCTCAGAACTGGACACGGCAGCCCCAGATGAGGCTTCAGCAGGGCAGGGTAGAGGGGCAGGATCCTCTCCCATGACCTGCTGGCAGTGCTCTTCCAGACACACCCCACGGTACTTGACCATCGCTTGATGAGCCTAAGCTGCCAGCCCAACTCTGTCTGTGCTCCTTTATGAATCTGTACAATTCAATAAAGAAAAACAAAGCTGTTAAAGGAAGAGTGATCTTCAAGCTTTTTATTTAGTGTGTTAATTAATTAGGTTCACCACAGCACTGAAGCAGATTCACAGCTTTCAGAGTTGCATCATTTTTGATGAGCTTAAACCTATCTGGCCAAAAATATCAGGCCTATCAGTCACAAGCCACAGGTGTCTCTCAGGTGTTAATGTTTTGCATTAGTTTGTGGGGAATTGTGGTGATAAAGGCATTTCAAATGCTAAAATACCTAGCTTAATACCTCACTTCCTGCTTAAAGTGAGTTGAGAAGTTTGATACCAAATGTATCATTTTCTACTAGTATTTGCCGTAAGGTGCTATGAATCTCTCTCTTTGGTATCTAATTTTATTTGTAAATAGTTTATTAGCTCTACTGAAGAATTAAAATAATGCTAAAAATGTTAATTCCCATAGGTGATGGCCCCTAACTATCTGCCTGACAACACCTACCTACATTCTAAATGAAGGCTTTGCAACAGATGTTCACAGAGAATCAATAATTCAGAGCCCTGCTGAAAAACTCTTTCTCAATGTTCTTGCTGTTTAACTTGAAATTTTGGGACTTTTTAAAATTATTTTTTTTTAATTTTGGGACAATTTTACATTTCAGATGCATGTCTTCAGAATTGCAGAAGATATGCATCTGAAATGTAAAATTGTTGGGAACTGTGGTCTGAACATAAGTGTGCAGACATGAATATGAGAATTAAAGTATAATCTTTCCCTCTGTGTTGCTTTTTCCTCCAAATTCTGTTTGCAAAGTGAAATAGAGACTTCATTCTGTTCTACCAGTCCTTTGAATGTGACATTCCAGGGATTTATTAGGAGCAGGTGTTAAATATTTTAGCCTCTTTATCTTGTTGCTACATCAATAATTTACTCACTCTAATATTATGACTAGATATTTGCTAAACTCTCTAACATAATTAGTGATGAAAAACGGATTCCTACTAACCACAGTGCAGTTCAAGTACATGGCATGAATTTTTTTCTCATTTTTTTCCAGATTTTGACCTTGTTACTTTCACCTATAGGTAAAAGTAGTAGTGTCAAGTAGTGTCAAGTGTCAAGTAGTGTTGCCTTCTGGCAGGTCTTGTGCAGCCCCGTGTAGCCCATTGCCACCTGGCAGCTCACCTTTCTCACTAGTATTTATTCAATGATTCTAAAGTAAATTTTACAGCCCAAACTGATGTCAAACATATGATTTTATGTTTTGTCTGGCACCATCTTTTAAGAAACCTGATTAGTTCAAGAGAATTTCCAAGATCCAAGTCTTGGAAAGCAGCTGAATTTCTCTTGAGAGTCTCATTTAAATTACAAGAAGAATTACAGTATTGGATTTCTGCAGTTACCATTTGTTTAGTGGGAGTCTACTTGAGTGCTTACTAAATATCAATAAACATATAAGTCAGTTGTGGAATGCATAGTTTTGTTTTTAAAAAATACTTACTAAAATTAATGGTCACAAGTAAGGTTGGGACTGTGGGGGGTATGTAGTAATATGTTACCTTAGAATGCTAATCATTCTACTTTTATTGTCTTCTGAAACTATTGTTACAAAAAGTGCCTTTGAGTATTAAAAATGTCTTCAAGAAACTTAAATTTGAAGCTGTGCTGAGGCCCTGCCAAGACGGTGTCGAGTTCCAAACCATGGAACTCTGTGGTTATATATAGCAGTTATGTACATAACTATTAAAAAACTACTCTATTACTTTACTTGTGTGCAGGTGAAACAATTATGTTGACATATAGAGTTTTATGAGCAGCAACATATTCCATTTAGTGGTTAATCTATGGCTTTCTTCTTCCAAGTATAAAATCCTAGCTCTAGAGGACAGGAATTTCTGTGGTGAGCATGAAGATTGCCTCTTACCTCAAGCTGATAGAATCTTGTTTATTACTGCAGGCCTGTGATCTTGGTTAGCTGCAGAGTGATTCTCTGTAGAAATACAAACAATGCATCACTATCTTCTTTGGGACACACATACTCCAATCCTGTGATCATCAGTGATATCAGTAGCAGACCACCCCAGCAAATGGAAAATCCCTTCTGCTCTCTTTACAGTTGTCAGGTTTCCACAGCTGGGCTCAGCTCAGTTATACTGGTTCAGAGATTAGCAAAATTTACTTCTGCGCAGGGAGAAAACCCAAGCAGTCATTTGCTGAAATCACAAACTTCATTTAAGTTCTTCATGTAACATGATTTAAATGCTGTGTAAATTCACATTTACAAAAAAAAAATATCAAAAATCAGAAGGCAGGCTCCTTATACATTGTTAGACTTCTGGTGTAGCATGCAGGCACCATTTTGTCCCTATTGTTTTTAGTGCGTCCATCTGCCGCATGCCATTATTTGTAATTCCTCTCCTGAATGATGAATCAACAAAACATCAGGTTAATACCAGTATTATTACTGGTTTTTGAACAGAACAGTTAACCTAAGTGCAGAGCTTCATGAACTCTTTTCATTAGGGGGAGAGATAATTGACTTTAGCATATCTCGGGCAATCCTTGTCATTTACAATATACAAAGTCCTGTTTCCCTAAGCACAGAAGAAATCAAAGAGGAGACAAATTCTTCACAGATAGCTCTGAATATCTCTAACCCAGCCTCTGGCTAAAAGATACTCTTATATTTTCACACTACTTCTGTGGTTGCATCTGGTTTATTTTTCTTGCCTTTTCTCTCACCTTCACTGGGCAATCTGGGAGTCTCACACCTTTCAATGTATATACATATTAATGTTATTTCTCTCACATACACACTTACAAACATCTTTGCATTGCCTTTTGATTTGTGTTTATGCCTAATGTACAAATAACAGTAGTTTTACCTCTTTGCTTCTAAAGAACAGCTTAGTGACTGTATTCAGCTGTGTCAAATGATGGAATTTGGCACTCTAAATTTCATCTAAGTAACTTCCAGTGTCTACCAAATTGCTCGGCAAGTAAGAAATACTAGTTTTTGGGTATTATGAAGCAATTTGGTAGCTTTGTGGAAGAAAGTGATGTCTGTTGGCAAGGAGTGTACAAGAAGGCATCCAAAGCCCAGTCAGTACATTTGAAGTGATCAGATCTGCAGATGCCTGATTAGTTTCAGGCCAATCTTTACTAAATTCTAAAGTCTGTGTTTAGCCTTGCAGTTTAAAAGTAGTAGTCTTTACCCTAACTTTTACCAAAAGAAGTTTAAATGGCATTTGAAATACTATTTGTTCAGACAGTAACTGAGCCTAGCTAAGTTTACTCAATGTTCAAAATGTGAACTCTGATTCATAATCTATTTGTCTTTTTTCTTCCACTGGCATTATGTCTTACAACAGGGAATCATATGAGGTTGGGAAAGCATATTTGGAAACATAAAGCCAACCTAGATCCAAAATACGTAAATCAGTGTGTTCTACCCCCATTGTGAAGGGTCAGTTTTAGAAGTGTGTTGAAACATTCCACATTATGGAACTGGTCAATAAAACCAAAACATTTAAACTTTCTTCCAGTTCCATGATTTCGTTCTCAGAAATGATTTCTAGCTGTGATATTGTCTTTATATTTTATTTGACCACAGTTGTTCAGCTTGTCCTTGTATAAATAGTTTGTGGATCTGGATCTGCCTTTCATCATACAGACCTTGACATGCTTCCAAAGAAATACATGGATTCATATTTAATGAGGTCAGAAATGTCAACCCACTCACGTAGCCATGTACATACTGTACTTGAGCATTTACAGTTGTGAGGATATATTATAAAGAAGCAGAACCTTTTTAGAGAAATTTTGTCATAATTGAAGAAGAACGTTTTAGGAAAAAACCTACTGATTCCTTTCAATGTCCTATGAAAAGACATATTTTGAAACTCTTTCTTGAAGGTCACCCCAGGGACTACTGCCCCTTTCATAATCACCACAGTGGGCTGTGGAGGGAATTGAATGATTGATAGACAGATGGACAATTTTGCAGAGTATTGTGTGAGTTTTTAAGGTCATTGCTCTCTAATCTGAAAGTTTCCAAATGAAAGGAAAGGGCAGTATCACATGACCCAGCCACAAGTATTCTCTTAGCCAAAGAAAATTTACATCTTATAGACCATACAGCCTTGTTCTCAGGGTGACCTTGATGTTTACAGATGAGAAAAAATCCAGTGATATGGAATGTATAACCAGGGGACAAAGGATGCAGAACAAAAAACCTAATAGACTAAAATCCATATGTTTTAACAAACACTCAAAAAAAGTCTTGGCTACATGCCAGTTGTACAACAAGGCAGAATGTCACTCTTTTTCTCTTCTCTGATTAGGTTGGTGGCTGTCTCATATTGGGATTATTTTGTTTTTCTGTAAGAGAGGTCTGCGTAGGTTTTTAAACTGTGACTACATTCTCTCATGCTGAAACCTTTCTGACCATCTCTTCCTCTGCCCCTACCATCCAGTGACAAGGATGTTGCCTGATTCAAACTGGAAAGTCACTTCCCTTGAGGATTTTCCAGTCGTGGTCTTTGTGATGACGAACTTATTAACGAACAATTTGATGTTTACATCTGAGTTTTGCAAAATTATTTGTTAAGAATTCAAAATTATTAGGGCAGAGATAACCATTCAACAGCCTGGGGGGCAGGTATTTAATTCCTTATTGTCTTCTTTCCTGAAGGCTTCATACTTAGCCAAGGAGTGATTAAATGTTAAAAATGTTTTCTTCTCAGCACAGTTCTTCATGACTGTGTCTTGCACTCAAGAAGGATGATAATCTGACAAACTGCAGGCGCACCACTGTGTGCTGGGCCCAGTAATCACACAGTAACCTTTGCAGGGGCAATGTTCATGTGGACTGAAGAGTGCCCAAATTATAGAGATCATTCACCTTGCATGGAAGGCATCCATGTTCAGATGAGAGGTGTTGGCCTGACATGCAAAAGTAAAACTTTGCAGTGGCTTGGTGATGGGGACAAATATGAATACTTGATGGTATAAATAGCCCTGCAATAAAATCAGAGGCATGTGGGCTGTTTAGGGGATGTATGTCCAAATCACTGGTGGAAGACTGGTGGGTTGCTGCTTTCATATAGCTTGCTCTTGCAGAGAAGACTTAAATCCCACAGGGTCAGAGCACTTATCTTGGATTTAGAGTCTTGGACACAGACTCCTTGTTATGACATGAGACACCTCACTTAGCATCCCTCCACTTCAGTTCCATGATGTTTAAATAGGGCAAATTTCATTCTGTTCTTTCAGATTGTAATAACGGGGATCATCCAGACAGTTTTAATAGAAGTCACTGAAAACATGTATAAGAAAGTAAGGAATTAGATTCTGGGTTTTACATCTTCAGGGACAGGATTTCATTCCCCACAGAGAATTGAAGTCTGAGAAATCCTTTAGACTGTGAGAAATAATTGAATGAAAAAGCAGAGATTATGTTACTGCCCTTGATTGAGTGGCCATAGCTGCCATTTCCAATTCACATTCAAAAGTGCTTTGTAAGATATCCTACCATTTTGGATAGGAAATGTGCAGTTGTTCCCATCTTGTGTGTTCCATAAAGTCTTTACTACCTTTTCTTTTTGATACATAACTCTCCACAATGCATGTTGTGTTTGATGCTTCAATATTGCACTTTCAAATTGTCCAGAAATTGCAGCTGTTACAGTGTCTGGTCATTAAATGCAGCTTCACACAAAGTATGCTGCTACTGCTTGCTGTGATGTTTATCAGCTCTCAAGTTTTCAAGTCTGTGTTTTTCCAGTAAAGCCTGGAGTAGCTTTGACTTGGGCTGCTCTTATATTCCAAGAACCTAATCCTCCAAAGCTTTTTGTGCTTAGCTTCCTTTGAAATCACAAGAACTTAGAAATACATTTGAGAATCAGGACCAATTTTTTTATCAAAGTTTCTGTGAATAGGATTTCTAAACATACACAAGGGAAATAGGAATATAAATCTAATTGAAAACCATGAGTCTTGGACATTTAAGTCTCTTAGATTACTCCTTAAGATAGAATTTCCAAAAGACTTGGGGTTTTGGCAGTTTGTAATAATTTATTTAAGTTATTACATTTATTAAGAAGCTGCTGGATCTTCAACATATATGAAACTCAGGCCATGGCATAGATACATAAAAAAACTTCTCTCTGTAGTTGATGTTCTTGGTGTCTCTTCTAACATGATACCATGATGATTTATGATTAATGACTCCTATAAAACAGTACCTTGAATTACAGGCTTTAAAAACCTGGTTAATCCTCCCTCCAAGTGAGTGGTGAACTATTCAGAAGGATATGGTTCCATTGTTAGCAGGAAAAGAAGTGTCACACAGCAAGAGGAAAAAATATAAATATATAAGTTTATGTATGTAATGGGAGGACACTCTGGGCAGATGGGTCCTGATTTTGCAACTTGCATTTACAGCATTCAGAGAATATCAGACACATCCTTCCTTGGGGCTTTTCTCATTACACAATAGGTTAGAAACAGAGTGAGGAAGGGGAAAGGAATGATATCTTGAGATTGAGATTTTGAGATTTTTTGACCAATTTTAGAGCTTAGAATCAGAAGCTTGTTATATTATATCCTGCAACATAATAGCAGGAAAACAGAAGTTTTGCTCCATTGTAGTAGGAAATTTTGACTACTTCAATAAATTCCCATGAAGAAGTATAATGTATTCAAGAAAATATGTCAGATGTAAAAAGTGCCATCAGTGAATCTTTGGCCAATCTTACGACGTCATGGTTTTTGGATAGCTGCTCAAAGCTGTGTATTGTATACAGCAATTCTCCAAACCATATTTTTTCATTCTTTTTCTTTTTTCTCTGAGTTTTGCATATGTAATTCTGATGTAATTCAGTGAAGTTATTTCCCATTAGATTAACCCACATACTCAAATTATATTTCTCAGTTTCCAATATAAACACCCAGCTTTGCAGCCTGTACATTTAGCAGAACAAGGAATCCCAGTGGTGCCAATACAAGTAAAACCCACTGAAAAGGTATATGGATGGCAGAATCAAGACCTCATAAAGTTGAAGACAACTACAGAGTTAACTAATCCCTGTGCCTGCTCTCTACAGAGTTTAGAATCCTCCTGAGCAATCCCTCCGTATTGAAATACCCAATTCATTATGGAGACTCAAAGTAGGATTATTTTCCAGCCTTTCTTTTTCTTTAGCCCTAACAGGATTTGAATCTGCGTTTCATTTCTCACTCATATCTTTCCTGCTTGCTTTCAGATTTCCCATTTGTTCTCTTTCACAAATGGATCTCTGGGTAAACATTTTGTATGTGGGATGGATCGCCATGTTAAAAAGATTATCTCACCATGGAGTCCATCAGCATTTAGCAACAACAACACTTGTATTTTTCTCAGGTTGCCTTTATCTCTTAATCATTATTAGCTGACCAAGATTTATGACATCTTCTTCATCTAGAGATAAAATCAATTAGTTGAAAAATCTTTAGCTTGTTAGCTATAGTCAAAACATTAACTGTGAACTTGGATGTGCATAATTGTATTTTCCAGTTCAGTGAGCATGTGCGCAGGAAAACAGCCACAACCCCCAGCAGGGAATGGTCAGATGGTCCCAGCCTATTCAGGACTCTTGGTGCCAGCTAGCTTTCAAAGAGGGAGGGATGGGCCCTAAGGAGCCCAAAGGATTTTTCCAACCCTCTTGGGTAATTTACACCAATCTTGAACATGTATGTTTGCCTGAAGTCTCTTTTATCAGCGTGGTAATCCCATTACTGACAAATGAAGATGTAATCACAGTTTATTCAAATAGTTTGAAAGCTTTATCCCCTTCAGAGAGAAAGGAGAAAGTACAATTGGCTGCAACTGACTTCTTAAACTCCTACTGCGACACTGGCAAAGCAAAAATGATTTTTAAGCATCAGCACTTGAGTATAGCCTACAGGGTATACTGTACAGAAGTATACAGGCTATACAGAAGTATACAAGCTATACAGAAGTATAGCCTACAGGGTCCCTGAAATAAGGAATCTGTTCTTGCTTATGGAATTTACATCACACTCAGCACTGTTACTGCTAATTTAAATCAGTGAGAGAGCAGCAATGCCTCCTTGGTTGGTCCTACAGTGCTGTTTCCTACTGATGCCATCCCTGCTTATCTCCATCAGTACTTGTGAGGCTAGAAACACTGGCTGAACTGTGTCTCCATCCCCAGGGTAACCACTGCTAATCTGCAGAGAGCCTCACCTTTGTGAAAGGTACACTAAGAACTAGAAAAGTATGGAGAAAAATCTGGAGTAGACAACCTTGTGCATTTTCAAGGGTAATATTGACAACTATCAAAATGTTTATCCATCAGCCTTGTTTGTGGCAAAGGGCAAAAGTCTTGGTGCAGAAATGAAGCCTTGAGCACTAACAGCCCTACTGAACTCTTCCAAGGTGATGAAATGCCAAAGAGGATTCTTGGGAGATGCTAGAAACCCCTTGTTAAATCTTTGTGTGTGGAACAACTTCCTTTTCTCAGGTATAATCCATTCACACTGCTCTGATACACTAATATAAAGGTTATAAAAATAGTCTGAAAATTATATCTCCCTCTTCCTCTCCCCAGATAACATCAAAGTTTTAGTAATAGTTTTAGTTTTAGAAATTTATGATTAAATATATACCCTGATAGTCTAAACAGTTAAAATGCAGAAAAAAAAATAGATTATTTTATCTTATGAACAAGAAAAAAAAAGCCTGTAACATTTCAAGTGCCAAATATAATGTTATCTTAAAGTGTTTGTATATAATGAAAATTCCTTTATTAGGTAGATAACTTTCCTGTGAGTTTCTTGACTTCATAATGAAATTTGATCTCACTGATAAACAGAATATCATGTCTACAGTTTTCAGTATAGGACTGAAGCGCAGGAGGTTTGCACTTCCATTAGCTAACACGAGTACCTTGAAAGTAAACTGCTTCTTCCTATAGAAATCTTTTTTTTTTTATTATGACAGTTCCCCAACATAGATTAGGAATTAATTACATGAATACATAATAAGCAAAACATGTCTGCTTTGAAGAATATAGAGTTTAAATAGACTGAAATTGAGAAGAGAGAGACTTGGAGCAACTTGCCATGCACTACACAGCAATTTAGTTTTGTAGCTGGGAGTAGTCTTCTAGAGCTCTATAGGATCATTTTCACTTAATAAAATCCAGCACTTCCAGTACAGTGGAACTTGCTTCTTTTTGCTGAGCCCTTACTTTTGCTGGAACAACTTTTCTTGTGACCACACAGTGAACCAGGGTTGAGAGAGGGTAGGAGTAACACTGCCAGAAAAAAAAGAAAAAAAGGAAAAAAAAATTAAAAATCAATTTTCTATTGGATCAGTTCCCCACTCTGAGTCATTGTTTAGCTGTACAAACTCTCATGCTGGCACAATGGAAGGAGTGATAAAGGCATGGAATGGCCTGCCAGGGGAGGGGAAGAGGATGCTCCACAGTGAGAACAGCAGTCTTAGCACCAGTGCTTGTTTCCCCAGCTTTGTGCAGCTGAAATGGTGGCCTGTGGTTCCTCATGAGTTTCACCTCAATTTCACACTGCACTGGGGCTGCTTTGGTACTGGCAATGGCATCTTCTCTTGGCTCTGCACTGCATGCACATGAATGAGCTTAGAAGGAGGTTCAGCTGTGTGAGCAATATACTCCCCTGAAGGACCTGCATCCTGCAGCTGGAAACCTTGACTAATACAAGAGTCACAGAATCTAGGAGTAAGAAAGGTAAGAAAGAGTAAGAACCTTCTCTTCTGAGAAGGTTCAGAAAAGCAACAGATTTTTTTTTCTGTCTGTAGGTAGTATTCAGAGTCCAGAGGTACCAGGAGTCATTGTCCAACCTCTATTTTGTTTTGTGGTTTATTTGGTTGGCTTCTCTGTTTCACTTGTGTGAAGGGATGAATTTCAACAGGTATTCAGAATACCAAACAACATCTGCTTGTTGATTGGTTTTCATATGATGGAAAAGTCATTAAAACCAGCCACTTGTGCCAAAGATATGGCTTTAATCCTCATTGCAGTTGTTCTTTGAGAGAACTTTAGTTCATACTAGGAAAATTCTGCCTGTTACTGATCATTTAGCAATGTGTCCAAAAATACTTGTAAAAGCGATCTGGTAAGGAAATTTTTGTGAGTCCTTAACTAAAATTTGTAATTTCACTATATTTCATTATATACCCTAAGGAGTAACTTAAAAAAAATAAATGTTAGAATAACCTCTGTTTGTTGGATGTTTCCAATTAAATATGAACATGAGCACTTCTTGCCCATTTTCTGTTTGATGCATCATGTCAGACTGTGTTTTGGCCCTGAGTGCATTTTCCTGTTCTCTGGGCAAAAAAAGGATATTTCCAAATTCTTCTTTTTCAACTGGGAGTTCCCTTCCAAAGCCATTGAATTTGTGGATTGAGACATGAAGCAGAGATCCAGCAGCAAGAGGTACAGAATAGCCCTGAGACTGTGAAGGAGAAGCTGTGCTGTGTCATGGCAGAGCCCATCACCAGCGAGTCAGACCTTTGAAGAAAGCTCTGACAATTTTGCTGAGCTCCATTACACCCTTTGCAGCTGTCAAACGTGAGCCTTGCTCAGTCTAAAGCAGCACAAAACACAGGGCACAGCTTAGTGCAGTGACCTGTCAAACTGAATGTGAGGAGATGTGCAAGGAGTAACTTGGACTCCGTCTGAGTCTTAAAGTTGGATTCCAAAGCCCACTGCAATTTCTCAGTGGTCTTTAGATTAACTGTACTTGTATTTCAGCATTAAAATATTTTCTTACGCTTTCAGTAAACAACTTTACTTTTTTTTAGCTTGAAGAATGTCTGTGTGTCCTGATTTTATAGGTAGTTTTTGGTCCAAGTTACCGATCCCATCTTGAGCAGCAGCCTCCAGAATTACAGTTCCCTTCTTTTTTGTGGTGAGGCCCATTTGACCTTATAATGTGATGGCACTTCCCCATAAATGAATTATAGACAGATCTAAACATCAGGAAAATCCAGTCTAGAGTCAGAGTATTGGCTTTATAATATTTGTACATTATGCTGCCAGAAAATAACAGAAAATATCCATTTTTTTCACTTTGTGATTCTTATGTTGGCTCCCTGATGTGTAATAATCACTTGGTGACTTATTGTTCACCCCAAAGTACGTTAGGAGTTCCAGGCAGAGACTTTTGCATGTTCTTTCATCATGTGCATACAAAAATCAGTACTATTCCTATTGTTTAATTTACTGCTGATCCATAATTTGACAGTCATTTATAAAGCAATTTTAATTTTTGTTTTCAAATAGAAGGTGTCTTTTTTCACCCGTAGTTCTTTTCATTAAAACATATTATTTTGGCAAACATTCTAGGTGTTCTGGACTCGAGCATATGTTTTTCAGAAAAAGTTTCCCTTTGGTAGAAAGACATTTAATTTAAAATGGATACCCTTTTTAATAATTGTGAAAGGCAAAAGATTGGAAAAAATTTATATTTAATATGAAAGCATTTTCTCTTCCAAAAAAATGGTACATTGAAAAAAAATGCAACTTTTTGGGTACTTACCAAGTTTAAATTAAATTCTTAATTCACATTAATGTATATTTTCCAAAGTAAAATGAAATTTTGAAGGTTTGAAAATACTGAAATGTAACATTTCAACAGTTCTCAAAGAAAGATACTTAATGATTTTATATTGAAATTACTTTATTTCTCGTTTAGTTAGTATACATAGACTGTATCTGACAAGTCATAATTGGAAAGAATAAAACTACTTATTTTTAATGCTGTGACCATAATAAATTTTTAAGGATTTGATTTATGCATTTTGTTTTAATTTGTAGGACTTTCTGGACAATCATTAAGGGAATTTACTGAAAACCTTATGAAATAGAAATTTTATCTTCTCTTTGATTCTAATATTTATCTTCTCCTGCTACCACAGTGCTCAGAGGTCTGTCAAGTCCTGCATGTGCAACAAGCCCAGGGTGGTTGTGACATTTCAGCTTTGCAGTTGATAACATACAGGCCACAATATCCATATATTGATATATCTGCACTCACTCTGCCTGTAGTTACTGTATTTCGGGACTCAGATAAGAAGAAGTTTGTTCATGAGCAAGCTCATTAGTATAGGAAATGGCATCAAAGTTGAATCATGGAATCACAGAATAGTTTGGCTTGGAAGGGACCTACGAGGTGATTTAGTTCCAAACCCCCTACCCTGGGACATCTCCCACTAGACCAAGTTGCTCAAAGTCCTCCCATCCACCCTGGCCTTAAATGCTTTCAGAGGTGTTCTTCCTTTTTTAAGTAATCAGCTCATGATGACTTAGAAATCCCACGTTTTTAGCTGTTGGGTCATATTTCATGATGCTCTCTGGTGCTCTGTACAGTTAATGTTGTTACCAGGCTGAGCTTTGCTTGAAAAGTTGATGATGGGCATTCAATTCGGTATAAAATAATGAAGCTTGTTGTAAATGTTGAGAAACATGCTGACTCTTAGTTGATGGGATAATGTGCTCTAGCTGTCTATAGTAGAACTTAAATTAATCCAATTTTACAATGTTGGATTATTGTTCCCCCTGTGAACTATGCCATCAAATAAGAAAAGCATTATAAGCAGTGCAATTCTGATTTCTTAAATTAATATTTTCATTTTTTCACAGTTTGTTACTTTTAAAATATTTACTAGAAAAATAGAGACTCTGTCTTAATCTCCAAGGTTTATAGTAAATCTAAATTATAGTGAGTGAACTCCAGTTTGTATCTAAATGCTTCCTTGTTCAAAGCTAGAATGCAAAGGAGCCACATGTTGCCAATCCCAAAGCCTGCAAAGCAAAGAGGAGCTCAGTTACAACTTTCTGGTTGTTTCTCTATGTATCTCCTGTTTTAAGGCTCCTTAAAAGTTTTCCTTAGTCTTTTGCATAAGTCTTATGACCTTCCTTGAAAATAAAGAGTACATTTGCTTCTCCAATCTAGGCAGCAGGGGTAAACTTATCTAAATAGGTACAAAACCTGGTAATGCAGCTGTTGTTTTGCAGCCTTCTGAAGGGGCACGAAGCAGACTACCTGATGTGTGCTGGGGAGCCTGGAATCTGCAAGAGTGTGGGATCCTTGCTGACAGTCTGACATTCCTGATTTGAGTGGGAAAACTCCAAGTCCAGTTTTTCCTTCCTGTTTCTTATGATGGGACACATATGGCTGTGGCTGTACTGCTTTGGGCCATGAGCTCCTCACATGTTCTGTAACATTCCCAACTGTGTTTGGTCATTAGAATAAGTACTGGGACAGTAACCTGGCAAACCACATTGTTAACGCTGCTTTGGGGAACACACTGGGTAATTCTCAGTCTTACAAGCAAAGAATTCTGCAGCAATGTTGTGTTCCTAAAAACACCTACAAACAAGATTGTGCAGCAGTGTTTGCAAGAATACAAATCTGTTCCAACATTTTAGCTGTATTTCATTTCTTGAACAGAAATTTCATTTCTTTATGGATCAGTTAAGAAGGGCAAAGTGAAAGAATCCAGAATAAAACAATCAAGCTGGGAAAATGGTCTGTACTGAAACATTTTTTTTGTGTTTAGATATAGTTTAAACCTTTTCTAGGCAAGAGGGAAGAATAACACTAACACTGGAGATTAAAATAGGCTATGGAATGGTGATAGTAAAGATTTTCTGTCAGGAATAGAAAGAGTGGAAAATATATATAGATTGTACTTCATCAAGAAATCTGGAAGTTATCATGATTTAATAATGAAAGAGGAAAACTTGACACTGTGACCTAAAGGCCAAGAGTTTACACTGACCTAAGGAAAAAAAAAAAAACACCTTTTCTTTCTCCCCTCCTGCAAATGCAGAAATAGTGATTCTCCTGGGACAAAGCCAATGCCTCCATCTCCACATCCTTCTCTTCCCCATCTAGATCTGTGTCTTATGCATTCACTGGGCACCTCCACATCCTCTTCACTGCTCCACAACTTCTTGTACAAGATATGGTCAACTGGCCACACCTGCCAATCAGCTGTGCAGCATGTGCCACAGCATCATGTTCAAAGCAGAATCACATCCCAAAATTTTCCTTGTCACTGCACGTCACTGAAGCCTCTGCTGTGTCCTCACCTTGGCTGTGACATGTGTGTCTCCTGGTACATCATCCAGTGCATCACTGGCTCATGCACCAGGATAGAAGAAATTTCAGCACTGAATAAAATTAATTTTTCAAGGTTAAGGGGCGAAATTCAGGAATTAGTAAAAATTGCCCACCTTGTAGTGGATTACAGCTTACAATGAAGATGCTGCAGCATCTATCTCAAATACGTTGAGGAGTGGTACTTAGCATCACCTAAATATGGTGAAGACTTTGTAGCCCCCAGATTTTAGGTGTTTAGTGCCCAAGATGGAGTCTAGCCTTCATGAACTCAGCATGACCTCCTGCCCATGAAGTCTCTCTGGACAATTAGGCAGCTCCTCCTTCAGACACCATGCTGTAGATGTCTTCTCTGTGACATTAGATGGCTCTGACTGGAGTGTGCCACATCAGTCCAGGAGCCACACAACCACTCCAGCACAGCACAGGGCCTGAGCTAATGAAGCTTCTAGACAGCACCTCACAGACCAGGCAAAGCAAAGCCACACCTGCCCACAGCCAGCTGTGTGGCTCAAACTGTGAATGGATGGAACACTAAAGGAAAATTATGAGGTGAGGGAAAAGAGAGAAGAGGGAGGCACTACTTTCACCTTGCTCTGAAGTGTAAATACTCTGCTGAGTATATTAATTTTACTAAGCATAAAATTCTGTGCTTGCATTTATAGGGAGGTGATTAAGGATCCACATTTCAAAAATCAGTCCTGAGATAAGGGCTTGGTTTGGCTCAGAAGCCCCAGGCTTCTGTTTTGAAATGTGGCCAAATAAAGAAACACAAGTACCCCTCTGTTGATCTGCACTGCAGTCAGCAAAGGATGCAAGATTAATGGGGCTGGAAATCAAGCACAAAAGGAATCCTCACCCCGTAATAATGGTTTGGGCACTCAGCAGGGATTAGAGACACTTAGGTCCAGTGTTTGATGTTGTATAGTACTTGCATCCCTGGCTGAGTACTCATACTACTAAGCTGCAACTCATGGTGGAGGAGAGGAGAGATGCAAGTGGAAACCACCTATATACCCTCATCTAATTTTATTTTTAAATGAAATTATTCTATTGATGTCTGATCCATTTATTCTGAGAATGTCTAAGAGATCAGGCCCTGTGTCTTCACAGAGTGAGAATTTATGGATCTGATAATCAGTGAACTTAACAGGATGGAAAAATGAAGCAATTTTTTTTGATTGCAACTTTATTGTCAGGCACCTCAGTCCTGCTTCCATTCTGATTTAAGTACCCAAGTCCTTAAATACAGGGGTTTTTGTCTTGGTTTGGGTTTGGTTTTTTTTTTAAATCATTGTTCCAAATTAGTTAAATTATAGAAATTAAGTTTTTGACCAATTCATTTGGATGGCTGTGTTCATTGAAGCATTGGTCAGATTTCAAATACCATATTGCATAAAAAGCAACAGAATCTTTTGGGAAATGAACACTAAAAGGAGCAAAATAACTTTTTAGCTGCTTTTGGACTCAGCTATTGAATCATTTCTTTCTGAGGCTCAAAAGAAGGAGGTTTTGGGCTTTGGATTTGAACCCTGTGTGTGTTGGATTCGATCCTTATACTAACTGGTGTAAATCAGGAGCTGTTCCAATGAAATCAGTAGTTACACAATTGTAAAATCAGTTAGTGATCATGGTCTGGCTACACAGACCTGTGGCATTAATCAGTCTTAAAGATCTGGTCCCTAAGTACTTAATTTCTAGGAAACAGCACAATGTGACATTACAAGGATCCTATTTAGAGACACACACTCTGCAGATCAAAGCAGGAACTACTGGAAATGCTTTCTGAAGGTATGTGTAACTATAAAATGTTTTGAGTGGCTGCCAGTATTTTGTAATCAGTGTTGTAAAGTTTTGTGATACTCTTGATGTCTGCAGATGTTATGTGGCCCGTGGCACAGAGCTGATGTTCTGAATTACCAATTATGTACCTAATGGAGCCCTGAGAACTAACTCCTGCCCTCCTCTGGGTACTGAGGCAGTCTTTAAACACTGGCAAAGGACTGATGCTATAAATAAAACTCTGTCTCCATAGCGACAGGCAGTTCAGTGCTCAGCTTTCAACACTTTAAAAAGGTAATTACTGTCTTTTTTCTTTATATTTTTCTATTCTTGGTTTATAACAGCAGTAATAACCTCCTGAGTTGGGCATTTCCTGGCAATTAATGACTGACAGTGTTAAGAACACTTGGCTTTACCTCAAGCCTTCAAATCCTCCAGCCGGTCATTAACTGCCAGGAAATGCCCTTCCCCGTAGTCATTATTGCTTAATTATGTAAACCTGGATTAGAAATTTAATTAGATTACTTTAACATTCTCTTATTCTCTCTTCACTTTCTTTGTCCATGTCCCAAGAACCGGTATTTGCCGCAGTTGTTGGTTGGCACTGCTGATGTTTGCTGCAAAATAGTGCCAGTATAGCAAAGGCTACACTGAGTCTCTGTGAAACAAGACTGATCCCTCTTTAGGCCCTGGTTGATAGAATTAATCTGCATACCTGTTTGTGAATAATACATTAGATTAGGTTGGAAAGAACCAAGATTAGATACATTAGATTAGGTTGGAAAGAACCTCCAAGTCCAATTTGGTTCTTTTTTTTGGTGATGTCTAAGAAGAGTTCCCATTGGGAACTCACCAGCTTGAGGAAGGAAGGAGAGCTTGTGATGGAGGACAATGAATCTCTGCCTTAGCTTCCTAACTCCAACTGTGCCTGCTTGAAGAAAGAACGTTCCAGATATAGCTATGTGTTCCCCATTTCTCTTAAAAGTCCAAGCATGGAACTGCTGTAGGCATGTGCCTGAAGACAGGATTAGTGGCTCTGGCTCGTTTCTAACCAGACAATTGGTGAAGCTGCTTTCACAAATCCTTCATCTGTGTCCTTCATCTGAATACAGGGCCAAGATTTAGATAAATAATAGCTGATGCAGAGTCCAAAGAAAGGTGCCAAATAGATCGGTTTTTCCCTATTTAACATGCCCTTTGTTTATTAATTGTTCTTAAGGATCTCCTGCACAGCACAGTTGCTGTTATATTGACCCCATCGTGCTGCAAACAAGTTGCCTTTCAGAAGGCATTACCTCTGTAACCTCAGGGACACTGACCCATGTGGATATTTGCACCACATTATTGTCACCATCATCAGTGTCTCACCATTACATTAATAAAATTACCTCTCTATATCATCTCATTTTAGTCCCAGAATCTTTAGTTGGCTAGCAAACAGAAATAAACACTAATATTTGCCATTCTCTTATCTTTGAATGAAGTAAAAAATTGTAGTTGTGATTCTGGGAAATCTTCTGAAGTATGAATTTGTTTCTGACTTCCATGCAGGCTATTTGGCACACTTTTAATTTTAGAACCCCTTCCCCTTTTTAAAGAGTCTAAAATTTCATAGAAGGTCCATTCAAATGCATATCTGTTAGAAAGGTTAACTATGGATGGTAGATCCAAAATATTTGCTTATTATTTTAACTGAGCTATCAAATGATAATATTTATTTTTGTGTAACAAATTATAGTCACAGGGGTGTGTATATTTGTATCCTGTAATCTTTTGGAGGCAACTAACTAAATAAATGAAGGTAAGGCCTGACTGTTGTGCAGGTGGAGAAGCCTTTTACTCCTCAGTAAAAGAGGTAGAGAAGGTAACTGATTTCTCCCTGCCTTTTTAAAAGCACATTACAAGTGGAAAATGTGGCATAAAATGGACTCCTAGTCCTTTACTTTTATGCCAGTGGAGAAATGGGGCAAGTACCCAAAGCTGAATTCTTGCTGTTTGTGGTGGTGTTGTTTTTCTTTGTGTTCTCTGCCCACCCCTGCTTTTCTCCAAACCTGCCCTGCAGAGATCTAAAGCTGTGCTTGACAGGAACCCCATTCATTTCCAGGGAACTGCAGGTGCACAAAGCCAGGGACTCTCTCTCCATCCAGCTATTTCTGGGAAAGCAATATAGAAAATAGCAGTGGCTTTAAGGGAGCTCTTATGCAATTCACTTATGATCACAGTGAATTGGTTCAATCTATGTTATTAGGTTAAAATATATGAAAGAAATAAAGAAATATTCCTTTTTTTTTTTCTTAAGGTAGGGTGAACCAGAGGTTGGAGATAAAATCTGGAACATGATAGATGTTTGTTCATATTTGGGCTCTACTAGTTACCTCATGCTTCAGCTCTGTGCCTCAGTTTCCCAAGTATATGATTGCAGTTTCTTCCTGTGTAACAGTGATGTTGATGTGCCCTGACAAATAGCACTAAATATGCATTAATTGCAGAAATCCGACCAACTCAGCAAAATGAATGAGAAGGCAGAGAAAAACCTCACTTATTTTACACACCAAGAGGCAATGCTTCATAATTGACAACAGCTGAAGAGCTGGCACCTTAGAAATACAAGTTCATCTTCTTGTTATGTTCATTGCAGTGGTGTATATTTTGCAACTTGAAAGTTTGATAAAGCAGCAGCACAAAAATGTGCAGTAACTCTTCTTATTATGGCTTTTAGATACTTTATCTAAGTTATTAAGGAAAACATTAATCCATGCACTTTAATTTGTGTATTTTGTGAAGCGTGAGTGTTCAGTAAACAGAAGGAAACTTAATAGTTAATACAGACAGGTCATTGCCAGGCATATTGGACTAGACAGACAAATTCAATTGCTAATGAGATTGCTAGTCTAACTTGCCACTTCAGAATTTAGAGTGAATAGCAAAGAATAGGGCTACAAGAAAAAGCTCTGAAATGTATCAGAGAAAATGAAGATTTCTTGATGAATAAAATTCACAAGAAAAAGTTATAAATATTTAGAAATAGTTTTGCTTTCTATAGTGAAAGACTACTTTTCTTCCTGTTTCCCTGGACAGGTTTTGAGTTCAATGGGAGCAAAGTATTGTTGATTTAGCAAGGATTACAAGACTGATCCTCACATAACACAACAGACTTTATCCACCTCAGGAATCACTTCAGACTCTCTGTTTCTGTGAGATTCAGTGATGAATCAAAAGGCTATTAACTGCTGTAATTTATATAATCTACCTCTCTTGTGCTGCAAAAAAATGCATTCAGATAAGACTATTTAAGCATTTCTTTGCACAGAGAGGTATTGTCAGCATAAATTATATTGCTTTAGCTGAGTTGATATTGCACCAATTAAACACATTCATGCTGTTGTGGCAATGTCCACAGAGCATTCTGCCATGATCCTTTCATTGCAGACAAGGTGTCTGAGCCCGGCTGGCATTTCTCAGAGTTCATTGTGTTGTGGATAGTTTTTGTGGTGTACTCTGGGATACCTCTCTGTGTCTGAAGAGACCACGGTTGCAGTGGCCACTTGCTAATCTAAATCCATTTTTGGAATGTTATTCTACTTCCAAGTCATCCTTCACTTGCATGGATGAAACACAGAAGAACATAATACTTGTCTTTTGTCTCACAGGAAAATGAACTCCTTCATCAGAAGGCTGAAATGTTCCTGTGTAGTCTAATTTCTCAATCACTCTTGAGATTCTGATAGTTTTAAAATTTAAAATTTTTGTTCTGCCTTCATTCCTTTGGTGTTTGATGTCCTCCACTGGCAAGCCCAGGCGCAGCCATGATGAAGCCATGGAGCCTGGTTTCATACCCTCTCCATCAAGTGACATGGAGTATGTGTTCCCAGTATGTGGAGCTAACCACAGAGCAGCAAGAGACCTGGGACGGCTTCTTTAACTTTGCTTATAAATCTCTGTCCTTTATACTTCAGAAGAAAACTGGAAAAATATTTTATAGGGTCTTAATTTTTAAAAAAAGTTAAGTAACCCTTTAAGACAATTTTTTCTTTTTCTTATTTTCACTAGATAAGAGCAGACAGATTTCTGCAGTAGTTTATATGTGTTTTTCATCATATTTTCATGGAACTGTTGTTTAGTTTGTAGCTTTAGGGATGTTTGGGGTTTTTTTTCTGAAAATACCTCTAATTCCTGGGAAGCATGTAACTGACATGGAATCTACATTTTAAGCATCACCTTGAAGTGCTAGAAGAGATTCAGGAGTAATACTGACCTCTGTGGCTGTGAAATAAAAGAAAGCTTCCTGTCTGTTGCCCTCCCTTTCAGCGTGCAGGGAGTTTTCTGTAAGATTCTGGAGAATGAATGGCTCGTTGCAGGAGGAGCCAGGCTGAGTGAGGGAGCAGCCTGTGAGCAGGGCTGTGTGCTCCACGGGCAAGCACTGAGGGACAGAGCCTGCCAGGAATGGGGAGGGAGCAGCAACGAGCCAGCTGATTAAACTGATAGGAGCCAAACAGTGCTGTGGAGCCTTTGATGAGTGTCAGAGGTCGCCTCCATACAGTTCCCCAAGTCCCCAGGACACACAACCTTGCTGACCTAGTCACTGGATCAGACAAGAGCGTTGAGACTTCATCAGCAAGCAACAACCTAACAGATTGAGGTAACTGATAGACTACCAAGCAAATGCTGTAAAAAGGAACAAAGCAGAAGCTGCTTGTTGAGAAGGGACAACTGGCAGTGAGAGAGAAGGAAAGCGTTCCAAAAATGTATTTCTCTTTGTCTTGACACCAGTACCAGGATGTATGAGACACTCGTGGTAAACACCATTGACATAAAGATACCTAAGCTCCTGCAAGTTGTTGAGGTTTGTACTTGTGCTAATTCTTCATCTGCTAAAGAATTTATGGAATTTTAGGTATTTCTTTAGCTCTCTGGGGGGTTTCAGTATTTACATACCATTTTAAAATGAATGAGGTATCAACTTAAAAATATAGTCAGCTGCATTGTAGGCACTCTCCCACCCTTTTGTCCTTATTTTGTAGGGCTGGTTTGCTTTAGTTTTGGCAGCATGTTGCAAAAGAGACAGAAATCTACATCCAAGCAAATGTTTTGAGTGGTGGCAGCTTAGATTGCTTCAAGAAATATGTCTCTAATGTTATAGCAATGTGCTGAGCTACTGAACTCCATCAGTCAGAATGGTTAGTTATTTTGAACCCAAAATTAATGTGGCTACACTGCTTTTTTGTATGACACTGATGCATAGCATAAACACTCCTTGAGACTTCAGTAAGTAACCTTGGTGTGTGAGCCTTCCCATGTGTGTGTGCAGCATTCAATGAAGTGTTCACCTGTTTGGGCTGGTTTTGACATGACCACAATAATAAATAAATCTGATATCAGAAGTTCAGTATGGTGAAAGTGATAGAAAAGCAATAGCAACTCACCTTGAACACTACACCCAACTCCGGGGTTCCCAGCACAAGGGGAACATTGACCTGTTGCAGCAAGTCCAGAGGAGGCCACCAGGACGATCAGAGGGATGGAGCACATCGCCTGAAAGGAAACGCTAGGAGAATTGGGATTTTCTGGGCTGGAGAAGAGAAGATTTTGGGGTATCCTAATTGCAGCCTTTCACTACCTGAAGGAAACCTACAAGAAAGATGGAGAGGGACTTTTTAAAAGAGCATGTAGTGAGAGAACCAGAGGAAATATCTTCAAACTGAGTGAGAGTAGGTTTAGATTAGATATTGGAAATTTTTTCACAGGAAATTTTTCACTGTGAGTGTGGTGAGACCGTGGAACATGTTGTCCAGGGAGGTTGAGGTTGTGGATGCCCCATCCGTGGAAGTGTTCAAAGCCAGGTTGGATGAGGCTCTGAGAAACCTGGCCCAGTGAAAGGTGTTCCTGCCCACAGCAGGGAGGTTGGAACAAAGTGATCTTTCAGGCCATTCTACAATTCTGTGATCCTTATTTTTTTTTTTAGAAGCAGCTGTTATATTTCACTGAGGTCTAGTGCATATAGATGAAACTGTCAAGGGCTGTGACATGTGAGATGTCCTGGGGTGCTCAAGACAGTCACAGGAAGCTGGCACATATTACATGGGACCTGTGGGAGACCCACATCCACTCAGGTGGCACGAGCTACCTCTCTCTCCCCTGTGAGCTGACATGCTGCAAAACAACTGTGAGGTGAAGGCCATTCAGGCATGTTTGAGTCTTGCTGAAAGCTAACACAATGTCAAGAAGCAGGACTTATTTGCTTCACACAGGACTGAGCTGACACACCTGAACAGCTTCCAGAGTGCAGCTGGCTCGCCTGCCGGTCTGGCTGGCAGTTGTTAGCACGTGGCAATGTGGTTGGAGCCTAAGAGGAAAAGATCAGCCCAGGCTGTGCTTCACCTTGTCTGTTGTCACCAGAATGATGTTCATGTGGCAGATTGTGGTCGTGAGCAAGCCAGGAACAGGACTTGTAAAACCTCAGCTGGAGTTTGTAAGGGTCTGTAGCAAAAAAGCAGAAATTCTGATATATAAATGAAGAATGGCTAAAAACAGGCATGGAAAGAAAATGAATGTGATCCTTTTTACTTGTGCTCTTTATAATATAAAACACCATGTAAAAGGAAAACATGAAAAATGTTACAAGTGAAATTAAATGTACAGATGAGATACAGAACTTACCCTGCACAGTCCTTCCATTCACCATCACAGATAAAGTAATTTTTCAGGAGCTTATGTGGTGTGCTTAGTTAAACAAATTTCCTTAGAGACATAACTGACTGTTTTTAAGCTGAGCACTCACAGTAACAATTACTTGAGTTCTCAGTGTCCATGAGCCGCAATAAACAGCCTATGGATTTATGTCTTAGTGAGAACCAACCTATTAGTTTCAGCCATAAATCTCATGTGCCTTGTGTGCAAAGTGAATTTTAATAAAAATCATATAAGGAGCCAGACTTGCTAGGCAGGGTTTCACATGGCTGCCAACATTTGAAAACAATTAATAGAGACCTTTTGGGGGAGGGTAAATAGAACCATGTCTTTAGCTCCTGTTGAAATACAGTGGACTCAGTGAACTTGCCTGAAGGACAGAATAGAGATGGGTTTTTTTCCTATTAAAAAAATGAAAAAAGAAATGGAGGCCATCACTTCTAAATAAGGGCAGATGAATGGAAAGGGTCATTCCTCTGAGTCTGCAATTCTTATCCTCTCTGACACCCTGCTGCCAGGGAAATGACAATAAGTATCTTAAAATTAAGAGCAAAATAAAGTAAACATCCATTTGCACTCTCTGGTCTGAAAATAGATTCCTCTCCCTGGTGAGCAGAGGTGGTGTATCTGTTGAGCTTCCAAACCCTTGCCTTTGGTGCTCCTTGTGCATTCCCTGTCTGAGTGTACAGGACATGTCTTGTCGAGCAGAGCACAAAAGACAAAGCTAAGAGTCACTGCTCGTTTTTATTCTGGTGGTCATGTTGCTTTTATAAGCAAATACTTCAGGCATAGAAAAATAAATTTGAAAAGTTCAAAGATAAAAGGTTAGGGCCCAAGCTTCAGATGCTTTGTACTGTCTCCACAGTGGTGAGGGCGGAAAGGTTGCTCCAAAGGGGAGGCCAGGGATTTCTGTAACACACAAGGAGCCTCCCAGGGTCTTGGTGTTGTGTCTGCCCAGCCTGTGCAGGACTAGTTCAGCTGGTGTAAATTAACCCAGCTCACAGGCTATAATATACTGCTATAATATACTGAGGAACGGATGCCTTATCACCAGGCTGGTGAAGGACCCCAGGATTGAAAGGTACTGTTTATACCCAGTTTAACCAAATACAGCTGAGGGCAGGACCACTTCGTGTATAACACCAATAAATATGTAGACTTGGTCCAGGTAGGGAACTCTGGCAGTGATAAGGGGGTAGCTACACTCTACCTGGCTGCTTTTCAGAAACATGTGACATATGTTTTGAGTTACTGACATGGCATACACCAGTGCTACATATATACCCTGTATACTGTGCTGCTATTCATATACTCATGTTTAAATCCAGGCTGGGATGGTTATAATGAAATTAATCTTATAATTGCAGATGGAGTCCCTTTGGAAATTTTTGATGGAAGAAAGTGATTGGCATTGGTTTTATGGCAAATTTTCTCAAGCAGTCAAGGTGTTGGTCCCCTTATCCTTATGTATCATTCATATATACATTTATCATTCATATATATGTATATCATTCATATATACATTTACTCTGAAGCTTGGGTAAATGACTCAGGACTAAAAAGTTTAAACCCAAACAGATTGAATTTCGTCCAGCTATAAAATGTCCAAACACAGAGAGCTAAATTCAGCTAACATGCCGCTGTGCCTGCAGGTATTGGTAGTCAAAAAGTGCCTTGAGTTTAGGTAGTCCCACCCAAAATATGGTAAGAAAGAACAAGTTGCTTTTCTCCCTAGATAACTCTTCTGGCATACTTTCCTGTTCTTCAGAAACAGGACAGGGTATTTAGTTGATTTTGATATTTTCAAATAGTTGCAATGAAGGTATCTTCACATCTTAAGGCATGTGAATTTAATTAATTTGACCTGCACAGAAAATTTGTACCCCTTCTAGGAAGTATTAAACAATAGGTTCTGCCTTCAGATCTGGATCCACTTAGCTGATTTGAATTATTTCTTGCCAAGTGTACGTAGTGAAGCTCAGACTGGACTGCAGTACTGTATTGGTGGACAAGGGGAAGACTGTGGGAGAAGAATGGTCAAGAGCAATAGGAAAGTTTGAGAATTGAGCATTGAATCTAATTTGTGCCCCAGTACAGAGTTTGCTCAGTTCTGTAGCAGATCCCTCAAGGCTATTAGAAGGTTGAGCAAGAAAAAAGAGAGGTCTTTCCATCTACTTCTATGATCTTTTGGACTTCAGAGTCTTTTGCTATATTGCAGTAAATGCTCAGGTATGAGCTGAGACAACCTTCTTTTTTTTTTTTTTTTTTTTTTTTTTTTTTTTTTTTTTTTTTGCCTCTGGAGATTCTAGGGAGACTGCTCAAATTACCCAAGAGAGTTGTGGTAGTGTATTGTTTTCTTGGATTTAACTTTGTGTAATTACATACAGGTAATCCTGGTTTATTTGTGTTATCCCTTAATTGAGCTATAAGATTTTTTTAAGCTTAAAAAATGCCACAGGCATTTTAGGGGCTCTAAATGAAAATGCAACAAACTGGAAAAAAAAAAACAAAAACTAACCAGTTAATGCCATTGACCGATAATCTGCCAAATTTAATTGCAAAAGAAGCATGGTTTTTTTAAAATTACAAAATCCCAAAGAGATCCTTCAAAACACCTATGTGGATTTTATTATTTTTTTGTTCCAATTGCCCTGGAGCGCTGTGTCTTTATGTTCTCACTCTCAGCCTGTGGTATGCTTTTTATGACTAAAGTATCAAGACCCTGCAGACAGAGGTCCATAACAGAAACCCTGGTAGATCTTTAGCTGCATGGGTGGGCACAGCCCTAGCTAAAATGTCTTTAGAAGTCTTACTCACCTTGACACTGCTGTAACAGTGGCACCTGCTAGCAGTGCTGCTGCAGCCTCTCATTGGTTCCATTATAAACCTCTCTCTTCACGAGCTCATTTCTTGCTTACTGAGTTTCCTCACAGTTGAAACTTGGCTGAAAGAAACTTTGCCTGGGAACAATTATTATTAATATTCTTATATAAATTCCCTTTTAAAAATCTTTCTGCTATTTTTAAATTAAAAGAGAGAGATATTTGCAGGGTTCAGATGCCTACTCCCTGCATATACAACCAGGTCTGATGGTTCTATTTGGAGTTACATGCCAGCCAGAAATGACCAGATCTGATTGTCCTGTGGGTGACACAGCACAAAACCACTGAACTGTTGTCAAGGGGTGATGACAAACTGCCTGGAAGATCTTTTGCTCTTGTCTACTTAGATACTTCCAGTTCATAAAAAGAGTGCAGACCTTAGGCAAGGGTTTTTGGAAATAATATATCCAGGAATGTAAAGGTTGAGGGAAGAAAGAGCACAACAGCAGTAGGTTCACCACCTCCGAAGTGAGCTGTGCACACTGAGTTAGAGGAGAGTGACTTCAAGCAGCCCTTGTAACTTCAAGTAGGTTACTGCAAGGACTGTAACCTCTGCCTGTGGTGTAACCAGGTGCACCCGTGCTTTCACTGCATGGGTTACACCAAGCAGGGCCAAGGACACTGTGTGCTGCTTTCCCATCACACATTACACAAGCTTTGCTGATCTGTTTTCCCCCTGCTGTTCCCACACACCCTTATCAGACTCTGAGTTTCCAGGAGCCCTCTTCTCCCGCCAAAGCACTGATTTCCTTTCCTGCCCCTGCACTCAGCACTGGGGAAGGGCTGCCTGGTTCCCTGATTCCCCAGCTCCCTTGTTCCCTGGCTGCATATGCTGGTGACAAAACCTGCATCCAGCATTTCTCTTTCCCTTCCAAAAAGCTGGGCAGGTGAAGATTGTCATATTCAATTGGTGATTGATGTAGACCGTTTGGGAGTATTTGGGAAAACAGTATCTCCTCCTTCTGTTCCAAATAATTTTGAACTAGAGAATACACATGATGCTGAAAGATTTAGCAATAGTGACCTGCTCTTCATTCCAGACAGGAAGAAATATGTAAATTAGAAGATTGCCACAAATCCACAAGGGCAGGGTCCCCACCAAGGAATTTTGGACAAAGATACTTTGCTGAAATAAAAAAATAACCTATGTTTGAACTGGGGTATGCAAAGAAAATCTCTGACATTGTCTTTTTTATACAGGATTTGGTTAGTAAATAGATCTTGTGAAGATGTGGGTGAATTTTACCCTTTTTGAACAGCACAAGCATAATTTATTTTTTTTTAATTAAAAAGACCAGCAGCCTTGCACTTTTACAGCAGTGGATGTGACCCTTTTCTCAGCAGTATTTCAGTTTTTATATTTTCTGGTCTGTAGCTACTGGACGTGCTTTTGTCTCTGACCCATCTTTCCTTGATGCAGATGCACCATCAGGCACAGCTTCAGCTCTCACTGAGCAGGAGCAGGGGTGATCATTTGGATGCTTGGGCAGGGCATGTGGAGCAGCTCACATACACCCCTCCCAAACTCACGCTGTGGCCAGGGATCCCTGCCCTGGGTGCCCTGGGCACATGTCCAGACCATACTCTAACACTGTGTCGTGCTGAGACCCTGCCTGCCTGGCCAAGGAGAGGTCTTAGAACACACAGAGAAAAGAATTCTCCCATCACCTCCTCACATCCAAACTATGGACCTACAGCCCCCCAAATTGCCCCTGAGCAGCAACGAGAAACTCGCCTTTCTTTCCCTTGCTTTTCCTGCTCACCCCTAAAATGCTGTGCATTGAGTGCTGCCTTTGAGAAAAGAAGGAAACTCAGTTTTCCTGGTTTTCATCTTGACAAGAAAGAAAGTGAGTATTACTTGAATTTTTTTATTCCATATTCTTTCCCATCCTCCTTCATCCTCCCTGTTCACTGTTCACAGAAAAATAGAAGAAAACCAAAAACAAAACAAAGAACGAGCAGGCTGGCCTCACCTCCCATGTGCCCTTTCAAATAAGCTGCTTCTCTGCCTTTGTTTTCCCATTGCTAAAATGAAGATTATTCACGTCATGGGACAAATTGTAGTCTACATCCAGAGGACCTTGCTGATTTTTGCCAACTGATGTCCTCGTCCCAATGTAAATCACGTGTTACCATTTTCTTGAAGGAAAGGGGCTGAATCCTACAGTGCTGCCTAGAAGAATGATCAGCATTTTACAAAATCTCTACCAAATGGGGTCCTCTTCCTCTTACCCAGACATCTCTCCTGTTTCAGACACGACACCTCTCCTGTTCCAGTGCTAAGGATATGGACTTCCTCAGACATGCTGATTTACAGTTCAGTCTGCTGAAGGAGAGGAATCAGGCCCAGAGACTTCAGGTTATGCTATTTTTAACCACCAACAATTAGATGTTATGCAGTTAACTAACAACAGGGTGGAAAAAACTAAGAGGAATTGTAAATATATCCTAATAATTGTATTGGAGCATAGGATTTATAATTACTAAATGTGTGATAACTGCTTCCTAAATGCCCATGCTCTTTAAACAACCTAATTTATAATTTAAAAAGCTGACAACTCTTAAAGTGTTTTATTTTATCTTGTCTGAAATAATTGAAGAGTAAGTTATTGAAAACCTTTATTTTTCATTAGCCTTAAATTCAACTACAATTAATGTGCCCAATTTGATTATAAACTGCACAAATTAAACAATAAAGAGCTGTCTAATGAGAAATTAATTATGAGGAACAGAAGAGGAGCTGGGCTGGATAAAAGCAATAAGTTATGGCCTATGGCAGGATGTGTCAGGTTTTAAAGGAGACAAAGGGCTTTTTCCTCAATGTGTGCCAGTGCTGATAGGGCTCATCACAGATCAGTAGATCCAGAAGCCATAACAGCACGGTAATTGAAACTGCCAAAATCAATAGTGCTGACAACCTTAATTAAATTAAATATGTCTCTGATGAGCTCAAACAGCATGGCAGCGGACCACTTGACCCTTTCTCGGAGCCCCAGTTGATAGAGTGCAGCGTGCAGGATGATGGATTTCACCCTGAGGACCGCTGGAGCCCCGGCGCTACTGTAGGAAATTGCTCCGAGAGCCACGGTGTCCCCAGAGCAACTGGGGCTGGGACTCCAAAGGGCAGCCCCGAGTTTGTCGCCTGCTCTGGCTTCTGCTCTGCCCAGAAAGCACAGGGAATGCTTTGCTGAGCACAGCCCGGGGAACTTTGTCATCGTGTCAGCTTTCTGCCCTCCTCCCAGCAGAAATAACAGTTTTGTTTGCTAAACAGGCAAACAACTTCCATCGCAGCTGGCTGGCTGAGAATTGGTTCTGACTTTTCATTACAAGCAGCGTAGTCAGGAGATCCACTTGGAACTGGGTCTGATTCAGCCTGGGTTTCTAAATTTTATCATTTAAAATTAAGAGATTGGGCTGATATATCCTGGCATTATCCAAAAGATCATAATGGGATTCTGAGAGAGAAAAAAAAAAAAGAACTATAAATGGGCAGGAGACAAAGAAAAATTCTTGCTGCTCAAACTGCAGGGCTGGAATCTCAGTTCAGCTGTACTGTCAGCAGTTGTTTTTCTCACTAGGAAATTGCATGAGTAAATATTTTTGAAGAGTGCTGTTCTCTTGACCATGTAGTGCTCACTTCCTAAACAACATGAAATAATTGTACCTTTAAGTTTTTCAAAATGTTTATGTCAGCATTAACAAACTGTTCCTTCATTATAAGCCTGTCAAAGATCAGAGGCTTAGATTATTGAAGTAGATTCCTTTCAAATGCTGAAGTTGTTGCTGTGACAACTGGGGGAGACAAGAGATTGTTTGAGGTGGACAAACTGTGGGTTTTCCATTCCAAAAGGTTTTAAATAATCCGCCTCCCTGTTTAGAAAAAATACCTCAGTCACAGTAAACACCCTCCAGCTAAGCGCAAAGGTCTCAGGAAGGTAAAACATTACATCTAAAAACCTATGTGTTTAAATCATACTGTTGAGGTATATATATATAAATTACACTAATCTTAAATAAATGTGATCCACAAATTGTAGTTCTGTTCCATGTATAACATTTTATGAAAGACACCTATTCAACACATGTTGGAGCATTGCTATTCTGCTAGGAACTTCGGGCAGAAATTTATGATACTGGAAAAATTATCCAAAAGACAATATCCTTGAATCACGAGCAGGCCCTCCCTCCCTCGCAGTGCCCTTTATGGCATTGCTAATTTAAATGTGGTTCTGTGTCAGGCAAACTGTTTTATAGCAGTGTCTAATCCAGCCTTGAAAACTTCATAATCCACTGCATAATAAAGCAGTTTGCAGGGAGTGGGAGGAGAGGTAGAGTTTGGATTTTGGAACTCAGTCCTTTTTTCCCCCTTTTTCCCTTTTCCTTTTTTTTTTTTTTTTTTTTGGTTGTTCTTTTTTTGCTCCCTTTTCCATTCCTCCTCCCCTTAACCTTCCATTCCCCTTTCCTTTTTTTAACTTGAAGTTAAATAAAAATAAAAATTGCCTTTTTATGTTCTAAGTACTGTGTATTGTTTTCATTATTATTAGTGGAGAATTATGACAGTGTTGGGGTCAGATAGATGCCAAACTCTCCATAAAAATCTCTAGGGGCTGGTACAAATTCTGCCTTTGAAAGCTATTTGCCTTTCAGTGACATCATCAAATAATAACAAATTATTAGTAAAAAAAAATATTAGTTACATTATCAGCAGTAAAAAATGCTTTTACACTCATTTCTCCTTAAAGCAGAATGAAGAACCTTTATGCCTGTGGTGGAGCTGTTAATACTGTTGGGTAGTGAATGGAGAAAAGGGCTTCTAGAGCAAAAGGGACTTCCCAGAGAGTGAAAACTTCTCACATAAAGAACTAGAGCTGTGATTGCATCCCTAGAAGAGCAGTGTGGAAAGCAGAATTTCTCCAGTGGTCTGACAGCCAAGGAAGCTGCTCACCCTCAGCAGAAAGGGAGTGTGAGGCCCAAAAGCCACTGAAGCACAGCTCCTGCTTGTGTGTCTCTGTCACCCTCCAAGGCAGGGCTGTTCTTCTGGCCAGCTGACTGATTATCTGCCTGTTTCCTGAAATGTATTGCCAGCTCCATGCAACCCCTTAGAGCTCTCACCATCTTCTGTCTTTTCCTTGTTTAACTTTCTTTTTACCTCTTTTTTCCTGTGCCTGAGCCCCAACAGATGCTTTTTCCCCACCATTCCAGTGGTGAGTGTAGTGGAGCCCTCTGCTTTAGGGCTGCTGCTGGGCTGCAGCGTGGCAATGGGATGTGGGGGAGCAAATGCAGCCAGCACAACCACTCATTCCCCAGTGCTGCTGGTGTTAGAAGCCAACAGTCTTTTACTGCCTGAAAAACAATTTACTGAGCCTGCACGCTTGGGATGTCTGCTTTTGTCACGCTGATAATGCTTGGGAGGAGGGCGAGAAGCTGAGGCACTGAGCCTACCAGTGCCTTTTCATGTGAGTCCCTCTGCAAGGAGACAGGACCCCTGAGGCTCAGTGGAACGAGCAGAAGGATTGTGTCCCGTGCTCCAGCACGATCCTTGTTTCACCAGATCCCACCATGTCAGCGAGCTGCCTCAGCAACCCCTCCCTTGGACACGGTGAGAGGATTGAGAAGAGAAGGTTGTTGGATATTTCTGGAAGGACTCATGATGTTAATGAACATTTCAAAACTTGGATCAGAGTGCAGTGTCAGATTTGAATTTTTCTGGAAAATCTGGGGTGACAGAACATGAACTTAAAGCTTCGATCCTTGAGGTTTTGTTCTTTTAGTATCTCTTGACCGGTACATCTGCAGCAAGCCAAACATTCAGGCTCACTCTGGTTGGGAAAACAGTTTAAAATAAGTGATTCTTAATCTGCTTATTCAAGATAGAGATACACTCTGAAGCCAAACTTTTCTGAACGTTCTGTTATTTTTGGCCAACCATACTATATCTCTCTAATCTTAAAGAACCCAAAGCATTTACTTGTTGCCAAAGAAACACTTTGTGTTTAGGAGAGATCTGTTTAGCGGCAGGCACCTCCGTCATTCAGTTTTCAACCCTCAATTCTGTCTGTGGCAGCTGACCTCCGAGTGACAATGGAGGCTGGCCCTTGCCACCAAGACTGGAGTGTATAAACCCTCTGCTTGAAAGCAAAAAAGAAGACCAGCATAAGGGTTTTGAATTGACTCTCGGTTTGCACGTTCTACTAATAATTTGGTCTTTGTCTCTTACATTGTTCTCTGTACTCTGAAGCTTCAGAATTATCTTGAGTGATGTGTCTGAGCCAGTCTTGTGTCACCAGCTTTTGCAGTGGGGAAGAAAACTATGATAGCAAGACAGATAGCTTGGAAGGAGCAATTTGTATAAGGAGGAGAGTCGCATTGATCATGTCATAGCATCACTACCAGTTACATGGACACTTCAGCTCTAAGTAGAAAAGATTCATTTCCACAAAAAGAGCCTTGGCTTGAATAGCCAAAGAGAGTGAAAGCCATGCAAAGTAATTTCCAAGAAGTACAGTTTCAAGGAAAAAGAAAGAAAAGAAGAAAATATTAAGGAGTGTATGGAGTATCTTCTACAAAGTGTATGTCGGGGTGGGTTTTCTGGGTGTCTGGAAAAGGAGACACTGTAAGGATTGTAGATCCAGGTCATGGTACTAACACAAGTGCAGGTGGATTGCTGCACACCCCCTTTCATAAATATTCCAGTTGCAGCTGGCCTTGCCACTTCATGGTCCCCAAAACTCATCTCTGCCTGGATATCAGCAAAATCTGAGCAATGCCTGGCAGCTGCTCTTAGCTCTACTGATTTCAATCACCATGTGTTGGCTGTTGTATTTACCTCACCCATGAGTCTGATCTCTAATTGTATATATTCTATGTTTTACTATTCTGTATTCTATGTTCTACTTGTACAGGACCAAATTCCTGAGTTACTGACTTTCAAATCAGAGCCTTTTATATGCAGGCAGTGTTTAGATGCACTCATGTTTTGGGTATAGCTGCATAAAAAGTGAAAACTTCTGTACTGGGCCTGATCATCAAATATGATGATCCATTAGCATTCCATTCTGAGCAAAATATGGTGTGAAATACAGCTTTAGGTGCTGAAGGCAAATTGTGTAGTTGGAAGGGTGATCTCAATCTTACACAGCTGAAAGAGATGCTTCTGTATCACACACTGGATGTCATCAGGCTGAATCTATTTTCAATATAGTCACAACTCCTTTGCACACTTCTAATAGTTTGCATTCCTTTTGTGCACCAATATTAAGAGAGTTTTTTCCTGAAAAAAAATCACATTTACTATATTTTGTTGAAGAATACTATGATGTTGGATTATTTATTGTTTTGTTGCGTAATGATAGAATGCACAATTTTTTTCCAAAGGTCAGAACTGAAAATTTTTTTTAATACTTCTTCCTTTTCTGCTTTGAAATTGCTAAATAGAAGTGGCAGGAGTATCAATGGTCTTCTGCTAGTGCTAAGACATGCTTTTGTTTCACTGTCCCTAAATTAAGCTTGTTATTGTCTTTAGTTTTGTCTGGATATAGACAGAGTGAAATAATGTCACTTTTGTCCTTTCATTTATTTTGATTTAAATTCTAGAAACTTTTGATGCCTTGATACTGTCTTTTGACAACACAGAAATGTAATGAACTATGAATGCCCTAAAGCACAGACCTTCAAAATTTAGAATAACAAGAGTTCACACTGAAGGACACTTTATTGCCTTATTATTCTACTATTACGGGAAATAGTCTAAGGAGAAATGGGAATATTAAGAAATTATTGTTCATTTGAGTCATAGGTCAAATCAGGGACCTTATTGCAAATGCATAGAAATTATCTTTACAGCTTCTAGAAGGTTAGATGGAGTTCAAGGCCAAGCATTCATACAAGTAAGAAAGGTCAAATTATACATATGATAATACTTGGTGACAACAAAGCCAAAGGTCAAGTCTGAGGCATTATTGTGGCACATACAGAGAAAATTACCATTCAGATATCATATGGCATTCCTGCTGGCTCCAGGGCCAGATTCTCATCTTGGTTCTGCTGCTGCAAAACGAAAGATTCCAGTTAAGCACCTGTGCATTTGAAAGACTGGGTTTATTCTCGAATATTTAGCTCGAGTTCAATGAAGTCTCCAGTAGAGAAAGTAAACAAATTCCCCTTGATATTTTGCCATTTCCATATTTTAAGATGTGTAGACTTCTTTTCAATAGATAAATTGGCTCCAAGGATTTCCGCTTTGTTATTGCAATATTTATGTGTCCTGAATTCCTAGACAAAAAATAACCAAAGCACAGTCTTGCAAAATCTATATAGTGAAAAATTGCGTATTGGGAGTTACAAGAAAGTAAAGAAATTAATATTTACTTTTTGTTCCACAGGTTAGTAAATTGGTTTTTTAGATATACTGTAAAGAGGTTTTTGTCTGCTATCAGCACGAAACTTTTAAGTATAGTCATTTTGAAAAGGTTTAATTTAGAGTTTGTTGTCTTGGATAAGTGGAAGAATGAATGAATGAATGAATGAATGAATGAATGAATGAATGGATGAATGACTTTTCAAAGAATATGTTTTTCTAAGTTGTTTATAATCCCTTGAAAATGGCCCACTTAAGAAATTAGTTGTAGAACATAAAGAAAATCATCTTTTAAAGCAAACTTTTTTTTTGTTGGTGTAAAAGTGTTGTGTTGGCACAGATCAAATAAAATGGTCTTCCACAAATCAACAGGGAAAATGTAACTGATACATCAGAAAAACGACTGTTTGGAGCATACCAAGCAGTGGGATTTCCTGTATATTTACTCCAATACACTGTTCTTGGTAATTGGAAGCAATATAGCATTATCTCTACTGGTACAGCTAATAAAGACCCAGAACTGTAATACAAGGAAAAAATTTATCTCTGTGTGTTGCGTCTTTTTCATAATGTTCTGTATATGGCACCAGAATAACTGTTTAATAACAGTTATAATACAATGCAAAGAAATGTTTCTGTTAAACAGAAACTGATTCCATACTAATCAGCTCATCATTTATTCAAATGTATTTCACATTAAACTGGGGAAAGCTTCAATCAGAGCTAAAGACAGAAAAGTTCCATTGCAAGACAAATGTGGCATTTTACTCCATGCTTGTTTGAGTGTGAACTGTTACCATTTAAAATCGCAACACAGAGCAAGAGTATTTAGAATCACTGAAAAAAATAGTGTCTGCCATACACTGCATGGGGAAAAACTATCAATGGAGAAAAAAATTAAGCTGCTGTTTTTAGTGTATCTATATATACACACATGCACAAACCTATGCACATTATGTCAAAATCTGTTAGAGTGACTTGTTTTAGTTTTAGTCATTGTATTTACAGTAAAATATTCTTGATGAGGAATAGAAGGACATTTTCTAAAAATGGAAAAAATTTCAGCGTTAGTGGAGTTGAATCTGAGTGAGTGGCTCTAGCAGTACCCATCACTGAGTTGGTCAGCAAACCAGTCCATCTTGTTTGATATTTAGCTGCAGAATCAGTTGAGTTGTATGAGGATAGACCTTTTGTTCCACTCTCTATGACTATTTTTCCAATCCACCACCTGGACCCTTGTGGTGCTGTATAATTATCCAAGGACAATGGTGATACAACACCACCCAGCAATTCTGGTACAGGGTGCCATCAGGAACCTTACCAACAGCATTCAAATCTCATGGGATGTTCACTCTTGGAGTAGGAGTGTAGCTTTTACGTGCAGTGCTTAGTGCATCTTTGGGGAGGGAATTTGTACTACTCAAGTAAAACCAATATAACTCTGTAGAGATCTTAATCCTGCCGTGTGAAGGAAGATTCACAGAAGAAGTTTGTCACAAAGATAAGTTCAAGCATTCTCCACCTGAAGAAGTCATATTTTATTTGCCTAACAGACTGGCCAGCTCTGCTCTTTGTACCTTGAGTCTTTTTTAAACCTCACCGTGGTTATTGATAGAAGAATCAGCCTTACATTATGTCAGCTTCACATTATGATATTCTCTCTAGACAGAGAATATCAGCCTCGCAATAAACATTAGAAACTATGATGCAATTAAAGCGTTAAGCTTCAGAAGCAGTATTTTATCTTCTTTACATGGAGATGACATCAGCTGACTGATCTCCCAGGGCTTTAGATTGACAACACTCTGTCAGCCTGTCTGCAGTTGTTGCAGTCTAAGTCGCACCTCCAGCTTTGGTTTGCCTTAGTTCGGTTTCAAATACTGAGCTAACCTAGTGATGAGTTACTTGAGCAATGGCTCTGTGTTTGTAGTGTGTTGGTACAAATGACTCAGTACCTGACCATCTTCTCCTCTGGTTGTTGAAGAAAAACCCCAGCCACCATCTGGTGGTCTCGGCATGCACAAAGATAACAAAAACTTGGGATGTGAAAGTTATTAATTATCTCAACCATTTTTAATTTCCCTGAAGGAACATAATTTGGATATGATTATCTATTCAACTTCTCCAAATGTACCTCAGCTTTAAACTGGACGTTTCCGCAGGATTCTCCCTTAATTCTAGACCTGAAACGGGACTCATTGCTCCTGGCTGTTGAGCAGTGTGAGCATCCTTCTCTCTCTTAGCCCGTCTTGCAGGAGAAGGAGATCAGAGGTGCAAACCAACGCGGATGGCCCCGCTTGCCCCTTGTGTCCGAGCATCCGCCGCCTCCCACGGAAAGCGCGGATACCGCTGCGGTCCTTGCTCACTGCCCCCGCTCGGGGCGGGAGGGGAGCGGGGCAGCCCAATGCCCACGGGGCCGGGTCCCTTGGGGCCCGTGCGCGGTGCCGGCTCCGGCGGAGTTCCCTTTCCACCGGCGGAGCTTCCCTTCCACCGGCGGAGCATCCCTTCCACCGGCGGAGCTCCCCTTCCACGGGCGGTGCCGCCTGCTCCCGCCCCCGCGCCCCGCGCCCGCCGGCCCCGCCGCCGCGCTGGCGCAGCTGTTTGTGCAGCTGTGCGCCCGGCCAGATGGGAGAAGTGATTCTGGCTGGAAAGAAAAACATGTTGCTTTTTTGGAGGGTGTTTTAACTTACTTTTTCCAGCCAGATCGATTCCCTGCTCCTGTTCGCCGTGCAGGCACAGAGCCGTGCCTGGGCAGCTGCAGGACAGAAAGATGGGTGAGTCAAGAGCCGCTGCCCTGAGTGCTTTGAACCACTGGGGACACACTCAAGGGACTGACGCTGTCGTTTGATAAGCATTTAAACCGACGCTTAGGAAAGCAATTTGCCTCCTGACTTGTCTTGCTCTCCTGTATGAGCATTTCCAGGTTCTCCTGTCATCAATGCATGGAGCTGCTCCTCCAGCCAAGCAGACAAGAGGAAAAGGCTGGCTAACATGTAGAGGTGAAAAAACCCTTATTCCATGCGAGGACTTCCGCTGCTAGGGCATCTACCCTAATCCTCTTCTTTGGCAGAACAGCACAAGCACTTTCCCTAACAGCAGGGAGGGCAGGCAGGAAAGGTGAGAAAGCCTTAGGTCTCTGCCTGCTGTTCCCTACAAGACGTGTTGCTCACTAGAAATAATGGAGACTACTAAAAACGGTGAATATACTTCCACTGACCACTATAATTCTGTTTTTGTTTTTGTTTTTGTTTTTGTTTTACAAGGCTTGGGACATTGATAAAAGCCATTAGCTCAGTCCTCTTGCAGTGTTTGAGGCGCTTGGTCTGCCATCAGAATCTGAGAAGAGCTGATGGTGTGTGAAGAGCATTTTTGTGCCAACATGGACCCTGACTGTCAGTCACCATGCCATAGTCACCTGCCACCACAGTGTGGGACAGGCCATGATGGGTGACAGTCCTCTGTGAGGGATGAGCTGTGACCTGCAGCACGAGTACCATGAGGGGCAACCTGGCTTGCTCATGCACTGGCACAGTCAAGGCCAGTGTCAGACTGTCCTCTGCACACTGCTGCCCTACTAAATTGCCTGTTTTTTCTAAAACTGGAGGTATCAGTTTCAGAAATAATATCGTTGGGCATTGGTCATAAAGAATATCCTCTCCCAAATCAGACTAGCCACTTATTTCACCACCAGCCCTATGTTTCTGGGACTGGTTACACTGCTCTGAAAGCCCAGGGAGAAAACTGGGCTTTGTTTGACCCTGCCCATGGCCAGGAAGCTGTGGGTGATGTTTCATATTACAGACTTGTTCAGTGGCAGGGAAATCAGCTAAAATTATTGCAGGGTTTAAAACAGGTTTAAATTAAATCCAAGTCAAACACAGAAGGAGCTTTGCTTCTCTTCTCATATCTGAGATAATTATAGTTATAAAATAATTACAAAGTCATCATGTGATACCAGACCTCCTTACCCAATATTTAGCATTTTCAGCCTCTTTCGAAGCCAGTGACACAAAAACATCCCGGGTGGGGCTGGGATGTTGGCCTGAGATTAGTGATTTAGGCTTTCTGCACTCTTCAAGGCTAGGTATGAAATACCTTACAGAGACCTCAATACTGAGGAGATATTAAACATTTCCTGCCAGAAACTTTATGCTCTATAGTATGGATCAAGTCAAGTTCCCAAAATAAAAGTGCCCCCAAAATCACTCATGTATTACGGAAAAGTAGAGGTTGGTTTCGAGTAGCAAATAACAGATCTTATGTAAAAGTAACAGAGAGGAAAACAAAAAAGTGCCTTTTTTTTCTGACTACTGTCATTTATTTAATGTGAAGTAGTAATATTTTGCTCATACTTTAACTCAAATTTACCTGTTTCTAACAGTAATAAACATTCAGTAAATATATCTAAAAGCTCTCTCCATCTTTCTTTATATGAGTATTTTGAAAGGGGCTTATCCTATATCTAGCAAATTCTAATCCCTATGAGCTAAACTTTGGAAGTGAGTGAGGAATGCAGGTAGAAAGCTTTTCTCTTTCAAAGGCGGAGGGTAATAGCACGTCCTTTCTATTCCAAAGTCAGAGTGAAGACAAGTTCCTCTTGATGAAAGCGCCACAGTTAATCCGTCTCAGGATTGGTGTCTCCATGTAGCACCCTGGGGAACTAGAATAAAAAGAAGTGGGTTTTGCCTGGTGAGCTGTAGAGTTACAGTGCAGGAAAATCCTTGTTGTACAGTATGCTATATTGTTTCGCTAATGTATTTTTTCTGTGCTCTGAATGAAGCGTTTATATGCAGGGAAATTGGCTTTGAGGCAGCGGATGAAATCCTAATGGTGACAATGATCTGCCTTGCAGCACAACGAGCCATCAGCTGATGGATCATGTTAAACCACAGAGGATGCCATCCCACAACTCCTTCCCATGGCAGCAAAGCCATAAACATTGAGAGCTGTTCTGTTAACATCCAAGAGCCTGCCCCCAGAAAGGAGGATAATTCCAGCACATTAATTAAAGAGTCAGCTTCCATTCTTGTTGATTAATTGTGATCATTTGTTGAAGAGTCTAAGGCTTTTTTTCTTCTGGCCTATTTTTAAATACATTCCAAAATGCTCCCAGCTCCCATATATTTCAGTTCTTCCCATTTTTGAAAATGTCCAGGATGGATGGGAAAAAGGCAAGGTTGTTTTCTTTGGTGGAAGTTGTCTGATAGTGAATTTTCTTCCTTTTTTCTGTTACATTTTTCAAAGAAGCTGCTTTTGAGGGTGTGATCTGACATATTTACACAGTGCTGAACATGAAAGCTCTGTATTAATGGTGGAGTTATAGAATGGTTTGGTTTGGAAGGGACCTTTAAAGACCATCCAGTTTCAGTCCCCTGCCATGGAAGTGATGCAAACAGAGTGATGCAGAGCTCTGAAAGTTCCTTACCCAACACACAGGACCATGGTGCAAGCAACTTGTGCTGACACACACCACAGGAGAGTTGCCTTTCACTGATTTTATCACTTTATTACTCAATGTTATAATTTCTCTAAACTTTAAATGAAAGCTGACATTCTGTTGTGATTTTTTGTTTGTTATTTGCTGTTACAGAGCTATTCACATGTAAGGAGTGAGACAGAGCCACAGTTTTAAAAGACATAATTGCCACAAGGTATTTGTGTGGTCAGAGAATAAACAATAGCCAGGCTGTTTCTCCCAACTTCAGAAAAACATTTTCTTTGAATACCCCCTTTTGCTCTCTGAAGAGCCACCATTATATCTAAACCCAGACCATACACAAAAAGCTGAGCGCCAGATGATGAAAGACGTTCACAGTGCAGTTCTTGGCGACCAGTGGGAGAGTACTTCATCAACGTTCACTGTTAATCAGCCTAATCTGGCCTTGCAACTGGTGTGATAGGGTTTCCAGTCAGCTGATGCCATGTATAATCACACATCATGCAGGGCTCAAGGTGTCAATACAAACTGAGCCCTTCCATGGCACATTCGGCACACAAAACCCCAAATTAATAGTCACATTTGACTAACCATCCTTAAATCAATTCACATTTTAAAAAGTGCTCATGAAAACATCAATACAGTATAATCAAGCCCATGTTTCTGCATGCTGAAGGCTTATGGAAAGGCTGCTGTTTGCATTATCACTTGATGATTCAAAGAAGCAACAGTTGCTGGCCAATCTTTTCTACCTTTCCATCCTCTTTAAGAACCCAATTTTCCAGCTTTTCCATCAAATTGCAAGACTAGAATACATTCTGACAGCAGGAAAAGTTAAGTGGCCTAATTTGTTCTTAAAAATGGGAAATTTCCTCACCTGGCTCCATCTCAGAAATATTAATGTTCTCTATTTTGAAAACCTCATCACATTCACCATTCAAAAGAGCAGTCTGTGTGATGGGTGGTGAAATCAGCTGCTCTTGCATTTCATTATTATAATAGAGCTGTTAAATCAATTCCTTTCCTTTCTCTTCATAGTTTTTTTCTATCCTCTTGAGCTAAAATTTTTCTGGAAAAAAATGTTACAACTCCATTTATAGATGCCAATGAGCTGCTGTAATATGCAATGCATTTATTTTAATCACATACATTATCCTGAAGACATGTTTGTTCTTACTCTCACCTAGCAATTACTTGCTATACATTTATTGTTTTAGTAATTGTGTCCTCTTTATCTTATGATGATTGTTATTCCAGACTAATTCTCAGCTGGTGTAAATACATTTAGGGTGAGCAGTTTTAGGATCAAGACCCTAGCGTTTCCAAGGATCTCAAAATGATGGGAAATATAAAATATAAAAATAATATAAATAAAATATAAAAAGTGTCTACTAGTTATGCTGAAAATATGTTCTAACTTTTTCTAAGGTGCTCAGGTCTGAGAGTATTTGATAATCCCCTCACACAGCTTCCCAAGCTAGGCAAACATTCACAGTTATGTCAGGGGAATAATTTAATTGATTAAATATTGTAAACTGCATATTTGAAATGAATAAATAATTTTGGTTTTATTATTTGCCTAATATTTAAGACTCCCCAAAATAGGAAGATAATTACTTTTCAGGTCAAGTCTCAATACTTCTAGCTCAAGCCTATTAATTTCCTTCTTTTCTGCAAATGGGAACTGCTATGAGAACAAAAAATTAGCTTGAACTGACTTCTGTATTCTGGCATGTGTTATGAAAGCACTGTCTTATTCAATTTTTATCAACTATTTTTGGTTAAAAAGCAACTATTTGACTGGTAATTAGCATGCATGTGTCTTTACAGAGCCTCAGTCTTGAAGCAATATATGAAATGTCAAGGAGCTTAAGGCAAAGGTTAAAGATTCTTGGTGTCTTTCAGTTAAAACAGTGCCAGAATAAGTTTTGTATCTTTCTGAAGAGGACGTTTCTACTTCTTTCAGTGCAGCTGTTTGATTTTCTTTCTTTTTTTTTTTTTCTTTTTTTTTTCCATCATGACTCTGCATGCATTAGTCTCCTACAGGGCAAATTGCTTTATTTAACATGCCACAGAAAGCTACTGCTGTTGCATCAGGGAGATGGAATGCTTCTCTTAAACTGTAATGCCAATAATTGCCTTTGGACTTCCACACAAAGAAAGTTTTGGTCTTCAAACTGTCTGGAAGGGTTTGTCTGTAATTGCTGTAATGTACAATCACTCCTAGAATGAAAAGGAAAATGACATATATTTAGAAAGTTCAATAAGAACAGTGCAAACAAGCAACGCTATTATCCAAGACAGTGAATGAGCCCCATGTTCTGAGGCTGAGCCTCAGAAATTGTTTTATTGCACATGGTGAGCAGACACACTGTTAATATAAAAGTATAATAGAAGCAGTTGGAGTAACCACAAGAACACCCTCTGGAGCATCCATGTTTGGTTAAACATATTTGTCTGAATTCATACTAGGCAGCTGGGCTGACAGATTATTTATGTCTGGATTCTCCCCCTCCACACTGATTCACAGCAGAATAGGTATATTCCATCTACACACTGTGATGTCTTAGATCTTCTGAGCAATTAAATAGCAAAATAATACACATTTTCTAAGTTTTAAAATAGTTGAAACACTAGATGCACTTTCTGAGAGCTATTTTGGCCAAATCTCTTAATGTTTGTGAAGCTGCATCATGGCTCTGACCCACTTCCCAGCACAGTCAGTGCTGACACTGACCACAGCCACTGACCTGCAAACCCAAAAACCTGCTGGTTTTCAGCTGCCTGAAATGCCAGAATAAGAAAGGCAGAGAAAGCAGTTTCTGTAGAGATGTAAGACAACAGTGACCTAAAATGCTCTCTGTGGCTTAACAGGATTTATTGGCCCTTCCTCCAAGCAGTGGGAAGTTGGATTACTGGTCAGCCACAGTGTGGGGTAGACCTTAGCAGGCTCAATCTGCTAGAGTTAAAACCTGGGGAGGACGGAGACTTTTCTCTGGATACCGTGTAGATGCAAGAATAAATATAAACTCCAAAAGGCAGAAGGAACAATTCACCATTTTTAAATTAAAAACTTTGCAGGCCATGAAAGGAATTTTTAAAACTCTGCAAAATAACCTTTTGGCAGGGTACAAAATTCTAGATCAGATGTTTACAGCAGCTTCTGCTATCTTCTGGTCTTCTACCCACACACTAAGGATTGTCTTGTCATTCTATTCATTGCTAAGAAAAATAATGACTGTGTTGTCATAAATGACAAGCTATCTTCAAATATGGAATAATTGACTGAAGCATATGAATTCCAAGACAGAGATTGATCATGTCTTTTCATGAAAAGTATTCTTAGCATTAAAACTAAAGAGAGAAATTTAAAAAAAATATATCCACAACCTGTCAACAAATGTCTGGCTGTGTCAAGGTACTTCTGAGTTTTTCTGATGTGCTCCCTTCCAAACCCTATTTTAAAATAATTTTTTCAATGGCTAATATTGCCTGAATTGTGTGTAATTCAGACTAGCTAATGAACAATTCTCCACTGAGTAAACTTTTATTCCTGTAAATTTTCTGGGTTTGCTAAATCAAAACATTAAAACCAAAATATAGTCCTTAGGGATATCTGGAAACAAATCCTTCTACGTGGCACTTGCATCTACAAAAGAGTATTTTTTACTGGTCCTTCTGCAGACGTATGATAGGGATTCATGTTGCAAAAAAGGTTCTCAAAACCACAGCATGCACAGTATAGCTGCATCTTCATTTGGATTATTAAAGACATCACAATAATCTGTATAAAAATATTTTGGTCCTCAGTTTGAGGAGCTGCTGCCCCAGTAGTTTACATAGGAAAGTTACAACTCAAAAATACATTTGTGGAAATGCTGTAGTTCATGTCTACATGCATTCTTGAAATTGTGACTTATCTAGGTCAGAAGCAAATGTTTTTTCTCCTTGCTTGGATTAAGCTTGTCCCACCACACAGCAGTCCTGCAAAAGGACATGGAGTAGCAGCTGATAAGTATTTTGATAGTTCAGTTGTCCCTATTCCCATTTTGCAGTCCTCCTCCCCAGTCCCTTCCATTGTCTGGTCCTGCTCCCCTGCCACATCTCAGCATCCTCAGCCCCACAGCCAGAGGAGCCCTTTGACCACTGCCAGTGCTTATTGACAACAACCCACGTGTTTTAGCAACTGAGAAAGCCCACTGTGGTTTTTGTGGTTCCTACTGCAGGTAACTCTGGCAGTTTTGTCTTGCCAAGAATCCATGAGGTACAGGGTCAGATGGCATATGGTGGCTTTGAAATATGTTGCTTTTTCAGCACCTTAAAACATGAGTTTCTGTGTCATCTCTGATAGAGGGACCATCCCAACAGCCTATGTTTGGTGTTTCATTACAGTAAGGACACTGAAATCAAAACATGCTGTGCTCCTTAGTGATTTGAATGGTGAAAGATATGCATAGAAATGTCAGCTATGCTGCAAAAGGAAGGGTCCAAGTTATTGTGAATTTAATCAGAGGAGAAGGAGGGATTTTAATTCAAAATTTCCATTGGCATGCATAAAAAAAAATTAAAACCTGCAATTTGTTCAAACATAAAATTGAGTTTAAAATGTTTTAAAAAGTGGCAAGCAATAGAGAGTAGGTATGAATAGAAAAAACCTGATATTTTTGAATTAAAAGGGAGTTTGACTGAATAAAAATAATCAAATTTGATAGCACTTGATTTTGTCTTATCTAAGTGTACATTTTCCAGCAAAAAAATCTTTCAGACAGCAATTAGATCAGAGGGCTCAAAGGACTATTACCATATGTGATTCTTTCCAGCTCAGTTTCCTTATAAAAAATAAATCAGTACCATCTAAATTTCCCTTTTCCTCTTTCTCCATGAAAGAAAACCTACAGCATATCCATATGAATCTCATAATGTTTTGTTCCCAGTATTCTGCTGAGCCCATCCTAACCCTGTCACAAACCCTCTTTGTGTCTGTCTATTCCCTTCATTCCTTCGAACCCTGCACCCCAATTTCCTCCAAATCCTTCCTCCATTTTCCTAGTCACTCTGCTTCTCCATTCAAACAGGGCGTTTGGGAGAGCAGAAGAACAGAAGACAGGAAGGCAAGCATGGAAATCTGGAAACAATATACACATATAACAAAAGGGCCACATTTTCTTCTGGTTTAAAATGGGAAATGTCTGATCACACAATAAAACTAACAGCAATTTAGGAGTTTTTCTATCACAATTCTAACTGGCTCCCAAGTGGGAGGTAGACTGCATGTGTGTGTGCAAGAAAGAAGAGATCTGGTACAACAAAGGTTATTGGTACTTGTCTCTGAAACACAGGAAAATCTAATGCTGACAACATGGAACACTGAGGTTTTATCTGTAAAAGCCACCTGTTACTTTACTGTGCAAAAATCCTACCTTCAAATAGGATTTTTTGTTCTTCCTGCCATGGAAGGACAGTATATCAAACCAGAATAGAAGGCTCAAGGCCTGATATATATCTTTAGTCTACCCTTAAAGCATGTCTTGGTGCATCCTGACTTATGGTGCTGTGGCTGACACCTGCATGAAATCAACTGCTGGGCATGGGTATATTCACCTGCTGGTTTTGCTAAATGTCTGTATCTCACACAAATTGTGATTGCCTGTGTAGCTGGGCTTGCAGCACCCAGTGGAGAGGAGAGCAGGCTCGCTCTAGGCTTGATTTGGAATTAGTCACAGTGTGGACCTAAAAACCCTTAACAGAGACCATACAGTGACATGGGGAATGATTTCTGAAATTCGTGTGCTCCAAAAACATACATTTTCACTCCTGCTTGCCTCTTTTGACTTGCTAAAAAATCTTAAGCCCCTTTAATATTTCCTATTATTTTTCTACAAAATATTCAACATTTTGCAAGACTGCACCCATATTTGAAATTTTTCTTCCCATTAGGCCCCAATTCCCGCCCCCCCCCCCCCCCCCCCCCCCCCAAATTGACACAGATCAAAGCTGATGAAAGAGTAGCAGTGGTAGTTCCACTGCTTGGTTAGGCACTCTGATCTGTTAAATTCTAGATGTAGAGCAAAAGAATCTAAAAAAAAAAAAAATATTCCAAAGAGTAGTTCTCAGGCAGCTCTTTTGTGTGGGGATCATATACTTGACACCATGCCTTATGTGGAATGCACATCAAATCACCTGGAGACTCCACATCAATGGTAGTTATGTGCATGCATGTACCACAAAGAGAATAGACCTTTAAACCGGTTGGGTGCATGAGACAAAAAAAAAAAAAAAAAAAAAGTCTGAAGAGTATAAATCTGGAGGACTGCATCAACTTCTTTGATTTGCTTCTCTGCTCTGCCTTATAGCTCTTTTTTGTTATTGTGTTTTAATGTTTTAATAGACAAAATAAAATAAAAAAAGACTTTTGCATTGCAGCCAGTGCTTTATTTTATAAGGTTCTCTCCTTAATCTAACACATCTGTGTTATCTGAGCCGAGTGTGCCCATAGGATAGAGGGACAGATCCTTGGCTACCATGCATTGGTCTTGTAGACTTCAAGGGGGTTACACTAACTGCAATGAGTCCATGACTTGCTCTTGCTTGTTATTGAACTCTTAAGTGTTACCATATTTTTTCTTTAACTGTTACTAAAGCCCATACCAAGTATCCCTCAGATAAAATGATTTCCTCCGTGCTGAGCTGATTTTCGCTCCAGGCTGGCATTTGCTAATTTCAGGGAGGTTTTGCTATCACAGACAGGACCAAAACAAGCCTCTTATAGGAGTCAACGGACTTTGAGTCAATGGACTTCAATATTTAGAACAAAGAGTTTTTCACCTCAGAACTGAGCCCCGGGTTAAGGTGTATTTGTCCTTTTCAGTCTAGAAATGTCAGAGATATTATAATAGAAACTAAAATAAAACCAACAAACAAAAAATAGGGAAAAACAAAAATAGGAAACTGCCTATTCTGGTTTTGTTCTAGAATGAAGTGGTAAACTCTGAGTTTACCTTCTAGTTCATCCTCCAGAGTGAAGGGCACTGTGGTGTGCCCTGACCCTCTGATCCTCTGTATTCCTTCTGTGATGTGAATAAGTGCAATGGACCTGCTCACTAAAACCTCATGAAGCCAAACTTGTGCCAGGCTGCCTAGCTGTTGTGGCATCTTCTAAAGAGAGATTTCTGACCACATCAAGGAGGAATATTCCACAAGGGTTCCTGTAACATTAGAATCCAGACTCTGCTACTGCTGAATATGGCCTCCCCTCTCTGAGACTCCCCATCTTTTCCTCCCAGTCCTCCCACCCCATATTTCTTTCTGACATGCAAAGAAATGAGGACAATAAGCAAAGACAACCAATTCCAAAAATTATGCACTAAGCCCCAGTTTTCATCATACTCAGAGAACCCATGGGATCACAGCCCATGTGTTTGCAGCACACCATGATGGCCTGGCTGGGACCAAATGCCCAGCAAAGGACACTGTGGAGACAGAGTGAGGACAAGGTCCTCTGCTGCCACAGGACATATGCCTTCAAACAAGCCACTGCTCTCAAATGCTGGGAGAAGTAAAGCAGAAGTTATGAGGTCTGCAGTAAATGTGTGTTTCCACAGAAGTGGATAACGCATACATTGCATGTTGAATATTACAACCTGTTTAATGATTGCTGTTGACCCAGCTGGCAGGTACACCAAGCACAGAAACTGTACATAAGTGCTGAAAGAAGGAGGAAAAGTGATGGATAAGTCAGTGCAAGGTGTGAATTACAGCGTAATAGATTAGCTGTTGCCATTAGCTCAGATATCTACAAAGCCCTTTCATGGATCTGCAAGCTATGGTGCATCCCATAAGATTTTTTAGGACATGCATAAGAAGCAGAAGTGACTCCATATCCAAACACAGCTGACAATTGCTTCAGGGTTTTCCCTTTAAGGCTGCTGTAAAGGGCAGAGGGAAGGTTCATCTGTGGAGGGCTAGCAATGCCTCTTCACCTCTCACACCTTCTGGAGGAGTGCAGGAAGCCCTGCAAGCTCCTGGAGTAAATGCTGAGAAGACCTGAATAATTTGTAAATGCCATCTGTGTGGATGCTCCTGGTAGGTTGTGGTTGCTTTGGGCAGTAGGATGGGTGCTCAGTGACAGACCTGAAGTTCATTGGTGTTGAGACATGAGGAGCAGAAGAGTGGACAGGCTCAAAAACATCAGCATACACCATCCAAGTGCACTCTGTAACAGCAAACCCAAGCCTCAGTCCGCACTTGGGGAAAGACACATTGCTGGAGGGAGCGTCAACAAGACTTACACAGCTGGGACTAAAGACTAGAAACAAGGGCAAATAGATGGAGAAACAGCTCCATCCAAGTGTTTCTTTACTTAAAGGAAACACCAGAGAGCATTTCATCTCCTTAGAGGAGGAAAAATCATTCATCACTTAATTTAGAAGCAGTAGTTATATAGAATGACATGTGAAAGCTGAGAAGAGAGAGTTATGCTGGAATTAAAACAGGCTTCTTGCTGCTCAGGTAATTAACAGCTAAAACAATCTCTAAATTTCAGTGATGACTTTTTATATTTTAGTATTTCCAGTTTAAGAGCATCTACCTTTTTGGAAGCTCTTTTATCCAAGTACACACTTTTTTGAACTCAATGCTATTATAACTGGATAAAATGAAAAGGCCTGTAATGTATATAGGAGATCATTTTAAGGAATGTGATGTTTCCATCCATCCTTATACATTATAAATGAACCCAGAAACTTCTCAGGGTGATGACAGGTGTGAAGACTGCAACTCCCGAAGTGCAAATCTCCATTTCAAACGATGCAACCAGACTTCTGTGATCAAGCCTACAGTTGCATGGTTTCACTGCCTTCTGCGAGACAGCACCATCTGCAAAGTGGTCTCCTATATGTGAATTAAGGGCAGCCCTTGGGCCCTGGAGCTTTGCCAGCTTGACCCTCCTTTAACCAAAGCCTGACTCTGGGTTGGGATAAACACCTGGCTCTGTGTGGAGTGGCCTTGGCTCTGTATGGAGTGCTCTCAGTTATTCAGTTCCCCCTGATCCAGGCAGGACCTCAGAGTACTCTGTGTTTAAGGATTGCACCCTGCAGAAGAGATTTTTGTTTCATTTTCTACTTCAGTAATTGAATTTTTTCAACACCTCCCAGACAGATACCTGAAAAATATCACTGAAAGCTATTCTTTAAATAGCACCCTGCCCTTACAGTGCTGAGCCAGGGAATGCCTCCCACCTGATTCCAGCACCCTTGTGTCTGGAGAAGCCTCTGACTGGTTTGGCTATTAATATCTCTGACTCTACAGTCTGCTTCAACTTGTTCACAAGTTCCTTCCTCTCTCTGTAAGAAATTTGTCTTTCTCAAGCCTGAAAACTGATAGCACTGCTAAATAAAAGGCTGAGCACTTCAACTGCTTATATATTATAGCTCTTTTCAGCTATAACTTGATTTAAAGAATCACAGAGAAACACAAGACCTATTCAGCACTATATGTCAGTCTTCCCAAACACAACACAAACAAAAACAAAACCAGATCAAAACAAAAGGAGGTAATCTTCTTTATCAAATATAATTATTAAACATAGTTCTATTTCAAGAAAAAGTAAATGTTATTGAATCTTCACAATTGAGGGTAAAAAAGGAGTAAAAAATTGTAAAAAGAAAGAAATCAGTAGAAAATATGGTTTTTCAAAAGCAGTGGCTTATTGTACATAATTTGGTTTTCTCAATGTCTTACAAGTTCTGCATATGCCTTAAATGATAATCAATTTTGTCAAGTTACTAAAGATGGAATTATTGCAGATGCATAGAAAGGAGAAGCATAAGAATACTTAAAATCCCAAAGACCTATTTTATATAATCAACTTGAAGCGTTATCAATTATTTCAATGAAACTTATCCTATGAAATTATCAAAAAAGTTGAAAAAATCCTTTACTGGGTGGGGAAGAGGGATGCAGAGAGACCAGGCTGGGACAGGGATTTCTGTGGGGTGGGTACCAGTTCAGGAACAGGGCCAGGCTGGGGGGCAGAGCTGGAGGAGGTTGTAGGGAGATGCCTGGCCACAGGTGCATTTCATGCCAAAGGGCAGAGTGCTCAGCTGCAGGGGACATCCCTTTCCCACCCACTCCCTGCCTTGCCTGACTGGGAGCTGGCTGGGGGTGGCCACCATCACCCATCTTGGGGCTTCCAAGGAGAAAGCGCTTTTTGAACTCCTCCAAGATTACAGAAAAGTCTCACGGTGCCTGTTTAAACAAGTGTGTCTGAACAGGAAAATCAAACAGATGGGGAGCTACTTCAGTTTCTCCACTTATACGATATTTTAAATGATAAGCAAGGATATATTTTCACATAATTGGACTGTGTCAGGGTACCAGCCATTTGATCAGATAGGGGCTCTCTATGTAGTCTCACATCAGAAGGCTAGTAAACTACAAATTAAGGCAGGCTTTAGATTTTGTCTGTGAAGTAGCCAAATAAATTGAATTTTATTTCTAAAGGTCATAAAGGGGGAAAATACAAAAAAAAAAGGCGGAATAACTGGATACCAGGATAACTGAATCTGAAAGAATAAATGAATAAATCTTTGGAAAGGTCTCAATCATGCGTGAAAACCCATAAGTACTGGAAAGATACCAATCAGCATCTTTGGATCTGACAGGGAGGTTTGAGAGCCCAGTTTTCATCACCCTAAAAGAGGTCTGCAGAAAGGAAGGCCTAGTGGGGCAAGGGAAATATAATGCTCCATGGGTCCAAAGCTTTTAGTTTTGTTCTGTTTGTTGGTAATTTATCATTTTATTTGGCATTTGCCTTTGCAACAATATTTTGGGGAGGCTGAGACACCCTGGGACAACTGGCATAGGCCAGCTGGGTGAGGGCCAGAGAGCATTGCTCACTCCCCTCCATCCCACCCCATTTCCTCTAGCATCTCAGGCCTGAAGACAGCCAGCCTGCATTTCTTCCTGTTCCCTAGTCCACACACCTCCCTCGAGAGTGCCCCCAGAGCAGGGAAAAGCTCTCCTGCCCACCCACCAGCCCTGGGGGAAAGTTTCCCAAAGGTCTGAGGACTGCAAACACCCTCTCCTCTACATGGCCACTGCCAAAGCCTACCCCTCCTGCAAATGCAAGTCTGGTCCCCCCAGCCTTGTGCTCTAGACAGATTCCCAGGCTCCAGACAAAAAGGCCAGGGGGACTCCAGGGGACCCAGCTGGCTCCCAGCCAGCACTGCTGAAAGGGGATCACAAGAAGCCAGATTTATTCCTAAGAACAAAGCTTCCGGTGACTTTCCAAGATGCTCGTGGTACTCCTTTCTCCTTTTTTTCTTCTTCTCCTTCCCTCCCACCCTTATTTTTCAAACTCTCTGCTGGAATAGAGGTGTTCCCTGTCACTATCAGTGAATGTACTGCTTGTATTCCTTGTCAGGTCTGTGTACACTCCTGTGGCATTTCTTTTTCAGTCCCTGAATTTATACATCACTGACATTTAGCTACTTATGTTGGCTAGAGAGAAGGATTGAATTTACCTGTGAGGCTGCTGCACATGATTTTTTTTCTGTAAGTAGCTACTGCTGGGTCATGTGAGCTGTGAATTGCCCCCACATCGAAGCCCTCATGACCACAGTGTGGGGGTCGGGATGTGCAGTGTGTGTGTGCTCATATGTCACCTACTGCCAGGGTTTGCAGCTTCACTTAGTAACTAGTAAAGGTTGGACTCTGATGGGAGACTTCTGCATAAAAAAGGTGAAATGACTTGCAAAATAGCACTAGCAAACTCAGGGAGACAACTAATTCTGTGTGTTGAACGTGTCCCTGCTCTGCCTGCTGTCAGAGCCTCCTCCTTGTGTCTCTATGTTATCTTAAGATTGTTTCAGAAGTAAAAATCAAACAGACCTAATTCCATTCAAGGGTAATAGGACCATTAATAGCAGGGGACAGACTGCATCTGGTGCCACTCCAAACCGGTCAAGTTCAGACCCAATGGGAGGACGTCATCCCACTCCTCAGTGTGGTCCGTGCTGCTGACAGGGCAGCAGCCAGTGTGCCTGGTCTGGGCACCCCACAGCCACCCATGGCCTGGGCTTGCCCCTGCAGGGGCTGGAGAGTGCATGGAGGCTGCTGTACCTTAAAGCTGTGGGTTGCAAGAAGTCTGACACTGCTTGAGAGGCTGAAATAAGTCCTGCTCTGAGAGACAGAAAAACCCCCAGATGTTGAAAAGCAAAGTGACCCAACATCAAGAGAGAGCCCACACTCTCTACATAAATAATGTCAAAAGCACAGACACTGACAATAACATGAAGGCAGCACAAGTGCCTTGTGCACGATGTCTAGAAATGTTATCTCTTCTGTTCCAAAAGCTAATCAGCCCAGCAGCGGGCAAGCCAGGAACATTTTAGATTATGACTATGCTTGTGGTTGATGGAAAGTCTAAGAGGAACATAAGCTTTCTAAAAACTGTGTTTTCCTCCTCCTCTGGCAGTGAATTTGTTTGCATGTATTGATTTATTAGAATGATGTAGCTCCCAGTATCATATCTAGCCATCGGTTGCCACTAAGCAAAAGGATGTGGTAAGATCACATCCCCAAAATAAGGCAGTACTGGAGTTCCTAAGCAGGAGGTTACATATCATCAGGACAGTTTCAAACACTTGAGGATGACTTTGATATTTGCAGGATGTTTTGTTTTTCAATTGACAGAGTTACTCTGCTGTTAAGCTGTAGTTACCTTTACACAAAGAAATTAAAATCCTTCTATATATATTTGCACAAATATATGTTTTCCTAAGTAGAAGGTTTTGGCTTAAGGTAATTTCTTTTGAACAATCTTAGCAGAGGAAGAAAATAAACATTTTTCCCTAACCTGTTCCTTCTGAGTTTAGAGGGATATTCTTGGGACTGGGATTTTACCGATGCAAATTAAAGGTGGGGGGAGAAGCAGTCTGGCTTGGGATGCTGCATGACACCAGCAGAAAGGTGGAAAAGGGGTGCTGGGAAGAAGAGACCTGCCCAGCTCCACTGCTATGCCTCAGATGGAGCCAGTGTCCGCCTGTGGGGCCGTGGCTCATGGCCCTCCTCCAGCTCTGCAGCTGGAGACAGCAGCTGGAGGAGAAATTCTTCTGCTCAGGCAACCCTGACACACACAGGCGTTGCTTTCACTTCATTTTCTGTTCTACAGACATTCTTTCCTCACGAGCTGGTTATTATAGAGCTGAAATCGACTTCCTTCTGAAAAGTGGTTTGTTTTGTGTTTGGTCCCCCCCTCCACTTGCACACACCTCTCTAGTGGGATCAGGCTTAGATCAGGATTCCAGAGTTGTTTTCAAAATGTGGTGACATGCATTTCTACTGTGCTGTATGTTTTCATGTGGTCCTTTGTGTCACATATTTTCCAGCAATTTAGAGAGATGTAAGAAATAGCTTTTACACAATAGACAAAGAAGTGGGAGGATTATTTCAATAGTCTTGCAACTTTGGGGTATTTCATCTTCTTCAAAAGGCGAGAGAAAAAAACCTGTCCTTGTGAGCAAATGATTCGAAGAAGACTGGGAATACAATAATTACCCAAATGGAAACCCAGACCTCAGTCAAACAATACAGCTTTTGTAAACTGGCTCCGCCTGTAAAAAAATCTAGGAAATCTCATAACTAGAACTCTTGAATCCTTTTCTTATGCAACAATATGTAAAAGATGCCCAAGAAATGAGGAGTAAATATGGAAATGCTATAAAATAGCATGATAATGGACTTGCTCTGAGCATTGGAGACTGACTTGGCAGTACTGGCATGGATTCCATCAACCACAAACTATTTTCTCATCTTAAAGAATTTGGGACAAATTGCATTTTGTGATATTCCACCAATAAACAAAGACATGAAGACAAATAAACTAGGACTCCTCATAATCTACCTTGATCGTTGTGGAATTCAAGGGGACCAAAGCAACTGGAAGAGAGAGAGAGTGTGGTTTTGAATAAATGTTCTTTATGAGAGAGGAAAGAGAAGATCATTTATATCCTTCATATTTTATACTTTTGCCTCTAAGAAATAAAGGGCTAGCAGAGTTCCGACTATCATTCACTCATAATGATCGCATTCAATCTAGTGATTCACAGTGAATCATGTAATAAGCGTTCCATTTTGCGCATGGGGAGAAGAAGGAGGGGTGGTTAAACTTTGTTTAGTTCGCATTCACGTCGCGGGCCTCTTTCCCTTGAACTGCTTTACCGGTTTAGGGCATTATTTTTTAAATCTTATCTATAATTTTTCTTCCCTTGAGTTATCCTCCAACAGTAAAAATTCCTGAAAGGAACGCTGACAGGCTAATGATACAGTTAATAATTTTCCTTCGGCTGCGTTTCGTTCGAGCACGGCTGTACTTTCTCGGCCTCCCGGGGCCGGGCCGTGCCGCGCCGGGCAGAGGCTCCCGGGCAGAGGCTCCCGGCCAGCCCGGAGCCCGCGGCGGCCCCGCCGAGCGCAGCCCCGCGGAGCGCCCGGGGCCCGGCGCGGCTGTGCCGGGGAGCGGCTCTGCGGCCGATTGCAGCGGCTCCGGAGAGCGGGCAGAATTCTGCTGCTTTTCGGCATTTCGGCCTAAACCCGCACCCGCAGCCGCCGGCCCTTGGCGCGGGGGAACAGCCCGCTCTGCACACCCCTCTTGCGGGTTTGGGTCAGGACCAAGGGGTCCGTGCTCCTCTCGAGGCGCTACTGCAGAGCCCCCTCGCACACGGGCGGGCTCACACACGGAGCGGCCGGGGCGCGGGTAAAGCAGTGCTCTCGGGGCTCTCGGGACCGAACTTGCCATCTGCAAGCGCTTCAGGTAAAAGCCGAGGCGAGGGCAGGGGAAAGCTCTGCGGGCTGGGAGGAGGCGCTGACTCGGCAGGGAGGTCTGCACTGGGGCTGGGGACCGCGAATCGACCAGTGCGCCCCATCAGCGGCTGCTCCTGCAGAACTCCGTGAGACATAGCAGGAACCACCCCAAAAAGCTAACGAGAGAAAAGCACCGAGTGGGGAAAGGCTCGGAGAGCACAAGCATCCCGGAGCGAGCCGGCGAGGTGAGGCTGGTCGGTGCTGGCTGGCAGGGGCAGAGGTGATGCCACACAGGCGCCGGCCCCAAACGCGCCTGGAGGAGCGGTGCTCTTCTCTAGAAGAGTCGACACCTTTGCAGGAGCTTAAAAAATATATATTAAATGAAACAGGGGTGTTGTCACTGAAGGGAAACCAGTGCCTTAGCCATGGGGCTTTCACCAAGGCAGCCAAGTTCCCTTTTGGGCAGAGCAGAGTCTCGAAGTCTGCTTGACATCTTGAAGCTTAAATAACCGTAAGGCATTGTTACTCCCTGGCAGCAAAGTGCCTCGTTACGCCTGATTGAGCTAATTGCTTTGAAATAGGATATATTATCTATAATTATAGAGATCTTGGAGGAGACGGCCAGCCTTTTCTTTCATCTTTTCCAAGTGCATCATAATGTCGCGATCAAATTAATTTAGGCCACTTGAAATAGTGCCTTCCTTTCAGCCCGACTCCTCCGACCCTCAAAGAGTCGAGGACGCCTCGGCGACTGGAGTTTGGCCATCCAAACAGCTCCTGGTGACCTCCCGAGGACCAGTCCAGGTCCCTGAAGCCTTGGAAGTACTTTGGGTTATGTTTAATCTGGACAGAAAGGATTAGGGAGAAAGAGAGAGAGGAAGAGAAAAGGAATATAAAGGGGGGACGGGGTGGGGAAAGACAAAAAGAAAAGAGCTGAGGGGTTCTCGCATTTTGCCGAGACTCGGAAACCAGCGACGAAATCAGGGAGGGCTTTGAGCACTTGAAGGGCTTTGAGGGCTTGTAAAGCCCGCGGGACATTTTTAGCACTTGCGACAGTTCTGGCTCTTTGCCCCCAGGGCTGAGTCTCGCCGAGATGAAGCAAGGCTGCCGAAGGGCGCCGCGGGGAGCGCGCACGGAGCGCGCAGGCGGTGCCCGGCGCTGCTGGACTGCCCCGGAGCTGCCCGTCCCCAAAGTCGGCTCGTGTCCTGCGGGACCGTCTGGTCTCCTAAGAGCTGCCGTCTCGGGAGAAATAAAGTAGAAACAAGGGAAACAACAACACCCCTCTCCTTTCTGAATTCTGCTTTAAGTGAAAGATAACGTTTACAAAAGGCAGACAATGCCCTGAATTGGCTTAGCGCTGCCTCCTGTCCTTTCTCCCCATCCCCCACGCACTCCTCCCAGCCCTTGTTGTATTCCCACCGAAATAAAATGCTATGGGTAATGGCTTTGCCTAGCACATTCATTATACTGAAACGGGACTGTTTAAGATGCTAATTGCCCAATATTGTTATCTAGCACAACTGCCTTCGGGGAAACGCCACGGCTCCCAGTAAAAACACCGGACTGGAACAAGCACCAATAAAGTCACCTATTTCCCTCTGCCCTTCCACTTCGATTTTCCTTGCAGCCCAGGGCGGAACATAAGAGAGGCACCTAAAAGCAAACCAGAGTTATCAACAACATGAAACAGGTATTAAAAAAATTCCTAAAATCCAGCGGCGTTTTGGTCACTCAAACTGCAGTAAGCAAGGAAGGAAGAGTCTGGAAACTAAAAATTTCCCGTTGAACAAGGAAGTCAATCTTGAGGGAGATTTCGTTTTACAAATTTATTTTTTCCATTCCTAACTTAAAACTTGTAGATTTCATTAAGAAAGAAGAGAAAGAAAAAAAATTGAGCAAGAAACGAAAGAAACTTTACTGGCATCTCGTTTTCAGGAAACAGATGAAAAGCCAGCATGTGAATTAGAATCAAGTCCTTGCTGTAGTGATTGCTACAGTGATTGAAATACCAGCGAGTATGACAGAAATGTAAACACAAAGCGCTCATTGCTGGGAGATAAATAAAGAGCTAATTATCTCATTCTGTCAACTCTAAATGAGAGCGGGATCGCGCTCCTGGTATGGGACGCACACGCATCTCTTCAAACCTCAGAAACATCCCAATGTTCAAATCATTGTGCAAAAGAAAAGTGAAGAGGGGGGGAAAAGGAAGCAGCTCTAATTTTAATTTTCATATTTCCATTAAACAACGAGATTGAACTCAGCCCAGGGGCTGCCTCGAGGTCTAATAAACACATCACTTCTTCTTTTGCATGGTTAAGTTTGGAATCAGGAAAAAAATAATAATTTAAAAACTCAAACAAAACAAGATCCTACCTGTAGGATCGGGTGAAGGGAACACCGTGACACTGTGAAACACCATGCATCGATATTTGTGCGTGTTTTCTTAGTCGGGGGTGGGGGGGGGGTGCATCTTCGAGACGAGTACCGAGCTTTGGGAAAATGTCGTGTGATTGGTAGAGCAAACTAATTTTGTCAGGCTGAATGTGCCGATGTCCCAGGGCTAAGGCGCCTTGCTCCCTTGATGCGGGTTAACGTCCTCAATAGTCCCCCTCCAGCTGAAGCCTTTGATCAGACCGCTGCTGGCGCCTAAAAACAACATCACTTGTCTGCCTATTAGAGGCACTGACTAATCGTGACAGATTGTTTATTCTCGCAATTAGCAATGCAGCCGCTTCTCCGAGCACCCCCCACCCCCTCTCCCCGACGCGGCCCGACCCGGCCCCCCGGCCCGATGGGGCGCGGGGGAGGCTGCGGGCAGTGCGGGCACTGGCACCGGCACCGGCACCGGCACCGGCTGGAAGCGGAGCCGGCCTGGGCTGGGCGGTGGCACCGCTGCTCCCGCCTCGCAGGAGCGATCAGCGGGGCGGCACGGAGCAGGGGGGCAGCTGGATGGACCAACGTGAGCCATATGTCTGTGCGAAGGGCGCTCACCTTCATGTATAGGAATCTGCGGGAGTAGCCCGCAAACCGCGTGCAGATCACCTCCACGGATGAGAGGCAGCATCCGTGAGCGCAGCACAGGCGGGAGGGGGTGTGATGTGCGTGCAGGAGGCAGGAAACACCCCGCTAGGGCATGTGCTCACGCATGTGTGAGATAATTGTGCGGAGCTGCGCGCAGGACAATTCATTTCAATCAGATCCTGTTGCTTATCAGTTAATAAAATGTCTATCATATCAATTCATTTCATAATCTATATGCTCCTAATCTAGCATCTTTATAGGGTCCAGTTAAAAGGAAAGGGAATTCGCTGTCCCTCCCCGTTTAGATAATTGCCCTTAAATGACTGCAAGAGGCTCTTGTGTTCCGAGGAGATTAGAGCCCTGCAGCTATCAATAAACTTTTCTCAGCGAGCGGCCAATCCCGTTATTAGAGAGCGGCTCCGTTTTACTGCACATCCGTCCTGGGCGCGGGGATAAGGGATCGTAAAACGAATTAACAAAACAAAATAGCCGGGACTTTAAGGGCTCAGGGGCTAATATGTTCCTTTTTAAGTGAACGAACATTTCGTTATCTGCAGACACGCACACATCTATGCCATAGGAAGTAGCTCAATTTATGCTTTGTGTGTGGGGGTACGTATATAAACGCAGATCTCCACAGGCACATCGAACACACCGCAGGGCCGGCGATCATGTAAAAACCAAACCAAACAAACAAAAAAACCCCCAAACAAAACAAAACAACCTAAAAAAACCACTACCCCACACCCCCGAAAATCGCAAAACGACAGCGGAACGGGCAGGGTCTCCTTCCCTTAGAGAGGTCGCACTCGGGACAGCCCGGTATTTGCTAGTTTTGCAGAAGAACGGGTTCGGGCTCGCTCCCGTGCGCTTTACTAACAGAAAGGCCGGCATATTTTCCCGACGTTAATACGTTTTTCCCCGAGTTTTGAGCCTTCCCGTCTCCACAGCGGAGGGCTGCGCCGGCTACCCGGCTTCCTTCTCTCCCTCCCGGGACGAGAGCCGGGGCGTGGAGCGGGCCCGGGGGACGCGGGGCGGAACCGAGGGCTGAGGGCTGGGGGGCGGGGCGCGCGGGACGCTCCGACGGCGGTCCCGGCCCCGCCCCCCCGCGCGCCGCCGGGGCCTCAGCCAATGGGGCGGCGCGACCCCGCCCCCCGCGCGCCGGTTGGGCGGAGCCGCCCGCGCGCCGCTTTATGAGGCGGCGCCGCCGGAGCGGGGCTGGAGCGTGCTGCAGGCTGCCCGCACCCCCCGGCCCCATGAGCGGCGGCGCTGCTCGCTCCCGCCCGGCGCTGCGGTGGCGACGGCCGGCTGCCCCTGCATGGCCCCCGCTGTGGATATGACCGCCGCGCCCACCGGGGTCCGCAGCGACGAGCTGCCCGCATCCGCCTTCAGCAGTCCCGGCGGCGGCGCGCTCCCCGTCGCGGCGGCGATGGGCGGGGAGGAGGAAAGCGACAAGCCCAAGGTTTCCCCATCCCTCCTGCCGTTCAGCGTGGAGGCGCTCATGGCCGACCACAGGAAGCCGGGAGGCAGGGACGGACCCGAGGGCGCCGGGCCCCCGCCGGGTGCTGGGGCGGCCCCCCGCGCCAGCCTCAGCCCTCGCCTGGGCGCGCTGTCGGCGGAGGCGCCGCCGTCCCCGCTGCCCCTCGGCGGGCACTTCTCCGTCGGGGGGCTGGTCAAGCTGCCCGAAGACACACTCGTCAAGGCGGAAAGCCCCGAGAAGCAGGAGCGGAGCCCCTGGATGCAAACCCCGCGGTTCTCGCCGCCTCCCCCGAGTAAGTAATGGTCCGGGAGCGGGCGGGATGGGAGCTCCGCGGGCCGCTGCGACCTTCCGTGGGGCCGGGCGGACCGAGGGCAAAGCTGCGCGAGTGGCCGGGGCTTTCCTGGCGTTTTCGCACTACCTGCCTCTCCTGGTATATTTTTTTTTCGTACTCTTCTGGGCTAGTTCGATCCGTCTAAAGTACTGAATGGATTCTTGAGTGTGTGTAGGATGGCTGCGAACGCACAGGAAGAGCGGCCGTGCCAGGGTGAAATCTTGTGCCAAATGTTAGCCGAGGGGGGGGGGGATGAGAAGGAAAAGCAACGCGGCCAGCCTGTTAATTTAACCTAGGGCTCGAACTAGCTACTTAAATTTTGACTCAACATCACAGAGGCTCTCCTCAGAAAGTGGCTCAAGTGATTCCATAAGGATGCGCGCAGACCGGCTTCCTAGAAGCGGCAGCTTTGCGGGCTTCAGCCCCACCGGCTGCTGTCTTGAATGGTGCATGTCCGAAGAGCTACAATCAGTGGTGTTTTCCTGCTTTAATGCAGGGATCTAAATTAATACAAATAGCAGCGTGAGAGCCGAGGTCAGAGAAGGCCGTTAATTTCCAGCGGCTGCGCTGAGCCCGGGTCTGGGCAGCATGAGCCGGCTGCCCTCAACCTGGCCGCGCTCCCTTCCTGCCAGGGATCCCGTGGAAAGGGATAACCTTGGTCTGAGGCTCTCCAAGCGTTTGGGGTGCCCTTAAAAAAGCTGCAAACAGAGCTGCTTTCTCTGTCCCTTGGAGAAAGGCAGGTTTCCCGACAGGACTTGTGTAGAGCAAAACAGCAGTTTAATTTATTTAAATTGCAGAGTAAAATTTGCTGTTGCTAAGTAAACCCGGGACAGATGGATGCTGAAGACCCTTAGAAATGTTAAATAAGAGGAGAGGAGCAGACCGGTGAAGAGTGGTAGATAGAGCATGAGTGTCAATTCAGACCTCGTAATTAATTACATGCTTAATCCGGTTCCCAGGGGCCTAATGAAGAGGGTGTGAGACTGAGAAGCCAGCTCGTTTTGTTTATTTTTTTTCCTGTAATCCAATAAAAAACAGGACTTTTTTTCTTCTCTTTGAAGGGCCATTCTCTTCATTTGCGTCTCCTCTGCATGAGCCAGGGTAGCCGTGAAGGCAGGAGATGCAGGGTTTTTGGGTATCTTAATTCCTGCCCGTTGCCGGGCTCTTTTCAATGGAGTCAGAGCTTCCTGATATAGCACAGCAATGTTTTTTGGAAAGTGAGATGGCAGTTTTAAGTTTGTCCCAGGCAACCCTGGTGGTTTTGGGGCACCTTGCTTCAAGTTAGGACCCTACCTCTCTCTTTTTCCACCTCAGCTGTGGTAGGGTGGGGGCTCTGCAGGCTGTGGGGGTTTGGCCACTGCTAACCAAGGTGTCTCTCCTTTCCCCTCTTCCCCGGCTGCTCCCGGGCTCAGGACGGCTGAGCCCGCCCGCCTGCACCCTGCGCAAGCACAAGACAAACAGGAAGCCCCGGACGCCCTTCACCACGGCGCAGCTGCTGGCCCTCGAGAGGAAGTTTCGGCAGAAGCAGTACCTGTCCATTGCCGAGCGTGCCGAGTTCTCCAGCTCCCTCAGCCTCACGGAGACGCAGGTGAAGATCTGGTTCCAGAACCGTCGCGCCAAGGCCAAGAGGCTCCAGGAGGCTGAGCTGGAGAAGCTGAAGATGGCAGCCAAGCCCATGCTCCCGCCTGCTGCTTTTGGCATCTCCTTCCCGCTGGGCGGCCCGGCCGTGGCCGGCGCTTCCCTGTACGGCGCCTCCAGCCCTTTTCAGCGGGCAGGGCTGCCCGTGGCTCCCGTGGGACTGTACACAGCACATGTGGGATACAGCATGTACCACCTCACATAGAGCCTGAGCCCAGCCCAGCACTGCTGACTGTCTGCTCCCGCTGGCTCCACACACACTCCCTCCCTGCTCCTCCGGCTCTTCTCTGTGGACTTCCCCATGGAGCCTATGGCAGAGACTCCTCCAGTTTGGCTCTGCTTGACCTCTCTGCTTCCCCCTCTGATGCTGAGCCCTTATCCCAGCACTGTTCTGATCTCTTCAGCAGTCCTGGAGAGCTGGCAGAAACCTGAGGCGTTGCCCCAGCTTTTTCCAGGTGCAGGGTGGTGATGGGCCCAACTGTGTCCTGCTTCTCTGGGTCTAGCTGGCAGCCTGCAGAGAGCCCCCTGCCACAGGGGAAGGAACTGTGGAAGAGATGGAAAAAGGGGACTGAAAGACAGGACGTTTCTCTAACTTTCTGCAAGGCGAGGTCAAGAGTCGGAAGTGTAAAACAGTCTTTCCCATTCCCGTGTAACAGTGCTGTCTGTTACCTTCTCTGCTCCTCCACCAGCTCCTTTAGAAGGGGCTCTGTGTACTATGTAATATACTGTATATTTGAAATTTTATTATCATTTATATTATAGCTATATTTGTTAAATAAATTAATTTTAAGCTACTGTTTGATGCAATTTGTTTGCTTGCCCTTTCCCCTCTCGGGTGTGACAGAAGAGACCGAATTTGTGTATCAGAGGATGAGAGAGGGACTGGCTCTAAGTAGCCGTTTTCCCTCTTATTCAGGAAACTTCTGCCTTGGATGGAGAGACAGCAGCTGAGTTTTCAATTTTCTGTGTATCCCGGAGCTGCCCTGTCCTCTCAGCTGTTTGGGGTTTCCTGCTTTCCCCCCACCGCTCCTGGCCAGCAGTTCCCTCCACATTCCTGCCCCGAAGGTGCATGCGATCGCTGCTGCTTCCCCCAGCGGCGCCGGGATCGGCCGTGTTTCCTTGGCCCTAGGAAAGAGAAAACTTGCTCCTCTCCCTTCCTCGTCCCTGTGTCTGGGAGGGTCCCGGCTGCAGCCCCCGCTGGCTGTGAAGGCTGGGGGGGGCTTGACATGTCCCACACCTCAGTGCCAAGCCTAGTGCGAGAGGAAGGGCTTTCCCCAGAGCTCCATTTGCCGGCCGCTAGTACTCGGGGGGTCGGAGCACCGGGATTTGGGGCGGTGGGGAGGAGAGGGGGCTGTTGTGGTTCGGCTGGTGCTGAATAAGGGGACGAAGGACGTTAATGGCGAAGCGGTGTTAGCACCGGAGCCGATGGCTCGGGGGCTGGGGACGATGGTGCTGGGCGTGAGTGCGGGCCCGGCGGCCGGTGGGACCCGCGGGACGGACGGTGGGGTCCGCTCGGCGCCGTGTCTCCTGCTCGCCCTCGGGCTTTCGAACACCCCGCCGTTCCCAGCGGCTGGCTCCGCTAGAAACCCGTCCCGGCCGACCCCGGCCCCGAGGAAACCGCTGGCGACGGCTGAGAGCCCCGCGGAGGAAATCGGCGGACACGCAGCCCCGGCTCTGCGCCTGCCGATCCCGCCAGCTCCGGCGCCGCCGCCTCGCTGCGTTCGCCGCCGGCTGCGCCCTGAGCCCCCTCAGTGCGCTGCTCCACCCGGTTTGATTTGACGAATCCCTCGGGTAAGGGAGAGCGTTGGTTTCCTCCTTTTCTTTTTTCCTTTTTTCCTTTTTTTTTTTTTTTTTTTAATTTTGTGGTTTATCTTAGTGCCCAAGGAATGGCCGCTGAGAAATTAGGACTCTATATTTTTCTTTTTGTCTTTCCCCCCACCCCCCACCCCGCTGCTTTCATTTCCAGCAATTTAAAACGTTAAGGTTGAAGCAAAGTTAGAAGGAAAATAATTGCTGTAATGAGGCTCGGCAATCTTCTGCAGGCACTGTGGCTCCAGCGAGACTGTAGCTGGGGGCGAGGCAGGACTTTTATCATCTCCTAAGTATCAATGATGCTTTCAATAACTCAGCGAAACAACATACCTGAACACAGTCACTTTCTCCAGAGCTCCCTGCTCTAATCCCCCTTCTCTTCTCTCGCTCCGCTCTGGCCGCGAGTCATTTTTGAGCTGGAGTGAGTTTGAGGCTTTGTGATTGTTTGTTTTCTTTCCTTGCTTTTTCCCCCCCTTGTATTTTTTCCCAACCCTTTTCTTTTCCTATCATTTCTTTTCTCTGTGCAAATGACAGTGTCTGTGATCCTGACCCCAGCGCCCAACGCCGCTCCGGAGCGGGAAAGCTCTGTGCCGACTTTTTCCCACGTTGTGTCTCTGGCAGAAAAAGGCTGGATATCTCCAGCTTATCTCTCTCTCTAACTTAGCCTCTGCGCTATTAGACCGCGGGTTTGGGGAGATCTAATCGCTCAGGAGGCCGGGTTTATCCTGTAAAGATGCCCTTAAAATCTGAGAGATTTTAAACAGGGAGGACTGCCTGGAGCTGGCTCCCCGCAAGCGCTGCTCCGCTTTGCCGGCACCTTTGGGCGCTGCGGCGCGAGATCTGGGCAAAGCGGCACCCTTTAATCTCTTCGCTTTGTCTCTGTTTGCTTTTTTTTTTTTTTTTCTTTTTTTTCTTTTTTTTACATTATGTTAACTCGGGGTGGATATTCGAAGCGCAGGATTCCTATTGAACATGTCTTTGCTTTAAGTTTTCCCCCTGACCCTTGGGCTAAAGTCCTTGGTTGCTCAATTAAACCCAGATGAGAACAATTAATAACTAAGTAATGACAATAAGTTGGGAATCACACGGATGAACGCTCCATGTGAATAGGAAAAGCTCACACAAAAGAGCAAAAAGGATTTGTCGGCTCTTTTTAAGGGGGAATTGGCTTTTCTTTTTTCTTGCCTCTGGCTTACCAGCAAATAAAACTCACTTTTGTGTCTTTGTCGCCTTAAGGATCTCAGTGGGCAGTTGGAAGTGAGAATGGCTGTTTTCCTTTCAACTTGAGGGTGCTGGCGCCACGCAGCCCCAAGGATAGAGAGTAGCCAAAGCAAAGTTTCCTAATAACTCCCCTCTCCCCCGCCACCCCTCCCCAGTCACGCCGGTACCCCCCTCCCCTCCATGCATACATATCTCCACATGCACTCCTAGAGAGCCTCGGCAGACAGGCGAGAGAAAGCGGAGGGGCCCCGAGCACATCCACGAACCACCGCGGACTCTCAGCCGAGGCTGACTGCCGTGGGAAAGCGATAGCGCCTTGGTGCGACACTTTCCACGGGGCGTAGGAAACACAGCTCACAATAGCCAGAGCACGGAGAGGAAGCAAGCACGCGCAGAAACATATACAAAATAAAAGCTGTTTTTTCTACTCTTATTCCAAAGGAGGGGAACGGCTCCGGTACCCGCACACGGGGGTAGAGCCCGGGCGCATCTTCCCGGCACCGGCTCCGTGCAAGCCCGAGAGCCCCGGCTGGGACCGCCCCGGGATCGCGCCCGGCTCCGGCTGTGGCAGAAAGGCAGAGCGGCGCACAGCGAGGGCTGAGAGCTTAAAATGCACGGAAAGGCTCTCCTTCAGTTTTAGCTACAGGGAAGGTGACTGCCGGGTAAACCTGCTGCGCAAATCTTCGGTTAAACCGTACATTTGTCATCTGCTCTGAATTCCTCGTGGTTTGGAGCCTTCTTTCCGAATTCGCTCTTTCACTCGAAACACGAATGGATGCCCCAGTGAATACTTTATCGAATGTTTCCCGTAGCGCTCAAGCGAAGTGGGAGCTTAAAATCTTGCTTTCTAAAGTTAGGGCAGGCTAAATTCAGCAAGTGAGTTAGGCGCAGCAGCAGCCTCCTGCTGCTCAGGATTGTGCCTGAGAACAGAACCTTAAGAAATCAGAGGCAAAACAGGGAAGCTGCCTAACTTAGCCTTTGTAAAGGCCAGGGGAAGGGGAGGGGGCTGAGTGCTTCTCAGTAGTGCTTATAAGCTTAAAGCCAGGCTCATAATTTTGTGTGAATCTCCTGGGTCACATCAAACCTTTTTCCTAAAAATCTGGAAAGTGAAAGGTCTGTTGAACAAACCGACTGGACACCTTCAGGAGGAAGCGTGATGCTTGGCACTAACTCCTTGGTACTGCCTGAATTTAGGTAAACAGCTGAACTCAGATATTCTATATGCAAAGTGAAGATACCAATCATCAGCTTATTAGAGACTCAGAGGTAATTGCTCTTAATCTCTTCTATGATACATCTGATTTTATATTAGACACGGAGGTGGCCAGGGAGAGCAAGAAAAAGCAGCTGCATAAGCAGTCTTGAGACCAGGACACTCCTCAGAGCAGTCATGGGGCTGTCCAAATTAAATCCAGCAGAGTGGTGACTGGTGAGTAAGTCTCCCACTGCTTGGAATATAATATGCTGTACCCAAAGAGCTCCTGGATGCAATGAGGTAGTTTACTCACTCTCTAATTCTTCACAAAAAGCAGGCTGATGTGACTTCTGCACCGAACTGTAAGGGAGTCTGTGGCAGAAAGGGACACCTTCTTCCTGCCTTTCATAGTTCTGGCCCCCACTATATATCTATATCTATTTATATCCATATTATCTAAATCTATAGCTATATAATCTATGCATATGTATCTGTAGCAGAATATATATAAATTCTCAGCTAAGGAGTATGTGGATCTCTGAAATTTTCTTTCATGAACTTTTAGCTCTTTCCACACCTTATGTGAAGCACAGTGGTGTCTGTCCCTGGCCCGAGCAATCTGTTCCACAGCAGGGAGCCTAAAAATGAGGCATTGCGATAATGGGCATTGCAACACAGCTCCTTGGGGCTGGCCCGAGGCCCCTTCTGCAACACGGACCCATTGTCTGTCCAGCTATGCGGCAGGAGAAGCTGGAGGCAGAACCAGAAGCAACAGCTCTGACTCATTTAACTACGAGTTGTAAATTTTAACATGCTGCACAGAGAGATGTGGCAGTGATTTGCTTACAGCAGTAAACCGATCGACATTAACTCTGCTCCATTGTACTTCATCTCAGAGATCTTTTATCCCTCCGGGCTGGATCCGGTTCCCACCCTGCAGTGATTAAAGGGAAAGCGAGGAGGCAGCTACCTGGTCCCAGTCTCCCTCGTGCGACCAGGAATGTGCAATAAACCCCCGTGCAAAGCTCTTCTTTTCATCTGGGGAAGTGGCGCCGCTGAGGATCCCACTGCGCACGGAGCCGAGCTCGGCTCGCCCTGCGCTGCTGCCCGGGGCGCGGCGGAGCGCCCTCGGCCCACGACCAGCTCCGACGGCCATGTGAACAACAGCCTCTGCATTTCCTCTAGCTTAGAAGAGAAACAAATCTCCTGTGTATGTCACAGAGCCTTCAAAGCTACCCGCTTCAATAGTACAGGCCTTGCCAGTGAGCCGTGGGACAAACCTAGGGGAGAGAGTTTTGTAAGAGCAATGTTTAAAATCCGAGATTGATTCTATGTCTCTGCCCCATCAAAGCTGGGGCAGACAATGGGGTCACAGTGATTAGCACGGGACAGACCTGAGGTTCAGGCACCCAGGCACTAAAAGATGCAGCCCAAACTAAATATTCATTTCAGCCTAATTGAGCGATGCTTTTGTTATGTTTGTGTCGGGCACACAGCAACAGGCAGGGTGGTGTGCGCACGACGTATATTGGAGAAAGAGCCACCTTATAACAACAAACACATTCCAGACCTTCTGACCACCGCTGTTGCTGCTCAGTGGAAGGGTACAAAGAGAAAGAGCACTCAGGTGAGGCAGCATTTAGAGGTTTTGCTATAATTTGCATGTCAGAGAGAAAGGAAGTAGCAACATGAGGGAAAGAGACCTGGAACAAAGGATGGCAAAAATATGTTAGCTGGAAGATTTTGGGTGGTGCGGGGAAGTCTCAGGAACGGAGGAAAAGAGAATTATTTCCAAAAGACAAGCTGGAGGGAAGGAGCGACTTTCTTTTGATGCAATGTTTTGTGTGCATTGGGCATTATTATGCAAATATCAGCTAACACAAATACCGAAGTAAGGATGCTTTAAAACTCAAGGGGTGATTGACTTACATTACACTGCATTTAGATGTAAGCCAATGGCCCTGTTCCCATTTACATCAGCAAGGGAGGCTCTGAGACTTGCCCTGCATTATGGCAAGCTTGTGTGCATTAGTCCTGGGGAGCATCTGCTCCTCACACTGTACTCACTAAAAGCCATAAATGCTTTTCTAAACCTCATAATTAGCTCTGGACTTACTGTGAAAACCGAGTCTGTGGTACACCACAAGAAGAGACAGTGGGATGTTGTAGATGTTGTCAGTCTGACCAAAGATTTTTCTTTTTGTGACATTGTCAATCTTCTCTTTTGGTAGGAGGCTACATAAATAATACACACTAAATTCTATTTGCAAAACAAAATAGAGGGTTGCAAAACACAATACATATGGCTTGGGACTGGAATAGACATAGAAACAGGATTCAGTGGTTTTCAAAACAATTTAGCACTTTAAACATTAATTGCCTCGAATTAAGGCTGTAAGCACCCACCTGAATAAGCAGACTGTGTGATATTGAGCAGAATGTTCTCTGTTGCCTCTTATCAGAGTACCCTATGAGATGCCCATCAGCTGAGACCCTACAGTGCCAGAGAGCAGCATGGTGTCTTCACAACAGGGATCATATCAGATACCACTGATATAAATAATAATCCAAATGTGAACTTACTTTAGTGATTAGCACAGCCACATTCTTTTTAAGTACAGCTTAAGTGTTAACAGCGTGTACTTCCTCAGTAATTTCTAACTCAGATTTCTAATTTAGAGATTACTCAAAGGAGGATTGGCAGTCAAAAGATTCTTCAAGACTAGTTTCTTAAAAATTACTTGACCTCAACTACGTTTCTGTCAGGTGTGATACCTGAATTAGGATGAACTGAACGGCCTTAATAGCTCAGAGTTCAAATGTAGATCTTCAGATAGTTCTCCCTTTAGTTCAAGAAGACCTGTGCAAGCATGTTAATTTTCCCTCTAAATAATTGCAAATTGCAAGTACATAAATAAATCCATCTCAAAGCACCTGGAAAGCAAATAGAAAGATGTAGAGGGTGTTTAATAAAATGAGATAGCTGAGGTGGACATGTAATCCTAAATTATTCTTACTCTCTAAAACATCAGGCTGAATTTCTCCAAACGTGATTTTTTTAACTCTTCCTCAAAGACGGCTTTAATACTAGCCAAGTTTGAAGTTGCTAATGACATTTATTTCTGAGCTCTGTATGCATGAGAATTTCTCTTTGCATAGTTGGAGACTGTGATCTTTTTCAAGCTTGCATAATGTTTAACATGACTGAATCAATTTTCAGAACAAAGAAACACGAAAACGTTGAAAAATGCCCAAAGAAGAATGGGCATTTCCATTCCATAAGGAATTTGTTTGGGAAAAATTATAGAGTTGTTGGAATTAGAATCTAAGTTTATCTTAAGTTTGCTGGAAGGGAAAGTTATATTATACGAGACAATTAGCCATTGGTTTCAGACTGATCCAAAGCCCAATAAAGTCAGTGGCATCTTTCCATGGGCTAACTAAGAGGCTTTGGGGCTGACTCGTACACTGCAGAGCTCCTCAGAAGATAATAGTTCTACATTGCTTATGTGAAAGTTAAATATAGCCCAATGTTTGTAAACGTGTGTATGTATTACGATTAATTTAAACCCCTGGTTAAGATTGGGTTACAGTTTCCATTTCATGCATATGCATGTGTTTGTGTGTATGCATGCACATGCAAAGACAGACATCTGTGGACGTGTAAGCACACACATAGGGCTAGTGCCATAGAGATGATTGAATCAAGAACATGTACACGACGGCAAATACCAGTCTTTGCTGCGGCAGATATCACCGCTGCCATACATACGCTTTGACAGATCTGAACATATGCTTTCAAAACCAGCAGCATCTGTTTACATTGAACCGCAATAAAAACTGAAGGAGGCATCAGTTAGTATTAGAATTTTATCTTTTCAATGTCCAGAAACAGTTTCTGTGCCTTTGATGTAAGCTGTCAAGCACTACTGGAAAATTGCATCTCTCTGATTACTGCATTCAGGGCAGAGGAAAGGACATGACTGCCTTGCAGCGTTTGTCTGCAGGGACCCTGCAGGGGCTTGCTTTTTGGGTACTGATAAGCAAAGTTAGCTCACATTCAAAAAACAGTAAAGCAATTCTTGCGTAAAGGGGGGGAAACCCCACAAGGGGCACTGTTTTGGATGATCCAGTAAAAAGCTTTTCTCTGTTGCAGGTATGATTAACCCTTACTTTTACTGGCTGCTCCCTTCAGATGAAACTTCCTAAGTGAGTGTTTAGCCTGAATATAAACTCCGTGGCAGCAGCACCACTGATTATTCAGGTATGTGCACGTTCAGACCTGTAACGAGCACCTGATTACCTGTGAAGTGGTGGTATTGTGCCTGAAGATGTGGCTTCACATTTCCAGGCTTTTAGAGGTGGTATTAGCTTATCTGTTCCTCGCTATCCCTATTCCCCGTTTCTTCCATTGCCCATAGCCCCATTCCCCACGGCTATGTGTCACAAAACGAGTCATGGTATTTTTAAGCCTGCATCAGTTGCCTGATGAGATTTAGAGCCAGACCTTTGCTGATGGTCGCACTGACAAAAAGGGTGTGGCAAGGGAGAAGTGGTTAGAAAGTCATAGCACACTGAGCTCTATAAGGTGACAGTGACACCAGGGAAACAGTGGCACTTGCCCCATCACAAAACTCTGTGTTGATATGAGGAGGATTTTTTATTTTCAGTTTTAATTGCAAATGAGAAGGAAGGGCTCATTAAGGCTTGTTTGTGTTCTTTTCCTTCTGAGTAAACAGAAAGGAAGCATTTGTATACTTTAGATATTATATATCTGAACAAAAGACCCAGTCATCAGCTGTGTGCATCCCGAGCATGCACCAGGAAGAAAGGCTGGCAAAATAACTGCACCTTTTGTAGTATTCCTACCACACTGCGGCAGCATCCAGCCTGGAAGGACTTTCAGGAGATGTGCAGGATGTAAGACAGCCAAGCTCAGCCAGAGAGGAGAGCAAACTCAGAGAAACTTGAATGGAAAAAAAGTAATGCAAAGGAAAAACAGGCAGTTAGCGTGCAGTGGAACAAAAGTGAATGTCTTGTGTGTAAACAGAGCAAACACAGCCTCTTCCGTGTAGGGATTGCCAAAGAACAGCTGGGGGCAGGGAGGAGGACAGGTAGAAACACACCTCTAAAGATGCACTTTAGAGTGAGCAGCAGCAAGAGCACTGCAGAAGACATAGGGTGCATTGTATTGTGGTTGGCAGCAGCAGTTATTTCATAGGGGCAAGGTAAGTGCAGGAACATAAACATTTGCAAGCCATCTATTTTACTGGCAATTCATAAGGAGAACTTGCAGAGTGTTTAATGCTTCCACAGCCAGGCCCAGGGGGACCAAAGGTATTCACACATATTTTAATAAGGTGGACAGGCCAAAAAGGAAATTATCCAGTCTCTCCCAGTTGTAGGGTTTCAGCTTTGTGGGAGAGCTGATGGCCATTTGGATTCTGCTTGTCCTGGGGCACAGGTAAGCTCCAGGTGCCTACATCTTGGAGAAAAATTTGGCATGCTTTCTGCTGTTTAGAACCAGCTGGTGCTCCTGAGTTGGAATACACAGCATCCTGAAGGCATAACACCACCTCCTAACAAGCAGAAACTCAGCAGCTACATGGCTGTCTCTCTCAAGGAAGCTCAGCTCACAGTGAGGGTGTGAAGGCACTCAGCCTGCGCTCCACTGCTGGGAAGGGCTGAACTCCACATCAGACAGGTCAATCGGCATCACCCTCTTAAAAATTTACTGCTGGAACAGAACACAGCAGCCTAGCTCAGAGCAAGCAGGGTTGCCCTCCACAAAGAGTTCAAAGCCAACACTCCCACCTCCCAGGGCAGTGGCCTCTTCCCTCTCTGGGGCCTGAAGCCCCCCTTCTCCCGTGGGAGCCATGTCCCTGAGCAGCACAGCAAGGGCTTCCCAGGAAGAGCAAGGAATGGGAGAAACCTGGCTCTGCCTTAATGTTCTGGCTAGCAGTTATCTGATAGAAAATGCAAAGGTAATTTCTGTGTAGGGTCCTGAGCGTACCAGAAGGTTTTTTTAATCTTTAGAGATGCCTGCTTTTCACTTACAGACTACACTGAGCATCTGTAAAGCATCTGCCTCAGGTGCTCTGAAACATATCGAGAGACCAAAATAATTTATCTGTAGACACCACCTTCATTCAGTATCCAAAGATGGTAATTGAGAGCAACCCCCTTTTCTTTTGTCAGTATATTTCCTGTCTATACCTATTGCATCTATGAAACAACTAAATTAGAGAGATACTCAGACATGAAGAGAGTTACACTGTGCTCCTTTCTCTCCTCCATTTCATTCCACCTCTCCATTCATTATCCATCAATTATGGGTGGGTCCCGAGTATCTTCAAACCCATAATTGTGTTTGTGCACTTATTGTAGAATATATAGTTGTTAGAACAAGCAATAGCACGTAACTGCTTTTTACTGTGTATTCATTTGCCTTTTCTTCTAGATGGGAATTTGTAGAAGTGTTATACTTGGCTCCTGTCCTGCAAACAGTTGTGCCCACAAAAAACTTTACCCACACTAGGAGCTCCATGGATCACAGCTTCTCTCTCACCCACTGAATTATATGAAGTTCCTCATGCAGTTAAATTACTCACAAGCATATGTGTTTGCTGGATCAGGGCTCTTCTCCATGTAAGATTGATCTTTCTAATTAATTTAAGACACCAATATATTTCTTTTTAGATAAAGAAAGTAAATCCTTGGAAAGTGATAATAAATTTCGGAGCTGCACTTAGTGCAATAAAATGCATCTTGGTTTATTAGTTAATATCTGTTTTTTTTTTTAATTTGACACTCTAAAACCAAAATAACTCAACATACTACTAAACCATTTTATAAAATAATGCATTTAATACTTAATACTTTTATACAGTAAGGCAACTTGATAGGGTTTCTTCAAACAGCATAACAAAGTAAGAACATTTTATTAAATGCTATGTCAACAGAAGCTGACATTTTATGTTGCCTGTTAGCCTACACACAAATACCTCAGACTTTGATCCCCAAACTTTTGCCAACTGGGCATCCTGCTAAGTGCCCTTGAATGTAGAGGGCCTTAGAACAATGAATGATCAGGACTTTGGATCTGAAGATCCACTAGGCTTAAAAGTGCTGGTTTAAAGTAATTATCACTTTTTCTTTTCACTAAAATATTTTGTAACTCTCTTTGGATGGAATGCTAGTTCAAACACCTGTAAAAACCTGTGACTGTCACATAATTTGTTTTCTGGAGGGGAACAGCTTCCCTTTCCAAAAGAGACCTCAGATCATTTTGTTTGCACCTCTACACCATCTTCCTTTCAGGCATGAAATTGCAAGACAAACACTTCTACACACTTCTAGCTATCAGAAAGAGCAGAACTGGAAATATCCAAGCTGTGGAGCTTTTCCCTGCTGTGGGTCAAATAATTTAGCATGCTCACGGAGGCAGATGGATGTTTTACTGTGATTCACAGCCCAGCTCCAGAGGACAGTTCTTGCATCTCCCCTCTCCTGACCCTTGTCCTGATCCATCCCCTGTCTTGCTCCTCCTCACCGTCTTTTCTTCATCTTGGGCAGTGCACGTGGCTGGGTGGATGTGCTGCTTTGGTTTGGTTCTCCTTGGGGAAGTTTGCTGTCATAACTGCCCATGGGCATTGCCTGTTAAGTGCCTGTCCCCATCTGCAGCCCAGCTGTGGTGAGGTTTGCAGAGGAGAGCAGCCATGGCACTTCTCCCTGCTCACAGCTCACAGGCACTTCTCTGCCTGTCTGACCAGTCTTACCACGTCCCTGTGCTGTGTTGAGTGCACTAACCAAGGCTGCAGCCTTGACTAGAATGCACCTCCCGTCCCTGGCTTGCTGCCCATTTTCTCTCCAGTTCTTCCTTGCTCTTCTGCTGCCTGAATGCATCCACATGCAGGTGGTATTTACATTTGTCAAGATGCAAGTTGTTGCTGCAGTGGCATGGCTGCTGCAGCTCCAGGCTTGCCCATCTGCCTCCTGCACCTGCTTGTCCTCAACCAGGCACAGCTCAGCTCTACAGCATCCCTTGCTGTGCCAGATCAGACCCCCCTCAGCCATTTCAACCCTGGTAATGCCTGCTTCCATCTCAGCTCCCTTTCCTTGCTAATTCCTTAAAAGTACACTTCTGTCCCCAGAATCAGCATTCCAGGACTGGCTTGTTCTCCTTTGCTGCCAGCTCTCTTGTTTCACCAGTGTCCCACACTCTCAAACACCTGACATGGATTTCACTGGGGTCGTTTGTGAAAGAAGTGGGCCTAGGAGCCCTGCAGGAAAATCAGATGGAAACAAATGTTCACAGCTTTCTAGAAATTGGTGTCAGCTCCCTGATACAGAGAGTTTTACAGCTCTATAAATCAGGCTGAAAATGTAACCAGAAGCCCTGTTAGCTTTCTGTTTCTTTTAGCACATCCGTTTCTTGTAAAATTCCGATTAGAGGGACTGGTCTCTGTAGAAATCATTCACTCCAAACCCAACAGGGCTATAAATCAAAGCACTACAAATCACCACAATTTGCAGATTTTGGGTTTCATCATTTTATTGCTTTTGAAGAAGTTGTGTAAATGTTCTTGGAGAATATGGACCCCTGCATCCTCTGTCATATCTGGGATGAGGAAGAAAATAAAAGCATTTTTTGAAAACCAGGGATCTCATTCATACAGTTACTTCTAACCTATTTCTCTAAGGGATCAGGTCCAGAGTGCTTTCTCATGTGAAGAATCTCACCAAAATTAGTGAGACTACTCTCATAACTTGGGGCTAGAGGAACAATATTTTTTTTCAGAAAGAAGCAAAAAGACAGTAGAATTTTACCAGAGTGTCTGTGTGGAAAAAAGAGAAAAAGATTCAGTGATGATTGGATACTAACACCATTTATGACTCCCTGTCCCAGCCTGGGTTTGGCTGTACAAGATGATGATTATCTGCTCCAGCAGGCAAAGATTTCATCACCTCCCAGTATGAATGACAAAACTGTTCCCAACAAATGTTGCCCTCTCAGTGACAGTAAATCCAATCTAGCCTTGCAAACTCCAGATATCTCTGAGCTGAGTCACACTGGTCTGCTGCAATGCATCAGACCCCACAGTGACCACAGCTGTGATTTGGACATCTGGAGAAGGGTTTTCAGCCCAGGCTCACTCATGACTCAGGTTCTGTGCAGCACTTTGAAGGGCTCCTCAAAGTGGAAATTCTGCAAGGATCTCTCACTTTTACCTATCTGCTTTCCTGAAGTCCAGGGGCTTCAGCAGATTTGAAGCTTCTTAACACAACAGGTTTCTCTTTACCACCCAGTTCACCTCATTAGTCACAAAGTTCTGGGAACTTCTGCAGATCCCAAAGATTGGGGAAAAAAAAAAACATACAAGGAAAAATGTCTTTGGTCACAGAGTGAAAGCATGAAATGATTCCTTTACATTTATTATTACAGCAACAATATGTAATTTATCAGGAATAAATTTAATTCCTGTGGAGTTTTAATTGTACTGAGAGGTACAATAGGGACCAGATGCCCACTGAACAAGTTGCTATACAGCACAAAAGGAAAAAAAAATGGTCCTTTCCCATCAGGGCTCAGAAGTCTTTGCATGGCCTTTATCGGAACAATGGCAAGTTTTGATTTTTCATTATTATATGCAGATATCTTATACTGTAAGGAGAACATTTTCCAAGGCCCAGAGAATTGGGAGGCATTCGATTCCCTTGACAGTCATTGGGATTCTTAATAGCAAATGACTGTGATACCTTTGAAAAGGACTGCTCAGGCATCTAAGTGGCATGATCACATTTTTAGAAAGTTCATTTAAATATTGGAAAATACTCATAGAAATGGGATATATATTTCAAAATCACTGGTTTTGACACACTAAACCTTTTAATTCAGCCTAGTGCTTAAACAGATCCATCATTTTTATTACATAGCCTATAAAGCCAATTAAAGTAATTAAATGGAAATTGGAGAGTATTTTAAAGGCTGGTTTAAGATTCCTCTTTGAGCACTGGAGCTTAGTGTTACAGTAGGACACCATCTGCTGTCCAAGCAGGGTCTGACTCCACTGCCTCAGCAGTCACATCCCAGCTATAAAAACAATGTGCCCTGCATTATCTTAATAAAGCTTTTGCTAACCAAATTCTCTGTCAAATTTGTGAGTCTGTGTTGTATTTTATTTAGGACAGAGGTTTGAATTTGATCTTTTCTCCCCCCTATGGGATAGAAATACATAAAATGAGGATTTCTTTACAAAAATTATGTTTGCAGTAAAAATGTTGTGCAGGTACTCAGGGTGTTGAGAAATAAACGCTGTAAAAGGAAATTTAAAAATACTTCAGATCTTGCATTTGTAAATGAGTTGTGTGGCCATTACTGGTTACTGTACTGTAAGACTAGCAAGGGTGCAAGCTGTTTATCAGTGACTGTACGCTGAAGGCACTCTTCCCATTCCTGCCCAGCTCTCAGGGCACATGTAAGACCTTGCTGGCATAGCTGCCAACTACTGTTAATTTTAATGGAGATTTCAACACCTTTACATCTGGAAACTGAGCTGAGACCATCTACTTATTTTGCACTGGTCACTGAAGTGATTGCCAGGTGGCAAAGTTTTTGGGTTATTGTCAACATGCAGAACTTCTGAGGTGACCCTGCTGTGGGAAATTCCATATTACTTTACATGTCTTCTGCATGTAGTAACTAAGTCTCAGGCTTTGAAAGTAGATTCTCAGGCCAAATTATACCTGTTGACAATCTATAAAACTTGTTTCTTTGCTTACGCAATTGTATGTCTTCATTTCTTCTCTACATTTCCTTCTAGAAAGATGGAAATTCTCTATAATATGATATTTTCTATAAAATTATTATTGTTTTCCTTTGTTTCAGAATTGGCTTTCTGTTCATGTTGCTCCAAATGCTAACACTTCTGCAGAAGAAAAAGCCTGGATTGTTGTATTGTATCATAAATACAATATAGTAGAGATATCAGAGCAACTGGTTGCAACTGGAGTCAGTATAGAAAAGCATGGCCAGGAATCAGAGCAAGGTATGCAGGAAAATGTTGTTGGTATCACTGCATGTAGGGCTAGGGGCCCCAACAGTGTCCGTAGGAGATCATGTTCCTCAAATTCCTCTCTTAGGCCGACATAATTAGAGCTTTGGGTTGGCTGACGTGACAAAGTTGGGAATAAAATTGCCTTTAATTCCTCAATTAGGCCAATGGGCAATTAGTGAATGATTTTCCTGCAGCTCTCTGGAGGGTCCTATATTTCTGTATTGCCTGTATAGGACCTCAGTTTGATGATTCAGTTAGACGGGGTGAATTTAGGTCTCAGTGTGCAGTGAGACATAGACACATCTGGCACTTTGAGAAGTCAAAATCAATGCTGAAATCAATATTTTGCCTCTTTTGGGAATCATCTGGACATTTTATATTTATAAAACACTGTTATGGGACAAAAGGCTTGGCCAATGTGCAAATCACCTCTTCCATTTTCACATCTGTCTCCAGCAAGAGTGGCAGATACAAAATGGGTCATGGAGCAGTAATTTATCAGAACCAAGCACTGCCACTCCCAATCCCTTCAGCTGTTAGTCTGAAGTTATGGATCATATTCCACTCTTTCACTGACAATAAAAAGAGAAGTTCTATAAATTAGATTAAGGTCAGTTCTGGACCACAGAGTTCAATAAAATGATTGGATTCTTCTAATATTTACTATGTGCTCAATTTCACCATTGAAATAATTGCTCCTAGTCGAGGGCTTCTTCCTGATGGATTATCCTATTATATCTGTGTTACATTAACAGACTTGGGTGCAATAGTACAACACATAAGCTTTCTGTGTAAGTAATTTACCATCTGCCTGCCTTTCTCAGTCTGGAATTGAGGAGATGGTTTCTGGAAGATGTCCTAGGAGCCTCAAACATGTCAAGTGTTCCTCAGTGAGGAAGGGAAAAAGCGCTTCTCTGTCTGCTAAAATAAATGATGAGCTTAAATTTCCTAGTTTAGTGGGCTATTGGGGAAAAATGTCTAAAGAATACTAAAAAAAAAGACAAAAACAAATTACTAAGGACATTAAGTAATGTCCAGAACTAGAAATTCCTTCAGGACAGAGGAACAAGCGTCTATAATGAGTTTATTTAAATTTGATCCTGCATTTGAAAGGGGAAAGGAGAGTGTACTAAATAACTTTTAAAGTTTCTTTTAATTGTTAGTAATCTTGTGATTAATTAAAGACCTGTGATGGTCCCTTTATGGTGACATTGTCCAAGAGTGGAAGGAGAGTAGGACACTGTGCAGAGGCTGCCTCTTGCTTCTGCCTTTCCGTGGGCCTCTCTCTTGAGCCTCCTGGCATCTGCAGCTGTGAGAGCTCCAGAGGGAGCATCAAGCTGGGGGCTTGTCACCACGAGAAGGCTCCTTCTGTATTCCTGCAGCATGGCTCCAGTGTAACTATTGTTGCACTGCTGTCTGGGGACATGCTTGCTCTGTGATAAGAGTCAGTTTCTTTTGGCTTTAAAACCACTTAAATTCCAAAGTGACATCAGAGCACAGTGCTGTTCTGAACAGAGCCAGGGGTCTGCGTGGGTCCAACAACCACTGTGGGATTTGGCTCTTGTCACATCTCCTGCCTGTTGGCGTTTTGCAGCTCTTGGCCTTTTCACTCTTGGGTCAATGGCAGCTTTCAGCACAGGGCCCTGCTTTTGCCCCTCAGTTCTCACAAAATAACACAGTCAATCCTGGAGAAAAAGGACCTTCCACAGTGCTGTGAAGCAATACAGCAATAGATGACATCAGATAAGGGTGTGGGTTTGAGTTCCTTCCTCAGTCCCCTCGTGCATGTTGTCCTCCCTCTGCACACCCAGGCCATCACAGGGCTATCCCAGTGCCAGAAGCCTCTCAGACACCTCCCAGCTCTCCTCTCCATCTCCAGGGGAGCACAGGGAGTGTCCACACCCTCCAGGATTCAAGCAGGAGGGTTGTCATTGAGGCCTACCTGACACATTTTTACCTTGCCCCACTCTCTGATTCTTCTTGCCTCCATCCCCAAGGATTCCCTCCTGCGTTCCCCAGCCTGCAGCTTATTTTGAAGATTTAACTGGAACTTCTGCAGTACACTCGTTTCACATCAACCCTCTCTGCAGGAAGGAGTTTTGTCCATGTTCAGGTGATGAATTCTAATGAATTCTGTCATTCTTGTGCTACCAGCAAATGCCACCACTGCCATCAGTGTTAGCAGGAGCTAACCCAGTCACCTTTACTGACGGTGAATCCCACAGATGAGGAATATGAATAACATAAAAAGCAGGAGTGGTCATGGAGTTTGAGCTCAGAAAGATGATTTTTCCTCAGCCCTCAGCAGGCATGCTTGACCACACAGTGCCTGAGCACACAGGGCCCCCCACCTGGACTTGTTACCATCAACAAGCACATGCAAAGTTCAGAACCCACAGCCTCATTCTGCACAGCATCCAGCACAGGCTATGTGAAATATTAAAATATGTAATTTTAAATGCATGCTTTTTATTGCTTTATAACTAAGAAACCAGATCTTTTCCCACTGACTTTCTCTGCAACTTTTCCCCGTTCTCATATCCCATGTGGCTCTTAAGTGCGCAAAGGCACCAGCATTAAAGTTTATAAGATATTTATATAAATCAGATGGTTGGTGAGTATTAAATCTGATTTTTCTCAATAACCCGAGGGGGAATATTAAAATATTAGGATTGTTTGAATTTTTAAAACACAATTGAGCTTTTGAATAGTTTAGTCCAAAGCCTCAACTCTTGTACTCAAATGTAAACTGGCTGAGGGCAGAGCCCTTGAAGCTTTAATCTTGTTATTCACATCCAGTAAGACAAAAGGCAGGGTTAGTGGAAAGCCTATTCTCAAAAATCACAAACAGGCTAATAGGGAAAAAATTAATTTTAACTTCTGTTTCCATCATATGATTTTCATCTTGAGAAGGGCACATATTTAGTTATAAATAACTGATGTCATAACACAAAAATTACCATCAAAATTGCCTCATGGCATTGCTGGCTTAGGAACCATCTTTACTTTTATATTCAACAGCTTCAATATAATTATGAGATTTTCCCATTTCAACAAACCTTCTTCTCAGGCTCTTGATATAGCACTTTCCATGATTTCCTCCTGATTCCGTTTTCTGTCTTTATCTGATTGTGTTGTGAACCGACATTTAGCATTGTGGATCAGTACAGCCAAAGCCTCCTGGTTCTTTTTTTTGATACCAAACAGCAGTTGCTTTTGGGAGGACATGTCATTGCTCCTGACTTTTGCAAGGCTGTGCAGAAGGCAGCTGGAAGACAGGGAGCTGTGCAGGCAAAAGGAATGTTTGCTCTTTGCTCTAGGCTCTGATTAGGTCAATTCTTGTGACAAAGTTATTCCCACAAACCCACAATTACTGCTAGGCTGAGTTTTCTGGAAAAAGAGATTTCTTTGCATGCTGCCTGACCATCCCATTGCAGGAGTGATGGGTGTTGATATGTGTAGGTAAGTAAGGCAAGTTGCAAAAAGAATGTACTCAGACTCCATACTACCATACTTAGTTTTTTCCATAGATGAGAAGTCAACCTCTGGCCCATATGTTTGTGCAGAGAAACAGATATACTGCTGTGGGAAATGAATACTGGGATCAGAAGAAGCAGGAAACCGTATACTGAGAAAGGTGACATTTTTGTTACAGTCTTATTTGCTAATCTTTGTGCTTGAGGCTTCATTTCATACTTCATTTTACAAGATGAAAACCAAACATAGTAAGGATGAAAAGGAGTTGAGTTCTTTGCATTTTTGATCTGCTACTTAAATTAGTTCTTGTTATAACTTTTAAGAACTATATTTTAAGAATGTAGAGAACCGAAAAAAGTAAACAAATACACTTCAAATCAAATAATTGCAATGTTATTCCTGGTATTTACAATATCTTGACTTTAAGTTTTATTCTAGAACAGATGTAGGATTTTTGGGGTAAAGAGTAATTCTTAGTCAAATGGCTGAACAACTCACAAGAAGAACACATGAAATAAGGCTTAAATGCCCTTATGACAAAAGACACTTAAGGTACTGATAATCACCCTGTATATGTGTGCACTCCCCATGTTTACATGACAGACAGATCTAGACTTGCTTCAATAACCTTTTCAGCATATTTTTGAATACTATTCATGCTATGAAAAATGTTATATATAGAAATAAAAAATCCCCTGTAACTGAAAAGGGTATGTCCTAATCATCACTATTGTTGGCCCTTGTCAAAACTCCCATCTTGTTGAAGTAGATAAGTGATTTTTTTAAATTAGAGATGAAGGAAACTTAATAAATTGTTTTGTTCATCATGACAAACTGGGTATGCTGCCATTATATTTTATCTAGAAGAAAATGTTAATTCACTAGTTCATAACAGGTACTCTTTTTTCAGCCTGAAATAATGTTGTTTTCTCTAATGTTTTTCCTTTTTAGTAACACTGTTGAGATCACAGTCTGATTTGATCACCTGGAAGGTATTCTCAAGACAAATTCTTAATAATACCCCTAATTATAATTATAATTAATTATAATTATAATTATAATTATAATTATAATTATAATTATAACTATAAGTCTACCTAGATTACTTTTTAAACAAGATTTGGGTCTTCATGGTGATGAATAAGGAAGGTCTTGTACAGAAGTTATTTGGCTCCCAGAGGTCTGGATTTGAGAGCAGGTATGGCCACAAGCCCTCAGTGTGACTCTGAAGAGCTCATTGAATTTACCTGGTCTCTAGTTGGTTATGTGGAGTCTCTAATTCTTTATCTCTTTCTCTATATAAAACCTGTTAAAATCTTCTTCTTCATCCCCAAGAGGATGACTCCTACAAAATAATTCTACCTGACCACAAAAAGGCTCCTACCCAAAGAAAGCAGGAGAGTTTGCTGATTCACAATATGGATCTCTACAGGACTAAAACAGGAGATGAAGCGATGGGAATTACATCAATCATGTAGGTTTAATCTAATATTTTGTTTCTAAAAACCTAGGAAATAATTATGAAACAATGGTGTGTCTTATGCTCACAAAGATTTGTAATTCTGTTTCCTCAGAAGGGGAAATTCTATCAGGACCATCTCTACATTTGTAAAGAGACATGTGTGAACACCTGTGACACTTTTTAATCTGTGCAGGACCTTGAACTGGTCCTGATGAATGATGATTCATTCACCATCTCTCTGACAAAAAGATTCTAATTTCAGCTGAAATTCATAGAGTCATAGAATGGTTTTAGTTGGAAGAAACCTTCAAAATAATCTAGATCCACAAGTTCCAACCCCCCCTACCATGAGCAGGGACACCATCCACTCAGCCAGGTTGCTCAGGACCTCATCCAGCCTGGCCTTGAACACGTCCTGGGATGGGGCTTCCACAACATTTCTGGACAACTTGTTGCAGTGCCTCACCCTCCTTGAAGTGAAGAATTTCCTACCTGTGTGTGCTAAAGAACATTAGTGGATTAAGATGTCAGTGGCACACCATGTAGTGACTTCTTCACAAACCTTATTCCTATACCACTAAACAGCAATTCAGCAGAATTGTTGTGTCTCATCAAACATTAACTCATTGCCAGTTTTCCAAGACAGACAAAGGCTGTCATAGGGGCACTACTACAGACACAGACAATATGGACATGAAAAGATATGGGGATAATTAAGCTGTATTGGTGTTTTATCAGTTTTTACTGGTGCTGCTAGAATCTGCAGAAACTATTTTGGGAAAAGAAAGACTGAGTAATTTTAGGCTTTTCTGAAATTTAGGGTGTGTTAATTTTCATTTATGTCAATGTGGCTCTTGGCTTCTCTTGATTATTATATATTTAAGATTGTCATCACTGTCAGAGTAAACAAGTGACCCAATTCAGCTTGATCTTCACCTTTCACCCACGTAAAATTTCAAAAGGAGACTCATTGTTTTTGCATGTGTCGTAACCCTGTAATTATGAAGAAATTCAGTAGCAAATTACTTCCATGGCTTTTCCCCTCCATTCTCAGCAGTTGAAAGCATTCCTTCAAGAGACATTAAATAGTCTCAATTTCCCTGTTCTTCTGAGGATACCATACTAATGAAAATATACACTTAAGATTTTTTTCTGAGAGAGAAAACTGTTGAAGTCAGTAGAAGTAAATAGTTGAACATTAATAGTTACAATTTAACATGCATTCCTTTTATTTCTCAACACCTCATTAATGTTGGAAAGGTATGCACTGGGGAACATCTCATAACTTTGAAGAAGATCCTGCATGCACAAAAAGTGTCTAACCATGTATTACAGTAGTTTTTCTAGGTTCCTAGAGCCAAATTGTTATATATTGTAGTTGCTGTCATAGTGTGTGAAATAGTGGGGAAAAAATAGTTGACCAAATAACAGAACATGTCAACATATGTCCTGTGAAAGAAATGGTGTGACAAAATGCTAGGAACTTGATTCCTGTCTCTACCATAGTCTATCAACCAGCAAAAGAAATTAACCTAAACTTAAATGTATAGCTTAGGAAATACTGTCACTGGTTATACATATTGTGACATGGCTGTTGTGGCAATATGTGTAGAAAAGGCTGTTGTCCAACCTCTCAAACCAACAGCTAAAACACATAGTGGGCTCTGTGATATTTGTTGTCTTGCTGAGCCTCAAGTAGCTGACTTGTGAATGCATAATCAGTATGACATTTTGGAAGGCTGCTTTTATTTGCAATATGTTTTCCTATGCTTGCCAGTTCTGAAGATGAAAGACAACCTGACAGTATTTTAAATAATAAGCTCTTTGATCAGAAAATATATGAAACAACCTTTTTCCCCTGACACATTTTTGGTGAATTTGTCTGAATACCATAAATTGTGTATCTAAGGAACAGGCTTCAAGCAATCCCTTTGAGTTCCTGCTCTGTTAATAAAACCTACTTTTATTGACAGGGCTGAAGCAAGTTAGCCAAATGCTGGAAAGCTAGGATGACAGCTGATGTTCCTCTTTTCATAAATCTACAATTTCAAGTCATTTTGCATTGGGGCAGACATAATAATCTGGGGTCTGACATTGTTCATGCATTGGTTAGGCCTAGAAATACTGGTCTAGAGACTTTGACTTAACTGGTTTGAAGCCAAAGAAGCCACATTAGAAGAGATAAATGGCATAAACAAGGTATGTTGCACCTTATTGAATAGAATGTCCATTGTGTTTTGCTCAAAGTTAATTTTACTCTATTACATTACACTGGAAGACTTTGCATACCTGCAGTTTTAAACAGCACTAGGCATTGTCTTAGCTGTCATGGCTGAACTTTAAGATTTTTGTTCTACTGCTGTCAAGAAGGGACTGTTTTAGGGCAAGCTATATTTCAAGTAATTGCTTTCTGATGAGGTATAATAATGGGATTATGGAATGCAAGTAATTCAGATTTAGGCTGATTTCATGTGTTTTAGCCTTTTAAAACCTGCCTAATTAAGCTCTATATAAAAACAACATCAGCAGAATTTCTTGAGTTGATCTCTGTTCTCATACCTTTCATTTATTTGCAATTAATTTTCTTGTATTCACATACTGGCAGGAAAAAGTGTGCAATTTCAAGAATTCCAGCTGATCCAGTGGTATTCTTCAGCTTCCCAAAAGTTCAGTGGGAAGGCATTGACACCTTCTGACAGCAGAGAGGCCCTCTATCAGAAGTGCTGTTTTGCAAAGCTGTGAGGAAAAAGAGGGTGCAAAGAAGCTTCCCTTCCTGAGAAATATTCTGCATAATGCTGATGAATGAGAAGGAAGAAATAACTGGGAAATGGGCAAAAGATCCAGCTCCAGGCTTTGATTGATAACCATAATTTTTCTGCACTGTAGATGTTTCTTTGTGCTGCCTGGCTTTGGCTCCTGATCCTCACCACAACCCCTGATTCAGTGACCATGGCACTGCTTCCAGTGGTGTACCTGCCCTGCCTGTGTCCATAATGCCACATGGACTTTATTATTTTGAAATGCAGTTATGTTCAATCCCTGCATGACCTGGGGCTCCAGTATTGGCTCCCAGACTGCTGCAGAGAGCACTGCTGATCTGAGATATTCCCACATAAGTGCTTTGTTAGCAAAACTGACAGCAGTTAACCTCCACTCAGTCACTGCCCAGCCTGGGGACAGGACAGTCAATAGGCTAAGCTGAAAACCATGGACTCTGGAATAATGTAAGGTTTTAGGTTTTTCTTTCAGGATTATACAGACTGTTCAGTTGAAAGTTGAACTTGAAAGTCAATACTTTTGAGTAGGTTATAGTGCAAGCATGGATTTAAAAAGGATGGCTAAGGGGCTTTAAAATTCCTTAGATGTAAGGAGTGCTTGTAGACCTGACTAGATGTAAGATCTGCTTGTGTTTCCTCAACCTCTCCACATTCCCCACCCATGTGAAGATCACCTCTGCTCTTGTAATGGGACTCAGTCATCCCCAGGGATTAGGTTTAGGCTGTGTAGTTTTTTGGCTGCAATTTCCTTGATGTCTCTACAGAATTCAGAGCCTTGGTTGTTTGTTCTTCCATGTCAGGTGTTTTCACTCTTCCCCATTCATTTGGTTTTGCAGAGCTCAGATGCATCAAATTCAAATCAGTTATGTGTAGTATTTTAGTATTATAAAGTTACCTAATTAACTTAAGAGAGATGCTAGAATCCAAAAATGCATATTTTGGCAAGGGTTAAAACTTAATCTCAAAAGCTACATGCCAATTCCAAGTCTATTTGTGTGCAGATTTATCTGAGAGTGGCTTGGCACTAAAGGATTTTCCATTGGCGCTAAAAGAGCCACTGCATGCCAAGAAAGTAAATATCAAACAGAAATGTGCCAGTATTTCCTGCCAGTCTCACATTTTTGAAACTTTTTCCATCCTCCATGCCATTGATTTTTGATATGCTCCCAGGCTTCCTAGGGAAAGGCTTTTGAGTTTCACCCCAGGATGCTGAAAGTCTTCTAATTTGAATACTAAAAATGTCAAATGAAAAAAGACCCCTCCCCCTTCTGACACCCCCAGGAAAAATCCCAGAATCTTTTCCTGTGAAATGTTGGAAGAATTCAAGGACTTTTTCAATCATCCAAAATACACAGCAAATAGAATGTGACATTTTATCCAACATGTGCACAAACAAGTTGGTAAAGCCTCTCCGCCTCTTTTTGGGATCTCTCAACCATACACTTCTGATTGTATTGCATTACTGATTCTTGTGTCTGTTTCCCACATTTGGCATTTTAATTGTTTTTGTTACTCATTCCTACCCTTAGAGCTTTTTCTCTGCTCCTGCATGCCAAGTTCCACCTTTGAAACTCTGGCCTTTGAAGACTCTTTCACAAGTTGTCCTTGCACCATTGACCACTCGGTCCTGGGGCTGGGCTGCATTCTGAGAATGCCTCATTGCATTCTCAGACCAGGAGTTCTCCAGTTCTGGAAGCATGTGGCATTGATCAACCACCCAATCATTAGATTTGTTGCAGGACACTCTTCAGTCACAATGGGATCATGTTTAACAACATGTCCTGTACCAAAACAGCAGTAGTAAAAGTGTCCAGACTTTACTTTGGGGCCAGTTCATTGGATGAAAAGAGGAAATGTCATAACCCACAATTTAACATATTTTATAAAGCCTAGACTATTTTGTTGCTGTTTCTAGTTTGTTTGCTAGCCATAAAAACATTTTTTCACTGTTGTTGATAATACTGTACAAAACTCCTATATTTCTTAGTAACCTACTTGGCTGGCCTAACTGCAGTGTTCAAACATCTGTCAGGTAGGTTTTCATGTCATTCTGGACATGGCACAACATGGAAAAATGCAGTGAAAATCAAAAATACTTTGCCTTATTAATAAGGAACTTTAAAGGGCATATTGCTTGAATTTGATGCTAGTATGAAGTGGTTTTGCCTCTTAAAAATTATTTGGTTCATTACCATTTTTTAAGTTCTCTGGTAACCAATAGAGCCTAAAGATGGGATGAGTTTCTTGATGTTGTGTGATGGAGACAGAAGTAATAACTGCTGTTATCATCCCTGAAGGCCCTTCTCACCTGACATTCCTATTGCCACATAATCAGAAATAATTCTCATATGATGCAGGAAATTATTATTATTTAGAAGCAACTTACACATAAACAGAGAGAGCTCCAGCTCCAGAGATGCTGGAGCTGGGCAATTGGAAATGCACAGTTTGGGAACCTCAATGAAGCACAGGGTTGAATGGAGGCTGTGTGTGTGTACATTTATCTGCACAACCACATGCACACATTTGAATTTACTAAGAGAAAGAAAGAAAGAGACAGGAAGGGTGTTGTGCAGTAGAAGCTGAAAAGAATTTTTAAAATTTAGAAACCCAACCGAAACAAATGAAATTATATGCATAAGTCTGTGTTGATACTAGGAAAATAGTATATGCACAAACAATACAAATCAGATTGAGGGTTCACTTCATGTATACACTTTATAAATTAAAGACAGCATTCTGCTCCTGGGTCTGAACTGTAGATCTTGATTGCACATTCTTTTCTGGAGTGAACTTACACCACACAGGGCAGGGGGCTGCACAGAGGGGTGGTGGCGGGGAAATACCCTGCTACATCTGGAGGAAAAATGCTGCCTGAAATCCGGGGTGCTGCAGAGTTCTCCTCAGTCTGTGGCACTGCATATCCCAAGGTGGGGCTGGGCATGGTCTGTGTGTTCCTGGTGCTGAAGGTGTTTCCCACTTCAGGCCTTGCCTCTCACAGGGTGCATGGCCAGATGCCAGGGCTTGGGGCTGTTTGGGAATGGCAAAGTGCATCACTGGGACTCCTAAAGGGCCACAGTCATTGGTCTCTTTCAGAGACCACTTACTCCTGGAATACTTGAAAGCGCTGTGATCAGCAAAGTGTGTGAAAATAAGGCAATAAATGAAATGAAATGAAATGAAATGAAATGAAATGAAATAAAAAAGTAAAATAAAGTAAAATAAAATAAAATAAAATAAAATAAAATAAAATGAAGTAAAATAAAATATACCCCAGACGACTATTTTTACAAGCTTCTGGAGTGAGAAATGAGTAAAGTCTTTCTACTAGAACAGTCATATCTTTTTAATCTGTGCCCCTGGAAGAAGGCAAATTGAAAGACTGAAATACTCCTTTCACCCTTGTGTTCCTTGTTGAATTTTATATAAAATTTCACCCCAAATATTATCCAAGTACAAATCAGTGTTGGTGAATTATTTTTTTTTTTCTTAACTATCCCCGCTGGGGACCTCCATCATTAGAAATCATCATCATAAAGCTACTTCGGTTCAAATCCTTACTGTAAAAAGTCAAAACTGCTGTAAGCCATGTTTTTATATATAGCGATTCCTTAGCCTTGCCCAAAACTGGTGCAAAGAGCCTCACTGAAAGGCCAGGTCTCAGTGATTAATTTAGTATTTTTTAAAGCTATGTAATATGAAATAACAGCATGGAAAGAACCCCACCAACCATAAAAAAACAAACAAACAAACAAAAAAAACCCCCAAAAAAACCCTACATCACTCACGGAAGGAACTGTGTAGCAAAACCCTTGACACAGACACAGGGTGGTGTTACTGCACCTTGCCTGTGTGAGGCAGCTCTGCAGCTACGCACTCAGGGACCCCTCTCCTCTCCTCTCCTCTCCTCTCCTCTCCTCTCCTCTCCTCTCCTCTCCTCTCCTCTCCTCTCCTCTCCTCTCCTCTCCTCTCCTCTCCTCTCCTCTCCTCTCCTCTCCTCTCCTCTCCTCTCCTCTCCTCTCCTCTCCTCTCCTCTCCTCTCCTCTCCTCTCCTCTCCTCTCCTCTCCTCTCCTCTCCTCTCCTCTCTCCTGTGATGTGCTGTGGTTTTGCTACGGCTTTTAGATCGGAGGGGAGCAAAAAGACGACAGCCAGTCTGAGCTGCATCAGCTCAGGGTTTGCAGCAAACTACCCACACTGAAAGTTAATGCTGCTGACAGTGTCCATGAGAAAGCCCTTGGGTGGGTTTCTTTCCTAAAGGTAGATCAGAGGAGAAAATCTGTGAGGAAACAGGCAGCTTAATCCACATGTGAGCAATGTGTTCTCTCTTTTCCAATGGGTACAACAAACTGATCAGGCATAGGTTAAGCTTCTCCTCAACAGGAGACTATAATAAAGGAAAGAAGAAATCTGTTTTTTTAAAAAAAGTGATTTTTGATATAAAAAATTGCAGGAAAACAATTATCCTGCTTTATATTCTGTTGGAATAATTCACTTGTTGCTACCCAGCTTGTTAGCATAATTGGGCACACTGTAACTTATGGTTGGCCTCTGCTGCCAACCTCTGTTCTGTAATGCATTAGTTTCAAGCTGCAGCCACATTACTCATTAAAACTAGAGATCTTCCTAATTTTAATGGAGAAAAAGTACCCATGCTTATGAACTGTAAAAGTTTTGAAGCCTTTATTCAAAATGGACTGAGATAAAGAGAAGTCATGATGCAAGAGATGGAGATGGAAAGCAAAACCCTGTCTTGCCTCATTAATGGACATGGCTGCTGTGTGAGTGACAATATTTTGGTCCCAGACAGCATTTTGGTTCCAGAAATAGTGAACTCAGGCTTTCATGCTCAAACAGCCTCAAATAGTCACTAACCACTGGTCTTGGGTGTAAAAGATTTTCAAATCAGAATAGTTTCTGTGATTCAAACAGGTGTAGGTAGCCCCTGACACGGTTTTGAATGTTTCTGTAAGAATCAGATGGGTTAATGCTCCATTTCCAGTCAAATGTTGAGGGGCAATCTCTGTCTGGGCCCTAGATTATATGTTAGGATGGGCCTCTGAATAGCATCATAGAAAGGTATTTTATTCATGCAGGTGCTCAGGAAAAGATATAGTGCATGGCTGGAGCTGAGGAACGTGTCTCCAATGGCGCCTTTGAACAGGGGACCCCTGGCAGCCCTGCTGGCCCCAGCCTTCTAAATCCATCATCCTGTATCAATTACTGCTCATTAGCAGATTCTGGACTACCCTGTTCCCAGGGGAAATGGGGAAGACAGTGCACTGTGTGGAGAGATCCCTAACCATGGGACCTCAGGGAGAAACCAGCGGGGCGACTCCCATGATCAGCATGTGAGAGTTCACAGCTCTGATTATAGACTCTGTCTATAAGACAGACTGCTCTGTTTAAACACAGCTTTTCTCTTGGGCCTTGTAAATCTAAAAGTGCTATTTCTGTTAGGAAATATTGAAGTCAGACACCTTCTCACCAGGACTGACTTGCTGGGAAAATTGAAGCTTGAGCTAGAAGGAAAGATCTTTTGTCAAAACCTGGAAGAAAATGAGAGGGAAGCTGGCAGAACAGAGCTGGTACCTAGCAAAAAAAGCTATTAAGTGTCAGAGTCTGGGGCCATGGGCAGCTGCTCTATGCTAATGCTTTCTAGCTATGTTTTTGCTATGGGATTCAGAGGGGTGATTTTAAAAGGTTCCTTAACAGTTTCTAGTTAAATATAAGCTAAGGCACTTTGCTTGCCCTTCTTCTCATTAGGTTACCATGCAAGGGTGATGACTTGGGGTGTTGGTATTAATTGCCACTGTGAACTCTTACCTCTCTGTCCATTGGTTTCCTAATCTCAAACCAGGAGGAAAAAAAAGGCTTATTTCAGCCACTGCTCACTTATATGAGCATGTCAGGAGGCTGTCTGCTGCTGGTTTTTCCTGCAGTAGCTTTTTGGAGAGCAATGGGAACTGCTGGGCAGCTGCAGCACTGCTCAGCACAAAGCTCTGCAATAGGACATCAAAAGGACTTACCAGTGTCATAGAAGAAGAAAAAAATCCACCCACAAATCCACTTCAACACAAAGTCTAGCAACCATGGAGCTAGTTTATCCCATTAGATTTCCCTTCAATGCCCACAGGTACCTTTATGCTTGATTCCTTTGACAGTTGCAGGGGTGGTAAGAAACAGCTGGGAAGGTGGCAATACATCAATCTGACTGGTTTTGCTCCAGAATTCTCATGAGGAAGTAGGGAAAGATTCAGGTCTCTACTGATTTGCTTGTCTATGCAATTTTATGGGTGCAGCTGCTAAAATGAGATACTTCACTAGTCTGAAACCTCAGAAGACTTAGAGATCAGACATTTCATTTTGAATCAAACATCTATGGAGGCAGAAATCCATATTCAAAGGCTTTAAAGCACTTTCTCTATGTTGTAGTAATGAACAGGAGAGCAAGCAGAGGGAAAAATCAATCTGAGACCGTGCCTGTGTTAAACCAGGTGTTGATAGGAAACAGTATAAACTTTCCCTCATATTTCCATAGCTCAAATACAGCTTTTTGTGGAAAATTGTGTATTAAATTACACCACCTTGTGTGGTCATACGGATTATTATTATTATTATTATTATTATTATTATTATTATTATTATTATTATTATTATTATTATTATTATTATTATTATTATTATTATTAGTGTGTCTCTTATGCTGTGGGGTTGCTTCTGTTTAGGTATATTTGTTTACAGAGTACATAAGAAATTTGTCCCAGAATCAGGGTCCCACTGAACAGGGTAATGTATCAGCAAGGAAAATACCTGTGCTGGCTGGGTACAGCACTTGGCATATTATGAGCTACCACCACTGCAGTCGTGTTATCTAGTCCTGCTTTAAATCACCCAGTGAGGTCAGAACAGCTGAAGTCTGGGGACATGGAATCACAATTCAGTGTGATACAGGAAAAATGGGTTAACAAATGGAAGTTCATCGTGGGTGCTGCTGCAGCTCAGGGGTGTTCAGTCATGTGCTGTACCCTACTGAGTATTGTCTACATTTTTTCTCTGACTGTACTGTCTAACACCTTCCCACAGCACATGTTGAAATTCAGAACAGTCCAAGGCAAACTTAGAGGTGTTGATACCTGAAAGCAAAGCAGTGTATTTCAAAACAAAAAGAATCTACCCATTTTTGGCTGAATGGGAAAATACGTGGAACAACAGTGGCTTGAACTCTTAGGAAGAAGAAAAAAAGAAATATGACTGATCTGGAAAAAGAAAAAAAAAAAAGAAAGAAACTATTTGGCACTTCTTTCACATTACACACAAAAATAAGTCACAAAACTTGAAAAAACTTCAAAATACGTGAACTTTTATTGTGGAAAAGACAGCACCTACTTCGATGTTTCAGGAACTTTGTTTGGTCTTCAGTAAAACATTGTTAGTTTTGCCCTGTAGAGAATTTGGAACCCAGTCTGTCTCTGCATAATGATCTGTTATAGAAGGTTGAAGAATGCTAGAGTGCTTCTATTTTAGTACTTAATGCAAAGACTTCTCTTCCCAGCTAGAAAAGACCTTTGATTTTCTAACGAATGTCTCAGATGATCTGCGAACTAGTGGGTGTGTTAGTAATCACTTGAGTTTTTACAAGTGGAACAATTCTTTTAGCCAAGCTGGATGACGGATGAAGGGGAGGTGAAAAACTTTCTTAATCCCCTCACACTTATTCCCATCAACAAAAGAGAGGGAAAATCTAATTTCCTAATCTCCCCCACCCCAGCCCCATGGAAAAAAGACAGAGATAAACAGGAACAGAAAGATCAAAAGTCTCTGATAAAGTATTAAATAGTGACGCTGAAAGTTTTTAGATATTTGGTTCTTTGGGTCACGGAAAAGTGCCAGAAAAACATGACCAGCCAGGTAAGTGACCGCTGGATTTCAGGTACCCTCAAAAGTCATAGCTCATTTTCTTATTCTTATCTCGCAGTATGGGGCCAACCCCCCTTGGCATTTCCCTTCTGGCTTTGCCTTCCACATATTCTGCCTTACCCCGTGCAGGAAATTCTGTACCCAGCGTCTCATAAGGAGCTGTCACGAGAGATTTCTGCAGGAACAACTGTCACTAACAACAGCGATGTTGAAGACCCAAGGCAGCCTTTCTGAAGCAAACAAGAGATTTTTAAAAAAAATCTACATTAGAAAATGTTGTGCTGTGTCTGGAAATAGATGTGGCTGCTACCAAGGTTGAAAATCCAGGCACTGGTGTTAATATATTTTTAAGATTAGAAATCCAAGAAGAGCACACACAGGATTAGGCAACACTGAAATATAGATCTAATTTTTACTTTTCAGATACCAAAAGCAATTGTAAAAATATTATTTCACAAGGAAAGAATGATCATTAATCACTTTGGCATTATCCAGACAGTAATTATACCCTAGCTATGCAAGGTAATTATAATTACACCAGGGGAAAGGTCTCTGTCAAAGCCATAATAACTGGCTCTCTGTTACACAGCTGCCCATCTCCATAAAACATAGTAGAAAGTGCAAACACTGTTGTCCAGTTGACTTCTCTCTGTGGGGAAGGGGGAACAGCAAGAGGCAAGTCCTCACTGAGAAGGGGACAGGAAAATCCCATGTCTGTGATGTCTGTCTGAAACAAAGCAGTCACTTTGATGCCCAAACTGCTGAGTTTTAGGACATAATAGGAAACAACAGATCTTGAGGCTGCAGTCTTTGCTCAGGAGCATTTCTCTTGCTCGGATGTTTTCAAGCATTTTCTCAGTCAGAAAGTAGAGCCACACACATTTTTAAGGAAGGAAAGCTGAAATGAAGAACACATTTCTATGAAAAAAAAATGTTTCATGCCAAATCCCCAGGCCCTCAGAGCACAGGGGGCCCTGTTCTGTGTTTTAAAATACTTCCCTAGAGTGGCTCTGGTGCAATGTGTCCTCTGGGAGATCTGGACAGATCTTCCAGGAAGGCTGCAGTACCCCTGTGACACTGCAGGAATTATTGGCACACTCCTGCATGCCACAAACATCTCTCTGCAAGGTGGCTCATCAGTTTTTTGGTTGCCTAAAAGCTGAGATTCTTTTCTGAACTTACAAGGTCAGCCTTGTGCTACCTTACAGTCGTTAAACAGGACATCACTGGCTAGAGGTAAATAAATACACTGAATCTTAGAGAAAACACAGTTCTTAGTGGTTCTCCCACCCTGGGAGCCCTCCTCTGCCTCTTGCTGAAGTCTGTTGTGGGATGTGCCCTAAAACTATATAATAAAAACATGTATTTTTACTGGCAAATTCCCTGTGAACAATTGTAACAGTGGAAGATTTTAGGCCTGCACTAGCAATGGGAGCTACTAGAAGAATTCAGTAACTGTTAAACCTTTCAAGCTTCATTATTTGCTGACCTGAATACATTTCTTTCCAGGCAATTAAAATTCTGCTGTAGAAATGCTTTCAAGTACCCCACTTCACTGTGATTTTTATTTGAATGGTCATGTTTGCAAAGTAGAAATGAAACCAGAAATATATATAGAATATATAATATATAACTTTCGTAAAGCCACTAAGAAAAAGTACTATACAACATAAGTGTTAGGCATTTTTAGTTGAGGAATATTATCAAATCCAAGCTGAATGAATCTTCCAGAGAAGTTGTAATTATTTGGATTTGTGAGGCTGCCTCGCCTTTGCTTGTTCTGTTTCATCTTGCTATTTGTTTTCCACTTATCTTAAGAGTTTTGGTTTACAGCAATACTGGTAGAAGTGAAGAAAAACTTAAAAATTCCTATGTGAATGAATGTTTCCAACAAGATCTGTAGCAGACACATTTCTGTGGCCATGATGAATTTTCTCTGCAGCCTCTGCTCCTGTGTATGGGTGTTAAGACATCTGATTCATGAGGGGTAATTTTGACACATTATTTGAGCACTGTTTCTAAAGCTGATGGTATTGGGTATTTTTTCTAAGTTCATAAAACTGAATAAATATTACAGCAGATTTGCAGTTTCTCTAAACTAAGTGGTTAACTCATGTTCCTATTATTCACCAAGATAAACTTAAAAATGTTTATTGACATTACAGAAATCCAAGGACCAGCTCAAAACCTCTAAACATATTCATCTTTAAATCACAGATTAATCTGCTTTTCCTTTACCAAAGAATATTTGAGTACTTGAGGGTGACAGCGTAACCTAAGTTACCAGAGGGAATGAAGAGGGAGTAGCTGGGGGTACAAATAAAGTTAACGATAGTTTGGAGACAAACCACAATTTAAGATCTATTTGCACCAAAGGTGCTGCATAAACCAGCTGTTGAGCTTGGGAAACATCTATTTCTCCCCGAGGAAGATCATCTCCCAGGGTTTCCCGGAGGCAATGTGGCTCTGTGAGCCCTTGAAGATGAAGATGAGGATGGAGAGCTGGGGACAGCAGCGCTGACCGCCTTCCTGTCCTGTGTGATTTGAACTTGGTCAGTGTCTTAAGCGTTTCTCAGTTCTCCATAAGAACAGTAACAGCAGTGACAGAGATTACCCCTTTAGCAATTTCTGGAGAAGGAAAGACATTTGCATCTTTTGTTTCTGCACAGTGATAATCCTTTTTCATTTCTAATGTATTCCTCTTTGTGTATTAAATTGAATAATGAGTGACAAATGATGGTAGACACATCTACTATGGAGATTAATAACATCATTAATAGTTTTTAGAATGACACCTTTGCATTCAAAACAGTTTATTATGTTAACGTGCCATGTCATGTTCCTTTCACCATTGTGCTCTGCCTTTCTTTCTCTTTATCTCTCAGTGTTTTTCACAACGTGTGAATTGCCCTAAGTAAGGCTTTGATCTTGCAAATGTGTGCAGTTTATTTACCTAAAACGAGCCATCCTCTTACATCCAATTAGACTCTTCTTTGTAGAAATTCTTTCCTAAGAATTTGCTGATCAACGTTTTCAATCTGCACTGGAGGAAGGACAATGTCTCACTCTGTGTTTGCAAACCGAGTTGGATCCAGTTTCTGATTCTGTGCTCTAGCGACATATGCACAAGGTTGAACCCATAATAGTATATACTAATGATAAAATATTTACCCATCCAATTGGCAGATGTTCTAAAGTACAATTTTTTAAAGAAAGGTTTTATGTAATCACGGAATACGCCTGATGTTTGCGTTAACAATATTAAGCATTTGCGTATATAAAATAAATAGTTAAATTGGTCATAAAATCAAAGGCATAGATTCTGCTAAGGGGCTCTGCATAGGCTGATTCACTGTGAGTAAGAATCCATAGCTGGTTTTCACCACAGATTTCTTTTGCTGGCAAATATTCAGGATTTTCTTTGTCTCTTTGTTTCAAAGTTCACCATTTCCACTACTTATTGCTCACCTCTGACATACTGTCCCTCAATTCTTTTACACAAGGTCCTTTATCTTTTTTCCCTCTTTCCATTGCAGCTAGTAACACCCCCCCAGGGGAAAACCACTAGCAGGTACAAGTCTGAGAAAAATGTGTATTTGCTTGGTGCCTTTATAGGGGCTAAAACTGTGGCTGGAATTAAGTGCAACCTTTGATGCTTACCTTTTGTACCTTGCAAGATGTTTGGTGGCACAGCAAAAGCAGCTGATGGGGACACAATTAATTTGTATTTGGAAGAACGTAACTAATATATAACACAACTACTAACAGCAAAACACTGGTTTGCAGATCTGCCTTCAGTTTGTAACTAAGTGGAAACCAAGGTTTCCACTTTCATGGAGGTGCCTATCAATACATCTAAATTTACTTAGAAGCATTTTTTTTCCGGTGTTGCTGTCCTGTGGAATGGGTTGTGTGAGGGAAGGATAAGAATGATCCTGGACAAAATTTCCTCGTGTTTCTTTAGGTGGTTGTGACTCACAGGATGAGTACAGGTGATGCGGCTGTGCCTGCTCAGTCAGTTCAGAAATAACCATTATTATTTATTGAATGATGGAAGTGCCCTGCTTGCCCTGTCATGGCTTAGCACTTCACTGTGCTGGCTGCTACACAATACCCAACAAAGACTTGTTCCTCGCCTCAGGAGTTTCTTCCACAAATAATAACAAATAGATGTGAGTTATCTCCCTTACTATTGAAAACAATTTCACCTTTCACCAGCTCTCTCCTATCACACGCATTTGCTGGGGCCTCCATGGCCACTCGATTTTTGGAAAATACTCTAAGCATGCACAGTACCTAAATAACAATTTCTTAGCAGACAGCTAATCTCAACTGTAGGAAGCCTTTGGAAAGTGTTCAGCAAGGCTGCAGACCAGGTGCTGTGTGCAGACACAGGCACCCCGTTCATCCTTTCTGGGAGCTGTGGGTGTGAGCTGCAGCTCGTGGCACTTCCTGAAGAATTTCAAGGGGGAATATAACAAACAGTCCAAGTATTCATACCAAGAGCTTTGTTTTCAGTTTCACTGCAATAACAATTAGCAACTAGTTGGCTTTTGGCCACTGAAAATTATATAGCCAACTGGCAAAAAGTAAAATTTTTTTTCCTGGCTTTATGCTTGCAAGCTGGGTGGCATAGGAGGACTTTGGGAGTATATATAACACCAACCTCTGCAGAATTATGTAAGAACTAGTCAAAAGTGCTTTTTTCACACAGCCGAAGGCTAATTGCCAACCAGCTTCACTGACCTTCATCGAAACTGAGCTTTGTTGAACAGTGACATTTGCCACAGTCTTTCTCTTTTTGCCTGTTTTTTTCATGTCTCTCTTTCTCTCTCTCTCAATTTTGGTTTTATGTTGTTTTGTTCCATGTGTATGCACAAAACTCTTCCTGCTCTAAGAAAATTTGCAGGTAGATGCAAATCCCCAGCACCAGGGCACATTTTAGCAGCTGGGCAGGATCTGTTCATGATGCCCATGGCCGATGCTCTGGGAGGTACAGAGGGAATTCCCTGGGCCCTGCAGCTGCCCTGTACTGACTAGACAGAGCTGAGAAGTGCTCGCAGCTGGATCCTTCCACCCCCAGGACTAGCAGGTCCTCAGAGAAGATGCTTTGATTGCAGCTGTCTCCTTTTGCAGTTGTACCTGTTTGCCCAGATTTCCCCCTCCCCGAGGCGAGGCTGCCTCATTAGCAAGCTGGCAGGTTTCAATCCATCATCCTCACTTCCAGGCTGAGAGCTGAAAACATGTAACCAGCAAATAGAAGTTTACGACATTATAATTGCAAATATTTCTGCTTTGTTTTCATCTCAAGAAGGAGAATTTTGGAATGAAAGGAGATCAGAGGCTTGCCAATGCGTGAAGTTTTATGGGCTTATGTCCCAAAATTATAGGACCAGTCAGTTAGGAACTACATCAGTGCTTTGAATGCTGCTTAAAACCAAAGCAAATTCCAAATAAAAATATTCTGTTTCTTTAGTAAATAGCTAGTACTAGAATAGATAATATCAGAATTGCCATAATTAACATCCTTGTAAAATGAAGAAGTCACAGAAATTAAAACTATATGGAATCTATACTTCAGTAGAAGTGTGAGCATTTACAAATGTGTTGAAAAGAGCAGTCGAAAATTTGTTAAGTCAAACACTCAAAAATGAAGAAAGACAGGTTGCCCATACCTTCTAAGTATTTTCTAACTTTTTTTTATTCACTTAACTGTAAATATAATAGCTCAGAACTAGTTTCAGCAACCCCTGAGGCAGACTGAGTTGCAAGCTACCCTGCTTTTGTCACAATCTTCTCTTTTTCCTTTGAATTCCCCAGCTTACATATTCAATTACTGTGTGAGAACTTCAGCTGTCTTTTTTCTCCTCCTATTGAATATAGATAAAATTTTTGGAGTTTGAACCCAAAAGTCTTAAAAAAATTTAAAATGCACAAGTTCATTACTTCAAACGACTTTCTTACTTATAAGCCAGCTAGTTCAGGCACAACTTGCACCTTTTAAAGATGAATATCACCTTAAGCACTGTGAAAATTAGATAGTAAATCCAGCAGGCACTATGTAGGCACCAGAATAGAAGTGCTGGTTTTTCACACCAGTTTTTCAGTGTGGTGAGAATTTGTAACTTCCATTAACTCAGTAAGCTCATAAAGGAAGCCTGAAGCTATGTTTTTGCTTCAATGGAATACAGGTTGGTATCTTATGTGGCAAGGCACATTATATCTATTTAATACTGAGACTTTCTTAATGCTGAGATATCAAGACAGCTAACTGGAGAGTGGTAGCCTTGTGAAAATGCACCCAATATTTGCAGCAAGGGCATATACAGTAAGGTCAATATGGGAACTCAAATCTCCTGAGGCAGTAAACAAGGCTGCTTGCTATGAATTCAAGTTAAAACATCTATGTTTTTGTCACTAGTCCATGAGATGAAACTTTGCAAACTGCCAAGTCAAATCTTTTCAATGAAGCAACAGGTTAAGTTCAGAGGATCACAAATGATGTTTATTTAAAATGTCTGATAGTTTCAGTAACCTCAGAATAACTTAGTTTGCATTCTGGGATCATTTTTCTGCAAGGGGGCAAAGTTGCAAACAGTACAAATTAAAAGTGGTAAAAATATTTATTGGCAACCCAAGTTTTTAGGAGCACAGTTTTATATGTCTCTGTTTGCATAGCTTCAGCATAAATGGGGCAATATTAATACCACAATAAGGTCTGTTTGCATGCTGCTCCAAGATTTTTCATGCCAAGGAAAAACGCTTGCCTTTGCCATTATTCTTTATGACCAGAAATCCTGGTTAGCTCAAAGAAAATAAAAGTTTTTTGAAAATGTTTATGTGATTTTTTTTTTTTTTTGGTGATCATGGAAAGGAAAGATAATTACTTGGAACATCTGCTAAAGCTTCATATTAGGATAATCACATTAATCCTATTTATGTCCATCTTACCTGAGCTCATTCTTTTTGTGGGACAGCACTTAGCAAGTGTTACTATACTCACAGTGCAACTGTGGGGCTCCTGTGGGCAGAAGAGGGATGGGGCTGTCTCCCGTTTGGACACAAATCTTGCATTTGTCCTTGACCAGCTAGAAACAGCCTATACACCTTGGTCAGCCCCTGTCTTGCATCTTTCTCCCAGATCCATGTTTCCTCGATGGTGTTCACATCTTCAGCCAAACCCAGCTGGCAGAAAGGAGCACCCACCAGGCCTCTGCCACCTTGTACCGAGCTGGGCACAGGGGCTGCTTGCACTAAGCCAGTTTCCTCTTCCAACTCTTCAGCAACAGCTAAGTTCAGACTAGTGTGAAAGCAGGCAGAGATATCTGCAAACTTTTGGTGAGAGTTCTCCTTCCTGTCCAGTACCAGTGCAAAGAAATGTACAACAAAACAGGGCTGCTGCGTCAGGAAATGATATTTTTTTGCCCCTCCACATCAGCATCTGTTCAGAAGTTGAAAGGATGGAAGAAGACTTACTGGCGCTTCTAATAGGCATGGTATTATCCACTCCCACAAGGGCTACCCAGTTTCCTGACAGAAGGCTGTCACTGCTTAGTCAGAAAATAAACTTGGTTTGACTTTGCTAAGTGCTGAGAACAAGTCTCTCACTGATGCATCCAGACGAGCCTGTTGCAGCACTGGTAATGACACACAGGTCTGCTGCACTGGCTGCTTTCAAACTTTCACCTTGTCCATTTCACTGGCGCTAGAAAAAAAAAATCTTTCTTCAGAATACACAATCATGTGAACTGAAAATAAAACTGTTGAGTTACATGGTGTTAGGATGTACTTGGGGTGAAAGGTTGTGACACACCTGAGAGAGAGAAGGCAGAAAGAACAGCTGACGACAGGAAGAAAAAAATGGGGTGAATGCAGAAAGGAAGAATGGAAGCTGGAGAAATTCTGGAGCAAAGATAATACAATATCAGTGGCTGAGAAACATAAGTCTTTGGAGGAAGTGTCTTTGAGATCAGCCTTGCTTTGAGTTCATTCAGTGTATACAGTGAGCTGAGAGCCACAGCTAGGTTGTAGTACTGCCACTGTGCAGATGGACTCAGAAAAGGAAAATATTAGACACTGGGGGTGTATTGTCAGAGTAGATCTGCCATGAAGTCCCAGCCAACCACAAATCCATCACTCCTTGTCCTCTATATCTCATGGTGAGCCAGGGAAGAAACACAAATGGCCTAGATGCTTTCTTGGCTTTTGGAGACCCTGTGTCTGAAATAAGAACAGGGAAAGGGGTGTTAAGAAACTAAAAAAAAAAAAAAAAAAAAAAAATCATCTGACTGGAAGATTATCTGCCTTTTGGACTAGATAAGGTGTATAATGGCCAAGGTTTCAGAGCAATTTAGCCTGTAGGTGGAGGGCTGATGTTTGCTTGTTGCCCCCTTTTCTGTGTCATGGCCAAGAAATGAGATGATTGATTTTCCTGAGCAGTGGAGACTGTGGAAGATTGGACTGTGAAAGATTAATGACTCATTTACCCATCTGTGGAGGTTCCAAGGTGCTTAACTGAGGCCACCTTTGCATCCCTCGAAGGAGGAGGTGAGTTTTTGGCCGGTCTGCATAAGGCAGAGGGGTGAACTATCCCCGCCTGGAGGCTGCAAACCTCTTTAGGTTTGAGGCCGATAAGGGGCGAGGGGGAAGGTGCTTTTGCCATGCTAATTTCTGTGCCTTGCACAACTCACTCGGCGGTACACACCCCGGGAAGGTCTGATGGGGCACTGCTGGCTCAGCTGTGGGGAAGTGAGGGGCAGCTAAAAAGGTGTCATAAAGCATCAAAGAGCCCCCAAGCACCCCCTGGCTCATTTCTGGAGCCTTCCACCACAGGACTGAAAGTTGCCCCTCCAGGGGAGCCACCTGGGGGTTCCCAGCCAGCCTGAGCCATATTGTACTTTGTGTTTTGGGGGTTTCTTCTAATTCCAACAGATCAAATCATTTGGACCAGTGGACATCTAAACTGCAACAATCAAGCCTCAGTGAAGATGCACTGGTGCTGATTATATATTTCTATTCTTTTCCTTTCTTTCTCTTTCTTTTCCCTATCTTGAGTAATATTTTAATGCTTTCATATGCCTATATTACTACAGATAATGCTAACTAGAGCAGCTACATTCCTGCTTTCCACTGCAACCAAACTGTTCTAAATGAAACCCTACATATTAACAAACACCCATACATATTAACATATTAACAATCAAAACATATTAACAAACCCAAACACACTAACAAAACCCCATCATCGGGTGTCTTTCCTCTCTAATCCACCCCAAGGGATCTATCAACAAGAATTTGGGTTGCTCCTGCCTCTGTGGGGGCAGGTGCTCACAAGGCCAACACTGCCAGGGCTGGGCTGATGGATACAGGACAGTGCCATTATCCTCCCACTGTGGATGCTGGGGAGGGCAGATGGTGGGAAACTGAAGCCTCTGGTCCACAGGATGATGAAAAGCCTTAAAGCTTCCTCTGACCCGGCTGCCAGGACCTTTGCTGGAGAAAATAGAGCTCAGATGTTCAAGAAATCATGCTGTGTGTCTATCCAGCTGTTCCTGCGCTATAACAGCCATTTAATTCACTTCAGTTTTAAGGGTTTTAGGAGTGAAATTGCACAGCAAAAAATGGCATGGGGAGGATTATAGTTCTGACCAGTGAAGTTAACCTGTCATTATTCATACCCAAATAAATCAGACTGTTTTTATATTGGTCACAAAAAGAGATGTATCTATGATGCAGTTACTTTAGTTGTCTTAATGTGATCTGTGTGGATTTTTCTTAGAACTTAGGAAAAAAAAAAGTGACCCTGTTTTGCTTTGTTCAAGATAAATCAATAGCCTTGAAATTTGGAAACAATATATATTCGACCACACAAACTAATAAGGCACCAGTGTTTTAGCAGACATTATAAAACATAAAATTAGATGGAAAATTGCCTTAAGCCCCTGTAAATTAAAATTGCTCTTTTTATAGCAAAAATGAGCCTTATATAGCAACAAACAATTTTGTGATCTTCATTTAACTAGCCAATTTCATATGGCAAAGAGTATTTATTCATCCTGCTCCAGTGACCTAACCAGCAATTTACAACGTGATGCCTTGCATATTTTCACAGCATTGTAAAAAAATGGGGCTCTGTAGATTTATTTGATCCCTGTTGAAAAATTATTTTTTACCTCCTCCTAACCAGTGTAAACTGGAAATTGTTCTTAATGTAATTCTCTTGCTTACCATGCACTCATTAATCAGGAAACTAATTAGAGCCAGTTTGCTTACTCTAATTTGAAAAAGTGAAAGTAACATATGTTGACAGTTAATTTGGATTTTTTTTTGTTAACAAGCACACAAGTTTTTATAATGAAATAATATTTGATACTGATACAGAAGAACATGGCCTAATAAATTGCAACAGGCTGGGAAAATGCAGTATGTTAATCACTATGGGAATAATAACATAGATCATTTAGTGCTCTAGTTTTTCTGTTGACAATTTTCCATTTTAGCTATTTTTATACGGTATTACAGTGACTTGATTTGGAACTTCTCAAACACACGTCAATACAAGTTTTCAGCATTTTGGAAGTTTGTACAGGCCCAGTGCAATTTCTGAGACCAATTTACAAGAAAAATATTATGCATCTAGGCTCCATTTCAAAAACTTCTGTTGTCTTGGCTTTTAAAGAATGTCAGTATGAATAAAAGGGTGCCAGCGGCAGCGTGCAAGGGTCTCAGTTAAAGCTCAGTCTGAAGCCCACCCAGGTCATTTTCAGGCTTTGTCCTGAGCTGCTTTGTCACCAGGGCAAGTGACTGTCAGCAGCAGCAGGAGCACCCCCATCTGAGCCACCTGTGAGCCAGACACTGACCTTGACCCAGCCGGGTGGGAGATTGATTGAAGTACAGATGTCCCAGCATGTGCAATCTTCAGCCTAGTGACAGCAGCATTGGTGACCTCACCCAGAGAAATCAGGCACCCCTCTGGAGGTCTCAAGGAATTATAGACTTTATTCGCAGCTCCCTGCCAATGCCCAGAAAACATAAACCAAGCAGGGGAAAGTGTGCTACAATGGTAGAGCTGGAAGAAGCAGAGACACTTGAGTGCAGCAGCTTCTCAGCTGCTTGAATAACAGTAATTACCTTTTCCCAAAGGACATTGCTTCTATCCTTAGACCATCAGAGCCACACCACTGTGCTGATTATTGGTCCAACTGGGTATCAAAGCACGTTGAACGCAGGTGGGTCCTGTGGTTTGAAGGTCCTCTCCAAGCTGAGCCAGCGTTTGATCTCCTGCCCACAACACACTGGATGAGGTGCATGGGCTCCTCTCTTGTGCCCCACACTCACACTCACGGCTCTGACACGCTACAGGAGTGATGGGAGCCACGGGCCCCGCTGAAGGACAAACGACAGACTGAGCAAAAGCTCTCCACACTGGTATTTTCCAAAGAAAAAAGGAAGTTTTTATGAAGAAAGCCATCTCACCTGCAGCAAGAATAAAACCACAAAATCTTCAAGCACTTGAGACATCCTCACATCAATGTTGGATGGATGATGTGCTCATGGCAGTCTCCTCTGCCTGGCTGTGATGTGATGGGTAAGAGGAAGAAGGTCATGGAGGAGGGATCCTGGAGGCTTCACACTGTGGGCATCAGACCCAGCAGGCAGGTGGGGGGCAGCAAGAGAGGAGGAGGTACAAGAGCCACTTTTGGCCTCACTTGGGTAAGAGATGAAGCTCTTCCCAAGGCAGTAAGGCAATTGGGGTTCCTCCTTAAGCAAAGCAGCTGTGAGTTGATGTTCACACCGTGCACTTCCAGCCCTATCCAGGACACATATATGAACTTAACTAGCTGGGACTTGGGATGGCTGCTTAAAAATGCAGAACTCCATTTCATTGTATGTTAAAAAATGGAGCTGTACCCACCTGATCCAATAGGCCCAGGAAAACACATGAGGCAGAGGTATAAATGTGCTACCAAATTAATAAATTATTCAGCACAGGTATTTTTAAAAGTACGCTTTTCAAAAAAAAATTAAAATGTGGAAAATGGAAACTTGCAGTTAAAATATGCTTAAAAGGAACAAACATTTGAGTTTATCTTTTTTTATCTTTCTTGCAAAACTCAAAGATGTTATCTGGAGGAGGCCTGGAATTGGCAAAGAAATGGGTCAGGAGAAATTATATTTCCTAGAGAAATAGAGGAAAAAAAGAATATTTGAATCCATAATGAAGACTTAATCAGGAAAATGTGGTGATTTTTTTCCTCTTGCAGTATTTCAACAACTTTTATTTTGACAACTAGCCACTAGAGGTCAGTTGTGCTTTTATTTTAGCAAAATTATTTCATTATTTCCATGTTCCATTCTGTTTTATTCTATATTGGTGTCTTTTTTTTTTTTTGTCAAAGTTAAACTCACAAACAAAATAATGACTGGCCATCGTTTTTGTAAATAAGTCCAAGAGTCTACCATGTGAAGGAATAGACAGCAGGAAAATGTTGCAGTCAAACAAGTTACTTTTACAGAGGCACTTTTCAACATTATGGTGGAAAATCTTCACAGCTATATGGCACACTGATGTAACTGTTGATCAACAGGCAGATATCAGCACAGATCCATTCACTTCAAATACATGGCAGGAGTTGAAACTTTAACATGCAACACTGGTTTACTCTCTGCCAAGGATTTAGGTCTCTTTGAAAGTGACCTGGTTCTATGACAAGTCTTCAAATTTCAAATCTTTATATTCCTCCTTTATTTTTGTTATTTGATGTTTTGAATGACCAGGTTTGAACGTTTTAGGGGTTTCAGTTCAAACAAGATAAATAAATCTCCTCACCTGCATTTCAAAGTCCAAGTTATTTCTCAGCTGTTCCACATGAATCCACAAACTGCCCATGCTTCTCTCCCCCTCCACAAAGTCTCCCTTGCATTCAGAGACATGCACGATTCCATTCTTACTGAGTGGGAGATCAAGCCAGTGTTGGGATGCTGGAGTGCTATCTGTGTGGTTCTCTCCATTATTGCTTGTAAAGATTTATCTTTTTAACTGTCCATGATGAAATCTCTTTTGAGTGCGTGCATGGCAGGGAAGCAAGTCAGGAGTTTCTAATGAGCTGGCATGTTTTGCAAAGGATGAAAATACTGCCTCCTTTCTAGCTGGGAAATGTGGATTTTTACTTCAGAGCAGCATCAGGGTGACCACACACTGTACAATGCAGCACTACTGTAGCAGACAACTGAATTTTGACTAAACTCTCTAAAATAAATTTTTACCATGATGTACTTTAATCCTGAGCTCTTTAGTCTTAACCACAGCAAGGCAATGACTCAGCAAGGATTTAATGACTGCCCCCCTGGGAAGGGCAGGCAAGCAAGCCTGATCCTGATTCATTTCCATTGGACATTGCTGTGTAACATCTTGCAGACAAAACTCGGGTGAATTACTTTACTTATGATGGTTTATGTAATTTATTCATTGCTCAGATGCATTACTCTGAATCTGTTCCCTGGCAGTTTTCCCAGCGAATTGGGCATGGCAGTAATTAGGATAACAACACGTGCTCTCCTGCCTTCTTAGGCCAGAGAATTACCTACCACTGCTGCCCTAATCCTCTGCTTCCCTACAATGGATGACAGATCCATGTTTCACAACGCACACATGTAATTTAGAGGCTCCAAAGGATAAGTGTTCAGCAGGACAAATATCTGTAACACGCCAGCAAATGGAGCAATGGCACCATATGCACTTTCCATTTTGAATAATTCAACTGTGGTGAAGGTTTTGACTCTCTCAGCTTGTACTACTCAGTATGTGGGGCCAGAATTGATTAACTTGTTCATCAATGATTTGGATGAAGGGGCAAATGAGTCCTCAGAAAATTCACTGATGACACAAAGCTCAGAGGAGGTTTGGGCTGATTGCCCTGGGTGCTGTGCAGCTCTTCAGAAGGATCTGGGCAGGTTGGAAAAGTAGGCAGATGTGAACCACCTGAAATCCAACAAGGCAATTGCAGGGTCCTGCACCTGGGGAAGAATAACCCGAGGCACCAGCTGGGGGTAACCTGATGGAGAGCATCCCTGCCAAGAAGGACCTGGGGAACCTGGACAGCAAGCTGCACCAGTGTTTTGAGTAAAATATTCAATCTAAGAATGGCAATTAACAGCACGATTGATAATTTTTTTTTGGTCTCAAAATCCTGAAGTGAGAACATAAAAGTCCTGGGAAAGCAGAAGAAAGAAAATGAATCATTCAGTTTTCTGCCTCCTCTGTGCTCCTATGTGCAATGATGCATCCAAAGGCAAGACACTAAATCAGATCCAAGCTGTTTTAATGCTTTTATGAAATTGTTTTGTGACAAAAATTCAGGCCCAAGATTGGTGGTGTTTCAAGTGTGTGTGTTTTCCACATCCCTGGGATTCATACTGAGTCTTAAGAAGAAATGGGGCTCTGTTCACTCCAGATACACTGTAAGTACTGTGGTAAAGTCATATGGCATGGAGTGTATTATTGTGGTGTGTCAGCAGCAGCTTCACCTGATAAAAGCTCAGGGACTAGATAGTCTCTAGTTAAGGAATGTCTGATCAAAGGGATCCTGTCACAATCACACAGTGCCACTGCAGCAGGGGTTGGAAAAGTGGGAGTTGGAGGAAGAAGTAAAATATAGGTGGTCTTTTACCGGACAAGTTTGGTAGGACCTACAGTATCATCCATTAGAGCAAATGTGTTTTTATCAGCTCCTGTCTGAGCTTTTCTGGCAATTTTTTTCAAACTTCAAGGAGCTGAGCTTTCCCAGCCAGGGCTGCTTTCCACTCATACTGTCCCCTTCAGTCTTAGCTTTGCTCAGGCCTGCTTTCCCATTTCCTTTACATCCTTTGGCTAGGATGTAAGTTGAAAGGGTTGTCATTTGTTTGCCTCCAGAACAATCATTCTGCTGCTCATTATCTCAACAGATATTCATCCCAGACCTCAAATGTTTTTCTTCTGCTTAATCATATCTTGTGGCAGACCCAGTATTTCAAAGCAGCTCATCTTCAGATGCACATTTTCAGCAGGCAGATTAAGACATACCAGATTTCCAAACTATTTTCCTACCCAAGCATTGAAGCATGCAAAAGAAAGCAGCTTCATAAATTTCCCATTGAAGCTACCCAAGGCAGCTTGGGCTACTCTCAGTTCACATCTCCCCTCTTCTTTTGTCATTCATTAAACTTTTTGTTTCATTTTGTTTTGAAGAGATGGTGGTGGGTGCACTACAAATACCTGGCACCTAGAAAGTGGAGTGAGTTTTGTGGAGAAGTTCAGAGGAACTGAGACTATTGAGAGAAAATAGTTGATCAAACAGGATTAAGCTCCACAAATTCAATTGTTTCATGAAACTATTTCTAAGCCATAATTACATCCTCATCATTTACTACTACAGAGCAGGAGAAAGAAGAGCTTGTACAGAGTGATGGCTCATGCAGTATATTTAATACCAAAGAAAAAAGCAGAAGTCTGAACTGAGAGGCTGTGGGATAATGTCTCACTGGTGATTAGTGGCTGTTACAGTAATACAGATCAGGAGCCTGAACCCATGTTTGAGAAATAACAGTGATCCAAATTTATGGAAGTCCTCATCTTTAAGACCTGACTACTAACTTCGTTCAATTAATGTCTGGTGCTTTTCAGATTATGTGTGTGCAATGACTTGTCCACAGGCAGCATGATTGTGATTGCTCTTGTCAGTGCAATAAAGTTGGGAATCTCAAACTTATCACTTCCTGATTATTAGCCATTGTTTTCTCCCTCTCTGAACTAGAGCCCAGAGGGGTTGTTCAGACACTGTTGCTGCTGGCAATGGTTAGGCTCTGCAGTCACAGAGCAGAAACCATCTCCTCTGACACTAATTTTTTCTACTCTTAGGGGGACTGTGGACTGGCACAGGTTGCCTAGAGTTGTTGTGGAATTCCTATCCTATTCAAAAGCCAGGACCTGGTCCTTGACAATTGATTTTAGGTGGCCCTGCTTGACCAGAGAGCTTGAATGTGGTGATTTCCAGAGGTTCCTTCTAACCTCAGCCACTCTTTTATTCTTATCCTCCAACACAGGTGCTCCTTCAGGGAGCAATAACTAAGGAAGAGAGGTCTATAGTTTCTCTTTTACTTCTCTTCCTAAGGAAGGTAACTTATATTTTCAAATAACCCTTTTGTTTCACCTTTCATGATCATTTGGGGTTAGACTCACCCATTGGTCCAAAAGAAAAGAATTCCTTCACCATCAGTGAAATGTAGAGTATATGAAGTACACTTTAGAATAAGTCTATTTCACAAAATACGTTCTTTTCATGTGTGCTGACTATTTAAGGGGAATGCATATTTATAGGGTCACAGATCCTCTTGTCATAGCAGAGATGTTCAGAGTATAAAAGCAGTGGCACCTGGGATGAGGTCTGCTGGTCCTTCCTTCCCTCGACCGTCTGCAGTTGTACCACTAGATAGCAGTGTGCAGCAGTGAATGCTGGCTCCAAAGGAGCCTTGAAGCACTGGCTAACCAAACACAGCTCTTGCTCCCAAACTGAGAGCAGACATGGGAAAAATGGCAGGAGAAAGCAATGAAAAGAATTCTCTATTATTTTTAAACCTCAGATGCTTCTCTCCTGTCTCATTCATAAATGTTCCCTGCGCTTGCTGGAAAACAAAGTGCTCTCAAAATCAGTCCCAAGATAAAGGTAAAACAAAGCGTCTTTTGTCCTTTGCTTTTTCTTTTGGTGTAGAAAGGCTGCTCAGGTACGTCAGCACTTGCCCCAAAGGATGCATGAGAGTTAACTCTGGATGCTGAATCCTACAATAATTTAGTGAAAGAAGGTGTTGATGCTGGAGATGGCAGAAGCTTCAAAGGCTGCTGGTGGTGATGCTGGCCCTGCAGGCTGTGGCCATTGCCAACATTGCTGCTATGTCCTGACATCTGCTGTGGCCCTGCTTCACTGTTTCCTCTATAATAATCCCTTAAATCTTGGTCCCCAGTGGAGAGAATGGAGCTGGGTTTTTTTAGATAAATACAGTGACTTGCATCAGATGTGCATCTATCTTAATTTACATGTGACTAATTCATTTCACCTTGGCTAGGGACCAGGTTAGATTGATTGGTGAAATTTATTTGTGTAGTGAAAATTGAGCGAGGATTTGAATTCAAAATGAAGTCAGTCTGGCAAAAGCTGCCAGACAGGGCAGCAACTAGTAAGCAGCAGGACTGGTGAGTTGAAAAGCATGTCTTAAATCTAAGGAGGGAGAGAAAGTATGGTGCATGTAAGCTGATCATGTCTCTTTTTACAGAGGAAAAAAATTCAGTGTAAAGCTTGGAGGAAATAATTCAGAACTGTACATGTGTTTTAAGTCCTCTTCCTGAGGGTAACCTTGTACAATACCTGGTATTTACTGCCTTGCTGTAATCTTAAAACCAAAAAATGTGGTCAACATATTTTCTCTTAAATTCTTTCTTTTCAGAAATTTTGTATTCCTGAAGAGCACCTCTGTAAGGTGCCAGAGTGGGTAACCCTGCTCGCCCACAGCACACGAGGGCACTGCTGGAGATTTCCCCTTGCCACAGTGATGAGAACATCCATCCTGCTGAGGCCGGGTGGATTCTGTAGTCCTTTGCTAACAAATGCATGACTCCTTTCTTTTTCATAAGGTTTTAGATCATGGTTGTGATGCTGAATTGATTTTTGCCTTTTTCCTTTATATATTCTTTATATTCTTCATATATATATTTGTAGCTCTGTAGCTCATTATTGCATAACTGACAAGAGATTTGTAGCTGGCATTTCACCTACTCTATTGGACAGAAAGACAAAATACATTCCCTAGAGGCTCCAAGCCCCTGGGTTAAGTTTTCTGGAAATGAAGGTTAAAACCAGCTTCTTGAGACACTTCTTCATAAACGAAGTTTAGTTACTATCTAAAGGGGGAGTTTCAGAAAAGGGTCAAACCAGGGGGGATTACCCCCCTATGGGTATTAATCACCCATGCCTCTGATTGGTGATCCTTGTCAGTTATGCTAATTTGCTAAACATATAAAATGGTGCCCGCTTTATGTCATGAGCACTTGTCACTTTATGTGATGTGCATCTTCATTGCTTTTTCAGCTGTTTTCCAGCATGTTGTGCACCATAAGGATCCTTATAAAGGATTTTGTGTTTTGTCTCCCAGCTGTGTCTGGTTCATGATTTTTAAGACCAGGGAAAAAGGCATCTGTTATAGAAAACATTTCCCTCTTTTATCTCCTCTCTGAGTGAAAAAGCTTTGGTGGAAAAGATGTGGGTTTTTAGTATTTCTAACATGTTTTACAGAATCTGTAGATCTCACTTGGATTATGCTGTTAATTTCTCTAAGTATCTGGAAATTTGCTAGTGAGTTTCATAACTTTGTCAATGGAGATTTTGTAGACTTTTGGAGGAGGGGACCATCAGGTTGCCCTGAGCTGGACTTGGACCCACATCACAGAGTTCACACTCTTTATCTCTGTATGAACAGCTAGATGCTGTTCCAAAAGATGACAATCAATGTCCTGGCCCTGACAAGATTTTGGCAGTCATCATGGAAGAGTCTTCCTTGTTGCTTGCTGCTTGCAGGACGAGGCAGGACAATGAAGCTGCTCCCCAGAAGGCACACTAAGGGTGAGGGCTTCCAGCAGGTGTTGCTCAGGAGTGGACAATGTAAAATCCTTCTTGACCAAGGGACACCAAAATTTGTGCCTTGCACAAGAATGCCTCTTTCTATTCCAGGGAAGGGTGGTAAGAGCTGGAGGGTGAGGATGTAACTCTCCATAGATAGGCTAGGTTTTCTCTCTTTTTTGTGACAGATAGAATCCTTCCCACAGTGGGGAAGTCCTGATTAATCCTTCTTTTTTTGCATAGTTCTGACCTTACCATCACAGGGAAGCAGGTGGAGTTTCCAGTTCCTAAAGATATCATCTCACATTATCTGCTAACTAAAGGAGATATTTTGGCACTGCTTAGCCTTTATATTTTTACTGGGTACTAAGATCTGGGATCTTGAGCCCATGTCTGTATTGCTTATGGTTTAATCTCTGTATGAGTTGCTGTATTACCATGTTTTCAGTCTGGTCATAGTAATTTGATCTATTTCTAGCTAAGCAAGAATGAAGATGGGTTATCTTCCCATATTTTAAGAAGCTGAATTAAGGGGAAAAATATTTAGGAACACATCAAATTCCCACAGTGCCCTCAGATCTGTGGCTGTTGAACATCCTGGTCTTTGGCTCATTGGAGATCCTGGCTAGCATGAGGAAAGGGTAGCAGTTGATGACAGGCAAAGCAGAAGTCAGATGAGGTTTCACGTTATGACCCTGCTGGATTTTTTTAAAAAAACAAGGATTTAATCTCTGTGCAGCCAGGAAAATTGAACCCTTATGGAAAAAAGTTCTTGTACTCACACAGAAAACAATCAGGCTGCCTTTCTGTTTTCTGCATTTAAGTATGACTTGTAAGACAGACAACATCTCACTGGTGGGACTGCTGTGGAATTAAGTGGTTGCTTGTTTCTGAAAAAGGCAGGAGAGGGATTGCAGGTCTGGATGAAGCGGCTTTGAGAAGACATATTTTTCATAGCTATTTCTGTGAGATGGATTGCTCTCCCATCCCACAGAGAAAGGACACCTGGGTGCTGCAGGATGCACTAACTGCACTGACTGAGTCATGTTGAAAACTGGGGATAGAGGCAGAGTCTCACTCAGTTGTTACTTGTGGTTACCCTCCTGGGCCTGGGAGAGGAATTAATGACAGACCTTCTGTTTAGCATGTTCTTAGTAAGAGCAGCTTATTTATTTCACTTTAAGTTCCTTTAGCCTTATGTAGTTTATGCCTGTCAGTTACTGTCAATTTGGGATAAATCTGAAGTGCTGTTCCAAAGGTCATTTAATACCAAAGACATAAGATATACTTGTGTTTGGACAGCATGGAACAACTTCATGAATTCAGGTCGACTCTTCTCAGGAGCATCTGTCTTCTTAGATTGCTGCTGCCCCAATGCATCAAGGAAGAGGAATTTCCTTAATAACTGAAGCAAAACTGTGTCACTGCTTTGTGGAGAATACTCTCTGCTCCCAGCCCCATTATGGGCCCCTGACAGCTCTGGGGACAGGGAAGTGTGTAGTTACATGACACAGAAGCACCAGAAAAATCCTGCAGTTTTAAATTTATATCTTTCATCTTTTTCCTCCTTCTCATTCCTGAATCACCCGTGTGGATGACAAAGGATTTGCTGTAGTACTGATCCTAGAGCTTGGCAGAAGTACAAGGCGTTAATGATCTCTGCTGCCTCTGGACAGGGCCAGGTTATCCAGCCCCTCCAGCCATGTCCTGGGGGTGCAGGCAGTCCCCTCAACACTGCCCAGCATGGGAAGAAGGAGGGAATTCCCTGCTTCCATAACTTTTCAGTCATGGAGTTCACTTCTATTGTGCTTGTATAGACAGTTGTGATGTCTAAACTGAGCTTTGAATATTTGAACCAAAGTGAAGAGTGAAGGCCCCTTGGGCCAGACCTTTTCTTCTATAGGCAAAGGAATGGACTTTGTCTCCAGCTGCCTTCATAAGCCTTGACATCTGGCACATAAGATAAGACCTGATTCCTAAGATGGGAACAGTTTGTATTATCAAATACAATGCCATTAATGCAAAAAGAAATAAATTGTAGACACTGGCCCTAAGACAACAAAAGGCATTTTGCATCTAAGCATCTGCCACACTAAAATCAACAGACATGGAAGTGTCAAAGGGAGAAATACCAGCCTGTTTGAGCATTAAGCGATTGTTTCTGTGTCTCAAATATCTGGAGGTCTCCTCTATTTACAGCATTGTGGATGGCAGTTCCTCTAAAGTGCAGGTTGAGAATTACCACCAAATATAAGAGACTAGATCAGATGGACTAAAAGTTAAACCAGTGTTTTAAATGTTTTGGTTGAGGTTTCCTAGGGTTGCTAATAAACAGTAGCTGTAACAGTGACTCTGTTACTTAAGAATTGTTCACTGGTGTTTAATTTGGGCCTCAAATATGTATCTGCTTTTCTACTGACACATTATCCTCAAACAAATTTGTAAATTTTGTTTGATGAGGTGAATTCCACTTTTCATTACTGGCAGTCTGCATGTAGTACACATGGTAGCAAAGCCAATATGCTGGCTGAACTACTATTTTAAGTAGTTCTATGGTTTTTTTTTCCTTGCTTGGCTTGATGAATGAGCTATTGAGGAGAAAAGAAGTGAAAAACATGGGCAGACAAAACGGAAATTTGTTTGTTTATTAGCTTTCTGTAGTGAGTTCATCACAGTTCAAGTGGTATGGAAGGGAGGACATCCTTGGGGGAGAATATAGTCATAGCAATCAGGAATTTAGGTGCAATTCATGCAGATATGATCCCATCCGCATCTTCTGCCTCAGGGGTTGGACAACTGCAAAAGTATCTAAATTCATGCCTTCCAGGCCTCGTTAATTTAGCTACCCTCTGGAAATTCTCTTCCATGGAAAAAACCACTCTCAAAACAAAACCAAACCCTGCTATGGGATGAGAAGGCTAAGACTAAGAATTCTTCCTAAACAGGAGGTGTCAAAAATCTATAATGTGGAGCAGTTAATGACTCAGTGACTTAAATTACAGATTCTATTTTCTAGGCATTGGGCCCAATTCAAAGAAGAAGAAATGACATTCTGAATGCAGAATTACTTCAAAATTTCTTACAAAAATATTGGTTGATTTGTTTCTTAAGGGAGTTTCCAGTTATTATCTAATGCTTTTGAAGTCTTTGGCTCAAGAAGTTCTGAAAAGCTGAACTGTGTTTGTTGCATGTACCAGAGAGAATAACCTCTACCTTTTGGAAAATGCTTTCTGTTCCTGTAGAGGCAGGAAGATGATGAGTGGTCTGCTGCTTATCCCTTGATCTCATGGATTTCTCTGCACAACTCTGGTGGGGTCTGTCTTTAGGTCTTGTTTTACTCAGGGGTGCTGGACCCTCATGATCCATCTGGGCAGGATGGAGGCATGACAAGGGCTTGTCTGTCAGAATGACCTGCTGAGTGGGTGTAGTTTGGACACATAAAGCTGAGACATGAAAGTGCTTGAAGAGCGGGAGATGTGCTGTAAAAGGAAGGTACGCTATGGGTATGTGTGCACCAGCTTTGGCAAACAGCCCAAGGGTGCTCTGCCAGAGTGGGCACAGTTGCCCTGGCTGAACATACTCATCTGCATTTGCTCAGCCTCAGTCAAGTCCCAATCTATTTTACCTTTCACTGACTCTTGCTGCTGCCTCCTGAGCGCAGGTCCGCATTTCCTGGGTTGAGGCAGCTTGTTGCAGGGGCAACATCATGATTCCCCAGCAGCTCATTGTAGCAGGCCCAGGGTCTGCAAGGCCTCCCTGGTGTTCAGCAGCCGAAGATAGGAAATGCAGAGTCATGATGACTGGACCGTAGAAGCCCCTCTCTTCCGCCTTCAGACCCTCCTTTATGTCTCTGTAAGACTATAGGTCAGTTTCCTTTGACCCTTACTATTAGACAATTTCTAAAACCCCTGTACCCTATATAAAGGGCTACTTTTGCCCAGTTTGTTAGAAGAGCTGTCCCTGAGACCTTTGCAGAAGATCAATAAGGACATCGCTGTGGAACCTCACATAGCCTTCTCCTCCCACCCTGCGTCTGCCTGCGGCACCTAGCAAGCTAAAGAGCTGGAATCACAAAATGAGCTGATAATCCCTGAGAGCTGATATCACTGAAGCTTGCTGAGGTAGCCTGAGGCTGGGAGCTGCTTGGGAACTCGGACCGGCCGTGCCGAACAGGACTGCGCTATCCGGCTTCCTTGCAGCCCTGCTGGGGACACCCCGTAACTCAGCAGAGGCTGCATTAGCTCACCCCAGTCTAAGTTGGACTCTTCTTCCCATCCAGAGCTCTGTGATTCTGCCTCCTACCCTGCCACTAGGACACAGGCAATTGTGGGGTGAGGCAGTGCAGTAAAGGAGTTGTCTGAAAATCAACGTCCTTTGTAAAGAATGGGGTGCGTGGGTGGGTGGGTGTGTCCAAGAGGAAAGCAGGAGTGTAGCAGTCCCACCAGACCTGCTGAGATTGTTTTGAAACCTCTAATTTGTCTGAAATTGATGGAGAACACATCTGGAGGGTATTTCTGCCTGCTCTGGCGTGGATGCAGGTGGAGTTGTGTATACCAGCCTCTGACACCTAACCCTGGGGGTGAAGAAAGTAAGGATCATGTGTGTAGGACAGATATGTAAGATGGAATAGATGACTTACCTTAGGGATTGCTTTTTCAATGCTTAACTTACTGCATCAGTCTCTAAAGCATATGACTGGGAGGGGAAAATTACCTAGGGAGCATGGCAGCTATCTGCTAGTCAGGAGGGTAGCCCCTGAATGAATAAAATATGCTTCAGCTTCTTGTTAAACACTGACCAGATGGTTCTAAGTGCTGGCCTATAAATCCTTTTCCAAAACAAAATCCACTGCAAGTGGAAATATGTGTTTGTGAAAGGGGAAAATTTACAAGTCTGGTGCTCAGCTTCTGAATGGATGGGAAACATAGGAGGCAAGGGATTAACACGTGGCTGTGTCAGCACCCACAGTGCTGCTGTCAATGAACCATGGGTGAAATGATGTGCTCCATCAGGTACCAGCAAGTAACCAACCACTAGTCATATTCACCTCATATTCACTTAGATTTTAATTGCCCAGCATCTGTGCTGTCACCTTATTCCCCACAGCCTGACAAGAAGTTAAATTAGTACACATCGTAAAATGAGGCAAGGCATCATGTCTGAACTTAATACAGCATTCTTGCTTTAAGGGCTCAGAGTGGACTCACATTCCTGTGGGGAATGTCCATAAAGGCTTCTGGAAAGCTTTTCTCAGCTGTGAGGCTGTGAATCAGTCTGTGTTTCCTCTGAGTAAGGAAGCAGCTTCTCTTAGATGGTTACCTTGCACCTCTGCAGAGGATTTTAAGAGTGTGATTTGCCACGCTTCACAAAGTGGGGCAGTGTGGACTTGAACAGTACTTTCCTCTACCCCATCTAGGAAATCCTCATTCCTGAATTGCTTATCAAACAGATCAGATACCTCAGCTTTCCAAAACTGAAAAGCCAGCTGCCCACGTGAGCATCAAGGAGATATTAAATCCTGCCACGGAGCTGAGAGTCTTGCACCTGAAATGATGTATCCATCCTTTGTGACTGCATTTAATCTCCTTTTGTTCCCCACAGAAGGAAGAATAAAGAAATTTTCATCTGCTAAAGCTTTAACAAGCAGATATATTGAGAAAAGAGGACAATATTAGAGTCACCATATCAACACTCCCGTTGCCCACCCTAATATTCTTGCTAGGGCAAAACAGCCAAGGGAGGGAAAGCAAACAGCAGAAAGCCACAAATCGGGGCTTCACTTGTGTCTGGCTGCCTGTGCTGCCACAAGATAGAACGAGTCTCTGGGTTTGAAGTAAAATGAAAGGCTGGGGCTTTTTATTTTAGAATACCAAGTTTTCAATGGTGTATGCTACTGGTTGAAGATCTGAAATCTTAATTCCAAGGGAGCAGGGATAAGTGACCTCTTTTCCTTCACTAAGGCCTAAATATCACCCAAACATTCACAAATATTGGAGAACTGCATTATTGTGAAGACACTGCTCTCTTTCCATACATTTCAAATAGAACAGCTGAGGGGTTTTCCTTGATGCTAAAGGTCTGCATAGCACTTGATTTCCCTTGAATCCTGCCACTGAAATCAGCCAGGTAGAAACTTTCTAACACAGTTTTGAGTATTCAAAAGTAGGAATTGTTTATTGCAGCATTCTAGTCACTCAGAACATCCTTCCTCTAATTGAGCTCCCCAAGCATCAGGTAAACAGAGTTTTGATCATACACACTGATTACATGTTAATTGTCCATGCCCACTTGATGTTTATGTATTATTTTATTTTACACAGTTGTACCCCTTATTGGAAGTCCTTATTTCATTCTTTGGGGTGTGTCTTCAAAGTCTGCTGTTCTTTTTAGGTGTCTATTCCTTGACCTCAACCTTTGAGTAAGCACAATATGGTTGTTTTGCATAACTTCTGCTTTGTCAGCCTGGCAGAGCTGAGTTGGCATCCTGCTTGCATTTTGCATGACTCCTCTTTGCCTAAGTTACATCCTTTATCTACTGCTCCAAGGCTGTGCTGTTCCTCTCTGCTGTCCTTATCAAAGTAAAGTGCTGTTCTGTTCCACTGTCCTTATCATCCTGCTCCAAACAAAGAAGTTCAAGGAAAGCTCAAGTCCTTGCAATTTCAAAGAACTTTCTTCATCGATTGAAAAGTTGAGCTGTAAGAGGTGTGGGACAAGTACTGAGAACAGAGAACTCTGAGCATCTTCAAAGATCAATTCAATAAGATGTATTCACCAAATCGAAAAAATAAACACTCTTAAGACTGAGAATGGAGTAGAATTTGCCTTTTATTTTTTTTCATAATCTGAAGCCATTTTATGAATTGTATAATGCAGAAAGAACTGGGTGTTCTTTGCAAGAGCTGGCTTAAACCTCAAAACCAGACTGGCTTGTGAATACAGCTAAAACAACTATTTCAGGTTTAATGGGATTCATCACATGTTTCCATATTTCTTTCTGGCCTGAATCCATTTTGAGAAAATGCAGTCTGAACCTAGTGATAACAGATGGAAATAAATCTATTTTAATTAAAAATAGAATCACAATCCCCTAAAGCAAGATAATAAGCTATTCTCTTGCACTGAAAATAAGCTGACCAGATTTCTGAATGACAAATCTAGGGTATTGTGAAGCAGGTGCTATGATGTCTTATCAGAAATTGGAGGAAAAATGTTACACTGACAAGAGAAAAATAACTTTTATGGTTTTACATACAAGTAAGTACTAACTGAATACAGCATGGCTGCATGGTAAATAATTACATGTTTCTCTGATTGTAAAATCTAAGGGGAAAAATAAGAAATTCCAGTTTCCACAGAAGTCTATCTCAACAGCAATAGGAGCATAGCTTATTGAGACATCTACCATTATTAATGTGCTTGATATAATATGCCAAATAAATATCACCGTGAAAGCCACCCATGGTGTTATGTAATTTGGTGTGGTGCGAGTGTTGACAATGTATCCCAAGATAGAACCTCTCCACTCTTAAAACTCCATTAACCAGGAAGGGATGTGGCCATTGCCAAGGGTGACTGTATCCAGATCTGATTTATTCATATCATGTTTTGTAAATTATCCAACCTGTAGCTCAAATGTGTTTGTGTCTGCACAGGATAGTTCTGTGGGGAATACTCTTTTCAGAAAACTGTGGTGTGTGCTGATTTTGGCTAGGATAGAATTAATTTTCTTCACAGCAGCTAGTGTGTGGCTGTGTTTGGGATTTGTGATGGAAAGAGAGTTGGTAACACAGGGGTGTTGTAGCTCCTGCTGGGCAGTGCTTACACAGAGCCAAGGCCTTTCCTGCCCACCAGTGAGGAGGCTGGGGGTGCACAGGGGGCTGGGAGGGGACACAGCCAGGACAGCTGACCCCAACTGACTACATGCATATTCCACACCATATGGTCAGCAACAAACGGGGGCATGAAGTGAAAAGAGGGATGTTTGGGGTGAGGAATTTTGTCTTCCTAAGTCATTGTTACGTGTGATGGAGCCCTGCTTTCCTGGGCATGGCTGAACACCAGCCTGCCCTTGGGATCAGAGAATGAGCTCATTGTTTTGCTTTGCTTGCATGCAAAACTTTTGCTTTCCTATTAAACTGCTTTTATCTCAACCCACCAGTTTAGTAACTTTTACTTTGGTGGTTCTCTCCTCCATCCCAGTGGCGGGAAGTGAGCGAGTGGCTGTGTGGGGCTTTCTTGCAGGTTGGGGTTAAATCCTGACAATATATATGAAAAATGACAGGGAAATCTTGCCAACTCACATGTTGAATAGGCATGTAGGTGTAGGGAGAGCTGTTCAACATCCTTCCTGCCTACCTACTGCTGGTGTTGCCCCAACAGAACAAAGCCACCACGTAGTTTTACTCTTTCCACCCTCAAAATCTGCCAACTTGCATTGCAGCCAGAGCTGCTCCTTGGCTGCCTTCAGCAGCTGGTGGAAGTGGGAGTGCAGCTGTGTCAATGTGGTTTGTGTTTGTTCTGGATCCAGTGGGCATTTGCACATGTACAGAAGTGTGGTTGGTGGGAAATCCCACCAAAATCAATTGGATGCATATGATTAAAATCCATCACAAGCACAAATTCTCTTCCTGGGGACTGACACCAGCTGATAAATGAAATGCATCAGTTCCATTACTACTAAATATCAGCATACAGAAGTTGTCCTTCTGTCTTTCTTGGAGAGCTGGATAATGCCTCTATATTTGTTATCATGGTTACTTGAACATGGTTTCTCTTGCAGCAGCCTGCATGGGTTGTGCTCTGCAGGGTGATGGTGCAAAGAGGAGAAGCTCAGGGGGTGGGATGGGGAGCTTGGACAGGATGCTCTTCTCTCCATCCTTGGAAGGAGAGATAAAATAGCTTCAGGCCCTACAAGACCTGAGTGACAGCTGAGCATCCCAAACACCTACAAACATGTGTGTCCTGCCTCTACTCTCTGCAGGGGTAGTGGGAAATTCTGGTTTTCTCTACCAATAACAATTCCTTTGGCAGAAAAGGGATGACTAGAAAGTCAGGGAACAGATGGAGGATTTCTCCCCACCATCCCTGATGGCTGTGAACTAGCAGGAATTTGTGGCTGGATCTAAAATTATCTCCAAGCAAGCCTGGAAGGGAAAAACTGTTGAGAGTTGCATTTTTTTATATGAATGGGTTTTTAAAAGATTTCATTCATAAAACATGAAGCAAAAGACAATGCTTTATGGTACCATGGAACTGGAGTCATCACGTTCTAAGTGATTAAAGAATAGAAATTTTTGCATCTCTTACTATAAAGCATGTGGTTTTGCCTACATCCATGTGAGGTGCTTGAGGTTAGGAAGAAGTATTTTAAGAGTTTTCACAGCAACAAAGCTGGGGAGCAAAGCCGATATAGTGTGTGAAGAGGTATGGAGGGGGAATGGGGTGGCATTCAGAGGCAGGAGGACACTTTTGCCCAGTTTAAGCAGGACTGAATCTTCGAAGGCTATTCAAGATGTGACTGGTGTCCATAAGAGTTTCTCCACAGATCTTGCTGGCCTGAGTCAGTGTCAGGCACAGGAGGAGGGCAATGCTGATCCATATGAGCTCATAAATGCCAGTAAGAGCATCTTCTGCTTTCTCCAAAAACCAGGCAGAGAAGATTTGCAGACTCATTCCATGAAAGCCTGTCAGTTTTCTGAGTTTAAACCTGTCTTGTTGGACAGATCATTGTCAGAATTGGTTTCCATCTCTCCTAATTTTTATTTTTAGAAAAGCCTTCCGTCTTCTCAATCTCAAGTTTTATCTCTATCATCCGTTGCTTAGCACAAGGGTATTTCTAACACAACCTGCTCTTCTTTGCTTTGTCCAGAATTCGTCACTCTGAGCTATCCATAAATTACAGCTATTTTCCATTTTCTGTCAGATCAGTGTATGTCAAAAAGTTTCACAAATGCAGCAAGTGAAGTCCTTAATGAGTGTCTGATTTCACAAGATCAGTAATTGGAATGGGATAGTTTCAAGTCCCACTTTTGCATAAGAAAAAAAGGAAGCTTTAAGTGGCAGAACTACAGTAATTCAATAACTGCTCTCTTTCCTAGAGTAGTATTCTCTGTCTTGTCACTAGTGTTCTGCCTCCAAAGCAGAATTAATCTCATCTTTATGTCAAGCCAAAACCAATTAGTGGGGGCAAGAGTAATAGTTTAACAGAGGGCTTGTGTGGTTCACAGGATTCTGTGAACTGTTCTCACTTCAGTTGTTGCAATTTAAATTTTGTAAAGTTTATCCTTAATAATTAGGTTTGACAGAACTTCAAGTTACTTAGTGTTACATGGATCAATTTGCTGGATTATAGGTCACAGATTTTTCTCTTTTCTTTTCTTTTCTTTTCTTTTCTTTTCTTTTCTTTTCTTTTCTTTTCTTTTCTTTTCTTTTCTTTTCTTTTCTTTTCTTTTCTTTTCTTTTCTTTTTTCTTTTCTTTACTTTTTTTCTTTTCTTTTCTTTTTTTTTTCGTTGGGGTTTGCATGCTTTGTTTTGTTGCATTTTACTTTGGTTTTGTTTTGCTTTGTTTTAATGGAGCTTTTAATTCTCTCCATCTAAGCCATGACATAGCCAGGAACACTTAGACTTTGACCTGATCTTACCGTGAAATTCTGAACATTGAATACCAGACTCAAAACAAACAGGAACACTCCAGGTTTTGGGGGTGCAAACATGATGACCAAAAAATGACAGCTCTGAAATGAACTAAACAAGGTGGGGTTGCTCCCCAGCAATGAGTTTTCACTGTTTGGCCTGTGCAGGTCTTGCCTCCTGTGACGCTGAATAAAGCACATTTGTTCTCTGTTTTCTCTGCTGTGATAAAGCTTTATTTTCCTCTGTGGTGTCTATCACAGAAAAAAAACCTCTATGAGATCCTGGCTCATTGAGGTGATTGGATGTTGTGTTTATGGTTAAAGTAACAAACAGTAGGCTTTGGAGGAGAAAAAAATTTAAAAATGTACCTATATGTAAGTATGTGCATGTGTTCCTTACAAAAGTTGGGCATTTATCAACATCAATTAACTGAAACAAGTTTCTAGAGTGGGGGAAAGTTCAAGAGGGAGCAAAAGCTGTTACCTTTGTTCTGTAACAGCATTGAATTACCCTGTTCTTCTGGATGTGACCACACAAAGCTACAATTTCTACTTTTCAGAAATCAAAGCTGTCTCATGAATCTCTAAAATTGAAGTAATGCCGCTGGCTGGGATACGGGGTGTACCCAGGAGCTGCATCAAAGCCGGATAGCATAGCTCTGAGGGGGGCTAATCAGCCCAAGCTCTGGCGGTGCCCCTAGCCTATGCCTTAGCAAGCCTTTAGTGATTTCAGCTCAGTGATTATCAGCTCATGAGTGATTTCAGCTCTTTGGGCTTGCTAGGCTTGGCTGGGGCACGCAGCAGGCACTCGGAAGACCAGGAAAGAGAGGAGAGCGCCGTGTGAGGTTCCAAGACGATGTCTTTATTGGTCTTCTTCGTAGCTCTTTTGCGGGGTGTCTCGAAGGGTCTCAGGGACAGCGGCTCCCCCGAGCCGGGCAGAAACAGGGGTTTATATAGGGTTAGGGAGGATTGAGAATTGTCCAATGGTAAGGGTTAAAGGAAAGTGACCTATAGCTTTACAGAGAGATAAGCAAGGGTCCGAGAGCGGGAGAGAGGGGCTCCTTTTGTCCAGTCATCCTGACTCAGCATTCTGTCTCTGAACGCCAAGGCAGGTTCGCAGGGCCTGTGCCTGCTACAACTCCACTTTCTGTATTTAGAAAAAAGGCACTCCCTATAGCTCTTTTGAAACAATGAACAAGACATGAGAACATGGCTAATACAATGACAATCACAAGCAAAATCCACAACATTCCCTTAACCAAAGATGCAACCCATCCTGTTAATCCCCATTGACTGAACACATGATTAACCCAGTCCGGGTTGTTTTCTACTTTCAAGTCCTTCACAAGGTCCCTCAGTTTCTGGATGTTCGCATGGATGGATTCCGAGCGTGAAGAGAGGTTGAAGCAGCACATCCCTTCGAAGTCCTCGCAGCCGTGTCCGTGGGCCAGCAGCAGGAAGTCAATTGCTGCTCGGTTTTGGAGCGATGCATGTCTTATGGTTTCTTCTTCCTTTAAGAGATCGCTCAGGGCTGCAGATGTAGCATTAGCCTGCTTACTGAGCCAACACCCGAGGTGATTTATTTCACCTAGGGCCTTGGCTGCAGCTACCCATGGTAGGAATAGGGAGACAGCAATCTTTTTTGGTTTGTTCCAATCATATAATCTGGGATCGCAATTTTCATCAAATTCTGTGTAGGACCTTTTGCGGCGTTTTAATTCACTTTCTTTTTTCCAATTGTGTAACAAGGTGATATTTGGAGTCAGGGTAGAAAGTCTCCCAAGGGTACAGGGACCTCCCTGGAGTCGAGAGGGAATCCCGGCCCACACTCTGTCACCACAGATGAGAAACGTTCCCTTGGGTAATACTTTGGGATTGAGAGAGGACACAGAGATCACACGAGCAGTGTAATTACACCAATCAGGAGGGTTATAGGCTTTGTTAATGGGTGATATGTTTTTTCGATATGTGTTTTTGGTCTGGTCAATTTCTGGCCAATTATTTTTTGGGCGCCTGAAGTAGAATTTGATGCAGTATGTTGCCTTGGAGGACCCCAGCAGGTCCAATTCTTGGGGTTCCTCTAGAGCATTGGGCAACATTTTTGTCCACTCATCCCAAGTATCTACCAGGTTGGGTCTCTTACCTGTGGTGCGGAGGAGCTCTGTGTTATAGATGGGCCAATCATCGGCTGCGAAAGGAATTCCTACTAGACATGTGGAAAGTGGGTTATCAACACTTCCCATGGATAGACACATGTTATCCTGTTTTAATGTTTTTGCTAAGGTTACCCAAACATTATGGCTAGGCTGTGGGCCAATCCAACCGATGGCATACGGTACGGTGAGGAGCATCCAGGCAGCAGTAAGGACAGCACCAACGGAGATATTTTTCATCTTTGGACAGGAATGGGGCTTCTGATAGGGAATATAAGCAAAATTTGTTATCTTTATGACAAGAGGGTTAGGGTTTTCTCCCTTGTTCCTTTCCCCCCTCCTTTTTTTTTTTTTTTTTTTTTTTTTTTTTTTTTTTTTTTTTTTTTTTTTCTAATAAGCTAAGGATAGGGGGGGTAGGTATAGGTTTTTTTTTGATAAGAAGCAAGAAAAGGGAACAATAGGGTTTCTAGGGTACAGAGGGGTAAAAACATAAAATTCTAAGGTTCAGAGAACAATTTTGTGTTCAAGCTATGTCTAGCTTCTGGCTAAATGCAGCAGAATGTTATTCAGCATTCTGTTTTGTCTGCTGTCGTGTGGTGGGACGGTCTTTCCCTATGCATGTGGAGATTCGGCGACGTCTTCGTCTCCAGGCAGAGCTTGTTTGGTTCTGAGGAGGACTTGTGTTTGACTCAGGAGGATTCTTGTCAGTGTTTGTAGCAGTAGTGTTTGCGGTGCCTAGGTATGGTTTGATGTTTTTTCCTGGGTACCATCTCGGACCTGATGGTAGTAGAACACACGCATACCCTCTCCCCCAAGTAATCAGTTGGAAAGGTCCTGTGATTTGATGTGTTTCTGGGTCCTTCACCAGCACAGGTGGTTTCTCGGTGAGCTTTGCTTGGGTGGTATTTGCAAAGTGCCAAAGTATTGGTGGGTCAGGCTCTGATGTTGTACAGTTTAGGAAGTTGATGACATAGAGAGCCTTGCAAAGTCTTTCAACTGGAGATATGGCTCTTGTTTGTCCTTGCTGCTGATTGAGGACTCTTTTGAGGGTTTGATGTGTCCTTTCTACGATGGATTGTCCTGTGGGGTTTGCAGGTATGCCTGTCTTGTGTTCTATTCCCCATTCACTGAAGAACTCTTTTAGCTTACGAGAGGTATAGGCAGGTCCATTGTCTGTTTTGATCTCCTTTGGTACTCCCAGGGTAGCGAAGGCAAGGAGGAAGTGCTTTATGGTGTGCTGTGCAGTTTCTCCTGTATGTGATGATGCAAACACTGCTCCTGAAAATGTGTCGACCGATACATGCACGTATTTTGACCTTCCAAAGGGTGTGAAGTGAGTTACATCTGTCTGCCACAGCTGGCAGCTGTTCAGACCTCGGGGATTGACTCCCGTCCCCATGGATGGTATCTGGTAGTTTTGACAGCTCGGGCATGTGGCAACAATAGCTTTTGCCTGCTCCTTTGAAAGCTTGAACATTCTGATAAGGGCAGGTACATTCTGATGAAAAAATGCATGTGACAACTTTGCCTGGGCAAAGATGTTAGGAACATTAGCAGTCTCTACTGCCATGGCTAGTGCATCCGCTCTCCTGTTCCCTTCTGTGATGATGCCTGGGAGGTCGGTGTGTGACCTCACATGCATTATATGATAAGGTTGCTTTCTGCTGGAAATAAGGCGTGTTAATGCAGAAATCAATTGGTGTAACTTTGGATTGGAAAGGTCTTTGAGAAGAGCATGTTCTGCTCTCATAGCTATACCAGCAACATAAGCTGAATCTGTGACCAAATTGAAGGGTATGTCTTTGAATTTCTCAAAGGCTCTGACAACAGCTGCTAACTCTGCAATCTGTGGAGATCCCTCCACTATTTCAATATCAGATTCCCATTTTTGGGTATTTGGGTCTTTCCATGTCATTACTGACTTGTGGGATGACCCTGAGCCATCTGTAAAGATGGTTAGAGCTTTGAGAGGAGTCCTGCTTTGGACTAATTTTGGGGTCAGATGAAAGGTCACATCCCGATTAAAAAGTTTGTGTCTGGGGATATGAACTGAAATTTGGCCTGTATAGCTATCTAGGGCAAACTGGAGACTTTCATTGGTCTGAAGCAAATGCTCCAGGTCCCCAGTGGTCAGTGGCAAGTATATGCATGTGAACTCACACCCTGCAAGAGAGCGGAGGCGAGATCTAGCCTTTTTTATTAGATGTGCCATGATCTCTTGGAAGGTGGTAATTGTCTTTTTAGGTTGGTTATTTGTAAAGATCCACTCCAGGATCAGCAAAGGGTCTCTAAGTTGAGTGTCCCACTGGAAAATCAGTCCATAAAACCGAGGTGCTTTTCCCAAAATGACGAACTGGAAGGGCAGGCTGGGTTCAAAGCGATGGGCTTTGCGTGAAGACAGGGCTTCTTGGACCTTGGTGATGGCATCTCGGGCCTCTGTTGTGAGAGTGCATGGAGAGTCTAGATCCTCGTGGCCACGGAGAAGGTTGAACAGGGGAGCGAGGTCCTCTGTTGTTATTCCTAGCAGGGGACGCACCCAGTTGATGGATCCACACAGGCTGTGTAAGTCCCTCAGGGTCTTTGGGTCGTCTCGGATGGCGAGCTGCTGGGGTACGATGGTCCTTTCCCGGATCTGGAAGCCAAGGTAAGTCCATGGGTTGGTGTACTGTATTTTGTCCTCACGGATCTCGAATCCTGCCTTTTCTATGGTTTCAATAGTCTTTTTAACTGCTTTGTCCAGGTAAGCTTTTTCTGATGCACAGACCAGGATGTCATCCATATAGTGGTGGATGATTGCCTCTGGGAATAGCTTCCGAACGGGAGACAGGGTGTGAGCAACATACCACTGGCATATAGTAGGACTGGACTTTAGTCCTTGAGGCAGAAAACGCCAATGATATCTTTTAAGTGGAGTCTCTCTGTTAAGGGATGGCACCGAGAAAGCAAACCGTGGGGCATCGAGAGGGTGCAGAGGTATGCTGAAAAAACAGTCCTTAATATCTATGATAGCAAGTGTCCAGTCTCTAGGCAGCATCGATGGGGAGGGCAGGCCTGGCTGTAAGGGGCCCATGTCCTCGACGACTTCGTTGATTTTGCGAAGGTCGTGGAGGAGTCTCCACCTGTCCGTTCCAGGCTTTTTCAGTACGAAGACTGGAGAATTCCAAGGGCTGGTGGTCTCAACGATGTGGCCTTTGGTTAGCTGTTCTTCCACGAGAGCTTGTAGTGCGCACAGCTTTTCTTCGGAAAGGGGCCACTGCTCGATCCAGATCGGGTCATGGCTTTTCCAGGTGAGTTGAGGAGTATCTGGCAGTGCGCGCTCCTCAGTGGCCCCAGTTAGAAATCCTGGCTGGGAATACGTAGGGAGGCCCCCCATTGGGATAGAATGTCCCTTCCCCAAAGGGTGATGGGGGCCCTTACCACGAATGGGCGGATGGTTGCCAGCTTGCCTTCAGGCCCTTCGACGAGGACGTTGTTCTTGCTCCGCATGGACACTGTGGCTCCACCGATCCCTGAAATCATGCCTGGCACTGGCTGTAGATCCCAGTGTGCTGGCCACTCTGAGCGAGCGATGATGGTCACGTCAGCACCGGTGTCCAGCATCCCTGGCAGGTGGAACTTTTCTCCTCTGCAGGCGAGACCACACTCAATGGTAGGCTTACTTGGTCCCACAACTTGTGCCCACATTGCTGTAGGGTTGAGAGGAAGCTGCTCCCTGTGATTCTTTGGGAGTAGAAAAGCCTGTGCAATTGGAGTTCCCTTTGAAAGAAAATATGGTAAGTCCGTGCAGTACACCTGGACAAAGATTTCTTGTCCTGAGTGCACTGTTTGCACCTCTGGAACAACGAAGATCTCCTTTGGGCTATGGACAGTGTCACCTATGATTAAGATGTTAGAAGGACCGCCTTTTGGCCCACGTTTGCCTGTGGGAACATGATAAACATCTTTATTTTTAAAGTCAATGGACAGAGCAGTTACCAGCTGGCGTCTTGTTCCCATCGGTGTCACTCCGTGTGTTGGACCCTCTTCAGGTGTCCTGGAATCTCCCGGGGTGGTGCGTGGATGGGTCTGGGTGGCCTTTGATTTGTTGTCGTAGCCCGGGGCTCCACCGGGCTCCGAGACCCGTTTCCCGAATACAGCTGGTAGCGTGGCTGGTGCTGGGGCCTTCGGTAGGTGTGGCCAGGGTATCGGGCAGGCAGCCTGTCTGGACAGTCCCTCATGAAATGTGTCAAATCACCACAGTACAGGCAGCGAGTCTGGTCTTTAGAAGCCATAACTGCATATGCACCAGAAACTCCTTCAGCAATACCCTTAGAAACTGCTTCTGCCACTGTATTGTCACTGGACAAATGACGTGTGCAGCTTTCCAGCATTTGCTCTATGGTAGGTTCTGTGTCCAGGGGTAGAGCCCTCAGAATTGTTTTACATTTTTCATTAGCATTACTCATGGCAAGTTTACACAATAGTTCTTTTCTTGCCTCTGTGCTCTCTATCTGTTTTTCTAGAGCATCTTTAACTCTGTCCACAAATTTGATAAAGCTTTCTTCTACTCCTTGTTTGATATTAGAAAAATGTTGGGAAGGAGTGGAATCATCTGGGGTAAGAAGTAAGGAGGTTTTTGCTGCCATAGCCAGGTCCTGCAATGCTTCCTTAGGTAAGGTATCAGCCTGATCATTAGGTTTCTGTAAATCCCCTTCACCGGCCAGCTGTTCAACTGTAAGATCTGGCCTATCAGCATTTTTAGTATATGAATCTGATAATGTTTTCAATTGTTTTTTCCAATGCCTTTCCCATAACATATATTCTGCTGGGGAAAGGAGGCAGTGGGCCATATTCTTAATATCGTGGGGTACTAAGATATGTGCTGAGAACGTGGCTTCTAGGAAATTTCTGAAAATATGAGAGTTTCTGCCATGTTCTTTAGCTGTGTTCCTTAGCTGTATGAGTTCCTTATTTGTTAGAGGTTCCCACGTTTTTCGGGTAGTGGCCCCCCCCTCTTTTTCCTTTTTTATAATCTACTGGGAAGGCAGAAATTCTCTGTGCCATTTCCCAATCCCCTGCCTTTGCAGCTTCGAGCTTAATTTGGGCCCATGCATCAATATACTGTGTATCAGAATCAGAGTCACTGTCACTGCTGTCCGAGGAGGAGGAGGAGTGAGAGCGAGAGCGACCCTCATGCTTTTTATGTTGTGTTGGAGCTGGCTTTGGCAGAGCTTTTTGGGACTGGGGTGGATTTGAGGAAGCACACGGCAAGGCTTGGCTACAGGGGGTTTGCAGTGGCGCTGGGATGGCAACAACTCGGGTGGCACAGCACGCACAGGATTGAGGCACATGTGGGGGTGGGGTGGTACCGTGGGGGGTTTCCGAGGTTCCGTGCGAGGGACACTGAGGGTGGGTGGGTGGCTGGGAAGCCGGGGGATGGGGGCAAGGGGGGTGCGGGAGGGTATTGGGGTTGGGGGGGGCTGCCGCGGGTACAGCGTGGTTTGCAGGGGCTGCGGCAGCCAGGCGGGCAGGGAGACCTCCTGCTGCAGCACAGCTGGGGGCAGAGATACACGCAGGGGCGGCGGCAAGGGAGATAAGAGCACCCGTGGCAGGGGGGGAGGGAGCAATCGCAGAGGTAGGGGAGGGGGTGGGGTGCGCACAGGATACCGCGGGTTGCACATTACACGGAAAGGGATTCGTGCTTCCCGCGACCGGAGGGGAAGGCGGGGTGAGGGCGGGCCGCGCGGACCCCGCAGGCGCGGCGGGGAGGGTAGAGAACGGCGCGAGGTTTGTATTAGTAGTTCCTGACAGAGGAGTTAGTTGTGGGTTGGGATCAGACGCCGCAGTAGGACCCAGGGAAGGAGAGGATGTGACAGCGACCTTATCAGCACAATTTGCATTTGGAGGGTCTGTTGGGACAGATAAGATCGTATCTCTGGTTTTCCCTGAGGTGTTAGTAGGAGAAGAACTTTTGTTAAGTCCCTCTACGGCTTTTGTTATAATATGAAATATAGGTATAAAGCGAGCTACAGATAGATCCTGTTTGGACTGTAAAAGATAGAGTCTAGTTCCAACCTGATCCCAAAAAGAATCTAGCGTTAGAGTGTTTGTAGTAACATCAGGAAACTGGAGGATTATCCATTTTATAAACTTTTTCAGAATAGATTTTGAAAGATTACCTTTAGAAAAAGAGAAGTTGTTAGTAGATAGGATTTCTAGGATTAGTAAATAAATTTCTCTCTTTTTATCCTGGGATCTTGTACTAAGTTTGGATCCCATTAATCCCATTCCCTACCAGCAAAAAAAAGAGAAAAAAAAGAAAAAAAAACTAAAAAGGGACCCAAGTGAATTTTTTGCGCGCAAGAAAGGCTGATTTTTAAAACTTACACTTTTTCAGCCGGATGGGGTCAAAAATCTGCTGGTAGGTGGTCTCCGTCTCAGTCTCCTCGGACAGTCGTCCAGCTGTCAGGGTGAGGGTCGACTGAGTCCTTCCGAAGCAGACCTTCTAGAACGGAGGCCTTGCTTCTTCTGGGGTTTGACGATCCGAAGGCAGTTACTATTTCAGGAAGAAATGCTGCTCTCCAGGGTTTCAGGTCCCCTCGTTCGGTGCGTCAGTTAATGCCGCTGGCTGGGATACGGGGTGTACCCAGGAGCTGCATCAAAGCCGGATAGCATAGCTCTGAGGGGGGCTAATCAGCCCAAGCTCTGGCGGTGCCCCTAGCCTATGCCTTAGCAAGCCTTTAGTGATTTCAGCTCAGTGATTATCAGCTCATGAGTGATTTCAGCTCTTTGGGCTTGCTAGGCTTGGCTGGGGCACGCAGCAGGCACTCGGAAGACCAGGAAAGAGAGGAGAGCGCTGTGTGAGGTTCCAAGACGATGTCTTTATTGGTCTTCTTCGTAGCTCTTTCGCGGGGTGTCTCGAAGGGTCTCAGGGACAGCGGCTCCAACGAGCCGGGCAGAAACAGGGGTTTATATAGGGTTAGGGAGGATTGAGAATTGTCCAATGGTAAGGGTTAAAGGAAAGTGACCTATAGCTTTACAGAGAGATAAGCAAGGGTCCGAGAGCGGGAGAGAGGGGCTCCTTTTGTCCAGTCATCCTGACTCAGCATTCTGTCTCTGAACGCCAAGGCAGGTTTGCAGGGCCTGTGCCTGCTACACATTACCAGGTCGTGTTCAGCCTCGTATCCACCAACACCCCTGAGTCCTCCTCAGGGCTGCTCTGATCTATTCATCCTCCAGCTTGTGTTGACCTGACCCAGGTAAAGCACCTTATACTTGGTATTGTTAAATCTTACAAGATTCCCATGGACCCACTTCTTGAGCTTGTCCAGATCCCTCGGGATGGCAACCTATTCTTCAGGTGCGTCAATTGCACCACTAAACTTGATGCCATCTGAAACTTGCTGAGAGTGCACTCAACTCTTTGCCTACATCATTAATAGAGATAGGAAATAACACTGGTCCCAACACTCTCCCTGAGAGACATTTAGCAGAAAAGAAAAAATAATATTTTCATTGTATCATCCCAGCAGACATCTGTTGCACAGACTCTGAAATCAAAGAATTTTAAATGTTTTGTTTGTGTACTAAATTTTCCTTTTTTCTAGAAAGTCCATGAACATGAAAAAGATGAGAAAAATTATCTTAAAATAGATGTTTTTCAAACAAATCTTTCCTAAAATAAATAGTCATGTTACCACACCAATCTGACTGTCTGAATCTTTCCTAGAAACTGTTCTAAGTAGGGGAAGAAAGTTATTTAGATCATTCTTATTACCATCATCTAAACCACAATAATACTTTGAATAGCATAAAACCATTCTTCCTAACTGCATACAAACAAATAACAAGGAAATTCTCCCACCACAAAGAACTTGCAATATCATTATAAGACGATAGACACCAGATGGATGCAACAAACAGATGGAGGAAGAATAAGGTAGCAATGAGATGATTATAATCAGCATGATAAGCAGTGATGCATACCAGCAAACCGGCTGCCTAGCCATTATCTATGTGTGTGCGCACGCATGTAAAATTTACACAAATACCATTGACGTGATATTAACTAATTCAGAACGTCTGATATTGTCAGTTTATAACAACAAGAAATGCAGGCTCTGCCAGTAAGAGTTGATACCCTCAGGTAACATTGGGAAGAAGTATTCCACATGACTGATGGTATTAACTAATGAAAGGGTGGAGAGTACTTTCAGTCAGCAACTGGTTTGCTGAACTTTAACAAAACTGTCATTTCCATGTTACTGGGAATTATAAGGTGAGGAAGGGATTTCAGGGGAGGAAGATCATCTTTTAAGGTTTTCTTTCCAAATCAAATTAGAGACAATGAGTTCTAAAGAGTAATGTGTTTTGGACAGGAAATGTGCCGCTTGAGGAAGCACAATCTGAAAGGCTTTATTGCTAAACATCTGAGGCCATTTTGTTCAACATTAGATCAGAATTTCAAACAGAAAATTCTACTCATAGTAGCAGAATTACTTTAGAAGACACTGTAAGATCCCTGGGAAGTATGTGGTTAATATTTTCTCTTCGACAAAGAAAAAATTTTAAAGTTTCTTCCAACATTTTTGACCTAAATCTCCACCAATATTTAGATAACAAATACTAGTGGAAAAATATGGTTGTATCTAATTCTCTTTGTTGCAAAGAAAGATGTCTAAAGGTGAAAATATAAATTTAAATGTAAATGTATATTTAAATGTAAAATATATGAAGCAGATAATTCTGCACTCTCACTTGTTTTCTGTGTGTTACACAAATAACTGCGGGGAACATTGAGCTGCAGCCACCCCTGGCCTCATGACAGCTTTTTTATCGCAGGATGGCTGAGCTTCACAAAATGTTATGAAAATGACAAAGTTCTGCAAACTGCAGCACATATTTTTGTAAACAATTAAACAGTGAAAAACTAAAGTGCGCTGCAGAAATTGTTTGCAAAAGATGTCCCATGCCCAAGTAAACCTCATTCTTCCCAGTGTGATATTTAAGGAATAACTTGAAGGGTGTTACTTCTATCTTTTTTTAAATACCTATGCAAACATTAAGAATGTGCAGTAATGTGAATTTGAAACAGATCTTCAGATGATGACAGTATTGCATTTGCATTTCCAAGAGGGATTGCAATGAATAGAGAAAAGTCTATTTTTAATTTTTCATGCAATTTTAGTTCTGACTGCTTAAACAAGTATATATTTCTCATGGGTACTTTAGAACTCCGAGTGTTAATGCTGTTGAAATTCATTCAGTTTCTGAAATTAATTCAGAGTTTTTATTTTAAAAAATAATATAAGGAAATGGACTTCTAATCCATTGCAAACACATTAAAAGCAAACTTTCCAAATAGATTGTTATTAATATTCTGTTAATAATGTAATTTATTTAAGAAAATATTTTATTTTTTTCCTAAGCTACTTTATTCAACAAATTTCTTTTTTCCACACAATCTTTTTCATTTTAGGTGTAGATTTAGGTATATCTGTGGTCTTAATTGCTGTAACTACAAAGAAATTATTTTCTTCAAACAAAGGGACTCAAAAGATATGTCACTTTATACTGAAGTCTTCCCAGATTGACATGATGAGGACATGTGAACACCTACTATAAGCATATATGTATTAAGAATTTTTTCTTCTAAATGTTAGTATATATACTAACTTTTTTTTACATACACAGTAACTCAGTCATTCTGCCACTGTTATTTGATTTCATGGATTTAAACAGATAATTTCCTTACCTTAGTAGCTACTAATCTGAAGGAGGGAAAGAGGGAGATTGCTAAAGGTAGCCCAGATCTACGTTAATGCTTTGAATGGTTCTCATTCAAAGCTTACTAGATTATTATGTTAGTTGGCTTTAGATCCAGATATTATTCATAATTTAGTTAATGTTAAAAAATCATTAAAAATATCAAAGGTTAGGAAGATGTTAACACCAAAATTTTGTAGTGTTCATGCAATTTCACTGAAATTAAAATTGCCTTATTTCTTTGATTTAGTATATCCAGAGTAATGGGCTATATTAGAAAACAGCAGCTTGGCTTTTATTTGAAAAATTAAAAAAACCTCTACTACTTCTTTGCTTTTAAATTTTACTTTCTTTCCATATTTATGTACTTTATATAATAGTAAATATTTTTATGCAAGTTTCTCTTCCACCCTAAAGTCAGAGGGAATAACCTAAGCACTAATAAATAATTTTTAAAAAGGGAGAGAGATATATAATGAAGAAATATAAACAGGAGAGGAAGGTAGATAAATGAACAACACTAAGGATAAAAAATATACACTGCAAATATTCCTGAATATTTGATTTTATAGAACTAATTTACAGCAGACTATTGTTATTTGCAGGTTTTTAATTCCAGCTGCTGCTAGGATTTGAATAGCATTGCTGAAACAGGTGGTTGCCTTCTCTGTGAAGGGGCTACCGTGATATAAATCATCCCACCACTCCCAGATTGTGTTGAAGGAGGAGGAGTATTTCTAGTTGAAGCAACATATCTTTCTACTGTTCAGGGCTCTTGTAGGAAGTTGTGAGTTTTTCACCCTTCTCTGACTATCTAGTTCATGCCACAGGTGAAATAAATCCCAAATAGTTCCAGTACAAGGAACTGAAGTAGAAAGGAACACTGCCTTTGTTCACAAGGTTGCTGGCATGTCTTTATCGATGAAGACCTCAAATTAATTTCTTTGGGACTCTGCTGAGAGACAGAGTAGAATCATCAGTGGCCTTTGGAATATACACATAATTCTGAGGTTATTCAGTTATAAATCCTTCATAGCTTTGCCTGTGAGATATTTTTTGTGCTAAATTTAATAAATTAATCAAAATATTTCATTTATTCATAAAAGGCTGATATCAGTTGCAATTAATTCAAACTTTACTTTAAAATCTCTTGTAGAATTTTCTTTTGTGTACCTGAAAAAAGATAGAAGAACATGAGAAAATTGTCAAGATTTTCTCACATTTCTCTTTCACATTTTTAAACTTATTATACAAATTACTGGCATTTTAAAATTCACCAGCTTTAACCAGTACAAATTAACCCATTTAGAAATATTTGTAAATTATTTTTTATTTACTGTTTTTCTGTCCACCTTGTTTATATGTCGTGTCTCTAACTGATATAAATCTGATAAAACCGCATCACCTAATGTGTCTGTTAATTGTTATGGCTAGCATAGTGCAAAGAAGAAAAAATACCAAATGAACGGGAGCAATTCCATGCATTCATACATCAAGGAAAAATGTCTTTCAATATTCAGCCAGGGCTACAGGGATTTGATTTCCAAAGATAGAACCAAAACTGCCGTAAAATGCTGGTTTAATGTTGAACATCTGTTTCAGTGCAATAAGCCACATATATTGTAGAATCAGGACCCTAGGACAGTAAACCATTTAATGGAAACCTAGAATGGAATCTAGAAACACAGTTTTGAGTCCTGTTTATTCAACTAAGTTTTCCCTTTCTGTTTTTGCATTGTTCCTAGTGACATACAGTCTGTGGTATTTCATGATGATTTTCCTTTCTATTTTTTAAATTTGAGAAGATTTTGCTTATTCTAGAATATTTTGAAATATGAATCAAATTTGCCCATAAGCAAGTAGCAACATGAGTTTTCTTTTGCTCTTGTATGTCAACAGTAAACATATGACTACAATAAAAATGGAAGAACAGTTACACAAACAGCAAAATATAACTCATCTGTTGTCAGGTCTGGAGATTGACAGTCCAAAAGTGCTTGGACATGTAACAGTTAAAAGCTTGAAATTATAAGCACTGAGTTAGGGTTTCAAGCTGCCTGTATGTTGTAGGATTGTTGCTGGGTACCTAAGAATGAAGCATAAAGCTGATAATACACTAAGCAGAGAAATTAACAAGTGAGACAAAAAAGCCACATTTGTAACTCTGCCTTTTCTGGACTCTTCTGTAGCTGTAGCCTTCAATAAGACACCCATGGGAAGCTGAAAATCCCTGCTGAAAATGCAGGTCTCGTCTCACCTCAGACATTTAAATCATGCCCCTGAGCAGAATTGGCCAACAGGTACTTCTTATGGAAAAACAGTATGAGAAAAGAAGGAGTGACAACTACTGCCTGATAGATTAATATAGAGAAAACTCTCGGTGAAAGCAGGGAGTTGCAATATTCCACGCTGCTTGGCCTGAGGATATGAAACTACCTGCAGAAAGATAATTTAGCATATGCTACCTGGTTTGCCATACCCTGCACACTGCCAACTAAAACTCTCCAGTAAAGGAAGGAAGGGTAACAGGAGAGAGCAGGGGGGATGTAGCTCTACATCCCTTAACCAGGACTTTCACAATAGAGACTGGAAAACTCTGAGATTTGCCAGAAATATTCCTTCACCAATAAAGCCTGAGATGAAAAAGCCATGTCTTATCTGTGCATGTGCTGTTCTGCAGGTATGGCAAGGAAAAGGCTCTGATGAGACTGTCCCTTCCCATCCTGTCTCAAGGGCTGTCCCACCCTGCTCATGACCCAGGAGTCCACTTCATCCAGCCTGGACTGTCAGCCTGTGGCCCTGTAATACAACAGCAGAACTGGTCTCCAGCTCCCCATAGCCTTTCCCTGCCCACCCACAGGCCCTGCTGGGTCAGTCCCATCTTCAGTCCCTCAGCCCAGGACATTCTCAGCCCATCCTGACCTCAGGTAAATGGCGGGTGACCATGGCTGTTGTTGTTCTGGCGCCATCAGCTTCCTTGCTCCTGGCTGGAGTGGTGGGGTGTGTCCCCTGGGGAGCCCCCGGGCCCTACAGGTGCTGATGGGGAGCACATTTGTACTTGAAGTGAAAGAGCTGTCAAACATAAGCTGAGCTTGGAATGTCTGTAACATTGGATATTAGTAACTCTTTTTAATGTCATTTTTGCACTGCTTTGAGAGTGAAAGTTGAGAATTTGTAACCCCATGTGCCAAGGAAGGATGTGAGTTATTCTTGCATCCCAGAGGATCATGTCAACTGCTAGACAGGTACGCAGAGTTCCTGACCACAGGCTTGCTCCTCTGGACTCGTCTTTTGATGAGATTGACCATTGCAGCTGCATTTTGTATTGCTGGAGTGTGTTAGTCCTGCTAGCCCAGAGCCTGTGCTGGGCACAAGGCTGAAGAACTTGTAAATCTTAGACAGCTTAAAGCAGCTAGTGAACACCTAGGTACTCACATCAGATAAGAGGCAAATGCTTCAGGGTCTG